>NC_071503.1:27975772-29175772 GCF_028408465.1 Anastrepha ludens
ACTTTGCGGTACATACGCGCTTGCTTAGCTGGTGCAAAGTGAGCTGCCCGCCTGTGCTCTGCAGCTCTTGTGAACGATGCGAAGTAAATACCGCATTTACTGCAGCATATTTTCTCTAAATCATCACGTATACTTGGGCAATAGAGATCATAAGGCGTGCTGATAAAGACACTCAGCGGTTGAATCGGTAGGCGTATTAGAAATGGAGCAAATGACTTTCCGTCATGTTCTTTAAAGTCCGGAATTATCAAACGTCAATCAACCTAAGTGATAGGGTATGGAGGTGGCAGAAAACGGTCGTGAAGAATCATATGCAGATCACTCCGGCGTGGGCTGCAGCAGTTCTGATCATCGCATTTCACAACCTAAAAAAAAATTAAAAACAATTTCCCTTTGTAACTCTTAATAAAAATTTGTTGACATTCGCGCTCGTTAAAAAACTAAAAAAAAAAAAAAAAAATAGGCACGCATATGAATCATTGCAGTTGAGTAAATATTGGCTCACTCTAAACAAAGAAGGTTGGAATCTGTCCGTGTGTCGCTGCCGTTCAGCTCGTACGCTCTTGTTCATCGAGTCGCACGTTCGGCTGATAGTGGCGCGAAAACAAACGACGGGCTACACTGTACCGTAAATTCAGATTAAGTTGAGCTATTTGGTCTAAAACATATATGGTGGTTTGACAGCAGTAATGTATAACGTCGAAGTCTGATTGAAATTATTTTCTTTCGAACGAATTAGTGAATGATCTTAATCATACTACGATTACGCTTAAGATTAAATCTTAAGCATGTACAATCTGGATAATGGACCAAAATAGTATACTTTTTTTTTTGTTTCAATCAGAAAAAAAATTGCGTGATATTTGCCGAGACCGCCCCCTCTCTCCAACGTAAGATTAGATGAGATTTGACTCGACCCCCTCCCCCCCTTAAATATCTCACGTCGTCAAAGCCGTTTTATGTGTGTTTGTGGAAATTGGTCCAAGACTCTGTTCGTATCATTAATTTTACCTCATAATTCGATAGGTGGGTTTTATGTAAAAGAAATCCGTACTCTTCATGTATGGCTACCCTACCAGTAGTGCTAGGAATGTAATAACAAATAGTGTAATAAAGAATTTTTCCTCAGCCGAAAGTCTTAGCAAAATGACAGTTCTGTAATTAAAAGGAATATCAGTTTTTTAGATTTATTTTGTTAATTTTTTTATCTTCAATTAAAACTGTTGTCCCTAAGTGCCTCTCTTTTGTTTTGTCTATGTATAGCGCTGTGAGTTTGTTACCTATTCGTATGCTGTTTTTGAAATTTTTTGTTGTTCTATTTCTGTTGTGGAGACTTAGAATTTCGTGATTTGATCGAGCAGAGTTTGATTAGGCATAGATAATTTGGTGACTATTTTATTTATATGTGACGAGTAAAAGAAGATCGTTCGTGTAATTTAATCCCTGGCTTTGTTTAATACATCTACTGATTTCCGAAAGAGTTCCATGAAAGCGCTCTATTTGCCCGTTCGTTGGAAAATGATTATCAAATACAAGGCTTTTGGAATCTTTAAAGAACTTCATAATACGAATTAACGGCTCTTTTATATCGACTATTTACCTTAAAGGAATTGATTGGACTAAGGAAAATATTGAAAATTTGTTTATACAGGTTAAGTAATACTTTCTGTCTGTCGAATTATGTGTACATGGAGAATTTCACGAAGTATGCTTGGAATCGGTGTGTGTCCTATTCAGGGATTTGGCGGATGGAATTTTTATTTTGCTTCTGACAAAATTTGCTGTTAAGGACTATTTCTTTCAGCATTTCACTCATATTCGGGAAATTGTAGTTCCTTAAAACCTGCACCCTTTAAGGGAGCGATGCGCTCTATTGTGCTCCGAATAAAGGATTTCCTTTTAATCGTCTTCGTTAAAGTTGTCTGTGACTAAGGTCTTTGTGTGCACGAGCTTTATGGCGGGAAAATCAGTTTTAATTCTGTTTTAGATTTTCCCAAGGACAAGTAATTCGCATAGTAATCCGTTAGTGACATTGCGATTAATGCAATCCTTTATTTGTTCGAAAATAGCATTTATGTCCTGAAAAAGGATATGGAGATTGAAATAAAATTTTATTCTTATTTTCCAATTTGTCTTTCCGTAGAGCCGTAGGAACAGCTTCCGTTGACGATTCTTTACTGTGAATCGTCTCATCGACCGAATGGAACGCAGCTTTAGAATTTATGGCGTTTATATTATATGTTGCCTTGATAGTGTGTCTGCAACGGCTGCCCTGCCTGATTAATAGTGAAATTCGGGTGAAAATTCCTTCACAAAACCTCTCCACCGCTTTAACGCCGCATTGGGCTTCTTGTCCGATATGGAAAAGATAAGGCGCTGGTGGTCAGTAAAAATGTTGATATTACTTCCATACAAATAGTTCCTTTCCAAGAAGCTCTCGCTCGTTTGTTGCGTTGGAATAAGATTCATGATATAATTGTAGTAGGTCTTTCTCCTTGAGAAAATACAGGGCCAAAGGCATGAGAAGACGCGTCTGTAGTTACAGCAAACGGTTTTTCATAGTCAGGGTAGAGAATAAGAACATCCTCCGAGGGCAAAGTATCCTTAATTTTCTGGAAAGCTTCATGAGGATAATCTTCAAATGTAATCGTTATATATTTGGAAACATTGGCGCCAATAGTGGCCCCGCAAATATTTTGTTAGAGGTTTCGCAATCAGCGTATAATCCTTAATAAAGCGGCGGTAATAACCAGACGCGTAATAGCCAGAGCGCGCAGAGTTTTCGGAACTTCATGGTCGTTGTTGTAATATATTACCATATTTTCAAACGTCAAACCCAAGAAATTAGACTTCTGTTTTGAAGAATTGAGTTTTTTAGTGAATAAATAAATAAATATTTAAAAAAAAAAAACACAAAATTAGCCATATTTTTTTAACACACCTCGTATACACACATGCATGTACATATAACCGAGCACACAGGGCACTCATTTTATTCCTCGAGTTGCGTATGTCGTCCAAAGCTAATATTCTAAGCCTTGCGACAAGAAAAAAAGAGGTTGTCTGTAAAGTCGGTTTACTGACGATAGTTTCACGAGACAAGACGTTACGTCATATGAAAATACTGATGGAATGGTTGCATTTTTCAAGAGAAAATTTTAATTTTATTTGTTTGTTAGATAGTTTGTATGGATATAGCGAAGGAGGTAAATGGAATCGCAATAGAATTGATCAAGTTATATTTACACAAACGTGAAAAATTACGAAACATTTATCAAATTCATGAAAGATATGTTCAATTTCGATTTGCATCAGACGTTAATAAGTCAACAACACTAAGAGGCACCATCATCGACTTGACTTTTTCAAGACACATTACACTTGAAACACTTCCTTTCATTTCCTACTTTTCCTATCATCGTCCTATTCTATCCTATAAATTAATAATAAAAACATTAAAACAACAGGGATTATTAACAACTAGTCGTCACTAATTATAAATTCGGTAAGGATGATGATGATACAATTGGTTTTATTTTAAATTCTTCGAGTAAATCTAATTAATGATCCTCATAGAGAAATGGTTCATTACCATGCACACAGGAAGAAGGCATATGCAAATACAAATATGTGAATTTATATACATATGCGGATATACATACATATATATGCTCACTCAAGTAGGAGAGAGCCAGATGTCGAACGTTGCCGAGTCCGGGGGCCGATTGTGCCTCTTTGTCGTTCGTTCCGCGTTCTTGCTTGCAGTTCAAGCAAGGTAACGCCGCATGAGCAAGGTAACGCTGTATGAGCAATGTCACGCCGCATTTTTTGGTGCGTACAACCGGCTACATCGAATTATAAGACGTTATCACGTCAAAATCCATTCACAATCGCAGCCTCTGGGTCCACGATTATTTTAGTCGCGAAGGCGCTGAACATTTCAAAAAATTTTACAGCACAACAAACACAAATTCATTGAAAAAATCGAGTTCTTATATCTAGAAGCAAAATACTTTCATTCATAAAACAAACCGCCCATGTGCCAATGTTTCTCAACGATGAGAAGAATTTACGTATAAGATTGAAGATATGAAATCAAAATAGTCAATATTGGAATATGTCTTACAGAAATATTTGCCAATATGTATTTGGTGAGCCGTGAATTTTTATCAAGTCGAATGGTCGCGGCTCTGTATATATGTTTGCACCAATATGTGTATGTAAATATGTCTTCTTAATTGCCGAAAGCCGCCGCTGCTGTTCGTCAAGTGCGCGGAAGAGCGTACAGTAAGATGCAGAAAACAGCAACAAATAGCGTATAATAAAGTTCTTTCCCGGACATATCGATACTAGAGAAAATTCCGAAACAATTATTTTTTATTTTCTGATAGTAGGTAAATAATAGTATTTTACTTTACGAATGGTGTTCTCCAATTGATAAAAAGTGCACAAATTTAATAGTGCCCAATTTTTAACATTGAAGCTCCTGTGAACTGTGCAGCGCTATTCGTAACATCAGGGACCAATGCCGCAAATTGTCGAATTAGCATTTTTCAGTGAATATGTATTTTTTATTTCTAAAATTTTTTACATACTTTTTCTCTTGAATATTAAAATTCACACATCGAATAATAATGACTACTTCATATTGAAGACCTAAAAAGTTGTTAATTATGAAACAATTTTGTTGACGCTTCACAATTCATAATTGGCTGGATTTCTTGATAAGTTTGTTAACGCTGCACAGTGGGAGAAATGGTCAATCTAGCGGCGCTTTAGCGAAGTTTTTAAATTCAGAATTCTCCAAATTTTGTTTGTTTTACTGAAAATTTATTTCTTAACGGGGTCTTTTCTGGTTTCGTTTTTGTTTTGTTCCAAATATTCGCATATCTGTGAATTTAACACATCGATGGTTTTCGAGATAAGTGACACAATTCAAAAATACAAAATACTGAGGTGGTTCAGTTTTCTAGATAATTGACGCACCAATTCGATCACCTGACAAAATGACACTAATGCCATCTCTCAGAATTGCTTCAAGATTCGCTTATGACGCTTTTCCAGATAAAAATATATAAACTCTGTAGTTGATTTTTGCTTTTAACGGCAAAACCCCGAATTTGAATTAATTTTGAGTTGTGTCGCTTTTCTCGAAAACCATCGACATGTTTTAACAAGTGCAATAATTACTATTTACCTATTTTTAAGTGCAATTTTGTTGAACTGAAAAACTTAAATATAAAATTTTTTAATAAGATTTGCGACTTAATTATTATAATTTGGTATGTGTTAAATAAAACAAAAGTCATTGTGGTCTGTTAATATATGTTTTAGATCTTTACACTGGAAAAAGAAATTGTCCTATATCAAAGTGTTTTTATATATGTAATCCAATGTTCCGTAGAAAATAAGTGTGGTGGATTCCATGGGATTCGATTCAATGTTTGTATAATTTGTTAAAATATGTTGTGGTCTACGTCTTGTCAAAACATTGGCTGCAAGTATTTGCAAGTTACTGATTTTTTTCCTTTTTTAGATAGTATGGCAGAGTCTAAACGCACCCTTTTTTAATATGGCACAGTGAACCAGTACCAACAAAAAAATGTCTAATGGTTGAAAATCATATATTTTCTAACGTCATTTATCGCTCAAAGTATAGTGAAGAGCAAACTCGCAAAATTCAAAAACAATTAAGAAATTTCATAAGCAAACTTGTAGAAAAGTGGAAAGAATGTCATAGGGTTATGTCAGTGTTCGAAGAGCGAAATAAGAAATGGTTGGATGAAAATATAATTTATTCTAAGCCAACTGTTGATCACTGTATACAAAAACCTTTTTCAGAGTGTACAATGATAACTCAAAAAAAAAAAATAAATTGCATCAATTGTTAACGAAACACCTAACCAAGAGTTAATGGTAGCGGCAAGCGTAAGTCTTTACAAAGCTGGAAAAAGAAATGCTTCACAGGTTGTTTCAAAATTGTTTGCAGAAAGTTCGACTGCTTCGAAAATGCTTAAGTCTGTAAACTCTGAACAAAAAGCCCCAATTCCGTATAAACCTGAGGAAGCTTTATCTCTTTATATAGATGGCGGATACTCAAAAAGGTCGTACAAAATAATGCAATATGGTGCCAAAGAACGAAACTGCAATATTTATCCAAGCTACCATATCTTACTTAAGGCTAAAACAGAGTGTTACCCCAGTGACATACACGTAACTGAACTTTCAGCGGAAGTTGCCTTGCAAAGTCCTGTAGACCATACTGTTGCACGTATAGTACAAGGATTTTCAAAATCTTTTGAAGATGTTTTGACTGTAGGCAATATTAATGACAGCATAAAAGCAATATTTAAATGGGGCTATGACGGCAGCAGTGGTCACTCCACTTACCGTCAACGTTTTAGTGCTTCTGATTGTGAAATAACTGATGAGTATTTATTTGCTGTATGTATTGTGCCTTTACAAATTAAAGAAGGAGACGCTGTTCTTTGGCAAAATAACAGGCCTTCTTCAACTCGGTTCTGCAGACCCATTAAAATAATTTTTGAAAAAGAGTCAGCGGAGTTAGTTAAGGTTGAGATAGATAATATTAAAAGGCAAATTGTAAGAATTGTTCCGACAAATTTGAGTTTTTTCGAAGTAGTATATGAATTCCATTTAACAATGATTGTTGGGAAAGTTTTTAACACTTTAGCGGGCTCATCATCGCTGGCCTGTGGAATTTGTGGAGCAACACGAAAATTTATGATTAATCTAAGCAATGTTCAATTGAGACAACCACAGGAGCACTTGTATGAGTACGGATTGTCTACACTTCATGCTTGGTTACGGTGCTTTGAGAGTATAATTCATATCGCCTATAGAATACCCATACAAAATTGGCAAATTCGTGAAGAAAAAAAAGAAATCGCTCAGCAAACCAAAAGAAAGATTCAACTTGAGCTAAAAGAAAAAATAGGTATATTGGTGGACATTCCCACGAAAGGATCAGGCAATACAAACACTGGGAATACTGCAAGAATATTTTTCCAGCATCCAATTTTAGCCTCTACAGTAACTGGCGTAAAAGTATTGTAGAACTTACAAAAAGGCTTGGTATAATTTTGCGTACTATGGCATGTGGGTATGCAGTTAACATAGAGGCTTTTCGCATATATGATTGGAATACAGCAGAATTATTTGTTTCCGAATATCCTTGGTTTTATATGCCTCCATCTGTACATAAAATATTAATACACGGAGCAGATAAAGGCTGTTTTTTTTTAGAGGTTAGGTTTTCAAGTTGGCACTACTTTTTTCGTATATGGTCTTTTTGACAGCTGTCATTTGATTTATGCTCAGTTTGGTTTGCCATTTCATAATGAGTAGACTTACACCTGAACAACGTTTGCAAATCGTGCAAATTTATTACGAAAATAATGGTTCGGTTCGCGCGACGCATCACAAGAAAATTTTGTTCAGCGATGAAGCTCACTTTTGGTTGAATGGGTATGTCAATAAGCAAAATTTTCGCATTTGGAGTGAACACAATCCACAAGCCATTGCTGAGACGCCGTTACATCCTCAAAAAGTCACTGTTTGGTGTGCTCTGTGGGCAGAGGGAATCATTGGTCCATATTTCTTTAAAAATGAAGCCGGCCATAATGTTACAGTCAATGGAGAGCGCTATAGAGCCATGATTAATGACTTTTTCGTGCCTGAATTGGACGATGTTGATGTGGACGACCTTTGGTTCCAACAAGACGGCGCTACATGCCATACAGCCAACGCAACAATCGATTTATTGAAGGAAACTTTTGGTGAGCGCATTATCTTGCGCCGTGGAGCTGTGGCGTGGCCTCCAAGATCGTGCGATATAACACCGCTGGACTATTTCTTGTGGGGCTATGTGAAGTCGCTTGTCTACGCAGATAAGCCCGAGACGATTGACGTCTTGGAAGAGAATATTAGGCGCGTTATTGCTGACATACGGCCCCAATTGCTGCAAAAAGTGGTCGAAAATTGGGCCTTTCGGCTGGAATTTATTCGAGCCAGCCGCGGCGGCCACTTGCCCGAAATCATTTTTAAAACATAATGGCAAACCCTTATCTTTATAATAAAGCTAAATTCTTGGCCATAACATTAAATTATATACGTTTTATTTCATCTTGAAAACCTAACCTCTAAAAAAAACACCCTATATTATTGAAAAAGTTTCGCTATCAATAGGAATGATGTCAGAAGAGGCACTTGAGGCAAGAAATAAAGATTTTCGCAGTTATAGACTGAACCATATGCGAAAAAAACTCAAGGTTAAATACAATGGAAGACTTAATACACACTCTTTTAGTTTCTTCAGATCCTATTATTACATCTAAGTCTAAAAGCACCTCCAAGTACTCCAAAAATCACATTGAAATAGATGATGAGGTCAAAAACCTTCTTTTACATATAAATGATCTACCTAACGGCAGTAATTCTGAGAGCTCCGAATCTGAATAGTTTTTTTTTTCTAATAAAACATAAAAACATAGAAATAAATAATTAACACATATTTTTAGAATAAAGTAATGTATTTTTTCATTGTATTTAAGAAGCTATTTAGAAAGCGCCGCTAGATTGACCATTTCTCCCACTGTAGGCTAAATTTTTTGTAAATCATCCAAAATTATAAACACATGTATATACATACATACATATAATATGTATGTCTGTTAAACTTAGTAAACACTTCATTACCAGGCACACAGGAAAATGGCATATGCAAATACAAGTATGTGAATTTATATATGTATGTACATATGCGGCTGGTGATTTATGTTCCTATCTTTTGAAGGATAGAAAAAAACAATATACCTACTATTTTCTTTCACCACTGATTTAAACTGATTTTTTTTTATTAAAAGTTTTTAAAATGAAACTTATAAATTAATTACAAAAGTGCTTATTCTGTAGTTAAATATTAAACCAATTTCTTAATAATATTAATATTGCTTAATTAGCATTTTACAAGTTTTTGTTAATTCGGCAATCGGTAATATGAAACTTGTAAATTAATTGCAAAATTGCTTATTCTATATTATTTATAATAATAATTCTTATAAACTCAATTTAATTACAAATTGCTTATTCTATATTTTAATGATAATTCTTATGAACTCAATTTAATTACAAATTGCTTATTCTATATTTTAACAATAATTCTTATGAACTCAATTTAGTTCGTTGACTTAGCTATTTTTATATTTAGCCTTGGAGGTTTGTTTGGTGGTTGTGTTATAGGGGTTTCCATAACTCCTCCCCCCTTAGCGTAAAGTGAAGGCCACAAGGAAGACGTAGGGGTGGAACATTTAATTGAATATCAGGCGTGAATTGGAATTTAGTTCTCATCCTTGCGATGTAAACAAGTGCGGCGGTAAATATGATGCTCAATGAACAGGTTGGTAGAATAATAATGTTGTTTTTCTTTGATGTTGTTTCGTGACTTTCTATTTGATAGCTTCTAAGTTTGTCGAGGCTCAGTTTGTTGGTTATTGTTTTTGCGTTTACTTCGGAATAGCTTCGTCTCTGTAAAACATCGGGTTGCCCTTGTAGATTTCGCCGTTGACATTGATAGAACAGTTGTTGTAGTAGAGGAGAGCTGTACCCTTCGTAAGTGTCGTTGTTGCAGCTAGTTGTTACGGTAGTCTTGTTTGTATTGTATTGTTTGTATTGATGAAGAGAATATAGTTTGGTTCAGGTTCTATGATTAAGTTTACATTGCCAACATCTTCTAGGTCGCACAGATCATCTTTGTCGTTTAGTATTTGTGAAATGCAGGTGGAGTTAGTTATATATTCAGTATATGGTGATTTTTTGCAGTAGTAGGAGTTCTCGACTCTTGGACAAGGTTCGTTAAAAAATTGGATGTGGTTTTTATTGTATCTTAAGTATGGTTTTATTTTTATCTTTTTAGTGTTATTTAAGGGAATTGGAAGTATATGATAAAGTTCATAGTTTTCTTTTGATACATTTGGTATTTGTACATTGAATATAATATTTGAATTATTATAATATGCTTGTAGTCCAAGCAGTTCGTATATTTGCTCTTTAGAGCTAATTTTTATTGACTGATTTTCCATATAGTTATATATTTGGTCTAGCTCTGTAGTGCTTAGTATGAATTTCGATATCACATTTAGTTTTGCTAGGACAATTGATTCCGCAATGCTTTCTAAGTGATTGTTTAAAAGGTCTATATTATAATTAATTTGGCTGATATACTGAAGTTCAAAAAATTGGTCATATTCTTTCAAGATATTGTTTGCTATTTTGTTAATGTATGTTTCTATTTTATCCTGTTCCTTGTTTATGTGGATAGTGACATTTTGCAATCTTTCTTGCATGATTGAATTTATTTGGTTCTGGCTATTCAGTATAGTCTCGATATGTGTTGTATTAGTTTCAATGTCTTGAATATGTTTATTTATGGAAAATGCGTCATTTGGCGTCCATATTCCCCATGATGAATTTCACGGCTCTCCCTAGTCCATTGATGAGTCCATGTTTATGTCGGTTATGTGGTGTAAGTATCTGTACTTTATTTGCTATGTAGTTCCTTGAGTTTTAACCTCGTTACTTTTGTGAAGCTTGTAGTTCTGTAGGTGTTCTTATTGACAGTTTTAGTGAATTCGTCAAGGTTAACAATATGTATGAGGTTATTGTGATTAGTGATTATTCTTGCGGGTCCTAATCGGAATCTAACTACTTTTTGATGTTTGTTTATTTCTGTTATGTCTATCGTTTGAGGAAATGCTAGTGGTATCCTATGAATGAAGAAAAGGTTTAATTAGAAGTTTTTGGTTTTGTGTGTATCTTTTTTATTTTTGACTTGTGAAATTTGTTGTTATGTTCTGTAATTATAGTTACTCTATTGTTTTTCTTCACTTTATGTTTTGTAAATATGGGTGTAATTTTATTACGTTTTGCTTCTTTTCGATAAATGGTTTGATTTTCTAAATTTTCCGGGTCTGAGCGGGTTTCGTTCAGTTTGTTTATCCTATTGCTAGTTGCATTTTCCATTTTTTCTTTGATTTGTGGGTATAACACGTTTTGGAATTCGTTAAGTTTTGTAATGTATTCATGTTCGTTGTTGAAAGTGACAGTATTATTAAATTTGAAGGTTCTACGGAAAAATAGTTCGAATGGGGTCAATTTCGTAGTACTGTAAATTGAGTTGTTGTAAGTGATTAACGTTTCTGTAAGTATGTCGTCATGGTCTTCGCTGAGGTGATTCTCTTTTCTGGTAGTTAATACAATTCTGTATATTTCCGTTAGGGTGGAATGTAGTCTTTCTACAGGGGCGTTGCTCGTGCTCTGTTGAAATGAGGTAATATGCGAGTGAATTTGGAATTGAAATTCTTTGAAAATATTGGCTGTGAACTCCGAGCCTTGGTCAGCAACTATTTTCCTTGGAATACCGTAAAGGTTAATGAATTGTTTTAGAGATTTTAGTATACATACAGAATGTCTTGATGGGAGTGTGTATGCTGCTGCAAATATTGAGAATTTGTCAATAACTGTTAGCATTTGTTTGTGGTTTATGCTGTAGATGTCTATATGTAAGATATCTAAAGGTTTTAAGGGGGTTTCCGGTTTTTCAAACAAGGGTTTTGGGGGATTTCTGTCATATTTACAGGTTGGGCATTTGTCGCAGTTGTTAACAATCTGTGTTATTTTGTTTTTCATAAAAGGGAAATAAAATTGTCTTTTAAGATGGAGAAGCATTTCGTTAATTCCGCGGTGGTTATTATTTTCATAGTAATTCTTTATTAGTTCCTCTTGTTTGTCAGTGTCTGTTACGTCGTACAATATTTCTTTACATTGTATTAAACGAAACATTTTATTATTTGAAAAATATTTTGAATAAACGGACTGAATAATGCGAACAGTGTCATCGTCAGCAAATATAGCGGACAACTTATTTGGATTGAGAAATTTTTTTAAAAATATCTATTATTATTTCTTCTGTGTATAAAGGTTTCCTGAATATCCTACGTTGCTTGTTTTTGAATGGCAAAATAACTGACATTTCTGGAGTTTCTGATGATTTTTCGAATATGAGCTGTAGGTTAAAGTCGTTTAGGGGTTTCTCTGAGATATATATGCCGTCATTTAAATTTTCTTCTGCTGAATGCTCTGTGGTACCAGACGTACCTTTATTTGAAGCAGCATCATTTACGTTTATTTCTGATAATTTAGGTATATCTATTTTTATTCGACTTAGGGCATCAGCATTTGTATTTAATTTTCCTTTCTTGTATACTAATTCATAGTCGAATTCTTCCAGTTTGAGGCGCCACCTGAGCAGTTTTGAATTACGCTCTTTTAAACTCATTATCCACGTGAGTGGTCTATGATCAGTCACAATAAAGAACTTACGTCCAAACAGGTAAGGACGGAAATATTTTGTCGCCCATACTATCGCCAATAGTTCTTTTTCTAATGTTGAATAATTGCATTAGGATTTCGAGAGGGTTCGACTAGCGTAGCATATAGGTTTATCGTTTCCTAGGTGACCTTGGGATAGTACGTGTTTCAAAAGCGTTCATGTATCTCTCATTAAAGTCTATGTTTTTTTTATAACATCAGTTTTTGTCAGGCTGGGTCTTATTCGCCCTGTTGATATAAGATGCCCGAGAAACTTTGTTTTTTTTTTTTAAAATTCGGATTCATCTGTTAAGGTTGGATGATCGAAGCGTATCGAAAACTAGCTGGATGTTTTGTATGTGTTCTTGTAGGGATGTTGAATAGATAATAATATACTAGGCATATTTTACCTACTAACGGGTGATTTTTTAGCTATTATATTTTTAAACAGTTGGTTTAAACAGCTGACGCACGTTTCGTGTTTTGTTTTACTGTCAAACATTTTCAGTTTGGTCCATAATTTAACCATGAATCGTCTTACAAACGAACAAGGCTTGCAAATCATTGAATTTTATTATAAAACTGCGTGTTCTGTTAAGAAAGTTTATCTCGCGCTTCTTTCATTTTATGGTCAGTTTAATCGACCCACTCAAGCGGCTATTCGAGCTATTGTGACTAAATTAGAACCAAATTTACATTATTGGACGGTTACGTAGAGTGCGAACTGAATAAAATATCGCAGTTGTATTGGCCAGTGTTAATGATGACCATCAATTATCGATTCGTCGCCGTTCGCAGCAATTGGGCTTCTGTTACTCAATAACGTGGAAAATTTTGCGAAAGGATTTAGGTGTGAAGCCTTTCAAAATACAGCTGGTACAAGAATTGAAGCCGAACGACCTACCGCAGCGCAGAATTTTTGGTGAATGGGCTCTTGGAAAGTTGGCCAAAGATCCACTTTTTTATCGAAAAATTGTGTTCAGCGACGAAGCTCATTTTTGGATCAATGGATACGTAAATAAGCAGAATTGTCGATTTTGAAGTGAACATCAGCCAGAAGAATTACAAGAGCTACCAATGTATGCAGAAAAAGTCACAGTTTGATGCCGTTTATGGGCTGGAGGTATCATTGGACCGTACTTCTTCAAAAATGCTGCGAATCGTAACGTAACTGAGAATGGTGAGCGCTGCCGTAAAATGATATCCAACTTTTTTTGCCCAAAATGCTCAAGCTTTACTTGCATGACATGTGGTTTCAGCAAGATGGTGCCACATGCCACGCAGGGACTTGTTGAGAGGCGAGTTCGGTGAACATTTTATTTCACGTTCGGGACCTGTGAATTGGCCACCCAGTTCGTGCGATATAACGCCTTTAGTCTATTCAGACAAGCCTGCTTCAATTAACGCATTGGAAGACAACATTAAAGAATTTATATGTGAAATACCGGCCGAAACATTGGAAATAGTATGCCAAAATTTACATTAAATTATATGGATAGTACAGTGTTTTTTTGAAAAACTGTCCTATAGCTCTTAAAAAATCACCCAGGTGCGCTAGAACCTAAAACGTTATCCATGACTCTTTGGAAGGTGGATGGTGCATTCTTGAGTCCAAAAGGCATTCTAAGGTACTCAAAATGTCCGCCTATGAATGTAGTGTTTGGTATGTCTTTATGATGCATCTCAATTTGGTGAAACCCACTTGCCAAATCAAGTGTGGTAAAGTACATACATTTACCTAATTTGTCTAGAATTTCGCTTATATTGGGGAGGGAATACCTATCGGATATGGTTTTATCATTAAGTTTCCTGTAATCTATTACCAGCCGCCATTTTTTACCGCTGGCATCGAGTTTTGTTGGAACTATCCATACAGGGGAACTCCAGGGAGAATAACTTGGGCGTATTATTCTCTGTTCTAACATATGTGCTATTTGTTTTTTTACTTCAGATTTGTGTACTTGAGAGTATCTAGGGTTTTGTATATAGGGATATCGTCTGTTGTTGTTATTTTATGCTTGACTTGATTGGTGAAAGTTAATTTTGTATTTTTCTTAAAAAAGATATCTTTACAATTTTGGCAGAGTCTTAGTAGGTATAATTTTTCTTCACTGTTTAAATGCTCTATTCTAAGTGTTTCTAAAATATCGGTATCACAGTTTCCTGTTTGAATTGATTCGAAGTTAATGGCTTCTATGAACTCATGACAGTTGTATTTAGTAACTTTTTCAATGGCTGCCCTATATATAATATCTGTTGTTCGTCCGAAATGTTGATAATTTCAAGTAGGCTGTGTCAGTATTTTGCTTGGTATATAAAGTGAAGCAGTGATAAAAGTTGTTTCTATGTAGATGTCTCCGCCCCTCACGTCTACTGGAATTTTTTTTATAAGTTTGGAATTATCAGGAATAATATGCTTCCCTGATGAGAAATTCGGCTTAAATTCTAAAGGAATTATTGAGTTTTTTGTTGCAATTTAATTTTTTTCCAAATCTACTTTGGGTTATAATTGAGAAAGGATGGCAATGCCTATCAGTCCATTGAAATATTTATGAAAATTAAATAAAAGAAATCTTAATTCACCTGGTTCGTTAAACTCAACGAAGTTTGGAAGTCTAGCCTCTTTGTTCAGTTCATATTTGTTAAGGATCGTTATTATAGTATTTGGCTTACATGTTATTTGATCTGAAGGATTTATAAATTTTGGGTTTATAAATGATGAGGAGGCTCCCGTGTCAATTAGGAATTTAAGAGGTCGTCCGAATGGGGAGGAGATATTAGTGTAGCCTAACTCGCTACCATGCTTGTTTATATCTAAGTATCCTGTCTGTTGTTTGCTAAGTCACGAAAATTTGTGTTGCCCTCACTGTTTGAATGATCTTTTCTTTCTTGGTACTGAGTAAGTTTTGTTGGTATCCTGCGATTGGTGGTAATGAATCTAATAGTTGTTGCTTTGAAGGTTATAAAGCTCCCTTCTCTTATATTGATTTCCGGATGCAAGAGTACGCATCGTGTGGTCAGTTTTAAAGGATCTTTGAGCTTATGTTGGTGCTTGTGTTTTTACAAAGCTGGAGCTTACATCCATAGGCTCTGGCTTACTGTATCCTTGAAACGTGTTACCACTAAATGGGTTCAGGTTGTAGTTTTGGTTCGGGAAGTTGGAGTTTATCTTACTTTGAGAGGTTTGGGCGTTATAATTTACTATTTCTTTTGACTGTTGGGGACGTGTATATTGATTGTTATATGTAAATTGGTTTTGTTGCGGAAAAGGTGTTATTTTGGGTTGTAATGGGATCTGTTTTCATAAAAAATATGTTTTGTTCTTTAATGCATAATGAAAATACTTTTGCTAGTGAGTCTGGCTTGGATGCTGTTATGGTCGAGCCTAGTGGTTCCCTTAATCCAATCAGAAAACTATTTAGACACATTTCAGAATAAAGTTCTTTCTTTGATCTTGCTATCCTTTCGTCTCATTCGTGTATTTGGATATTGTTGAGTAGAGCTGCCTGGCTCTCTATTATTTCGCTGTAACATTTTTCTACATTATTGAATTTTTGGCGAATATTATGGAGGTCTTTAGTTAGATAAGTTTCGGGTCTTTTATCTGAGTAGTGTAGGATAAGGTTTTGTTTAATGTCATCCCAAATCAGAGGTGTTCCGTACATATTTAACACCTCATTAGCTTGTCCGATGATTTTGTTGCGGATGGCTCGCAATAGTATCTGACCCTGTGGTGTTGCATCACAGGCTGTTATGTGAAGCAAAATTTCTTCCACGTTGTTAATGAATTCATTTAAGAGTCTTGGGTTGCCTTCGTATGTTGGCAAATCCTTTATAGCGTCTGGAATACGAAGAGATTCAAGAGAGAATCTAAGGGGAAAATTTGGTATAGGGTTCCCTACAGAGTTTGGCTGTTCGCTTGGAGGAGTCGCCATATTATTTGCTTCTAATCGAAAAGATGTCTCTGTCAAAGGAGAATCTTCGGATATTGAACTTAAAATCCTACTTTTAAAAAGTCTTCCTAGTGTATTTGTGTATGGTCTAAATGAAATAGTTATACCTGTTTTCCGCTTGTTCATTTACTAGCATTATAGTTACTTTTTTCTCTATGGGAAATCAATCAATACATGAATAATATTTATATTTGTTTTCTTGTTTATTTATAACAATACATTATAAGTTCTTAAAAAATATATATCTTTTTTTTTTGTATGTATGAATATATATGTATGTATGTTTTTTTTTTATATTATTGTATTTTTCCCTTAATTCCTATTTTTCCTTTAATGTTTCCAAACACTTCTTTTTATTTTATACTAGCGAAAACCCGCCCGTTCCGCTGGTCGTCTTTAAAAAAATTTAGATTAATTAATTAAATTAAGCCGAAAAATACTGTGTGTATTTTATAAAAATTCTCGCGCATGAATAGTGATGAAAGAAGTTTTAAATAGCAGTAGCAATTAAAAAACGTTTGATGTGATTTACTTTATTACTTTTTTTATTGTAATGCTCTTTGGTATACAATATTCTTCGTTTTCCATGCGTTGTTGAATAAATGAACAATACCGATTACCAACTCTTGAGCATGAAACATAAAGTTGGCCATGTGAAAAACATGGGTATTCTAAATCAATACCACAAATTGATAAAGTTTGGCCTTGTGACTTATTAATAGTAATCGCGAATGCAAGGCGAACAGGAAATTGAAGACGTTTGAATTCAAACGGCATATCCGATGGTATCATTGGTATTCGCGGTATTAAAACGTCTTCACCAGAGTATTTTCCATTGAAAATTGTTGCTTCAATGACGTTATTCATCAATCTCTTAACTGTTAATCGAGTGCCATTACATAGTCGTGGTTGATTTATGTTTCTCAACATAATAATCGGTGCTCCTATTTTCAAGTTTAGCATGTGTGGCGGTAATCCAGGTAAATCAAAGGAATTCAAAAATTCAGTGGGATAATTTACAATATCATCTTGATTTGTAACAGTGTCAACGGATCGATATGTTTGTTCTGGACTTGGTATGTTAGCCAAAATAGCCGCATTCATTTCATTCACATCTTTATTTTTGCCAGCCATGATGGCTCGTTCACTAAGCCAATCATGATTTTTGTAATTTTGAGGCAAATTTGGGAAAATATTGTACTTTGAATTAACTGTTCTTTCGTTTGACTTATTTGACAAAAGTTTGGTTGTAAAGTTATTAAGCCAGTTAAATTATCGACAGGAACTTTGCCATTTCCAATATCCAATAATTGCTGTGAAAATTCAGCAGCTGATGGATCATTTTGCATAGGAACACGTACATTTGTAGTTAGTTTGAGTGTTTGAACATGTCTCCACAAATATGATGATTTCAAACATGCAGCCAATTCATCTGCTACAGATGCTCGAGGAATAACAGGCAATGTTTGTCTAAAATCACCTGCCAGCAGCACTAAGGCACGACCAAACATTTCATTTTTACTACGTAAATCTCGTAATGTCCTATCAAGCGCTTCCAGTGACTTTTTATGTGCCATCGTGCACTCATCCCATACAATTACGTGTGCGAAAAAGCGGAGAAGGAAAAGAGAACTGTTCTATTCCCCCCCGCTTTAACCCAGCTATGTGTTCAGGTGCAAATGACTTTTTTGCGTAAAGTCTGATATAAAATAAGTTCTATTTACTCTTCTTAAATTTATCTAAATTTTTCCAGGCGAAGTAAAAAAACTGACATATATTTGCTTCAACCGTATGTTTGTGAGTACACAGGTAATACGTAAATATATGAATGATATAGGTAATATCTCATATTAGCATAACCTTCTGCAAAAAATTAAGGAAACGATCAGCAATCACGCCTTCAGATTAACGTTTATATAATAAGCGTATATGTAACATTTGAAAATTTTTCTAGAATTTTTTTTGTAATTTTTAATAATAAGTGGTTGTTGTTGTTTTAACAGCATAGTTAGCCCTGTCAGTGTGGGTATATCATCTGTCGTCTTCGTCTAGCTCATCTAGGGGTAGGCCCAGGAAACATGCTGTTTCGACGGGTTGGGTCCAGAGGGAGAGGGGGGTTAGATGAGTCTGATTAAGGGGGCATGTGAAGAGGTGGTTAGTGTCGTGCGGGGTACCTTCACATGCCGGACATGTGTTTGGTATGTCGGGGTCAATTCTGGATAAGTAGGAGTTTAACCTGCTACAATATCCAGAACGTAATTGTGCCAATGTTACACGAGTCTCACGGGGAAGCTGGAGCTCTTCATCTGCAATGGGTGGTGGTTGGACTCCGATTACGGCATTCACGGGACGGGAGTTCATGAAGGTGGTAACGGACTCCCGGTGAATGTCGTTTATTGACTGTCTGAATACTGTCCGGTCCAGTAGGTCTCCGTCAGTTTTGTCCTGGAGTTCGTCAGCGTAGTCGAGGAGGTGTCTCCTGACGTGCCTAGGAGGCGGCTCAGGCTCAAGCAGGTGTCTGCAGGGGTGAAACCTGCGGTAACACCCCAGCAGGAACTGCTTGCTGAGCAGTTTGTTGTGCTCCGCGACTGGGAGCATTTGTGCCTCGTTGTGCAGGTGTTGTATGGGTGACATCAGGAGGCACCCGGTCGCTGTCCGAATGGCGGTATTCTGACATGTCTGAAGCTTTATCCACTGCGAATCACTAGTACCAGGCGACCAGACAGGCGCAGCATAGTTTAGAACCGGCCGGCCAATTGCCTTAAATGTCGAAAGCAACAGTTCTTTGTCCTTGCCCCAAGTGCTGCCGGCCAGCGATTTGAGGACCTTGTTGCGATTTTGGACTTTAGTGGCAATTGCGGTTGTGTGCGCAGAGAAGGAGAGCAAGCTGTCAAAGGTTACACCCAAAATTTTGGGGTTATTCACAGTCGGAATTGGTGTGTCGTCGACTTTTACCTTAAGGGACAGCTTGACCTCCTTTGTCCAGGTGGTGAAAAGGGTCGCCGTGGACTTAGTGGGGGAAAGTTGGAGATTCCTCGCAGTGAAAAAGCGAGAAAGGTCGGTGAGGTAGTTGTTCACTTTGGAACACAGGCCATCGATGTCATTGCCCGACGCCATTATCGTGCAGTCGTCAGCGTATGAGATCAGGGAAACTCCCGCTGGTGGTTGGGGGAGCTTCGAGATGTAGAAGTTAAAAAGCAAGGGTGAAAGGACACCACCCTGCGGTACGCCTTGCTTAATCTTCCTCTGCTTTGACATTTGATCTCGAAAAATCACTGACGAGTGCCGACCGCTCAGGTAGTTCGCGGACCACCTCTTCAGCCCTGGCGGGAGTGTCGACTGATAAATATCATCTAGTAGCGTGGAATGGCTGACTGTATCGAAAGCCTTCTTTAGGTCCAACGCTACTAGGACAGTCCTCTCGCAGGGGCGGTTTTGGTTAAGCCCGCGATTTATCTGGGCGTTTATGGCGGTGAGTGCCGTGGTGGTGCTGTGCACTCGTCGGAATCCGTGCTGATGTGGGGCTGGGGCCAGGTGGGTCGTGAAGAGTGGGAGTAGGAGGGCTTCAAGTGTCTTCACTACTGGGGAAAGGAGAGTTATCGGCCGATAAGACTCCCCTTGGTTGGCGGGTTTCCCAGGTTTCAATAGTGGGACCACTCTCCCTGCTTCCCACTTGTCAGGGATGATGAGAGTGGCCAGAGACAAATTGAAGACCCTTGTGAGGTATCCTACTCCCAGGGGTCCCAGATGCTTCAGCATCAGCGCGTTAAGTCCGTCAGGGCCAATGGCTTTCGAAGATTTCGACTTGTTGATGGCCCCCTGAACCTCATCACCGGAGAAAGTAAGTGGCGCACTGTCGTTCGTCAGTTTGTGCAGCCTTCTGGTAACACGACGTTTGGTTCTGTCGCCCGGAGGATGCAGTGTAAACAGCCGGCTAAAATAGCTCGCGCATCTCTTCGGGTCCGACGAAGTACAACCGTTGAAAGTGATAGCCACCTTGTCGTTGTGTTTCGTCGGGTTCGACAAGGACCTAACGGTGGACCAGAGCTTACTCACTCCGGAGGTGAGGTTACAAGTCTTCAGGTGCTCAACCCATTTAGTCCGCTTATGTTGATTTACCAGTTGCCGGATCTCCAAATTGAGATCCCTTATGCGGGGATCCCCGGGATCGGCCTGGCGTAGGTGGTCACGCTCGTTTGCTAAACTGGCTGCTTCTGCTGGGAAGTGGGGACGGATGTCCTTATAACATCCAGCTGGGATGAAGCGAGCCGCAGCAGCTGTGAGCACCTTGCGGAATGCGCGTTCGCCGACGCGCACATCAGTGGGGATGGGAAGAGCGGCGAAGGTGTCCTCGGTGAATTCCGTGAAGCCGGCCCAATTAGCTTTTATAAAGTTAAAATAGGACCGGTGATTCGCGGAAACGAAATCGGCAGGTCTCTCGATCGAGACGATAATGGGCAAGTGGTCTGATGCAAGCGATAGCATAGGTCGCCACGTTATGCTATTTATCAGACCCGCGCTAGCTATTCTTAGGTCAGGCGAGCTGCTACAATTGCCCACTACCCTGGTGGGGGCGTCGTCGTTCACTGTGCTGAATGTCGAGTCGTCTATCTGCTCTGCCAATTGCTGTCCCCTACGATCATTTGGCAGGCTTGAATGCCAAAGATCGTGATGCGCATTGAAGTCACCTACAACCAATCGGTTTTCACCTCTGATGAGCGCACCTATATCAGGGTGATATCCTGCCGGGCAGCAGGTGACAGGGGGTATGTATATATTAAAAATTTCGAGCTCGGAATCGCCTGACCGGACAGCTATGCCTTGACATTCTAAGGTGCTGTCCCTGGGGTCGATTCCTTCATCGATAAGACGATACTGCACAGTGTGGTGGACTATAAACGCTAGGCCACCACCGTTGTCTCGCTCGCGATCGTGTCTGTGCACGTTATAGCCATCCCTGGTGATCAGAGATGACCTAGCGTGCAACTTTGTTTCTTGGACCGCAGCTATCTTGATACTGTGCCGGTTCATAAAGTCGACTATCTCGTCGACCTTACTCGTAAGTCCGTTGCAGTTAAACTGGAGAAGCTTGAAGCTTCTCGGTGAGGTCAGTGTAATCCGGGGGGTGAGGGACGCGTGGGGTTGTCTACGTTGGACCTGCTGTGCAATCCACTGTGGTTGTTGCGGCCTGATGGTGGTGGGCGGCCGCTCCTCCGGGGGAGGTAGTGGGTGCAGAGCTCTGCAGCAGGGGGCAACGTAGGCAGTTGTCCACTCACGGGTGGTGCGCAGGCCGGAACATCTCCGAAAATGGCACCAGCCATTGCAGGAATTGCACTGGACTGATACCAGATTCCGAGGTATTACGGTCTGGCACACGGAACAGACTGTGCGGGGGACCAGGAGCTGCTGGTTTGTCCCCGCACTGGGGTTGGAGCAGGAAGGGATAGGAGGGGTTAAAGGGGAGTTGTGTTGCTCCGATAGGCTCCTCACCGTGGAGGTGTGGGTTGTGGTGGCGGTTGGTAGTGCCGGCCTATCAGGGGGTGTAGTAGCCGTGGAGGCATCAGACGCCTGTTGGCGGGAGCAACACGTGGCCACATACCGTGTGGACCACTCCCTGTGCGACTTAAGGCCTGAGCAGGTCTTAAGGTGGCTCCACCCGTTGCACTTATTGCACCTAACCGAGGTGGAGTTCGGGTGGAGCCGTTGATGGCAGACGCAGCAGTAGAATACCTCTGGCCCAGGGTTGGATTCGACACCAGCCCTGAGGAGAAGTATTTGGAGCAGGTTAGCTGCGGGAGTTTGCTCCTGTGACGTAAGGGGTGGGGTGATATACGATACACTAGACAGGGCTAGTGTACTGGGGCGGCAGCCCTTGGTCGGGAATAAAAACCCGAGTCATTCCGGTAACGTAGAACCGGCTGCCATGGGAACGAATAATAAGTGGTCTTCCTCTTCGTCTTCCTCTTCGTCTTCCTGTAGCTTTTCCTTTTCCTCTTCCATCTCCTTCTTTATCCCTGAAACGGGCAGTAAAAATTACTTCACTTAAAAGCTTTCATCAACAGCTTCCATCTGCTATCCATATTGTACAAACACATCCAGGGGTACCTTGGTCCACCTTTTCGGCTCGAGACCCTGGTCACTCAGATATCTAAAAAATACTCTATATTAAAGCACTCATCAGTAGCTTTGATTTGATACCCACAATGTAAAAACACATCCTAGGGTTACCCGGGTCCCCGTTTTGGCCTTCGGCAGCGCCACCTGGTGGCGAGTGGAATCAATAAGCATATTATACTAACCTTCACCGTGGAAAAATATATATATATACCAAATTTCATAATAATCGGCCCAGCCACACACGACCAAAATGTATTCAATTCTAATGAATGTTATGTGCGGTACAAAAAATACGTGCGGCAAATAGCAAAAACACACTCACTTAACCGACGCACCACACACACACGCGTTATCGGATTTTAACCAAACTTCACAGAAACCTTTGCCAAAGCAACACTAATAATGTGTTAAACTTTCATTGTTTTCCTTATACGCGTTGCTGAGATTACCCCGGACAAACGCACACTTTTTTTCGGCTTAATTTTTATATATATAGATTTATTTATACACATCACAATTTTTACTCACCAAATTAAGAGTACGATTTTGAATATGTAGCTCCTGGTGGTAAGGAATTGAAATCCTCCGATATTCGATATTCCTTCAAAACGCTTTCCTGTGATGTGCCCTCACAGTCCTTCAGGGGGTACTTTAAATTTTCCTTCGATATTCCCCGAAGCTATTTTCGTACTGCTCCTGTGATGTTCTCTCACATTCCCTCAGGAACTGTTTTTACTGTAAATCGAAGTCGTTCACCAGGCCTAAGCCGACTGCGCCAGTTATGTTCCTATCTTTTGAAGGATAGAAAAAAACCAATACACTACTTTCACCACTGAATTACAACTGATTCTTTTATTAAAAGTGTTTAAAAATGAAACTTATAATTTAATTACAAAATTGCTTATTCTGTATTTTAATACTAAATCAATTTCTTAATAATGTTAATATTGCTTAATTAGCATTTTACAAGTTTTTGTTAATTCGGCAATCGGTGATATCAAGCTTATAAATTAATTGCAAAATTGCTTATTCTGTACTTTAGTATTCTATATTTTAATAGTAATTCTTATGAACACAAATTACAAATTGCTTATTCTATATTTAAATAATAATTCTTATGAACTCAATTTAGTTCATTGACTTAGTCATTATATATGTAACCTTAGAGGTTTCGTTGGTGGTTGTGTTATGGGGGTTTCCATAACTCGCGTTCAATTTCTTTATTCCGTTCCATCCTAGTATCAAATCAAATCCATTTATCTCATCTACTTAAAAAAATCAAATCTTCATTCATAAACTTAATTTTTTGTTTCGTATTAATTATTGAATAACATGCATTGATATCACTTGTAATGGTTTTCCTTTTGTGGTTATATTATATTTTAAAGTTGTCTTAACATAGTTATTGGTTGCACCTGTATCTACTAAAGCATTATAATTTACTTTCCCATCAGTCATTAATATACTATACCCGTTTATTAGTTTAAATACTTAATAACTAAATGATTTTGTCTAATCTGTCTCTCCAATTTTGCTAGAGTTGTATTCTTCGGATGTTAAGTTGTTGCTCCGCATGAGTTTTGGTTGTTGGTGTTGATTGGTGAACTGGCAACTGTTACCTCGTGGTCTTTTCCAATTTTTATTGTTTCTATTCACGTCGTTGTAGTTGTTTTGATGCTGAGTTGGTTGCCTGAATGTTGTGTTACCGGACGTTATGTCCATGCGTTCTGGTTTGGTAATTGTGATGGCGGCTGGTTATACAGGGTGGCTGATGAATTTTGCTACATTAAGAAACTCAAATAACTTTTTTTTTAGTGTATGGAATTCATTTATTTTTTTTTCAAGTTGAAGGTCATTAAATTTTATTAAATGTAGCTTAACTAGTTTTAAAAATAATTAAATTTAAATGCCCCCCATGCTCGTTGACACAAGTGCGGTATCTTAGTAAAAAGTTGTTCATTGCTGCTTTGAGAGTTGCGACAGGAATAGCCGCAATTGTTGCCCGAATGGATTGTTTTAGTTCATCCAAATTTGTTGGCTTTGTTTTATAAACTTCTTGTTTACATAAACCCCACAAGAAAAAGTCAGGTGCAGTAAGGTCAGGCGACCTGGAGGGCCAACGAAATTCGGAGTTTCTTGAAATCAGTTTATTGGGAAATTTTCGTCGCAACTCTGTCATAACAGTCTGGGCTATGTGAGACGTTGCCCCATCTTGTTGAAACCACACAGAGTTGAAAGGAATTCTCTTTCGGCGTAGTTCTGGATAGAAAAATTCTTTCAGCATTTTCAAATAACGGTCTCCAGTAACCGTAACGGTGTGACCATTTTCTTCAAAAAAATAAGGCCCTACAATACAGCGTGAAGAAACCGCACACCACACTGTCACGCGAAGAGGATGCAATTCCGTCTCGTGGAGTATCTGTGGGTTAGAAGTACTCCATATTCGGCAATTTTGTTTGTTCACATTGCCGTTTAAATCGAAATGGGCCTCATCAGACATGAAAAGGCAGTTTAACATGTTTTGGTCTTCTTCCATCATTTGCAGGATCTTCTGGCAAAATTCCAAGCGAATCGGCAAGTCTGCTGCATTCAGTTTGTTAACCATTTGAATTTTGTAGGGAAATAAGTCTAAATCTTTGTGCATTATTGTTTGCAAAGACTGTCGGCTGACACCAAGTTGAGCAGATAAGCTTCTTGTTGAAACCCTTGGATTGCTTTGTATAGCTGCAGCTACAGCAGCGATCGTTTCCTCCGTCCGAACTGGTGGGTTTCGATGATAAGGCCTTCTTGCGACTGTTCCTTGCTCAGCAAAATTATTCACCAGTCTCATTATGGTCCATCTGCTCGGGGGATCGCCGCCAAACATCCGCCTGTACTCTCTCTGTACCAAAACTACGGACTCCAGTGCGTGATAGCGGCGCACTATCCAAATTCTTGTTTGCGTGTCCCAGTTATCCATTTTAATAAATTTTAAAGATCAATCTGCAAATCAAAACAAAAATGGAAGAGATAACTTAAAAAGAAAAAAAGTTATTCAATTTTTTTTTGGTAGCGGCTTTCATCAGCCACCCTGTAGTTGTATTTCTGCTGATACATGGGACGTCTCTGGTGATGTTGTTTCTCATAGTAGTGTTTATTGTTGGTTGGATGAATGTTCTGTTGTGCATAGCATAGACGTAACTTTCGATGTTCGTCATTGTGCTCTATGGTACGGGCTACTGCAAATGCACGCTCTAAATCCCTTATAGGATTTCTGTTCAGAGTGGAACGAATATATGGGTTATTTATTCCATCCTTAAACACTGTTACCGTTTCTTGTGTTGCCTCATCGGTCATTACTTTGGTCACTTCTTGGTTATGACCAGACATAGATATTTTCTACGTTGTCATGGAATTCACTTAAATTGTGTTTACCTTGTGTGAGTCTCTTCATCTCGTCCTGCAACACATATAAAGGTCGTTGATCAGCATATAGGTATAGTCCAATCTATTCCTGATTGCTTCAAAATTAAATATTATGTTATGGTTGGTCAACACGTCAGCTGCTGCACCTTGTATTTTAGTTTTTATAATTGATAAAGCTTCCACGTATCTGCTGGAATTCCTATGATTACTAATTCCATCCATAAGTCTAGAGACATCTTCCCTCCATACGCGGTATTTGGAAATGTAGCCGTCAAATACCGGTAGTGCTTTAAAAACGTCTAGGTTGATATCGGTTGGATTGGTATAAGTTATGTTGACTGGTTCCAATAGTTCTGCTGCTTGTGGAATCATTACTGGGTTAACTTGGATCTGATCTATCCGGGCTCTTAATGTTGCATTTTCTTAAGCTGCTGAACCTTGAGTTCGCTCAAAATTACCGTTTTCACGATCCTGTTCTTGTAAATTTATTCAACAATCCCACTTCTGCAGGGGCGGGTCGTGACATTATGGGGCCCAGGGCTAATGTTACTCGGGGGTCCTGTTTTCTATGGTGATGCAGTATATAGTTATCAGAAAAAAATCATCTTATAAAAACATTTATTTATCAAAACAAATATGACAATTAAGAATATTAAATTACAAATCAATATTTCTGCATTTGCAGCGAATTCCATTATTTGCTCATCAACTGCTAAATCCTTTGCTAGATAACAATTTATCGAAAGAAGAGATAAATGATTAAGTCGATCGTTCGACATTGTTGTCCTATACTTATTTTCAATATATGACATCCGGGAGAAAGAGCGCTCCGCTTCGCAGCTGGTGATGGGCAACGTCAAAAAAATTTTTAAGATAGTGTAACAATTAGGAAATACACCAACAAGTTCCCTTTCATAGATAAGCTTATAAATTTCACTGCAAGAGGTGTAGCAGTCTGATTTAGATTGTAGTAAATATGATTTTAATTGAATGCATTCATTTACTAAATTTTCATCTACGTCATCTGAATAATATTTTACAATATTGCGTACACTTTCCAGATCCACGCTTTCCTGGTTTTTATTCTGCAAATCCATTAAAAAATTAAATTTTTAATTTTTCTGCGCCGCACACTGAGACTTTAGCAGTAGACTTATCGGCAAATTTTGAAGTAATTTGTCTCTTGTAAACGTCGCTGTAATTTGTTCCACACTAGTACTTAATTTTTTAGCTTTCCCTTCGTACTCTTTTAGCTTCTGATTCGAATGCTGTCGTATGTTGTACACGAACTCTTTTAACGAAACAATTAATTTAGTGCCTTCGCAAATATTTATGCCAGGGCTCTGTATTTTTTTATTTACTACATGAAACCTCTCCAAAATTTCTTCGCAAAATGTGATCAAAATTGCAAATGAGAGTTTCGCCAGTTCATTAAATAAACTTCGTGCCTCTTTTCTGAAATCAGCTTTCTCATCCTCATTTTCGCTAAAAGTTTTTAAAATTTTCATAATTTTGGAATAATGATTTTTTAAAGCTTTGACAGCCTCATAATGACAAGACCATCTTGGTTGGCTTAAACTTTTTAACGTAAATTTTAGTTGCATTTCACGATGTAACAATTCCCACCTGTGGGTTGAAGATGAAAAGAAAACATATATTTTTTGCACCACTCTAAAAAAATTTACAATTTCGGTTGCAACTTTAACACATTCTTCACCAACTAGGTTAAGGGAATGTGCGGCACATGGTACATAATCCGCACTTTTTTTGTTTAATTAATGCTTGGACTCCTTTCTACTGACTCGACATATTGGCTGCCTTGTCATAAGACTGTCCCCTACAGTTATCCAGTACCAGCCTATTTTTTTCTAAAAAGTCTTGTAGAATATTAAATAAGTGTAAACCAGTACGACTACTAATTTTGATGAATGAGACACATCTCTCGTACACATTTCCCTGAAAACAGTATCGTAATACAATAGCAAGTTGGTTATTGTGAGACAGATCTGGAGTTGAATCCATCACAATTGAATAATACTTTGTGTCATCGTTATTTATTTGATTTATAATTTGTTTCACTATCTGTTTGCCCATAATATCAATAACTTCCTCATATACTGTTTTTGATAAGTACGATATTGTTGGTTTCGGTCGCAGCTCTCGTTGTTCAATATGTTCCCGAATGAATGGGTCAAACTCTGCCAGTAGATCCAGAGCTCCCATGAAATTACCATTATGTGATGTACCAAATACTTCTTCGGAATCTCTAAATGCTAATCCTCTTATACTTAAAACTTTTATCATTGCAATAACCCGTTTCATGACATTATGATAGTACTCTGTTTCTTTCTTTGATTGATCCTGGAGCTGCTTATCTACAACAGACTTATTTTCTTTTCGTGACAGCCAAGCTAACATAGAAAGTTTATGTTCATTAGAATTTTCGTGATTTTCTAAAGACGTTCCTATGTGTTTCCAATCAGAAAATCCCGTTGTGCATTGAGAAATTGTTTTAGAAAAAAGTTTGCAAGTCGAACAAAAAATAGTCCCAAGGCTGGGTGAATAGCACAACCAAGGTCGTTCCAGTAATTGGCCGTTTTTCATTTTCTTAATGAAATATCTGTTTGAGAATGATCTATTTTGATCTTTATATTTTTTTTTTGAAGCTGGATATTTATTTTCTGGATCTTTATTTTAAAAATCTGTTATTTCATGAGAGAGGATGTGATTAATGAAGTAATTATTTAGTGACACTGGCCACGATCCCACGTCAAGATATTTCCCAAACTCAAAGTTAATGTTTTCTGAATTTCGTTCAGTCTCAATATAAGCTTCCTTATGTTGAGCAATAATATCGTTTTCAGTTGGATCAGAGGGTTGTTGGTAGTCAGATAATTGTTCATTTGCATCACTAATATTTTTTTTTTTGGTGTTGGGGTTCCTTACTCTCTGCAGATATGTTCTCTTTGGATAAGTTTCCTTCCTTTTCGCTTGATAATAGATTTTTATATCTTTCATCGTCATTTTTATGTTCTATTTTAAAAAAAGGATGTAGCTTTGCACATTTACTCTTTTCGTTTTCTCGGCTTAACTGTAATTTTCGTTTTTCGGCTCCACTTTTATATATTCTTGTAGACATTGACATGATTTTGGTATTCTAAAAATAATCAAAGAATAGAAATAACCTATAATCGTTGAGATAATCTAATAGGTACTAATATTTTGTACAAGTAACGCAATTTAGTAGAAAAAACATGCGAATAAATTTTTGAGTGGATGAACCCGACCGCTGGATGAGGAATAATTTTCTTAACAACTCCTGTCGATTTGTTGGGTTGAAGCCACAGGTAAACTTAATTTGTTGAAACCGATTGGCGCTACCGATTATTTCACAAATCATAAATCGCCAGCCTCTACAGATTTTTGGTTCCATGTAGAGCTGGCCATAATTCGAATTCCCATCCACCCTTACAGAAATTACAGAGAACACTTATAACTAGATTTACTTACGAAGTTGATGCAATTGCCTTTGCTTTGTTCTGAATATTCCATGGAGCTTTACTGTCTCTTTTCAAAATTCGAGACGTATTATCGCACCAACACTTTTTTAAGATATATAGTAACTTTATTAGCAGCACACAGCCAGTTTTTGTTTATTTTTGCACTTCGAAGACAAGCATGAACTAAATTCTTGATCTACGGGGAGTTCCCAAAATATACGCAATACACACGCACGCTATAAAATACACCGTCTATAGACAAGCGAAGTGGCAGGTGAATTACCGATTCGTTTCATGGGCGCGCACACGAGTTGATTGAATTTAGTTGCCAAATACATTCGTATTTTATTTTTATTGGTGGCTGGGGGATCTTTGCAACCACGGGGCCCTGGGCTGAAGCCCAAAAAGCCATTAGGTAGATCCGCCACTGCTTACATCCATAGGCTCTGGCTTACTGTATCCTTCAGACGTGTTACCTCTAAACGGGTTCTGGTTGGGGAGGTTGGAGTTTATCCTGCTTTGAGAGGTTTGGGCGTTATAATTTACTATTTCTTTTGACTGTTGGGGACTTGTATATTGATTGTTGTATGTAAACTGGTTTTGTTGCGGAAAAGGTGTAAATCTATCATTTATTTTGGGTTGTAATGAAATCTGTTTTCATAGAAAAAATGTTTTGTTCTTTAATGCATAATGAAAATACTTTTGCTAGTGAGTCTGGCTTGGATGCTCTTATGGTCGAGCCTAGTGGTTCCCTTAATCCAATCAGAAAACTATTTAGACACATTTCAGAATAAAGTTCTTTCGTTGATCTTACTATCCTTTCGTCTCATTCGTGTATTTGGATATTGTTAAGTAGAGCTGAATGGATCTCTATTATTTCGCTGTAAAATTTTTCTACATTATTGAACTTTGTCCAATATTATGGAGGTCTCTAATTAGAGAAGTTTCGGGTCTTTTATCTGAGTAGTGTAGGATAAGGTTTTGTTTAATGTCATCCCAAATCAGAGGTGTTCCGTACATATTTAACACCTCATTAGCTTGTCCGATGATTTTGTTGCGGATGGCTCGCAATAGTATCTGACCCTGTGGTGTTGCATCACAGGCTGTTATGTGAAGCAAAATTTCTTCCACGTTGTTAATGAATTCATTTAAGAGTCTTGGGTTGCCTTCGTATGTTGGCAAATCCTTTATAGCGTCTGGAATACGAAGAGCTTGAAGAGAGAATCTAAGGGGAAAATTTGGTATAGGGTTCCCTACAGAGTTTGGCTGTTCGCTTGGAGGAGTCGCCATATTATTTGCTTCTAATCGAAAAGATGTCTCTGTCAAAGGAGAATCTTCGGATATTGAACTTAAACTCCTACTTTTAAAAAGTCTTCCTAGTGTATTTGTGTATGGTCTAAATGAAATAGTTTTACCTGTTTTCCCCTCTTCATTTACTAGCAGCAAGTTACTATTTTTTAAGGGAAATCAATCAATACATGCATTTTTTTATGTATTTATAACAATAAGTTATTAGTTCTTAAAAATATATATTTTTTTTTACTCGTATGTATGAATATGTATGTATTTTTCATTTATTATTGTATTCTTTTAATTCCTGTTTTTCCTTTAATGTTTTCAAAAAATTATTTTTATTTTACATGTAATATATCTTTCTCTTTTTTCTTTCCTTTTGTATTTTAAATAGATACAATATTTCCTTTTTTTAATTTTGTTTTTATTAAAAATGACCACTGTTTCAGTTTTCCCTTATTACTTTATTATTGTATTTATGTATTTACTGTTTATAGGCTCTTCTAACCTGGAGGGTCCGGCTTCAAAACTACGGAATCGCAGAGGTGCGTTTCTGTTTTACTTGAATATTTTAAATAGATACAATATTTCCTTTTTTTTAATTTTGTTTTTATTAAAAATGTCCACTGTTTCAGTTTTCCCTTATTACTTTATTATTGTATTTATGTATTTACTGTTTATAGGCTCTTCTAACCTGGAGGGTCCGGCTTTAAGGCTACGGAATCGCAGATGTGCGTTTCTGTTATGCTGGAGGGTCCTTCGATAGGAGTCCAGTTTATTGTATTTTGTTAAGGCTGTACAAGCCTGTTTGTAATAATTTATTTTTCTGTTTTTTTTTATTGTATATTTATTTATACACATCACAATTTTTACTCACCAAATTAATAGTACGGTTTTGAACATGTTACTCCTGGTGGTGAGGAATTGAAATTCTCCGATATTTGATATTCCTTCCAAACACTTTTCTGAGATGTACCCTCACAGTCCTTCAGGGGTTACTTTAAATTTTCCTTCGATATTCCCTCGAAGCTATTTTCGTACTGCTCCTGTGATGTTCCCTCACATTCCTTCAGGAATCGTTTTTACTGTAATTCGAAGTCGTCCACCAGGTCTAAGCCGACTGCGCCAGTTATGTTCCTATCTTTTGAAGGATAGAAAAAAACGATATACTACTTTCTTTCACCACTTAATTACAACTGATTTTTTTTATTAAAAGTGTTTAAAATGAAACTTAGCTTAAAGTGTTTATTCTGTATTTTAATACTCAACCAGTTTCTTAATAATGTTAATATTGCTTAATTACAATAGCATTTTACAAGTGTTTTTTAATTCGGCAATCGGTAATATCAAACTTATAAAGTAATTGCAAAATAGCTTATTCTTTATTTTAGTAATAATCCTTGTGAACTCAATTTAATTACAAATTGCTTATTCTATATTTTAATGATATTTCTAATGAATTTAATTTAATTACAAATTGCTTATTCTAATAATTATTCTTATGAACTCTATTTAGTTCGTAGCTATTTTTATATTTAGCCTTGGGAGTTTGTTTGGTGGTTGTGTTATTGGGGTTTCCATAGCTCGTGCGCTTGCAAGTATATTACTATTCTCAAAAACTGCCCAGGGAATCCAACGCACATTCATGGACACAGCATTGTGCCAAAAATTATGAATTATGAAGCGTCAACAAAATTGCTTCATAATTTACTTAAACTTCTTTTCAGGTCTTTACTATGAAGTAGTACATTATTATTCGATAAGTTAATTTTAATATGTAACACATTTTAGAAATAAAAAATGCATATTAGCTGAATAATATTAATTCAACAATTTGCGGCTTTAGTCCTGTTGTTATGAACACAGCCGCACAGTTCACAGAAACTTCAATATTAAATAAATATATACTTTTTAATAAAGGTATTAAATGCGAGTTATGGAAACCCCATAACACAACCACCAACCAAACCTCCAAGGTTACATATACAATATAACAACTAAGTCAATGAACTAAATTAAAATCATAAGAATTATTGTTAAAGTATAGAATAAGCAATTTGTAATTTGAGTTCATAAGAATTACTATTAAAATATAAAATAAGCAAATTGTAATTAAATTGAGTTCATAAGAATTATTAAAATACAGAATAAGCAATTTTACAATAAATTTATAAGCTTGATATCACCGATTGCCGAATTAACAAAAACTTGTAAAATGCTAATTAAGCAATATTAACATTATTAAGAAATTGATTAAGTATTAAAATACAGAATAAGCAATTTTGTAATTAAATTATAAGTTTCATTTTTAAACACTTTTAATAAAAGAATCAGTTGTAATTCAGTGGTGAAAGTAGTGTATTGTTTTTTTTCTTTCCTTCAAAAGATAGGAACATAACTGGCGCAGTCGGCTTAGGCCTGGTGAACGACTTCGATTTACAGTAAAAACAGTTCCTGAAGGAATGTGAGAGAACATCACAAGAGCAGTACGAAAATAGCTTCGGGGAATATCGAAGGAAAATTTAAAGTACCCCCTGAAGGACTGTGAGGGCACATCACAGGAAAGCGTTTTAAAGGAATATCGAATATCGGGAATTTCAATTCCTTACCACCAGGAGCAACATGTTCAAAATCGTACTCTTAATTTGGTGAGTAAAAATTGTGATGTGTATAAATAAATATATAATAAAAACAAAAAAATTAATTATTACAAACAGGCATGTACAGTCTTAACAAAATACAATAAACTGGAATTCCTATCGAAGGACCCTCCAGTATAACAGAAACTCAAATCTGCGATTCCGTAGCCTTAAAGCCCGACCCTCAAGGTTAGAAGAGCCTATAAAAAGTAAATAAATAAATACAATATTAAAGTAATAAGGGAAAACCGAAACAGTTCAAATTTTTAATAAAAACAAAATTTGAGAAAAAAGCGGAAATATTGTATCTAAAACAAAAAGAGAGAGACATGCTATATATATATAGATATATACATATAAAATAAAAAGAAGTGTTTGGAAACATTAAAGGAAAAATAGGAGTTAAGGGAAAAATACAATAATAAAAAGAAAATACATACATATATATTCATACATACAAAAAAAAAAGATATATATTTTTTAAGAACTTATAATTTATTTATATAAATAAACAGGAAAACAAATATAAATATTATTCACGTATTGATTGATTTCCCATAGAGAAAAAAGTAACTATAAAGCTACTAAATGAACAAGCGGAAAACAGGTATAACTATTTCATTTAGACCATACACAAATACACTAGGAAGACTTTTTAAAAGTAGGATTTTAAGTTCAATATCCGAAGATTCTCCTTTGACAGAGACATCTTTTCGATTAGAAGCAAATAATATGGCGACTCCTCCAAGCGAACAGCCAAACTCTGTAGGGAACCCTATACCAAATTTTCCCCTTAGATTCTCTCTTGAATCTCTTCGTATTCCAGACGCTATAAAGGATTTGCCAACATACGAAGGCAACCCAAGACTCTTAAATGAATTCATTAACAACGTGGAAGAAATTTTGCTTCACATAACAGCCTGTGATGCAACACCACAGGGTCAGATACTATTGCGAGCCATCCGCAACAAAATCATCGGACAAGCTAATGAGGTGTTAAATATGTACGGAACACCTCTGATTTGGGATGACATTAAACAAAACCTTATCCTACACTACTCAGATAAAAGACCCGAAACTTATCTAACTAAAGACCTCCATAATATTCGCCAAAAATTCAATAATGTAGAAAAATGTTACAGCGAAATAATAGAGAGCCAGGCAGCTCTACTCAACAATATCCAAATACACGAATGAGACGAAAGGATAGCAAGATCAAAGAAAGAACTTTATTCTGAAATGTGTCTAAATAGTTTTCTGATTGGATTAAGGGAACCACTAGGCTCGACCATAACAGCATCCAAGCCAGACTCACTAGCAAAAGTATTTTCATTATGCATTAAAGAACAAAACATATTTTTTATGAAAACAGATCCCATTACAACCCAAAATAAATGGCAGCCAAAGCCATACAATTCGTTTTATGGTGAAAACAGGTATAATAATAGATTTACAGCTATTCCACAGCAAAACCAGTTTACATACAACAATCAATATACACGCCCCCAACAGTCAAAGGAAATAGTGAATTATAACGCCCAAACCTCTCAAAGCAGGATAAACTCCAACTTCCCGAACCAAAACTACAACCAGAACCCATGTAGAGGTAACACGTTTCAAGGATACAGTAAGCCAGAGCCTATGGATGTAAGCTCCAGCTATGTGAAAACTCAAGCACCAACAACAACTCAAAGATCCTTCAAAACTGACCACACGATGCGTACTCTCGCATCCGGAAATCAATATAAGAGTAGGGAGCTTTATAACCTTCAAAGCAGCAAATATCTAGATTCATTACCACCAATCGCAGGTTACCAACAAAACTTAGATCATTCGAACATTGAGGACAACACAAATTCTTTTTTTATAAATAAACATGGTAGCGAGTTAGTCTACATTAATATCTCTTCCCCATTCGGACGACCTCTTAAATTCCTAATTGACACGGGAGCCTCCTCATCATTTATAAACCCAAAATTTATAAATCCTTCAGATCAAACAACATGTAAACCAATTACTATAACAACGATCCTCAACAAATATAAACTAAACAAGGAGGTTAGACTTCCAAAATTCGTTGAGTTTAACGAACCAGGTGAACTAAGATTTCTTTTATTTAATTTTCATAATTATTTCGATGGACTGATAGGCATTGACATCCTTTCTCAATTAGAATCCAAAATAGATTTGAAAAAAAATAAAATTGTAGCAAAGAACTCAATAATTCCTTTAGAATTTAAGCCGAATTTCTCATCAGGGAAGCATATTATTCCTGATAATTCCAAACTTATAAAAAAAATTCCAGTAGACGTGAGGGACGGAGATATCTACATAGAAAAAACTTTTATCACTGCTTCACTTTATATACCTGAAGGTATATACCAAGCAAAAGACTGGCACAGCCTACTTGAAATTATTAACATTTCGGACGAACAACAGATATTATACATAGAGCAATCATTGAAAGTTACTAAATACAACTGTCATGAGTTCATAGAAGCCTTTAACTTCGAATCAATTCAAACAGGAAACTGTGAATACGATATCTTAGAAACATTTAGAACAGAGCATTTAAACAGTGAAGAAAAATTACACCTATTAAAACTCTGCCAAAATTATAAGGATATCTTTTTTAAGGAAAATACTAAATTGACTTTCACCAATCAAGTCAAGCATAAAATAACAACAACAGGCGATATCCCTATGCATACAAAATCCTATAGATACCCTCAAGTACACAAATCTGAAGTAAAAAAACAAATAGCAGATATGTTAGAACAGAGAAGAATACGCCCAAGTTATTCTCCCTGGAGTTCCTCTGTATGGATAGTTCCAAAAAAAACTCGATGCCAGCGGTAAACAAAAATGGCGGCTGGTAATAGATTACAGGAAACTTAATGAGAAAACCATATCCGATAGGTATCCCCTCCCCAATATAAGCGAAATTCTAGACAAATTAGGGAAATGTATGTACTTTACCACACTTGATTTGACAAGTGGGTTTCACCAAATTTAGATGCATGATAAAGACATACCAAAAACTGCATTCACAGTAGAGGGCGGACATTTTGAGTATCTTAGAATGCCTTTTGGACTCAAAAACGCACCATCCACCTTCCAAAGAGTCATGGATAACGTTTTAGGTGAACTAGTAGGTAAAATATGCCTAGTCTATCTCCACGATATTATTTTCTATTCCACATCCCTACAAAAACACATACAAAACATCCAGTTAGTTTTCGATAAGCTTCGATCATCCAACCTTAAAATTCAAAGAGATAAATCCGAATTTCGAAAAACAGAAACAAAGTTTCTCGGGCATATTATATCAATAGAGGGAATACGACCCAATCCGACAAAAATTGATGTTATAAAAAATTTTCCAATCCCCCGAACTCAGAAGCAAATTAAAAGCTTCATTGGCCCCGTCGGGTATTACCGAAAATTCATTCAGGATTTTTCCAAATTAACCAAACCCCTAATGGAATGCCTCAAGAAGGGTAAAAACATAGACTTTAATGAGAAATACATTAACGCTTTTGAAACATGTAAGTTTATCTTAACTAACGACCCCATTCTACAGTATCCTGATTTTGCAAAACCCTTTATACCCTTTATAACCACGGACGCAAGCAACTTTGCGTTAGGAGCTATACTATCCCAAGGTCGCATAGGAAACGATAAACCTATATGCTACGTTAGTCGAACCCTCTCAGAATCCGAATGCAATTATTCAACAATAGAAAAAGAACTATTGGCGATAGTATGGGCGACAAAATATTTCCGTCCTTACCTGTTTGGACGTAAGTTCTTTATTGTGACTGATCATAGACCACTCACGTGGATAATGAGTTTAAAAGAGCGTAATTCAAAACTGCTCAGGTGGCGCCTCAAACTGGAAGAATTCGACTATGAATTAGTATACAAGAAAGGAAAATTAAATACAAATGCTGATGCTGATGCCCTAAGTCGAATAAAAATAGATATACCTAAATTATCAGAAATAAACGTAAATGATGCTGCTTCAAATAAAGGTACGTCTGGTACCACAGAGCATTCAGCAGAAGAAAATTTAAATGACGGCATATATATCTCAGAGAAACCCCTAAACGACTTTAACCTACAGCTCATATTCGAAAAATCATCAGAAACTCCAGAAATGTCAGTTATTTTGCCATTCAAAAACAAGCAACGTAGGATATTCAGGAAACCTTTATACACAGAAGAAATAATAATAGATATTTTTAAAAAAATTTCTCAATCCAAATAAGTTGTCCGCTATATTTGCTGACGATGACACTGTTCGCATTATTCAGTCCGTTTATTCAAAATATTTTTCAAATAATAAAATGTTTCGTTTAATACAATGTAAAGAAATATTGTACGACGTAACAGACACTGACAAACAAGAGGAACTAATAAAGAATTACTATGAAAATAATAACCACCGCGGAATTAACGAAATGCTTCTCCATCTTAAAAGACAATTTTATTTCCCTTTTATGAAAAACAAAATAACACAGATTGTTAACAACTGCGACAAATGCCCAACCTGTAAATATGACAGAAATCCCCCAAAACCCTTGTTTGAAAAACCGGAAACCCCCTTAAAACCTTTAGATATCTTACATATAGACATCTACAGCATAAACCACAAACAAATGCTAACAGTTATTGACAAATTCTCAATATTTGCAGCAGCATACACACTCCCATCAAGACATTCTGTATGTATACTAAAATCTCTAAAACAATTCATTAACCTTTACGGTATTCCAAGGAAAATAGTTGCTGACCAAGGCTCGGAGTTCACAGCCAATATTTTCAAAGAATTTCAATTCCAAATTCACTTGCATATTACCTCATTTCAACAGAGCACGAGCAACGCCCCTGTAGAAAGACTACATTCCACCCTAACGGAAATATACAGAATTGTATTAACTACCAGAAAAGAGAATCACCTCAGCGAAGACCATGACGACATACTTACAGAAACGTTAATCACTTACAACAACTCAATTTACAGTACTACGAAATTGACCCCATTCGAACTATTTTTCCGTAGAACCTTCAAATTTAATAATACTGTCACTTTCAACAACGAACATGAATACATTACAAAACTTAACGAATTCCAAAACGTGTTATACCCACAAATCAAAGAAAAAATGGAAAATGCAACTAGCAATAGGATAAACAAACTGAACGAAACCCGCTCAGACCCGGAAAATTTAGAAAATCAAACCATTTATCGAAAAGAAGCAAAACGTAATAAAATTACACCCAGATTTACAAAACATAAAGTGAAGAAAAACAATAGAGTAACTATAATTACAGAACATAACAACAAATTTCACAAGTCAAAAATAAAAAAGATACACAAAACCAAAAACTTCTAATTAAACCTTTTCTTCATTCATAGGATACCACTAGCATTTCCTCAAACGATAGACATAACAGAAATAAGCAAACATCAGAAAGTAGAGTAGAATGGGGTAAGATAGGTAATTTTTTTTGGAGAGCTCTTGCTACGGTGTTTTTGCATTGATTTTGAAAAATAAGCAAGATTTTGAAAGGTTATTTATCTGCTAACATTTTGGTTATACTGACTTATGTTTGGCTAAATATTTTGGAAGCTGCATTCAATAAGACAAAAGTACTTTTTTTCGATATTTTCAAAATCGGGGGGCACGATAGGTCACTATATGTGAGGGGAAAAGAACAATGTACATGGCTTGGAAATTAACGTTTTAACTTTTATTTATAGAGTATGAACACTGCACATGTTATAAAAGTTAGGAATTTTTCTTTAATTCATCACGCGAGCACGTAATGTTTCGAACGGAATTTTAAATTGTTTAGAGGCTGATCGAACACTAGCGCCATCTCGGACTGCCGCGATTGCGTTTTTTACGTCCTATTCACTTCGTTTAGGCGTTTTTTGCACATAATTACGCACCATTTTGCTGCAAAAACAATTAAAATTTATTTTATTCAATTAAAAGTAGTGACCTATAATGCCCCCAGACGGCTGACCTATAGTGCCCCCAAGCACATGTTTTATGTTAGTGTCGATATTTTTTTTAAAAACAAAAATATCAAAAAACTAACACATTTTTAGTGTTCAGCATTATTTTCTACGTAAAATAAAACTCACCTGACAAATATTTACATGCATTAAATGCACTGCACCGTAGAATAAAAAAAATGCTATGTCGGAGAAAAGCTTACAAAAAACTAAACGACGGCAGAACTAGGATAACTAATCAATGGTGACGGCCGAAATGACAGTCGCGAACGTTGTTCCCCACCACGTATTCAATTCACATAAGACGAGTTACCTCAGCAAAAACAGTGCGACGAAAACCCCACCTACCTACTGTGCCCCCATACCTATCTTACCCCATTCTACTCTAGTTAGATTCCGATTAGGACCCGCAAGAATAATCACTAATCGCAATAACCTCATACATATTGTTAACCTTGACGAATACACTAAAACTGTCAATAAAATACAGGACACTGTCTCAGTCTTCGAGAACCCCAACAGAACTACAAGCTTGACAAAAGTAACGAGGTTAAAACTCAAGGAACTAGAAAATAAAGTACAGACACTTACACCACATAAACGACATAAACGTGGACTCATCAACGGACTAGGGACAGCCGTGAAATTCATCACGGGGAATATGGATGCCAATGACGAACTTTCCATAAATAAACAAATTCAAGACATTAAAACTAATACAACACATATCGAGACTATACTGAATAGCCAGAACCAAATAAATTCAATCATGCAAGAAAGATTGCAAAACGTCACTATCCACATAAACAAGGAACAGGATAAAATAGAAACATACATTAACAAAATAGCAAACAATATCTTGAAAGGAGATGACCAACTTTTTGAACTTCAGTATATCAGCCAAATTAACTATAATATAGACCTTTTAAACAATCACTTAGAAAGCATTGCGGAATCAATTGTCCTAGCAAAACTAAATGTGATATCGAAATTCATACTAAGCACTACAGAGCTAGACCAAATATATAACTATATGGAAAATCAGTCAATAAAAATTAGCTCTAAAAAGCAAATATACGAACTGCTTGGACTACAAGCATATTATAATAATTCAAATATTATATTCAATGTACAAATACTAAATGTATCAAAAGAAAACTATGAACTTTATCATATACTTCCACTCCCCTTAAATAACACTAAAAAGATAAAAATAAAACCATACTTAACATACAATAAAAACCACATCCATTTTTTTAACGAACCTTGTCCAAGAGTCGAGAACACCTACTACTGCAAAAAATCACCATATACTGAATATACAACCAACTCCACCTGCATTGGACAAATAATAAACAACAAAGATGCTCTGTGCGACCTAGAAGATGTTGGCAATATAAACTTAATCATACAACCTGAACCAAACTATATTCTCTTCATCAATACAAACAAGACTACCGTAACAACTAGCTGCAACAACGACACTTGCGAAGTTAAGGGTACAGCTCTCCTCTACTACAACAACTGTTCAATCAATGTCAACGGCGAAATCTACAAAGCCAACCCCATGTTTTACAGAGACGAACTTTTTCTACCCCTCATAAGCTATTCCGAAGTAAACGCAAGAACAATAACCAACAAACTGAGCCTCGACAAACTTAGAAGCTACCAACTAGAAAGTCACGAAGCAACATCAAAGAAAAACAACATTATTATCCTAACAACCTGTTCATTGAGCATCATATTTACCTCCGCACTTGTTTACATCGCAAGGATAAGAACTAAATTTCAATTCCCGCCTGATCTTCACCTAAACGTTCCAGCCCCTACGTCTTCCTTGTGGCCTTCACTTTACTCTAAGGGGGGAGGAGTTATGGAAACCCCCATAACACAACCACCAACCAAACCTCCAAGGTTACATATATAATAACTAAGTCAATGAACTAAATTGAGTTCATAAGAATTATTGTTAAAATATAGAATAATCAATTTGTAATTTGAGTTCATAAGAATTACTATTAAAATATAAAATAAGCAAATTGTAATTAAATTGAGTTCATAAGAATTATTAAAATACAGAATAAGCAATTTTACAATAAATTTATAAGCTTCATATTACCGATTGCCGAATTAACAAAAACTTGTAAAATGCTAATTAAGCAATATTAACATTATTGAGAAATTGATTTAGTTAGTATTAAATGCAGAATAAGCAATTTTGTAATTAAATTATAAGTTTCATTTTTAAACACTTTTAATAAAAGAATCAGTTGTAATTCAGTGGTGAAAGAAAGTAGTGCATTGTTTTTTTCTATCCTTCAAAAGATAGGAACATAACTTGCGTTCTCACCAAGTATGGTGCCAAAACTGGAACCGCGATAATTCATAAGGTATAAAAGATATGTATTTCACTTTTTTTACATGAAAATATGCACAAAACTACGAGTCGCAAGTACAGTAGGTTCTGTTTTTATGCAGTAGATACGTTCCGCAAGAAACAGCATAAAAAAAGCTACTAGTTCTATAGTAAAACTATAGATACGTTTCAAATGCTAAAACCGCATAAATCTGAAATAATGTAATAAAATCGCGTAAAAAAGGGCACTAGTCCCATATTATTACTATAGATACGTTCCATAGACCGCATGAATCTGAAATAATTAAATAAAATCGCATAAACAAAATATTGTATTTTTGAAAATTATATCTTTATTTAAGAAACGTCAGAATCGAAAAATAAATTTAAGTCAGAAATAGAATCAGACAATACCCACATGTTGCGCGTTCGTTTAGGATTTGGCGTAAAATCACTTTCGTCACTTTAGGAAATGTACACGTCTGGTCTAGATAGTTATGCAGGCGGTTCCATACTTGTAGGGTTAGCATTTCTGATGTAATCTGTGATGAGTTTTTGCTTAGCTGGTTTAGAATCTTGTATATATGTACAATTCCCGATATCTTTTGAAGGATAGAAAGAAAGTAGTGCATTGTTTTTTTCTATCCTTCAAAAGATAGGAACATAACTTGCGTTCTCACCATGTATGGTGCCAAAACTGCCAAAAACTTGAATGAACTGAGGTACAAACGTTTTATAACATTAGCTGCAATGGACAAGAGCGTCCAACTCAGCTCATTGCCTCCAACAGAGGATGCAGCAAATCTCCACATAAAAAGAGTCTATCTACAAGTTCAACAATGGAAGCATAATTCGTTAATATCTCCTGAGGAATAGGGTTAGCAAAAAGACAGTTATTTGAAACCAATAAAAATGACGCAACCTGCAGCACACAGCAATGTTTTGAAAATTATATTTTGCTCTTGCAAAACAGGCTGTGGAGCAGATTGCGGTTGCAGAAAAAGTGGCCTTTATTGCTCACCCGCCTGCACTGTATGCAGTGGAAGTGACTGCCATAATCACCAAGCGCTTGAAGAAGAAAGCGGTCAAAAAATGCGTTGCATGCTGTACGAATTTGATCTTGAGGTAGTTTGGCCCACTCTCTTCTAATCGCTTATTTCAGCGCATCCATACTGGCACATTTTTTAGTCCTCACCTTGCTCTCCAAAATGCCCAATATGGAATAGTCCATCAGATTAGCGTCTGGCGAATTTGAAAGCCATTGTGTGGAGAAAATGAAGTGTGGAACATGATTTTTTAACCATTCATGGTTCACACGATCTTTATGAGACGGTGCCGAGTCCTATTGGAACGTCTATGGTCTACGACCGAAATGTTTGCGTATCCACGGCTCTAAAGCAGCTTCTAAAACATTTTCCCGATAATAATTCACATTCACTTTGACGCCAGGCTCGATAAAAACGATTGGAGAGCGTCCATCAGCGGTCACTGCGGCCCAAACCATTACTTTCGATGGGAAATGGCTTCGAGTGGCCATATGTAGGCTAAAATTCTGGTATGAGCGTTCGGTCAAGTAAACACGATCGTTTTGAGTGTTTATGAACTGCTCAATCGGGAATTTTTTTTCATCAGAAAACACAATGTTAGGAAATTCGCCACGTTCGTGCAAGCGCAACAACTCCTTGCTCTTTCGCACAGAACTTTTTTTTGCTGGGGTCAAAGATCGTGTGCTTTTTGGAACTTATAAGCCTTGACCTTGAGCTCATTTTTAAATGTGCGTCGAATATTGTCAGTTCTTTGTCCATTTTTCTTCCACTTCGACGTGGATTTTGTTCAAGTCGAGGCTTCACTTTCTGAACCATTTCTGGTGTTGTTGCGGTTTTGTTTGGTCCACCTCCATAGCATTTTACTATGCTACCAGTATCATTGTAACGTTTTATAATGGGGATACACAAACATTTTATTCACTTTGAGGTGACTGAGCTCACGAACAATGGCTGGTTGTGATTTTCCAGCCAAATATAACGCAATCACACTATTACGTTTGAATTCCATCACAATTTTGACGTTGATGTCATGAGCTGTTTTACAGATACAAGCAGTGTTCATATCGTTCACCCTGTAATATAAAATAATAATGAAAAGGTGTAATTATTATTAATGTTATATTTGAATCAACATTATAATTTACGTAATAAATATTTTTAATACCTAATGTAATTACAGTACACAATAGCGGTATTTTTATGCACGCATTCGAAAGGGCCAAAAATCTTACGCCGCGGCTGCATATGTGTGTGATGTGGAATCAGCGATATAAGGTGTACAAAAATGTTGATGACTTTTCCGAGCTCGGCTTGTAGCGAGTGACCACAAAAAAGCAGGATAAAGTGACCGTCCAACTTTTAAGCCAGACCTTTTTTGTGCCTACGCCAAGCACGATCCGTTCTCTGTAAAAAGGGAATAGATGTGAGTATCAACTCAATCGAACGTCGACTGATGGAGACGAACATATCCTACCGTCTCACATCATCAAAACTACTGCTATTAGAAAAACACATTGAGAAACAACAAAACATGAATATGGCGTCAGAGTATTTAACTGGCCTTCCCAGTCCCCAGACGCCAACCCCATTCAAAATATGTAGGGAACTATGAGCACGCATCTTGCTGGAAGGCCAGTCATTGATTTAAAGCAACTCGTGCGTCAAGTTCGCAAAATCTGGTCCTGTTTGTCGACGAGCTACTCATGAAAAAGATGCCAGGCTATACTCCACAACGAAGAAGACTACACAGCTAACTGAGTACAGTAGGTTCTGTTTTTATGCGGCTTTTTTTTATGCGGTTTTGAAATAGTGCGGTTTTTTTTTTTAAATTACAAAATGCATGTCGACCTATCGGGAATTGTACATATATACAAGATTCTAAACCAGCTAAGCAAAAACTCATCACAGATTACATCAGAAATGCTAACCCTACAAGTATGGAACCGCCTGCATAACTATCTAGACCAGACGTGTACATTTCCTAAAGTGACGAAAGTGATTTTACGCCAAATCCTAAACGAACGCGCAACATGTGGGTATTGTCTGATTCTATTTCTGACTTAAATTTATTTTTCGATTCTGACGTTTCTTAAATAAAGATATAATTTTCAAAAATACAATATTTTGTTTATGCGATTTTATTTAATTATTTCAGATTCATGCGGTCTATGGAACGTATCTATAGTAATAATATGGGACTAGTGCCCTTTTTTACGCGATTTTATTACATTATTTCAGATTTATGCGGTTTTAGCATTTGAAACGTATCTATAGTTTTACTATAGAACTAGTAGCTTTTTTTATGCTGTTTCTTGCGGAACGTATCTACCGCATAAAAACAGAACCTACTGTACTTGCGACTCGTAGTTTTGTGCATATTTTCATGTAAAAAAAGTGAAATACATATCTTTTATACCTCATGAATAATCGCGGTTCCTTTTTTCCGACACAGACTGTATAAAATATACTATATTTAATATAATGTCTGTCTAAGGTATCTTCTGTTAAAACTTTGTTGAATTCCCTTCAAACAATTCAAATCCTTCATAGAGAATTGCTTCATTACCAGGCACTTAGGAAGATGGGATATGCAAATGTAAATATGTGAACTTTTATACATATGCGCGTATATATATATGCAGTGTGTACGTATGTATGGATATATGCCGCGTGCACATGCTACAGCAAGAAATATTACGGTTTGCTAAGAATTCTTAAGAAATCTTGCGCAAATTCATAGGCACAGCTCACAGACGCTTCAATATTAAATAATTGGCACTTTGGGTTTCATCCAAAGCTGAATGTATGTACAGTAACCTCCAAACAAGCCGCACTCTGATTTCAGTGTAAGTTTCTAACTTTGCAGCCATATACATATGTTTTTACTTGACTTACTTTTCACTTTATATCAATTGGGGAACTAAATATGTACGTGAAGTAATATACTATTTAACTATTGTATTTACCTACTATCAGAGAACATAAGATAATTGATTCGAAATTTTCTCTTAGTATCAAAATGTCCGAGGCAGAACTTTTTGATAAGCTACTTATTGCTGTCTTCTGCATTTTACTGTACGCTGATGCGCTCATGCAAAAATATTTGCCAACATTTGGTGAACCGTGAATTTTTGTCATGTCGAATGGTCGCGGCTCCGTATATATGTTGCCCCCATATATGTATGTAAATATGTCTTCGAAATGCTCGACAGTGTCAGCTGCTGTTCGTCAAGTACTCTGATAGTAGATAAATAATTAATTTGTATCTTACTTCACGTATGGGGTTCTCCAATTGTTAAAAAATGCACAAGAACATATGTATACAGCTGCAAAGTTAGAAACTTACTCTGAAACTAGAGTGCAGGTTATTTACTGTACATATATCCAGCCTTTGGCTGAAGCCCAATGTGCCAAATAAGGCGTTTTTCAATAGGTGCGTTTCAACTTTTTTCCGATAGGGAGGGCGAACGACGCAATATTTTTTATTTTTCGCTTGTCATTTGTGAACTTCATTAGTATACATTTCATCACGCTACACACTTGAGCAAGGATTGCAAATCGTGCAAATTTTTTATGAAAATAATCGTTCTGTTGCTGCTACTTTAAGAGCATGATTTTCCAAAAAATCATCTTCAGTGATGAAGCTCACTTTTGGCTCAATGGCTTTGTCAACAAGCAAAATATGCTTTACTGGGCAGAAAGCAATCCACACGTGATTCATGAGGCACCGTTGCATCCCGAAAAAATCACTGTTTGGTGCGGTTTACATGCCGGCGGCGTAATTGGCCCATATTTTTTCGTTGACGAGAACGATCTCCACGTTACTGTGAATGGAAATAGATACCGCGGCATGATAAACGATTATTTTTAGCCGCAATTGAATGATATGGACTTAGACGACATGTGGTTTCAACAGGACGGGGCCACAAGCCACACAGCACACGCTACAATTGATTTGTTGAAGAGTAAGTTCGATGAGCGCATTATTTCCCGAAATGGACCGGTCGAATGGTCGCCGCGCTCGTGTGATTTGACGCCTCTAGACTATTTTCTTTGGGGTTAAGTGAAGTCATTGGTCTACAGTAACAAGCCTGCGACGATTTGTGAGCTCAGAGCCAATATTGAACACGAAATTGCTGGAATTTCGGCCGATTTATGCAGAAGAGTGGTCGAAAATTGGGTTCAACGATTGGACTTCGTAAAACGTGCACGCGGTGGTCATGCAAAAGAAATCGAATTTCATACTTAAATGTATATGTTCAAACTCGATAATAAAAAAAAAAAAATTAGTTAAAAAAGTCAAACCGTTTGTGTTTTATTCAGAAAAGTTCAAAAGTTGAAGTGCTCTTACTGAAAAACCCTATATAAATCTACGAATTCTCTCAGAGACTTTAGTTCTATCATTGTTGGAATGCATGGAATTCTCGATCAAAGCTAAAATTTTAAATTTTTCTTCACTAAGATATTCTTGACAAACTGTATATATGTATATATAACTCTATTACACACATATTTCTCGGCTCGTATGAAGTATTTTTAGGTTTTAAATATTATATTATTACTGAAAATTTTATTTTGATAACTCTTTTTTGAATTACAACTAATATATAGTATGAACAATTTTTGTGAGGAAAAGTAAAGCATAACTATATTTTTTCTATTAATTGTATAAAAATTATTTAAACAATATAAATAATTATTTCCCCCTCTTCATAGGTTTCTGATTTTAAATAAAAAAATATAAAAAATTAAAAAAAAATCATCAAAATCGGAGCTGTTCTTGAGGACTTCCGAGAGAAAACCTTCATTGTCGCCACTATTTACGGGAAAGTTTCGAATGATTGTATAATATATTTTTGGATGATTTGCTCTTTCTAAGTCACTATTAATCTTAGCATATTTGTTTTTTATGATAAAGTGCCTGTAGCTAGCCTACAGCGTTAACTTTCATTCTTTCTACATACTAACGAATTTTACTCAACTGCTGTTTAATTTGACCAGTTGAGTATATTTCTGTTAACTTTTGGTGAAAAATATGTCTGTGGTGAGCCACGCCCGCAAAACGAGTACCCCTCAAAATTCCATGCGTTCCCGTTATTGAGACTTCTCCATACATTAACGTTCTCTGAACAAACATATCAAGTGTTCCTCATTCGATCGCTAATCTTTCCATTGAATCAACAAATACGGCACCATTAACTTTTCTCTTTGATCTTGCACGATTGCACTCTCCGGAAACAGTTAGACCCAAAAATTTATTTACGCACCAATCGAGCATATCCGATGATAGTACCGCTCTTAAATAATGAACCAACGTTAACGCCTATTTACCGCATGGTGAAAAGATTTTTAGAGGTGTACTACCTAGCAGACGGTAATTCGGCTCTGAGCGAGTTTTTGGCAGATATGCCGACGTCATTCGTTTTGTGCTTCACTAAGCTAAAGCTAAATTTTGTGAATCACAAAACGTATGATGTAGAATCCAAAGTTCGCCTAAAAATTTTGTTTTCACCATGTCTAACGAGGTATCTATCATCCTTGCATTTACCGCTCTTTTCCCTTTCTCCTATCTTACCTTTCGTATGTCTCTTAAAATAGTTCAATGGAATATGAAAAGCTATTACAATAATTGTAATGAGCTATGTATGCTTTTGAATGACCAAAATGCAGATGTTTTATGCATACAAGAAACGCATATTCCATTTCTCACGCCCAACTTATATATGGTATATGTAGTTACCCGAAAAACCAATATTGGTTACTTCTCTAATTTACCCAATACTCAGTCGTCAAAGCATAGAGTAACATTCAGATAAAGCCTCGCATCCCCCACAAACTAATCGCCATAAACTCTAACATTGCACCCATATCACTTGAAATCTACTTAAACTCAAACCTCACATTAATAAATATTTATATATCAAGACTTCTCGTGTGAAGAATTAATATCATACATATCTCAGTTAATAATAAAGGGATGTTAACACTTGGATCCCTCTCTGGGGCTCCAGTACCTCCAAAGAAGAGGGACTAAAAACGAAAACCAATTTTTTTATGAAGATTTAGTTGTCTTCAATGATGGTTCTGCTACGCACTTCACTACGCACAATAATATTTACGCACATCGACCTGATACTAGTAATATACTATCCCAGGTCAAAGCACCTTCATAATTAAAAAAACATGATCCTAAATTCAAGCATGATCATGCTAATTGGGATTTGCAAAATTTGCCCACCACCAATGTTAACCAAGAAGTTGCGAAAATTAGAACAGCTACTAACATAGCCATACCTCAGAGCAAGCCAAGCTCTGGCAAACGCTTCATACAGGTTAAGACAAGAGAAACAATGACTTTAGCACAGGTACAAACTCTGTATGAACATCACGAATTTGATAGAATATAAAAGAGCTAACGCAATTTTTAAAAAATCCGTAAAAGAAACCAAAAGAAAAGGCCTAGAAGAATTTATGTCAAAAATAACAACCGCCTCCACACTAAGCAAGATATGGGCTGATATAAAAACATTAACCGGCACCCCCCATACCCCTATTCAAGCCATAAAACGCAATTATTCCTTTCTAACATCCCTAAATATTATAGCTGAAACTTTTTCCAACACCTGGTCTACAAATTCAGCAGACTACAATTTTTCAACTGAATATTGCTCAAAAAAGTACGAATCTATTTCCAGTATAGTATTATATATTTATATGCACATACTTGTAGACAACGTCATGTATGATATTCCGAGAAGCAAGGCACTTGGAAACTGAATTTACATTAATTGAACTAGAGTTTGCATTACCTTCTGCGAAAGGCAAAACCCCGGGTGCTGATCGAATTTCGTATTCCATGTTGACTTATCTCCCGATATTTGCAACAAATAGATTATTGTATATATAGGTATGCCAATATTTTGCTAAATGGAGTTTATCCCCATGTGTGGAAGTCAGCCGTTGTTCTGCCTAATAAAGCTCTACTTCACATCAATAGTTGAAGACCGATCTCTTTAATTTCTTGCATCAGTAAGACCTTGGACAAAATGTTGGCTAAACGGCTTATGTGGTACATAACGAAGTGCAAACTAATTAGCCATAAACAAGTATCGTTTAAAAACAAACATAGCACTACAGACTGACTGCTTCATCTACAACATTACGTGTCTAATGCACTTTCAAACAAAAGTCACATCTCTGTGAGCTAGCGACGGACTTCACCTTGAGGCATGGAAAGCCGGTCCTAGGGTTTTCAATCTCGTTAAAAACTTGAATTGAATTTGAATTTGAATTTGAAGAGGTCGAGCCAAGGAGCACCAGGAGATTTGGTGGCTCCTAAAACACTCAGGCTAAAAAGCCAATTGTATTTAAAGCTCTGGAAAGGGGGTAGATAGTCAAGGAGGGAGGGAGAAAAGTATCAGAGAAAGATATAGGAAAGAATAGAGACAGAGATAGAGATAGTTAGTCCTGTGAGAATTTTCCAGATTCTTGACCAAATCTGTAAATATCCTCCAGTTTTAGAGAACGAATATTACTCATTCCCATGACATCGGAACCCAATACTCGTAGTCGCGCTCTAGCAAAGGCAGGACACTCACAGAGAAAGTGCTCAGTGCTATCCGCCTCCTCCAAGCAGGACAGGCATACCGGGTCCTCGATGATTCCAATGGTGGTCATATGCTGACCCCATGGGTTGTGTCCTGTAATGATGCCGACCATCAACCGAATGTCTTTCCTTCTAAGTTTTAGTAGAAAGTTTGACAGTTTTCTGTTCGGACTTGTCACAAAACACTTTGCAGTTCTGCAGCGTTCTAGACCGGACCATCGCTCTTTATGTAGATTGCCTACATAATCGTTGATCCAATTCTTGATTCCTGCGGGACTGATTCCGATTATTGGATCTGGCCCCTGTGGGGGCACCGCTGATCCACGGTTGGCCAATTCGTCGGTAATTTCGTTTCCTTGAACACCGGAGTGTCCCGGAACCCATATAAGTACAAGCCTGTTTTGTCTTGCGACAGAATTAAGCTTCTTCTTACATTCTTGAACAATCTTCGAGGTTTGCTTCGCGTTCTCCAGGGCCTTCAATGCAGCCTGACTGTCACTGAAGACTCCAATCTGTTTCCCGCTCCATCTCCTCTCGATTATCCATTCGGCTACTTTTAGGATGGCAAAAACTTCTGTTTGAAAAACAGTTGCCATTCCCCCCATAGCATAGTGATACTTATTACTATCGTTTAAGTACCATCCGGCTCCAGAACCTATTTCAGTCTTGGACCCATCGGTAAAGAAAATATCCGTCAAACCTCCCTGCATGCATTCTGGATTGCTCCATTGCTCACGCAATGGAAATCTGACATCAAATTTCCTTCCGAACGAAACTGTGGGTATCAGGTCATCTTTAGGTGCCAAAAACAGTGGATACTGCTCCGACAGCAACTTAAAGATTTCTCTGTGTCCCGAAGTTCCATCTTCGGGCCAGAAACCATATTTATGGAGTCTACACATTGCTTTTATTGCTTCCTGTTGTATCTTAAGATCCAGGGGGAGCAAATTAAGCATAGCATTTAGGGCATCACCAGAGGTTGTACTCATGGCACCCGTGATGCATAAACATAAACTTCTTTGCAGCCTTTATAGTTCCCGGATTGTGGACTTAACCATGCTCCGTCGCCACCAGACCACAGAAGCGTAAGTGATGATTGGTCTGATAAGTGCCGTGTATATCCATAGGACCACAGCAGGTTTCAGACTCCAAGTTTTGCCAAAGGCTCTACGGCATTGCTGAAAAATCTTCAATGCACGATTCACCTTCAGTGAAACGTGTGTCTCCCAGGTCAGCTTCTTATCCAAGATTACTCCTAGATATTTAACTTCGTTGGAAAGACCAAGTGTCACTCCTTTCAGTGTTGGAAGACTGAGTCCATCCAATTTCCGTTTTCTCGTAAACAAGACTATGGTTGTTTTGTTCGGATTAACGGAAAGACCTTGTCCCATGCACCAGTCATCGATTTTGTCAAGAATCCTCTGCACTTTCGTGCAAAGCCTCCTTAAGGATTTATCCGATGTTGGCACACAGACGTCGTCCGCATATGCTTGGACGTGAAAGCCGAGTTCCTGCATCTCCGCTAATAGGGAGTCTACGACGAAGCACCACAGCAGCGGAGAAAGAACACCCCCTTGGGGACATCCTTGCTTGGCCCTGACTGTGATTTGTTCGTCACTGCTCCCACCAGCGGTTAACAGCCTCTCAGAGAGCATGGAGTATATCCATTTTATAATGGCTTGATTAACTCCGTGTCGTTCGGCAAAAGAACATATCGAGCCGAAAGTGGCATTATCAAAAGCCCCCTCAATGTCCACGAACACGCCCATTGTGTATTCGTCAGCTTCCAGCCCAGCTTCAATCTTGCTAACAAGATCGTGTAAGGCTGATTCACATGATTTTCTACTCTGGTAAGCGTGTTGATTTCTACTAAGTGGACTTCTCGGCAATACCCCACTCGAATATGTTTCTCCACCACTCATTCCAGACTTTTCAACATGAACGATGTCAAACTGATTGGCCTAAAACTTTTTGCTAGGGAATAGTCATCTTTTCCTGGTTTTGGAATAAATACTACTCTTACGCGTCGCCATTGGGATGGTATATAACCAAATGCAAGACAGGCTGTGAAGATCCTTTTCAGGGCCTCAATCAGCCTGTCTCCTCCTTAAGCATTGCAGGATATATTCCGTCAGGTCCAGGGGACTTAAAGTTCTCAAAGGAAGATAAGGAAAACCTTATCGATTCCCTTGTGACTATCCGACTAGCAATATACCAGCTATACCTAGAGGTTCCACCGTTGCCACCGTCATTGTTCATGCCAGTCTCTACTTCAGTGAGAGTTCTACTACCCGGAAAATGGGTTTCGAGTAGAGCATTAAACGTTTCCGATTTGGAAATGGTGTATGAACCATCAGGTTTTCGAATGGAATCCAGCCTTACTGAGCGGTCTAAATGAAGGACCTTACAAAGTCTCGCTGTTTCCCTCATTTCTTCGACGTTACCGTTGAAATTTCTATAGGATTCAAGTTTGGCTTGCCGTACTTTTTTCTTATATTCTCTCTGTGTAAGTCGATGATTGGCCCAGTCCTCTTCTGTTTTGGTCTTCAAGGCCTTATTAAGAAGTTTCCTGGACCGTACACGAAGCTTCGACAGTTCAGGGTTCCACCAAGGAACCGCTTTCCCCTGTCTGCTTTGCCTGAGTGGACACAGTTCCTCAAAGCAATTGATTAAAGTACCTTCTAATTTCTTAGTAGCATCTTCAATCATTTCTGCTGATTTGAGTTTTTTCAGGTTTGGTAATCGCTCTGTTACAAGTTCACCATACCTGTCCCAGTCCACATTTCGAGGATTCCTACCGGAAGGTATTGATATTGTGTCAATTCCCAGTCGGAATTCGATAAGACGATGATCAGAAAGAGAGTCCTCTTCCAAAACTCGCCATCGGTTGATTTGATTTCCAACTGACCTATTGGTAAGTGCTAAATCAATCACCTCTTGTCTCCTTCTGGTCACAAAAGTTGGTTTGTTACCAGTGTTTTGGATGACCAAATCGGATGACAGGATAAAATCCAGTAACTTGAGACCTCTGGGGTTGCATTTGCTGCTTCCCCACACAATGTTCTGTGAATTTGCGTCACAGCCCACTATTAGCCCCAGATTATTGGATTCTGCGTACTTGACCATTTCTCTTAGCTCCCTCGAAGGAGGTGGCTGTAAAGAGTCGTAGGGTAGGTAGGCCGAAACTATGATAGCTTCGACACTGTTCCCACTTTTCCAGTACTTTATTTTTGCAGCAACGATATCTCCAGAGCATAGCTCTTTTAACATCGTGTGTTCGATCACCCTCGGCATGATAATACATGCTCGCGGTCTCACATTCCCTTCACAATGAAGTATTTGTCCCCACGACATAGCACTTAGACCACAGATACGCTTGTGACATACCCATGGTTCTTGTATAAGTATTATATGTGGGTTTGTTTGCAGTTTTGCATGCCTACGGCACAAGAGAGCCGTAGACGCTTTGCTATGCTGCAGATTAATCTGTGTAAATATTACTTCAGTCATGAGACTGAGTATATTTACGCTTTGTCCTCCACCTTATCCTGGACGCGGAACTGGATCCGCCCCAGATGTAGGTGAGGACGGCACCCGTACTTCGACTTAAGCACCTTGAGGGACCCAAGATCGATACCCAGTACCAGGTGGGAACCCGCCTCCGAAGTGGTAGCGGATTTCTGCCTGGTGCACGAGTATACTCTCCAGAGAGTCGTGTCAAGATCCTTATTCTGAACACGGATGCGTTTGAGGAGTTCTGCTGAATTACAGGAAGGACCCGGAATCCAGACACTCGCTCGTACCAGCCTTTCTTTGCTACTCTCAACAAGAATAAACTTGCTGTTTTCGCAGGCTGGAATCTTTGTTATAGCTTTTTCTAGCCATTCTCGGGAAAAAGCATTGGAACAGTGCACCTTTACGATGCCGTCCACCACGCTTTTCCCCTCCAAAGATAGCTGTCAAGATAGTCTTGTTGCCCTTTGGACAGTAGACCATCTTGTTTGTCGGTATGTACCTCCACCGTCATTGCCTTTGCTGCCATTCTCGCGAATGATTCGCCAGACGTTGACGGGAGAGTGTCATTCGACATTTGAGGTCCCTTAGCCTCTGCCTTGTCAGGCAAAGGCTTGTCTGCCTTGGATTGGGTCGAGGATGCAGGCATTTCCGAATTCCGTCTCTCGACTTTCCTCTTCTTTGCCTTTCTCCTCTTCCCGGTCGTTGGCACAGGCCCCGTTTCGTTTCCGGAAGAGCGCAGCGCTACAGAGGAATCCTCTGTTCTGCCACGCTTTCCCGTTTCCGTTACAGGTGTCGAAGTTGACGGAGCTTGAGTCCTTGCCTTAGCTAGTGCTTCGGCTTGCCTCGCATTCTGTCTCCTTCGTTTGATCTGCCTTGCGGTTAGACCAACACCTGCGTTCGAATCTCCAATAACTTCAGTCTTTTTACCGGTACTTACCTGATTCGCACCAGGTTTAACCGTTGTCAAAGACTTACTCGGTACCAGAGATCCGTCTGAGTCTACTGAGAGATTGTCCGCCATCTCCACATCCTCCACAACTTGTTCAGTTGCTTCAGATCGTTTCGACGGCGGTGTATCACTCACACTCACTCGGCTCTCCATTGGCATAGCCAATGTGCCATGTTTCACCACTAGTAGTGCGCTTCCTCCGGAACCCTGGGTGTCAGTTCCGGTCATAGGGGAATGTGGGGTTCGGGCCTGCACATCCGATGCCCGAGCCGTCGATTGCTCGACGGGAGGATTTCCCAGAAGTGGGTTACCTCGTGCAGAGAGATCCTTGTTGAGCCTCCACATTGTAGGAAAATGCATTTTATACCTCCTGCCAGGTTGTCGGTACGGTACTCTCCACATAGTACTTGGGTGGCCACCAATTCCGCCGTTCCGCGGTTGAGTGGATACCCAATTCCTATATGGAGCTGCCCTCTTAGTTCGTGGTAAGTTAATCTCCATAGAATGGGGTTAACTCGCCACTTAAGCCTCATCCCCGCGGCAAGGAGACCGACATGACAAGGCGTTAAAAACTTTATGACTGTGCGCAAATTTCAGGTTAGAATAAATGGCAATCTCTCCAATTGTCACCCAATCAACAATGTAATCCCTCAAGGGTCCTCTTTGTAAGTTGTACTATTCGTCATAGCGTTTGAATAAATTAATAAAATTATTTTAAGGTATAGAAACATTGGCTATCTGTTTATGCAGATGACGCAGTAATTTTTACAAAAGAAAAGAATTTAACTAAAGTAAACAGCACATTTAAAAACATAATTACGGATATAAATACGTGGAGTGAGCTTTCCGGAACAAACTTAAAATGAATATTGAAAATTAAAATTTCTTAAAAATTTTAGGCATAACATTGGATACAAGATTTTCATTGCTGCCAAACTCGATACACTCAAGTAATTTTCAGCCAAACACTCTCTAATCCATACAATCACCTCAGTCAATATCACTAGAGCAATGATACTTTCTAAAATAGACTACGGCCTACCTGTGTACGAATGGACCGCCAATACTAATATAATATTAAGCTACTTGATGCTCCATACGATACTGCTGTTCGTCGTAGTATAAACGCGTTCCCTACATCCCCTATAAAATGCGTTTTGGCTGAAGCTGGTCTCCCTATTATCAAGGAACGTGTAATCAAAGCGACATGGCTACTAATTCCGAAACTTTTTTCTACTACTAATCATATTTATTCAGGCTCTAACCCGTATATTTTCCCTCGTTTTCGTTTTGTGCTTGATGATTAGTTTTTATTTATATTAAGAAGGAAAATACTTATATTTATGGATAAATACAAACAAGTACGCATGGTAAGTATGAAATTATCTACTTTTATGTGGAATAAATACTAAAATAATATAGCACTAAAAAAAATATTTTATCGAGACGGCACTTGCTTCATGTCGATTTCTTTTTGTGTGTACAAGCAAAGACTCCGTTCACATCTACATAAGAGGTGTGTTCAAAATATTATATATGGTAAAGGTTTCAAATTTCGGGAGCTGTATACATTCGACTTTCGATTATTATTTTTTTTATGTCGGTACACTCGTCTCGAAGATACATACAGTGGCTCAATAAAAAACTCGGACATACGTAGCATACAGTTTGAATTCAAAATTTTTGTATGAAATGCGAGTTAAATATTTTTATTTTTATAATATATTTTTCTATTGGGTATTCAAATAGGATTTTAAAAATAGCAATAATAATTTATTGTTATAAAAAATTTATTATGCAGCATTCGCAAAATTAGTGTCAGAAAAGATGTCGAACATCTGGCATTATTGCGATTGTTTGGCACTTTAAAACGTGGAATCCCACAATTAATTTGATCTCGGTAGAACAGTGCAAAGAAAGAACCAAACGTAATAAATTAAAATAAAATTTCGGTCGTGTGTTGTTTAATAAAAGTCCAAATTATAAACATGGGTAGACAACGTGGAGAAAAGTCAATTGTAGTCAGAAATTTAATTATTCATCATGAAAAGAGTGAAACCGTTTCCAAAAAAATGTTTAGAAGTGGTAAAAGCTTTTCACAGAAGGTCGAGAAGATGTGAATGACGCCGCTCACTCTGGATAGCCCAGCACATCAACAACCGATGAAATTGTTGAGAAAGAGAAGAAAATTGTTATGGAGAATCGTCGAATTACAATTAGAGAAGTTGCTAAGGATGTCGGCACATTGGTATGTCGGTTGGCTCATGCCATGCAAGCTTTTCGGAAATTTTGGGCATGAAGCATGAGACAGCGAAGTTCGTTCCAAAATTGCTGAACTTTGACCAAACCAAAGTCCAATCGCCCCAAATGGAAGCGTCCAGGAGAGGCAAGAGTCGATAGCAGATAATATCCGAACACGCAAAGCACTTGTCTTATTTATGCCTCTCACAAACAAACAAAACATGCTATATTGCTAAAACCGTGAACATATCTTCGAGACGAATGTACCAACATAAAAATTTTGAAATCGCGAATTTTTAAACCTTCGCCTTGTTTTTTGAACACACCTCGCATATGACCGTTTGCGAAAAATATGGTGATTGTGAATCTATGTTATTATTTTGTTGTTACTTACTTAATGATTCCGAAATTGAATTTTACTAAAATATACGCGGGTATATAAAGTTTGGTCCAGACGGAATTTTAACTCCCTTACTTATTTTTTATTTATTTACATGTTTTTATTTTTGAAGAACTGCTGTATGGATGAGCCAGCTCGACAGAGGACCCATGGGTTGAGAAATGCAGGATTATAGTCCTTTTGACTACATGTGGTTTCTCTTGGAAAAGTGGGATTTCTGTCAACCTTTAACTCCAAGAAATTTAAGTGAATTAAACTATACTTTCTTCAATCTCTACTTTTCGCATTATTGATATAATAAAAAATTCCCTTTCCCTTATAATTTGTATCTCAAACTCGTTTAAAAAACTGTTTGCCTCAGACGCGTGATCAACTTTTCTCTTTATTATCTCATCGTTGTGAAAATTTCAAATACATACGTACATATACGTGATTGAGTTTTGGCCAATACTGTTCTAAATATTTTTAATGTTTTTAGATACAGAAACAGAATAATTAAAAATATATAAATAATATATTACAATAAGTGCTCCTCGAATTATACTTGTAGTACTTTTGTGGGATTTTAAAGACATGATAATTAAACTTGCAAAAATAGTAAATTATTGAGGAGAATCGGTGGAATTGTGGGAAACGGCAATCTGCGATTGAAGAAGATGCGTAAATTTGTTTATATATCACTAACACAATTTCAGTTTTGGTCGACCTCTGCGATGCTTCCTATTGAGTCGACAAATTAGCTGGTTCCTACGAAATAGCGGAGAGCCCGTTAACCGTCTGTTGTGCACACGGTAGAGAGAATACAGAAAGTGGAAAGTGAAACGCTAACCCACTCTCAATAAGTTTGAGATAATCAGTTGATTTACTGACGTAATATTTGGCTATTTGCTTTAATTTTATTGTCCCATTGCTTTTATTTTTTATTGCCATTCATGATGGCACTACATACATGAATATCTCTTTCTTATTTGCCAATTGATACGTCCATTGTACAAAACTAAAAGCATTTTCTGACAGGCTCTAAGTGGGATGGGGTGTTGTTGTTGAAGTGGTTGAATATTTCCACTGAAATAATCCTTTCACTAATCAACACCGTTTCACTACCACTGTCTCGTGTGATGATGTCTTTTGTTTTTTCTTTTTTTGTTTCCAAGTCAGATCCATTTAATGAGGTCCAAGTACAACAGCAAATCCTTTATCTCGATGTCTGAGGTCTCCTTAATTTTGCTGTAAAAAAGGCTTACCGAAGAGTCGTGCCCTAGCTAGACCCGGACATTTACATAAATAGTGGAGAAGACTTTCCTTCGGCCCTTTCGCTTGACAGCTTCTGCAGATGGGATTGAAGAGGAGGTTGAGTCTGGCTGCATGCTCCTCTACTTTCTAATGACCTGTAAGTGTTGGAGTAATGCGTGAGATGTTTAGCCGAGAACACCCTAACAGGTGATTCGTCCTTTGGATTTTGTATGACCGTCATGGCCGTTTTTTGTTGTAATACATGTAGTTATTTGCTTCCATCTTCTTTCGGCTAAAGCATGATAGTGTGAACTAATGGATGCTTTTATTGTGTTCAGTGGGGTGGAGACTGCCACCGCCTCTGCTAAGTCTAGTGTCGAGCCTTTTCTTGCTAGCTCATTCGCTATCTCATTACCCCGTATGTTCCTATGACCGGGAACCCATATCAGAGTGATTTCAAGCCAATGACTAAGCAATTCCAGCTCCTCTCTACACTGTAAGACTAGTTTGGATGAAATGGAGTTGGAGTCCAAGGCCTTTCTAGCTGCTTGACTGTCTGAGAAGATAGCTACTCTTGCACCAACTTACTTGTAGAGTTTTATTGATTTGAATGCTTCTCTGCTCGCTAAAAGTTCTGCTTTGAACACGCTGGCATAGTCAGGAAGACGAATTGACCCAGATAGGTTGAGTGGCTCCGAATGGAAGCCAGCTTCCCCACCACAAATCATCTTAGAACCATCGGTATAGATTTCGATATCGTATCTTCCAATCAACTTCCCTTTGCTCCATTCGGCTCTCGGTGGAAAACGTACCGTAAAGTCTTTCTTGAAGTTAAGGTCGGGGACAGTGTAGTGTGATCTGTTTTTGAGCAGCGAGGGTCCCTGTAGGAGGATCTTACTGTGACCATAAGGCCTTGTTGTCCAGCTTCCTATGTCTCTGAGTCTCACCGCGCTGCAAGTAGCTATTGTTTTAATGTGTATATCTAATGGTAGTATATGAGTTAGTACATTGAGAGCTTCAGTAGGACTGTTTTGTTGCATTTCTTTTCTGTTGCGGGCCTCCAAACTAGTGCCGCATATGTTAGTATTGGCTTGACAAAGGCTGTGTAGGACCAATTGGATAGTTTTGGTTGGAGACCCCATTTTTTACCTAACATTATCTTACACATGTAAAGTGCTATATTCGCTTTTCTTACTCTGTACTCTACGTTGAACTTCCAGCGGAGTCTAGGATAATACCTAGGTATTTTGCCTGTTTGGTTAGCGTGAGACTTGGTTTTCTTGGGGAATAGAATCAGGTCAGTTTATCTCAGGCTTACGCTTGAACCACAGTCCGTGGCCCAATTGCTGAGTAATACCAGAACTCCTTCTATAATCTCACTGATTGTGGTTGGAAACATTCCTGAAAACATAAGCACTGTGTCGTCCGCGTACGCTACTACTTTGAATCCCTTTCGATTGAATTTGATAAGGATATTGTTGACAAGGCAGAGGGGATAAGACTCCTCCCTGAGAGGTTCTCCTGTTGCCAGAGCATTTTAGCGTGCTGTTGCCTTCCGATGATTGTTCTAGTTCTAAGCATGTTCTCTATCCATTCGTTGAGACCTATGTCTGTGCCTAACATATAAAGAGACTCAATTATGGATCTTGTGCTAACATTTTTGAACGGCTCCTCTATGTCGAGAAAAGCGACTAGTGAGTATTGTTTGTATTCTATGCTCCTTTAAATCGTACTAATAACCTCATGCAGAGCTGTTTCTGTGGATTTTCCTTTGATATAGGCATGTTGAGATGGTGAAATCGTTGTGCCTGTAATCTTCTCTCTGAGATATACATCCAACAATAGCTCGAGAGTTTTAAGAATAAAGGAGGATAAACTGATAGGTTTGAAATCTTTTGCCTTATCATGACGCTGTCTACCAGCTTTGGGAATAATAATCATCTTAACCCATTAGAAGTCACCGTACTCATTTAAGTACAGCTATATTTCTTGTCATAAATTCCATAACTCGTTAGGTGTGCGTGGGGTACTTTATTATTTTACTTTATTGTAAGACCCTTTAAGTGTATTCATAAATAATAAGTTGGTAGTGCGACATTTTTCATTAAAAAGTGCCAGTTGAAGTTGTGTTTTGGAAACGTCATTGAGGTTAGTAAATAATTTTAGAATTTTTCAAGTAATTAGTGCTTTTAAGTGTAGTATTTTGATTTATTTTGATGCATTAGATGTAAAAGAAAGATTTTAAAAACTGTTTAATAAATTACATATTACTAAAATAAAACTAGAATCTTGTAAATGTGACTGTACTCAGTTGAGTACACTGACAACATACATAACCTAAAATTACTGTTTTTTTTCAGTTACTTTGCAATGAAGAAACAGCGATTTACAGCTCAAACTAGTTACCGTGGGCTTCAGGAAGCTATCGAAGCTTTGTTACAGGATAGCGAAGATGACGAATGTACCTTGGCTATCATACAAAAATTGGGTAGCAGCTAGCTCGACCGGATATTGTTACTCATTTGATTTTTACTGTGGAAAATCGCAATCGCCAACTTCTGATCCTTTGGGTTCTCGCGTAGTCAAAACTTTGTTAGATAAACTGAACTGTACCTCAGCTAATCATGAAGTTTTCTTTGACAACTTTTTTACGAGCTACGACCTTTTACTAGAATTGAGAAGCCTAGGCTACCGTGCTACAGGAACTGTACGAGAAAATAGGACGAAAAAATGTCCCTTGAAAAGCACAAAGGAAATGAAAAAGTTAGATCGTGCTACTTACGACTACAGATTTGACAAGAAAGGTGAAATATTACTGGTAAGATGGAAAGATAATAGTGTGTGTACCATGGCAACTAACTACGATACCATCGGACCTCTCGGAACTGTCAAACGCTGGTGTCCAATCAAAAAGGAGAAGATAGACGTAGCCGTACCACGTTTGTTCCAAACTTATAATAAAAATATGGGAGGTGTTGATGAACTTGACCAGTCTGTCTCATTATATAGAATTGCTGTCCACGGAAAAAAGTGGTGGTGGATGTTATTTACATATATGATAGATATGGCTGTTTCTAATGCCTGGCGTTTACATGTAATGTGTAATGATAATCCTATGGATCAGCTCATGTTCCGACGTAACATTGCACGATTTTATTTACGCCAAGGTGAACAAAAAAAATCAAGGCAAGCTGCATCAATTGTCGAAGGGCTGCCTCAAGATGGAGTTGGACATTATCCCCGCAAAATTGAAAAACAGCTGCGGTGTGTAGTTTGCAGTTCAAGAGTGCGTTGGCAATGTAAGAAGTGCCTGAAAACACTGTGTGTTGAAAAAGCGTGTTTCGAAAATTTTCATACTTAGGCGGTCAGTGTACTCAATTAAGTACACCCCCATATTTTCGTGAAAAACAAAATTTTCCATAATTTTTTCGATTTATGTTTTCCTCTGTACTTACTATAGTATGAAAATAAACAACATTTTAAAAAAATATTTTTAGTTTTCATTTGACTTCTAATGGGTTAACCCTCCTCCATCTTTTTGGAATATGCGTACTTATAACCTCATGAATAGTTGTTTCTGTGGATTTTCCTTTGAGATAGGCATGTTGAGATGGTGAAATCATTGTGTCGGTAATCTTCTCTCTGAGATATACATCCAACAATAGCTCGAGAGTTTTAAGAATAAAGGAGGATAAACTGATAGGTTTGAAATCTTTCGCCTTATCATGGCCCTGTCTACCAGCTTTGGGGATAATAATAACCTTAACCCTCCTCATCTTTTTGGAATATGCCCTAGCATAAGACTTTTTCTGAAAAAGACCTCCAGCCAAGGAATCGTCGTTTCTCGAGTGTTCCACAGCATGGCTGGGAATATCCCATCTGGGCCGGCTGCTTTTTATGGTTCAAAGTTTTTCATCGCCCATAGTATTCTATCTTGGAATACGATGTGATGGATTGTATTGGATGACAGGTTGGATGTTTGAACATAGTTAGTATTGTTCTCAATATATTCTGTGTTACCTGGGAAATGTGTATGTATAAGATATTCTAGTGTGTCGGCCGAGGATTTGGTCCATTCTCCGTTATCTTTCTTCAGGAAGCAGGGACGGGAGGTTTCTTTGGATAAAAGCTTACCTAGTCTGGGCTTATTTTTGGTTGATTCGATGGTACTACAAAAATCTCTCCAAGCCTCTGTCCGAGCTTTTTTCATTGCTTTCTTGTATTCTCTAATGCAATCTTTGTAGGGTTTGAAGTACTTGTGTTTGTATCTCTTGTCATTTTGCTAATTGAACTTAAATCTTTATTCCACCAGGTAGGATAGTTTTTTTGGCATTTTTTCGTCAACGGAGCTTCGAAAGCTCTTACTTTCTCATCTAAGTCTTCACTTAACGTTATGGTTTTATTTATGTGTTGAAGTTTAGACGGGGTTACTCTACGGAATGTGTGCCAGTTTGTTCTTCTAGGGTTTCTAGAGTGATGGGGTGAGTGCTCGGAGTTTTTGTTTGAGTGAATTGGTGAGGCTGCTATGCGAAATCAGAATTTTCTCAATCGATTTCAGGGTTATCTTTTGCCTCAACAGGCCTCAGTTTCAGCTATAACCTCTTCATTCGATTAAATTTCTTTGAAGAGATCACTTTTTAAGGTCTGCAAACGATCGGAGCCAAATACGGTGCATATAGGAGCAATTCGAAGTTCAATTCAAGTAGTTGTGTCATTGTTTTTATTAACTTGTGACACGGTGCGTTGTCTTGATGAAACAAAACAGTAAAGCCAACACGTTCTTTTGATATTTTTACGATGCCAACTAACTCACCCAACTTCACTTTTCGATCATTCAACACGATTTTGTTGATGTTTTCTGGTATTAGCGCCAGACGAAAACGACAGGTGACTACTAAGCTGCTGCTACAACAGAACTCGTCAGAAGATACGAGCTGCCAGATCTAGAAATTACGACAGTTATTAAGCACATGTATATAAGCCGAGGTGTATGCGCATGGGGTATTCAGTTGGAAATTAAACTTCTAAGCGAATAAACGAAAAGTAATGGAGAAATTCAGTGTTAAGTTGAACGTGTACATTTAAAGTATAGGGTTGGAAGTAAGTAAGAAGTAAAGGGTAAAGCACATGTAATTTTTATTTGATAATCTAGAGATCGAACTCATAGGAGTTATTGTAAGGGATTTATTTGAATTTTAAAATTCAAACAGTTGTTGTCAGAAGAGCAGTGGCGGATCTACCTATTGGCTTTTTGGGTTTCAGCCCAGGGCCCCGTGGTTGCAAAGGGCCCCCAGCCACCAATAAAAATAAAATACGAATGCCCTACAAGACGCACTGATATTTTACTACCACACTCACGTTAGTTTTCTACTAAAAACACTAGACAGCCAGAACCGTTTAAACGGTTAAGTGCCAACTAATTAAGTACTCGTACTTTTTGACAGTGCTGATCCTGCGCTGACATAAACATTGATACTTGACTTTATATATGTTCTTTTGTTTGCACACGTGTGCGAACGTTACTTGCAACGAAAAAAAAATCGTAAGTTTGGCAACTAAAATCGATCAACTCGTGTGCGCGCCCATGAAATGAATCGGTAATTCACCTGCCACTTCGCTTGTCTATAGACGGTGTATTTTATAGCGTGCGTGTGTAATGCGTATATTTTGGGAACTCCCCGTAGATCAAGAATTTAGTTCATGCTTGTCTTCGAAGTGCAAAAATAAACAAAAACTGGCTGTGTGCTGCTAATAAAGTTACTATATATCTTAAAAAAGTGTTGGTGCGATAATACGTCTCGAATTTTGAAAAGAGACAGTAAAGCTCCATGGAATATTCAGAACAAAGCAAAGGCAATTGCATCAACTTCGTAAGTAAATCTAGTTATAAGTGTTCTCTGTAATTTCTGTAAGGGTGGATGGGAATTCGAATTATGGCCAGCTCTACATGGAACCAAAAATCTGTAGAGGCTGGCGATTTATGATTTGTGAAATAATCGGTAGCGCCAATCGGTTTCAACAAATTAAGTTTACCTGTGGCTTCAACCCAACAAATCGACAGGAGTTGTTAAGAAAATTATTCCTCATCCAGCGGTCGGGTTCATCCACTCAAAAATTTATTCGCATGTTTTTTCTACTAAATTGCGTTACTTGTACAAAATATTAGTACCTATTAGATTATCTCAACGATTATAGGTTATTTCTATTCTTTGATTATTTTTAGAATACCAAAATCATGTCAATGTCTACAAGAATATATAAAAGTGGAGCCGAAAAACGAAAATTACAGTTAAGCCGAGAAAACGAAAAGAGTAAATGTGCAAAGCTACATCCTTTTTTTAAAATAGAACATAAAAATGACGATGAAAGATATAAAAATCTATTATCAAGCGAAAAGGAAGGAAACTTATCCAAAGAGAACATATCTGCAGAGAGTAAGGAACCCCAACACCAAAAAAAAAAATATTAGTGATGCAAATGAACAATTATCTGACTACCAACAACCCTCTGATCCAACTGAAAACGATATTATTGCTCAACATAAGGAAGCTTATATTGAGACTGAACGAAATTCAGAAAACATTAACTTTGAGTTTGGGAAATATCTTGACGTGGGATCGTGGCCAGTGTCACTAAATAATTACTTCATTAATCACATCCTCTCTCATGAAATAACAGATTTTTAAAATAAAGATCCAGAAAATAAATATCCAGCTTCAAAAAAAAAATATAAAGATCAAAATAGATCATTCTCAAACAGATATTTCATTAAGAAAATGAAAAACGGCCAATTACTGGAACGACCTTGGTTGTGCTATTCACCCAGCCTTGGGACTATTTTTTGTTCGACTTGCAAACTTTTTTCTAAAACAATTTCTCAATGCACAACGGGATTTTCTGATTGGAAACACATAGGAACGTCTTTAGAAAATCACGAAAATTCTAATGAACATAAACTTTCTATGTTAGCTTGGCTGTCACGAAAAGAAAATAAGTCTGTTGTAGATAAGCAGCTCCAGGATCAATCAAAGAAAGAAACAGAGTACTATCATAATGTCATGAAACGGGTTATTGCAATGATAAAAGTTTTAAGTATAAGAGGATTAGCATTTAGAGATTCCGAAGAAGTATTTGGTACATCACATAATGGTAATTTCATGGGAGCTCTGGATCTACTGGCAGAGTTTGACCCATTCATTCGGGAACATATTGAACAACGAGAGCTGCGACCGAAACCAACAATATCGTACTTATCAAAAACAGTATATGAGGAAGTTATTGATATTATGGGCAAACAGATAGTGAAACAAATTATAAATCAAATAAATAACGATGACACAAAGTATTATTCAATTGTGATGGATTCAACTCCAGATCTGTCTCACAATAACCAACTTGCTATTGTATTACGATACTGTTTTCAGGGAAATGTGTACGAGAGATGTGTCTCATTCATCAAAATTAGTAGTCGTACTGGTTTACACTTATTTAATATTCTACAAGACTTTTTAGAAAAAAATAGGCTGGTACTGGATAACTGTAGGGGACAGTCTTATGACAAGGCAGCCAATATGTCGAGTCAGTAGAAAGGAGTCCAAGCATTAATTAAACAAAAAAAGTGCGGATTATGTACCATGTGCCGCACATTCCCTTAACCTAGTTGGTGAAGAATGTGTTAAAGTTGCAACCGAAATTGTAAATTTTTTTAGAGTGGTGCAAAAAATATATGTTTTCTTTTCATCTTCAACCCACAGGTGGGAATTGTTACATCGTGAAATGCAACTAAAATTTACGTTAAAAAGTTTAAGCCAACCAAGATGGTCTTGTCATTATGAGGCTGTCAAAGCTTTAAAAAATCATTATTCCAAAATTATGAAAATTTTAAAAACTTTTAGCGAAAATGAGGATGAGAAAGCTGATTTCAGAAAAGAGGCACGAAGTTTATTTAATGAACTGGCGAAACTCTCATTTGCAATTTTGATCACATTTTGCGAAGAAATTTTGGAGAGGTTTCATGTAGTAAATAAAAAAATACAGAGCCCTGGCATAAATATTTGCGAAGGCACTAAATTAATTGTTTCGTTAAAAGAGTTCGTGTACAACATACGACAGCATTCGAATCAGAAGCTAAAAGAGTACGAAGGGAAAGCTAAAAAATTAAGTACTAGTGTGGAACAAATTACAGCGACGTTTACAAGAGACAAATTACTTCAAAATTTGCCGATAAGTCTACTGCTAAAGTCTCAGTGTGCGGCGCAGAAAAATTAAAAATTTAATTTTTTAATGGATTTGCAGAATAAAAACCAGGAAAGCGTGGATCTGGAAAGTGTACGCAATATTGTAAAATATTATTCAGATGACGTAGATGAAAATTTAGTAAATGAATGCATTCAATTAAAATCATATTTACTACAATCTAAATCAGACTGCTACACCTCTTGCAGTGAAATTTATAAGCTTATCTATGAAAGGGAACTTGTTGGTGTATTTCCTAATTGTTACACTATCTTAAAAATTTTTTTGACGTTGCCCATCACCAGCTGCGAAGCGGAGCGCTCTTTCTCCCGGATGTCATATATTGAAAATAAGTATAGGACAACAATGTCGAACGATCGACTTAATCATTTATCTCTTCTTTCGATAAATTGTTATCTAGCAAAGGATTTAGCAGTTGATGAGCAAATAATGGAATTCGCTGCAAATGCAGAAATATTGATTTGTAATTTAATATTCTTAACCCATTTGATCCCATTGTACTCGCTTGAGTACAGAAAAAGCATCTTTTTCGAAACGACGTCAAAAGCCAACGCTTACAAATTTTTAAATGTACTCCCCACTTTATAATACAGAGCAATGTTGAAAAGGAATACACATGTTTCTCCTTCTTTTTTTTGAGTCCCGTTCTCCGTTATTCACTTGTCTTTGCGTGCACTTTTGCTATTTTTCTTCTTTTCATGGTTTAGTTTGCAATAAGCTCTCTGTTTGACAAAATCTAAGTTATCACGGAAAAAGTTCAGTGTTGAAATATTCATAATACATATAATTTGTATACTTTATAACAAAAATACGAAAAAAGTTGTGGAAAAGTGCATTTCGGTAGGTTTAAATTCTAGTGTACTCGCATGGGTACAGTGGGAACATTAATATATATTTTGTGTGCATATTTCATGTAGATTTGGTAATGGATGTAAAAAAATTTTACGGAAAGAGGTTTCACAACCTTTCTGCGGCCACCGACTATATTGAATCAAGCGACCGTAGTCACTTCGACTTCGCTATTATACCGCCAAATACCCACTGGGACACAGATGAGGAGGACATTGAAGAGGATAATATATTGCGTGATGACCGGGCGAAGTTGACTTATTTTTGAGCAGTGACAGTGATGATGATATTCCACTTGCAAGCTTACAAAAAAGGCAAAAGTTGTCAAAAGATCTAAATCCAAAATGGAGAAAGAGAATAACAAGTGCCGAAATTCCAGAAACGCATTTTTACGAACAATCCCACCTTGAAGGGTGTTCTTTATTGGTAACTAAGAACCCAGTTGAAATTTTTGAAACAATTTTTGACGATGAGGTGGTAAAATTAATAACCGATCAAACGAAAATATATGCCTTGCAGCATAACAAGCATGATTTTTGTTTCAATGAGGAGGATCTTAAGAGGATCAGAAATAAAGTCTCCCATTAGGTTCAAGGGTCGTCCTTGATCTTTTGGCAAACATTCCACATCAGACAGATCATATCGTATTTTTCAACAACTTCTTTACGTCATATGACCTTCTTAGAATTTTGAAAGAACAAGGATTTAAGGCTACTGGGACTGTTCGTGAACGGCGGTCCAAAAAATGTCCTCTGAAAACAAACAAAGAACTACAAAAGCAGCAACGGGGAGAGTTTGATTTTATGTAAGTTTGTCATAATGATTTATTTGAATAGTTGTTTTGTATCAAATTTTGTAGATGTTCTGACTCAGGAATACTTTTTGTGAAGTGGAATGACAATAGCGTTGTGACAGTGGGAACAAACTTTGATAGAATTGAACCTTTACATACCGTCAAACGATGGTCAAGACAAGAGAGGCGCAAGGTGAATGCCCATCAGCCGAAGTTGATAACGGAATACAACTCAGGAATGGGAGGAGTTGACCTCCACGACCAAGCTTTGAATACTTACTATATAAAGTTTAGAGGAAAGAAATGGTGGTGGCCTCTTTTCACCACAATGATAAGCTCGTGCTTAGTAAACGCATGGAAGCTTTATAAAATGGCAAGTAAGAGTCAATGCGACTTGTTGCAATACCAACGTGAAATTGTGCGATTTTATTTACGCAATTATAATATCCGGGACATATCTTCAAAACGATCGACAACGGCGTCAATAGCTGGTTCCTCATATAACCATTTTCCCAAAAGGATATCGAATCAACTCAGGTGCAGGGAGTGTCACCAAAGAATTCGATGGATTTGCGAGTTATGCAATGTAGCCCTTTGCGTGGAGAGAGAATGTTTCAAAAACTTCCATACTGTTAACCGAACTAATAACCAAGGAAGTCTTTGAAAGTGTCTTTTTATTTAATACCTCATATTTTCATATACAGGCAATGTATATACATATTATCCCATTGTACTCGTTTGGGTGCAGCCCAAAAAATGCATTTCTTTGATTTTTTTTCGTGTTTTTCTTTTTTAAGGAGTTTAATTACACTATTTCAATAAACGTTTTATAAACGCATTTAAAAAAAAATTGTTTTATATAAGGTTGGGATTTAATGGGTTAATTGTCATATTTGTTTTGATAAATAAATGTTTTTATAAGATGATTTTTTTCTGATAACTATATACTGCATCACCATAGAAAACAGGACCCCCGAGTAACATTAGCCCTGGGCCCCACAATGTCACGATCCGCCCCTGCAGAAGTGGGATTGTTGAATAAATTGACAAGAACAGGATCGTGAAAATGGTAATTTTGAGCGAACTCAAGGTTCAGCAGCTTAAGAAAGAATGGGAACAGCGTGGTTTGTTAAATAGTAGGAACAAGGTAGAGTTACAAGTACGGTTGCCCGAGGCTTTGGAGGCAGAGGCCGTGAGTGAAGACGATGATGTGTTCCAGAAAGAACCTGAGGAGTCAGCTAGAAACATGGAATAGCAGGCATAACCTGCAAGACCTTCACGGGGTCCTGCCGCAAATGCCTTCGCAAATATCATTGGAAATATCATCACGGTCTTTGCAAACGGAATCACAAATATCACAAATCTCAGTACAGATGTTGCAAATGTCAGCGGAGTTGTCGCCGAAGAGAGATGCGTGGCTGGAGAAATAGGATACGGGTATATCCAAATTGGAAGCAGAGACGCCTCATATAGCGTCGCAACTGGAAACGATTGAGGCTGAGGTAGATGCAGTAAAGGCTCGCCTCTGGGAACTACAACTCAATCGCCCGAATATGTTAACCAGTGGTCCGAAAGTAAAAGCACCATCATTCGACGGCACTGCGCCATTCCTGATATTTAAGCTCAAGTACAAACAGCAACAACAAATCATTGGAGTACTGCAACCAAAGTGGCTGCATTGGTTATCTCGCCGCAGTGGTTACGCCGCCAACGTATTGCAGGCAATTTTAAAAGCCGATCGGAGCAACTATGAAAGTGTGATGACAGCAATAGAAATGCGTTACGGGAGTGACCACAGGCACACATGGAACTGACGAATCGCTTTCAGAAGACAAATGAGACCTTCCAGGAATACGCGACAGAGATAGAGCGGTTGGCACATTTGGCGTATGCGGAAGAGATAGCAGACTTCGTTGAGAAGATGAAGTGCCAGGCATTTATAAGAGGTATACGCTTGCGCTGACACAAGAAACATCAGCTCGTTTGAGCACTGGCACTTAGTCTATCGGGTTGATGTTGAAGAGCCTACCTCGATGGAAAAAACCTTGAAGAAATAAGGCGAAGCGCTGAAACTGACACTGGCGCTCCCGATATGGACCAAAAAGCAACGACTTGACGATAAGCAAAACGGCAAATAATTGATGCCAGATGCTTACTCTGAACACAGGTGCAACGAACTCGATCATCGAGTCATATTTGGTATTGTGTAACCACTGGTTGGCTACAATCTCTAGACAGCTATAGGAGAGAAAGCTATTATTCCCGGAAATGTAGTTTTCGAAGTCGTTATTGGAGCTTTGTCAGTAGTTCACATATTTTTACCGTGCGAAATCACGGGTGAAGTAATAATTGGCATAGATTCAATGCTGCTGCACGGATTTATTTTGGATTTGGGTAAAAAGATTCTGTTGTGTCGGAATATGGAGATACTGCTAAGCACCGGGTATGAGCTAAGTGTATAGCCCATAAAGGTAACCCCAAGTCACCGTCAACGGATTCCGCTAAAATCTGAAACAGCCATATGGGCTAATGTAGAGGGAGGCTGTGGGATAGGCGAATTGTGGGTAATAGAAGCTGCTAAAGAGACGGTAAACATAATCGTGTAAAGGACATAAGGGAAGTCAGATAAAGACAGGAGGGTTCGAGATAAAGAACCTATTTTGGATATGGAGGAGCTGTTGGGGTTTTGGCTAAAGGAGACTATAATAAGAAAAGTTACAATAAACTGCGACGAACCATAACATTAACGGGAAGAGTTTCGGAAAGCATGAAGAAAAGCGTCCAATTTCATTCGGACTTTGTTGCAAGAAGTAAGAGGATCAAAGGGGGCGAAAGCTAAGAAATTGCTGGAGAAATACGGTTACCTATTCAATAGCGATTTTGGGAAGCATGCCATCATGGAACATCAAATAAATACAGGATATGCAAAGTCAACTCGCCAAGTTCCACGTCGAATTCCGCTGGCACAACGTGAAGAAATAAATTAATTGAGGATATGCAGCAAAATGAAGTTATTGAGTGCTCGTTAAGAAGAAAGATGGAAGCACCCGATTTTGTGTATACACATTACCACGACGCTCTCGATACTCTATCCAGCGATATATGGCTTTCTTGATTGGTGCTTGATTTAAAAATTGGTTACTGACAGGTGGAAATTGAAAATAGCGTAGGTGGAGAACTGTCACAAATCATCAATGGGCAAGAAAAAGTGATCGCATCTATAGCAGAATCCTCGGAGAGCCGGAGATGATTTACTGCGTGCACAGAAGAGAACTGTTAGATGTGCTTGAGTGCGTAAAACATTTCCTCAAATACTTGTACGGTCAACGATTCCAGTTACCGACCATGCAGCATGGAAATGGTTACTTCAGTTCAATCATCCGGAAGGACAAATTGCCCGGTGAATCGAAAGTCTGCAAAATTACGACTTTGAGATCGAGCATCGAAAAGGGGAACAACATGGAAATGCTGATACACTATCTTGGCTACCTTGTGCTATAGTGTTAAGCATTGTTCCAAAGTGGAGGGATGTGAAGATATAAATGATACCAGACTAATGTAGTTGCAACCTGATGATGATTGTGAACCAAGTGCAATAAGAAGAAGTCAAGGGAATGATAAGGATCTTGGAAAGATCATGGAAGCGAAACACGCTCGATAGGGACCATCTACAAATGAAATAGCGAAAGAAAGCTCTGTGGCTAAGGCGTATTGAGTAGAGTGGGCTAGTCTTAAAGTAATTGATGGAGTTCTGCATCCTTTATGGGAAACTGAAAATGGAAATCATTACCGTGATCTGATTATAGTTCCTAAATCCAGAATTGCACCTGTGGTAGAGGAATTCCACAATGGACCAAGTGGATGTCATCTGGGTATCACTATCACGCTGGAGTAGCGGTTATACAGTGTAAATTGCAGAGAATCAGTAGTCGAAAGGATTCGAAATTCCGCGGAGTATGTGGCAGCGAAAGGTCCAAAGGAGAGAAATCGTGAAAGTTTACAGCAATACAATACGTTGTTATGGACTACTTCAGTAAATGGCCAGAACTGTATGCTCTACCAAATAGGCCAAGGCCATTGGTAAGGTTTTTGTGCAGAATAGGGTGTGTCGGGTTGGAGGACATATGTACTGTTGCATTCAGACAATGGACGAAACTTCGAATCAGCAGTATTCAAAGAACTGTGTTGCTTGCTGAGAATTAAGAAAACTAGTACAACACCCTGCACCCCCAATCAGATGGAATGGTCGAAAAATTCAACCGCAGGAGCACATGCGAAAGTTAGTTCGAAAATGCCAACGAAATTGTGACAAGCACATCCAAATATTCCTGGTGGGCTATCGCTAGAATCATTTCGGAAGCAATTTAAGGTTTCCCGGTGATTTAACGTTCGAAAGCGAAGGTAGTCATTGGGAAGGGCGAAGGTAGTCATTGGGAAATATTGCAGGATGGCACAGACGAGTTCCACTATCATGTGAGGCAGCATACCCAGCTAAAGAGTAACAAGATGAAGGATAGATTTGACTGTGCTGTGAACTCTGAAGGTAGTTTGGTACTTTTTTATAATCCGCAAGGAACGAAAGGAATTTCTCCAAAACTACAAGCGTCCTGGGTGATTTAAAACATTTCCTCAAATACTTGTGATTTAAAGATTGAATAAGTGGTGTATCGTAAACAGCATCGCAAACTAGACAAGGAAATGTAAAAGTAGTGCATCTGGAATGATTGGCTCCATTAGATCGAATGATTGGTGTCTAATCGAGACGATCAGACTCAAGCAGAGGGAAGTCTTACAATAGCGAAATTTCGCAAACCGACTGACAACAATAGCGAACGAGAGACCAATACAAAAACTTTAAGCCTTGATAGTCCGGGAGCCAGGAGTCGATTTTGGATTGCGTTTTTATACCGTTAAATTCTAGACTATATTTATTTATTTATTTAATTAATTAATAGTCTAAAATACAGTATTTCTTACAGACTATGAAAACAGATTAATGCTGAATAAATTAATCAAAGTAAAATTGAACTTATAATTAACTAGTTTCAATTGTAATAAGTGAAAGAAAAAGAATACATTTTTTATAATTTACAGAAGAAGATTAGATTAATACTAAGAATTTAGTTCAACAATTCATTTAGAACCAATTTGAAGTGATTCTTTGTGGAACAGAAATCCAGGCCAGTATGATTTGAAAGCGAATTAAGATCACCCAGAGTTCTAGAAATCGGAGCATTGGAAGCATAATTAGTTCTTGCCATCCCTAACCAGAAAAAATCATGATTCCGTAAACTTCGCTGAGGAATATTGAAATTGATTTTCTCGAGTAGCGATGGGGAGTCAATAACCCCATTTATCAAATCGAAGAGGAAAGTAATGGAGAGAATAGTCCTTCTAATATCTAGTGATTTTAGATTTATAAGCAAGCACCGACTTTTATAGGATGGAATTGGATCAGTGAAATTTAAAGAACGCAATGCATAACGCACAAAAGCTTTCTGGACACGTTCAAGCCTACTAATATGACAAGCATAATATTGTCTCCAAATAAAGACGGCATATTCCAACTTGGAACGCACCAGAGACGTATACAACAACTTTAGAGTATATGGATCAACAAAGTCTGAACTAAAACGTCGAATAAACGCAAGTACGGAATAAGACTTTGAAATAGTGTGATTTAAATGTTTTTGAAAAGAGAATTTAGAATCAAATACCACACCAAGATCAGTAATTTCACTTCGATGAGATAAGTTAGAACCACAAATGTGGTAGGAAGTGGGTATAAGAGAACAAGATTTAGAATAAGAAATATAAAAACACTTGCTTATATTTAAATCTAACTTATTTCTTTTACACCAAGAATCAACATTATCTAAATCAGATTGAAGGTTTAAAGAGTCCACTGTACTTGCAATCCTCGAGTATATCTTTAAATCATCGGCATACAAGAGAAAATTTGCGTTATTAAAACAACTAGAAATGTCATTAATAAAAATTATAAAAAGTAAGGGACCCAGTATACTTCCTTGAGGTACACCAGAGGACGCAATAAAAGAAATAGATGACACACCATCAACATTAACAACACATTTCCGAGAGGAGAGATAGGATTTAATCCATTTTAAAAGAGTGGAATGGAATCCTATAGCACTCAATTTGGAAATTAAAACCCTGTGATTAACCTTATCAAATGCTTTTGAAAAGTCTGTGTAAACAGCATCAACTTGAATTTTTTTTTTAAACGATGATATACAATATTCAGAGAACACAGCAAGATTTGAAACAGTAGATCTACCTTTCATGAAGCCGTGTTGGTCTACTGAAATATAACGACTAACTACGAAATAGATTTTATCTTTCACTATTAATTCAAATAATTTTGAAACCGTGGATAATTTGGCAATTGGTCTATAATTAGCAATATTGTTTTTATTTCCACTTTTGAATACTGGATTAATGGTTGTTACTTTCCAGGCATCCATGAATTCTCCTCGATCGAGGGATTTGTTAAACATTAACAAAAGTGGATAGGCAATTGCAGAGCAGTTTTTAAGAAGATACGAAGATAGCCCATCTACATCAGATTTTGTTGATGTTTTGAGTTGCCGAATTCCATCTTCGATATCAGAAAGCGTAAAAGTTAACGAGCCAATATTGATTGAGGAATTCATGCTCGAATGAAACTCATCAATTAAATCAAAGTCTACTTGAAAATTTGAACAAAAAAAAATCTGCGAAAAGATTGGCTGCATCTGTAGAAGTATGTGCTTGAGTTTCGTTATAGAAGACAACCGAAGGAATACTTGAGCATGATTTCCTGGATCTAACATAACGCCAGAAGGAACTAGGATTTGATTTAATGTCCGATTCGAACTTGAGAATATAATTTCGCTTTAAGTCCCTATCCAAAGATTTAAGTTCTCTAGAGAAATGTAGATATTTATCTTTATCTGTGATGGAATGAGAAAACTTATGCTTTTTGAAATATTTATTTCTAAAATTTTTCAGTTTTCTCAGTTCCTTGGTATGCCACGGTACTCTATAACTAGTCCTATTTATCACTGGTATATTATTTTTACAGATATCATTTATATTATGCTTGAAAATATCATAACAATTGGCAACTTCAACCCCAGTAAATAAAGAATCCCAATCTATAATATCAACTGCTGAATTAATTATATTAAAATCAAAGTTTTTAAAACAAAAATTGGTAGTCACATTCTCAAAATAAAAATCATTAAACACATAGAATTCTATATGAAGGACAAGTGGTACATGATGCAGACCAGGAGTAGACAGAGGGTCTACACATTCTAATAAAGAAAAATTTATATTGTCATTAATGAAAATGAGATCGAGAATTCGAGAAAGACTATTAGAGAAATTATTTATCTGAACCAGTCCAAAACTTAAAAAATTATCAATCAAATAAATTTCAGATATACTACTAACATTGTTTGGACATAATGCAGTACTATCATCTAAACTAGACCATTCAATATTACTCAGATTGAAGTCCCCAAGAACACAAAAGTTGCCGTTATTTGAGGTTAGAGCTAAAACATTATCCACATGTGCTTTATACAGTGTATCAATACTTGACGGAGGAATATATGACGCACAAATCAATATATTTGAAGCACCATGCACAGAGACACACAGCTGATCCAGGAGTGTATCATTGTTTTTCAGAGATACTAGTGATGAGCTATACTTCCGTTGAACAGCTATTAAAACCCCTCCTCCTCTGCAGAGACCAGTTTTTTCGACGTCACGGTCTTTACGATAGACACGGTATAAATTTGGATCAAAAAACTCATTATCGAAAAAGTTCTCATTTAACCATGTCTCGATGAGAACAAAAATATCATAGTCCATGTGCGAACTAAACGCTAAAAGTTGATTAGATTTCGTTCTCAATCCAGAAACATTTTGAAAGTACATTTTTAAATTTTTTTGGCCATTATTGAGAGCACAATTTTTTATTGCTGATGCGTTGGTGAATCGTTTTTTTTGAAAAAAATGAAAAGGTCGGATTTTTACACTCTCTGGCCATATGTCCGCATTGAGCACCTTTTCAAAAGAGCATTCTGGTACCCCCAATTTAAAATTAATTTTTCTAAGTGTATTTAATTCTGTATCTTTTTTAACAAGTTTGTAGCATACCAAAGACTTAGTTTCAATTTCAGCATGCTTCGACACATAAGTCAAAATATCAGTTTCTTTGACATTGGGCGAGAATGATGACAAGTGTAGCCATTTAAATATTGGGACCACTTGTAGCTCATTATTGTTATTGGAACCAATCACAATAGGCTTATTAAATTTCCTTCTACTACTTTTTGTTACCATTTCCCACTGGGATGTCTGTCGTATTGCGGGCACAGATTCAGTAGCAGCATTTAAAACAGAAGTCGCAGAGACCTGAGATGAAGCAGCAACAGAAGCAAAGGTAACTTTTGCAGGTGCAGTAATAGGAGCAGCAGCCGTCTTAGATGTAGTCTTAGCTTTCTTTTCCTTAGCGACGGCAGAACCATGCAAAGCAGATGTTTGCGACGCAGGCTTAGACGTAGCAGCAGAGTTCAGCGCATTGTTTTCATGGTCAGTAGGCGGACAACGAACAGAAAGAGGAGAGAGCAAGGAGCTCGCATGTTTTGAATTTCCACTACCGAGAACGCTAGCAGAGTTAGCAACAATGCTTTTGAGATTTCCTACCTCAGTTGTTAATGTAGAGAGAGCGACATCTTTTGCTTCAAGCTTAGAATGCAATGAGCGAATTTCTGCAAGAAGATCATCTGATTTTTGCATTGTTTGTTTTTTTTCTTCACGCAGAGCATTTACAGCAGATAGTATGCGACTGTTTTCCGTTCTAAGCGCAGCTAGTTCTTTAACAACAACAAGCAATGTAATTTGTTGCTTATTATTGTGCACATTTGTATCATCATGATTTTTATTTTTTGTTTCGGCCGAAAGTACTGATAAAGTTTGACACCTAATGGAAGAGCGTCTATCAGCAGAGCAGGTCTTGCAGAGATACGGTTTATCAGATGAGAGCAAGAAGTCCACATCTGCCTGTAGTAAACCAACACAATCAAGGTGAAAGAACTCTTGACATTCAGCACACTGCACTTTCAGTTGAGGACGATCAACTTTTTGACCACATACACACGGCATATTTGTCTTGTTTTTTATTTAGTTTTTTATTTACACTAATTTGAATTTAATTCAGACTATAATAAATATAGCTTAAAGTCACTGTCTTTTAATTTTTGATATTAACACTAAAATGCCATTTTATATTATGTCGAAATAACTTTTGTATAGCAAAAATACAGAGCGATTAGAAAAACACGTCCGACATATACCGCAATGAATGTGAGACGAGTGAAACCCGCTGAACAGATGAACTTGTAAAAAAAATTGAAAAGTAAAACTACTTTATGCCGATTGAATTTTTTTTACATAATTTGTAGTCCGGGAGCCAGGGGTCATTTTGACCTCATCATTTCATGCCGACTGATTTTATCACTGGAGGCAGACGCCATCCAATGGATGTCGAAACCAACCATCAGCTGGTTGACCCCTGGCTCCCGGACTATGATGGCCACATCAGACAGTGACACAGTGCACATTTTCTGAGTCTACCGCTATATGAGTTAGACGAAAACGACAAGTGACTAGTAAGCTACTGTTACAACAGAACTCGCCAGAAGATACGAGCTGCCAGATCTAGAAATTACGATAGGTATTAAGCACGTACATATACATAAGCCGAGGGGCATGCGCATGGGATATTCAGTTGGAAATTAAGTTTGTAAGCGAATAAACGAAAAGTAGTGGAGTGATTCAGTGTTAAGTTAAACGTGTACATTTAAAGTAAGGTGTTGGAAGTAAGTAAAAAGTAAAGTGTAAAGGAAATGTGATTTAATTTGACAATCTAGTGATCGAACTCATAGGAGTTATAACAAGGAATTTTTTTTAATTTTAACGTGAGAAATTTCGTAACAATATACCTATACATATGTGTGTGCTCTTGTAACTGTTGTTTTACAAATTGGTTTTTGTTACTCTTTCACTGTTTGGTAATTATATTTAAATCTTAACTTTTAAATTTTTGCGTATTTATGATTTTTATACTGAACTCATTTTTATTTTATGTATCTGTGGGTGAAAAAAAAAATCCAGAAATACACTTAACTTATGGTATATGAAACGATGCGACAATTGTTATTTTTGCCTTCAATATTTGTCGTTTGCACTAACGATTGTAGTCTTTACAAACTTAAACTATTCAATTTATTCAAACTGATAAGCAGTGGCATCTTTCTCAAATTAAATATCAAAATGAGCGAATAATGCAAAAAAGAATAGCAGAAAGACATACTAGCCAAGATGTAAAATTCAATGTGAGTGGTTTTTAAATAAATATATATTATTTGTCCAAAGAAAGTAAAATACTCGTGAAACAACTATTTAATTAGAATTAATATTTACTTAATACATTTTGTACATATAATGCTTTAGGATATCAATCAAAAATTTCCTTTGCAGATTACCGCTCCCCTTAGGTCATAGGAAACCTTACCTTTGCGCAAAACATAAAGCGGTTGATAGGATCGTCTAACGAATGACTGGCTCATGGCAATATCTATTGCTCACCTACGGCGTTGAAAACAAAATTGTGATGCAACCTTGTAACATCAAACGGATTTTTAGAATTAAATAAGCTAGAATATTTAAGACTTATCTGTTTTTCAGCCCAAAGCGTTGTTATTCTATAACCTCTAAGTTGGCTGTCAAGCTTAGAAATTAGGTCCTCAGCATGTATTACTGTAATCTTCCACGACTTCTCTGCTTTGGAGCTTTGGCTGCCATACATATCCATTTGGTTACCGATTCTCTGAAATTTACTGAGTAAAACCGCTGCTTAACCTTCTCTAGCGTTTTAGTTATAAAAAGATCACCTCCACTTGTGCCATTGTGGAACTCCCCTAGTACGTATGTATTTCAGGATTTAGGAACTATAATCAGATCATAATTTCCGTCTTCGTTTTCCTATACGAGATGCAAAACTCAATCAATTATTTTGAGGCTATGCCACTGCACCCAATATGTCTTAGCTTTGTAGGCTGCGTGGTATACTGCAATTGCGTGCTATGTGTTCAGTCTTATCGAAGTTGTAACATTTTATATTCGAATTGCTGAGTTTTAGCATTTAAGGCTAATAGTGTCTATTTATTCTCCTATTTTTTCATAGGTGAAACAACATCATTTGTGAAACAAGATCAAGACGCACGCTACAAATAGGAGAAGGAGCTCGGTCAAACACACAAAAAGCGTGTAAACGCCAAATATAAATATTATATAAATATATACGAAACTACATCAGGCCTAAGTCGATCATATTGGTAGCCGCTAGACTATAATATATAAAGGGTGATTTTTTTGGAGCTATAGGAAAGTTTTTCAAAAAAACACACGTAAAATTCAGAAAAATTCATGAAATTTTTATTTAAATCGATAGTAGAGTCCATATAATTTAATGTTTGAAGATTATTTCATGCAAACGTTGACCGCGACTGCGCTTCAAATGGTCCATCCGCTTAGTCCAATTTTGGCATACTCTTTCCAATGTTTCGGCCGGTATCTCACATATAAATGCTTTAATGTTGTCTTCCAATGCGTTAATTGAAGCAGGCTTGTCTGAATAGACATAAGCTTGAACATAGCCCTACAAAAAATAGTATTAAGGCCTTATATCGCACAATCTGGGTGGCCGATTGACAGGTACCGAACGTGAAATAAAATGTTCACCGAACTCGCCTTTCAAAAAGTCCATTGTTACGCGTGCTGTGTGGCATGTGGCACCGTCTTGCTGAAACCACATGTCATGCGAATCAAGCTCTTGCATTTTGGGCAAAAAAAAGGTTGGATATCATTTCACGGTAGCGCTCACCGTTCACAGTTACGTTACGATTCGTAGCATCTTTGAAGAAGTACGGTCCAATGATACCTCCAGCCCATAAACCGCACCAAACTATGACCTTTCCTGGATACATTGGTAGCTCTTGCAGTTCTTCTGGCTGATCTTCACTCCAAAATCGACAATTCTGCTTATTTACGTACCCATTCATCCAAAAATGAGCTTCGTCGCTGAACACAATTTTCCGATTTTAAACTTTCTTAACAGAACACGCATTTTTATAATAAAATTCAATGATTTGCAAGCGTTGCTCGTTTGTAAGACGATTCATGGTTAAATTATAGACCAAACTGAAGATGTTTGACAGTGAAACAAAACACGAAACGTGCGACAGCTGTTTAAACCAACTGTTTAAAAAGATAATAGCTAAAAAATCACCCTTTATATATATATACATGTATATAAATATAGATATGTATAAATATATATATAAAGGGCGTTTTTTTTAGAGGTTAGGTTTTCAAGTTGGCACTACTTTTTTCGTAGATGGTCTTTTTGACAGCTGTCACTTGATTTATGCTCAGTTTGGTTTGCCATTTCATAATGAATAGACTTACACCTGATCAAGCGCGTCGCACGTTCGGTGAATGGGCCCAAAACGAGATGGCCACCGATCCCGATTTTCACAAGAAAATTTTGTTCAGCGATGAAGCTCACTTTTGGTTGAATGGGTATGTCAATAAGCAAAATTGTCGCATTTGGAGTGAACATAATCCACAAGCCATTGCTGAGACGCCGTTACATCCTCAAAAGGTCACTGTTTGGTGTGCTCTATGGGGAGAGGGAATCATTGGTCCATATTTCTTTAAAAATGAAGCCGGCCATAATGTTACAGTCAATGGAGAGCGCTATAGAGCCATGATTAATGACTTTTTCGTGCCTGAATTGGACGATGTTGATGTGGACGACCTTTGGTACCAACAAGACGGCGCTACATGCCATACATCCAACGCAACAATCGATTTATTGAAGGAAACTTTTGGTGAGCGCATTATCTCGCGCCGTGGACCTGTGGCGTGGCCTGCAAGATAGTGCGATATAACACCGCTGGACTATTTCTTGTGGGACTATGTGAAGTCGCTTGTCTACGCAGATAAGCCCGAGACGATTGACGTCTTGGAAGAGAATATTCGGTGCGTTATTGCTGACATACGGCCCCAATTGCTGCAAAAAGTGGTCGAAAATTGGGCCTTTCGGCTGGAATTTATTCGAGCCAGCCGCGGCGGCCACTTGCCCGAAATCATTTTTAAAACATAATGGCAAACCCTTATCTTTATAATAAAGCTAAATTCTTGGCCATAACATTAAATTATACACGTTTTATTTCATCTTGAAAACCTAACCTCTAAAAAAAACACCCTATATATAGTCTAGTGGCTTTGAATATGATACACTTAGACCTGTTGTAGTTTCATTGGGATGCCACTGGAACTTCTTCCGTACACTATGTAATCTCCGGCTTTTATAAACGAGCGTAACTTCGTTAGCTTTAGATGCGCTATTTCCGCAACATCTGTTAAAAATGCACTACCGAGCATGTAAATTCTTCTGCTAGCTAATCCTTCACACTCACAAAGAAGGTGTCTTCGCTTCGTGTAGCTTCTACAATATTCGTAGCATAGAACTCCCAGCATTCTAGCATGGTTACCTATTTGATAATGACTGATGAATATACCTATCAAAGTTCTTGTATCCTCTCTGTTGAGTTTTAGCAGACATTTTTAACGGCCCCTGTTGGACTTCGAGATGTTTTCTCTTGAGAGTTTGAGGAATTCTCCTGACCTTTTCTTATCTATTTGCGACCAAATTAGCCCGTGACCTTTTGACGTCCTGAAAAGTATTAGTTTTTATCCTTATTTTGCTGTTATAGGAATTCGAAGCGATGAGTTTCGCCCTACCTTAGTTCCAGCCTTTATCGTGACAGAGTGGATGAGGCCCGGGGTTTTCCTCTAGAGTTTAGAGGTAGACTTTGACTGTAGCTGCCTCAACCCACCTCCATGTTTTCTTGCCATTTTTTACTATGTCGCTAAACATAGTACCTCAGCCGATATTTACTTTTTTGGAGCAGTGTCTGCCGGCTTTCCCAGGACTCTGCTATGGGATGCGATTACTTTTTCTCTCCCATTGATTATCTGTACTCCATCTATTCCGTATGCGCTAGCATCTGCATCTACAACGAACTTTTCACACGCGACCAGATACGCTAATACAGGCGCAGAACAAATAATCTCTTTCAATTCTTGGAACGCTTCCTCCTGTTATTTGTGCCACACAAACGCACAATTCTTCTCAGTAAGGCTTTGGAGACTCCAGGCAAAATTTGCGAACCCTGGAACAAAACGACGGCAACACCCACATTTTCTAGGAAACTTCGTTCTTCGTGCATATTTCTTGGTCGTGGCTAATCTTTTACTGCTTCTATATCCTCCTCATCCGTGTTGGTGCCCTCGGTTGTGACCTTATGCCAAAGAAACATAACTTCTGTTTTGAACAAGGCACACTTCTTCGGATTCAATCGTAATCTCGCAGAGGCGGTGCGCCAAGGAACTTCTTCCAAGTTTTTCAGATGACCCCTAAAATTTTTACCCATGATGATGATGTCATCCAGATGCACCAAACACGTTTTCACAGTAGTCTTCTCAGCACATGCTGCATTAAATAATTCGAAAGGGATCACAGGAAACTGCCACAACCCGTCTCCTATGTCGATACCTTTCCGAAAATCGTAGCTTTCCCTCCTATAGCTGTCTAGAGATTGCAGCCAGCCAGTGGTTCCACATTACCATTCACCAAATATGATCGGATGGTCAGTTCGTTGCACCTGTGTCTAGAGTAAACATCTGGCTTCGATCATTTGCAGTTTCCCGTATCGTCAAGTTGCTGTTTTTCGGTCCAATTTGAGAGACATATACTGCTGGGCATTCATTTGTGGAAACCAGTCCTCGCCCCTTAGAGCTGTTTCGTTTTAGTTTAATGCCTGCTGTGTTTCGGGAGTGCGATTGCCAGTTTCAGCACTTCGCTTTCTTCCTTCTGGATTCGCTTCCGGTTGGCTGCGCGGTATACAGCAATTGCGGGCCATATGTTCACTCTTACCGCAGTTGAATCAATTTAAATCCGAGCTTCTGCGCGTTGAGGAGAGGACTCCCTTATTACTTTCCTCCAACGAAGAAGGCTCTTAGCATCAACCCGATGAACTTTATGCTCTGGCGTGCTCAAGAGAGCTCCTGTTTCCTATGTCAGCGCAAATAACACTATTTCCGCAAACGTCCCCTTCGGTGTTAAGAATGCTGTCCATTTCGTGTCTGGATCTCGTATACATCTGGGGTCTTCATATTCTCAAGGAAGTCTGCTATCTCTTTCGCATAGACCAAATGTGCCGACCGCTCAATCTCTGTCGCGTAATCGTGGAAGGTCTCATTTTTCTTCTGAAAGCGATTCGTCAGTTCCATGTGGAACATATGTTGCCTGTGGTCACTCCCGTAACGCCTCTATATTGCTACCATCAGACTCTTGCAGTTATCCTGATCGGCTTCTGGAACTGCCTGAAGTAGTTCGGCGGCGGAACCCTCGAGCGAGACAACCAATGCAGCAACTTTGTCTGCAGTACTCCAATCATTGGTTATTGCTGTTGTTTTGAACTGGAGCTTAAATATCAGGAATAGTACAGTTGCGTCGAAGCATGGTACTTTAACTTTCGGAACACTGGTTAACATATTCGGACGATTCAACTGGAATTCACAGAGGCTAGTTGCAACTTCATCCTTTTTCAGCAGCTGCACATTTATCTTTGATGGCAACTCGGCTGATATCTGTGAAATCTACGATGACATTTCCGCTGATATTTGCGACGATATTTCTGCTGATATTTGTGACATTTACGATGACACTTGCAACGTAATTTGCGATGCCATTTGTGACATCGCTTCATCACTCCGATGTCTACACCTGGTGAAGGTTCTGGAGGTTCCCAGTAGTTAACAAGCCACGATGTTCCAACTTCTTTCTCTGCTGCTGAACTTTGATTTCGCTCAACCTTGCCATTTTCTCGATCCTATGCTCGGGACTTTATTCAATAATCCCACTTCTGATAACAATTGTTATGAATTTTCTTACGTTAAGTTCTCTTACAAGAACTCCTCTGAGTTCGATCACTAAACTGTCAAATAAAAGTCACAAATTAATGGCAACATACTTGCTTTACTTTACTTCCAACACTTTACTTTAAATGTAAACGTTCGCACTGTTACTTTTCGTTTATCCGCTTACAAGTTTAATTATCCGCTCGAATATTCTGGCGAGTAGTGCTGTTCGAGCAGCTTACGTAACCCCGTCTGTGTGATGAAGACGTTATCTGCTGTCACCAACAACGCTAATTCATGGCATCTTGTTCCCAATTGTTGGCAGTCGGTGCGCGAAACTTCGCCAATGGAACAATGTATTCATTCAACATTAGATAACTGAACTGCACTCAAAATAATATAGCTGCCCTGTCACACAAGAACTGGGTCGGTGTAACCAAACATTTCCAATTATTGAAATGATAGAACATTTCCGAACACCTCCTCCTGGATGTGGCCACGTAGACAAAAACTCAGAAATGCATCCGTTGAAACCAACCATGGAAAATAACATATATGTGCTGATTTAAAAAATGAGATAACTCTTCTTAAAACTAAACACAATGAAAAATAATACCCACATTTATATCCAACATGAAAAACAAGTCACTTATAAAGAGGAGCTAGCTGACGAGACCGACCGGATTCTTAAAAGAAAACAAGAAAAAAGGTCAACCAATCTCCGGAACCATACTTAACCGCTAAGGAAACTCAAAAACCAAGGCGATCAAGATGTAGAAAAAATTCCGAGACCACCTCCTATAATGATTTCAGGAATATGCGAGTATTAAAAAGTTTTACATAAAACTCCTAATTAATAATACATATAAAATCAACACGTCATATGTCGAGGACTACAGAAATTAAACTGCTTTCCAGCAGGTCGGGGAAAAATCCCTTCGCGGTAAGGCATGCCTGTCGTAAGAAGCGACTAAAGTCTGGCAGGGGTGGAAGGGGCTTGGGTCGAAAGGCCTCATATACCCCAAGAACCTCCAGCGGCAGGGGTGTAAAGCTCATCATGATCGAGACATGTGAGATCCTGATTACGATCTATGAGATGGTGAAAGTAATATTCTATTACCTCAGTACAGGAGGTTGGAACCTCACTGAAATGCCTTATAAGCTAATGCTACAATCACCTCCGTCCCGTCAAAACTCTGGTAAGCCTTCGGGTACGTTCCTTACACGTCAGCATTAAATTGGTGGTGCAGACTCAGTTGAGAAACCCTTACTAGTTCCTGTCCTTGCTCTGAACTCTATTGCCCAAGCAGCGTAGAGTCAACCCTCGCATGACCTCACTGCTTGCATTGGTAACCATGTGAACACTTAGGGAAACTGCACTTTTAGGTAAGGAAGTTGGGACTCTAAAGAAGTGAATATGAAGACCCAAAATCAAGAAGAAACCACCGAGCAAACAATAGAAGAAGGAAGCAGAGATGGTCGAAATGACAACGTGGATTCAAGAGCAGCCTTCAGAAGATGTAGCCTACTGCTAAGATCTCCACCGACAAATAAGGTAAAGCATTTTGAATGCAGCTGGATGCGCACTCATTCAAAAATGCAGCAAGGGGTACATTAACATCAGCATTAATCAGGCTGAACTACCAACGTTCGTGGAAGGGCACTCTCGAATCTCTGTTAGAATACTGCCAGTTACGACAAACCCGAAGCGAACGGTAGGCAGCCCGGCTGTCCCTGACAGCTGTAAGAAAGATATGGTAAATGAACCCAGCGGGAACAAGAAGGGATGAGGGCTGCAAGACAGTTACTAAGAGGGGCAACCAAAAGAAGCCGAAGCCAAACAAAAGGAGCAAGCCGTGAACACAAAATGTAAAGCCAGAAGCTGTTGCGATGAAACCCGCAAAAGGCCATAGTTATGCCGATGTGCTGAAGGACTTGCGCGCGAAGATTACAACTGATGAGTCAATCAAAGTAAGCTCCGTTAGGAAAACGAAGGTTGTGGCCATATTTTTCGAGTTTGGTAGGGTAGAAAAGGTAACGTCAGATTTTGTGCATGTTCTGAAAAGCACTCTGCAGGACACGGCTTCCATCGCGAAGTTAAAGCCGAGCGCCACGATTGAGATACGAGACCTCGACTCCCTGACGGCCAAGGCGAAGGTAGAAACAGCAGTCCGGAAACTGCTCACCAAACAAGAGGAACAGATACAGACGAGGACCACGGCGCCGAACGTGCGAGAACAAGTACGTGCTGTCCTCACGCTATTCGCAGAAGGGTCCGCGAAGCTCATTGAGATCGGCGATATAAAAATCGGCTGGATCCGAGGCAAGGCGCACTTATGCGAACAAGTTAAGAGATGTTATTGCTGCTTTGGGATAGGGCACACACAAGTAAACTGCAGTGGTCCTGATAGAAGGAATATATGCATCAGGTGCGGGAAACCAGGTCACAAAATAAAAGATTGCAAAGCAGCCACCAATTGCATTCACTGCGTAGACGCGACCGCACCGACCACCTGCTTGAGTCAAGGCAATGCTCTCTAGCTAGGAACTGTTGAGAGTATTCCAGGCAAACAGAAGAATCTCTGCTCGAACAGCTCGATAGCTGTGGAGAGGAAGCTAGGTGAGGTCAGCACTAGCGAGCAGTACGAACGGATCGCCAAGGAACCTGGTTTGAGGACAAAACAGGAACGGTGGTATTGCAGTCGCCGTCACTCAGCACAGAGCCGGCCGCTGCAACACATACATATTCGGTATTTCAACGCCAAGTCTGTCGAGCGGAGCGCTCCTATTATAAACACACGAGAAATGCACATACTAGTCTTGGCTGTCAGACTGGGGCTGGCAACACGGCAAGGACACTACTTTTAGAAGACCGGAAAGTGAACACACCACTCCCGATATCACCCTAGTGACTGATAGTCTGGAAGAACATACTGGAAGGGACCATCAATATATCACTTTCTGGATCAACAGATAAAACAAAGGGCACTCGAAAAGGAACATGGACAAAATGACCACTGAAGCATCCCCAGCTCACTTTGATGCTTATTCCACGCCGCATATTAGTGGAAACGAAGATGCAGCGCATTACCACAGGCTACGATACATTTTCGCTCCATGCACGGCTGCGCTCAAGAAGATGACTAGTGTACTGGTGGACAACAGAAATCGCAAAGCTCAGACAAACCGGCTTACGTAATAGAAAAAAGTACACCAGAGCCAGGCGAAACAGAGAAGCAGGACGGGAAGCTGACGATCTCAGACAGTTCAGCGCTGAAAAAACAATAATCGGTCTGAGAAGGCAAATGGGAGGAGCTTCGAAGGGATCTAAATAAGAGCCTTTGGGAACTAGGCTACAAAGTCGTAACGGGAAAGCTAAACGCCAACTCCACAACCCCACATCTAGACTGTGCTATTAGCAAAATAGAGGATAGACTGTTTCCAAAGCACCCTATGCTGTGCGGGAACCGAGACCCCCAAGGTATCGAGATGCTGTCACCCTTCACTGAGGAAGAGCTTAAAACTGCGGCAAGAAGTCTCAAAAGGAACAAAGCTCCAGGTCCAGACGGTATCCCAGCTGAAGCCCTCAAACTTGTGGTTGAAAGTTGACCAAACGTAATGCTTGAGGTTAACAATGCATGCGTTGCTCATGCAGCTTGCCTTAGCTGGCGAAAATACAGAAACTGACGCTGATCAGTAAGGGTAAAAGAGACCCAGCGCGACCGTCAACTTGTCGTCCGCTTTGCATACTGGAGAGCGCCAGGACAATGCTTGAGAAACTTATACAGCGCAGGCTAGCAAAGTCTGTTTAGAGTGCAGGAGGATTACCAGGAATGCAATGTGGTTTCCTACTTGGATAATCAAGCCTCAGCACAATAGACAAAGTGGTAAGCAGCGCAAGTCGCGCTCAACGCAGACGCTAATACCCGAACCGCATCACCGTCCTACCAGCTTGATGTACGAAACGCCTCTACTACCTTACGATGGATAGGCACTATAAAGGCACTATGGTAAAGGTTTCGAACACTTGCATACCTACTAAGGATTCTCCAGAGCTAACTGAGTGAGTGTGAATTTCTATACCACTCACCAGATGGTCAGAAAAAACGCTAATGTCAGGCGCAGCTCAAGGATCTACTCTCGATCCCGATCTCTGGTATCTGAGCTAAGACGAGATCTTGGGCATAGAAATGCCAGAAGACATATATCTAGTGGGATACGCGGACGATGAAGCGGCGGTCATACCAGCTCGGGACACTGATGACGCTAGAAAGAAGCTGAACCAAGTCATGATAAGGACGCAAATATGGCTTGAGGACCACGGCCTGGAATTCGCCAAACATAAAACCGAAGCCATCCTTATGACACGAGGTCACATGCCACTCGAGGTCAGCATGCAAATAGGCAACACGTCCTTATTGACTCAAAAAGTAGTGAACTACTTAGGTATTCAACTTGACTGCAGGCTTACTTTCTGGGCCTAGATACGGCTTGCGGCTACCAAAGCAGCAAAGGTCACGGGCATGCTAAGCTAATTAATGGCAAACACCGGTGGGCCAACACAGAGCAAAAGAAAGTTAATTATGCCAGCCACAAACTCAATACTCTTGTACAGCAGAGAAGTATGGGAACTGTGCTAAACTCTAAAGCCAAGCGCAAAGCACTGGAGGCTGTGCAACGAGCAGCGGCTCTCAGAGTTGCCTCAGCCTACCGCACTGTCTCGGGTGCAGCAATTTTCGTGATCAGCGGGCAGATACCCGTCGACCTCATGGTTCGGGAGCGAATGGATGCGTGGGCCTCCGGAGATACCTATCCCGCATGGGCAAGGTAACTGATTCCAAGTACATATACTACAAAGCGCTAAGCGATGACGCTGAACACACGTTTTTTAGTTGTCACAGACAACATATTACACTTATATATGTGGGGACACCCCAACGAGATTAAGCTTATTACATTCTTAAAAATTATCCTTTAATTTGTTCATATACTTTTATTCATTCTTAATACTTTATAAATGCAACCATGTGTGACTTTTCATTTGCTTTTAACTTCTCATTCTTTCGCTTTGTACTGTTGAGCTAATAATTTTCGGTCTCGCTCTTTTTGGATCGAACCGCACAAGTGAACTCATCGTTTTCGCTATTCACTAGCTCCCACATACATATAGTAGCTAATTTGATGCAAATATACGCGATCAGAGACCAAATAAAACGTGTGAGTCTCAACTTAAAATCACAACGAACAGAACCATAGAAAGTCAGAAAACTAAACTCGATAACGAGCAATAGCCAATTTGAATGGCGCGCCTACCAAAGACCTATATACTCACAAGTAGCTAAAAAAACAAAGGGCGAAACAGATGGCTTGGGTATGCATTCCGATCACTCGCCTATATACCTTACACTTCGAGAAAGCGTGGTTACAAAAGAAGATCCTTTCACTGTAATAAATAAACATTCCGACTGGTAACTTTTCAAAAAAATGCTGTCGGCCAGGATAACCCGAATTTTAGAAAATGCTCTCGAAGAAAAGAGGAGGCTCTGCGACCTTTCTCGATGTTGACAAAGTATGCCAGCGGCTTACTAAGTACTAGAATTAAATAACTGCTGCCCGATGAATATCATCATATGCTAAAGTCATATCTGTCGGTTATATTTACCAAATAAGGTGATGAGTATAGTGAGCTGAAAGAATCAGAAGCTGGAGTTCCCCAGGGGAGTGCACTGGGACCAATTTTTTATAACCAGCTGAGAATGTTTTTGCTTATACGTAGACCTGTACAATGGAAATACAATACTATACTCTCACCGCGTGAACAGAATTGCCGCGGTGGGCAACGGGTTGGCGCGTACCCGTGTCAAAATTAGAACGCATTTAATAGTATGAAACAAAGCATATCTATACGCCTATAGATACGCCTTGGTATGAAATTGAACAGAATTGTGGCGGGGACAGATTTTTTGTCGCCGGTTATTTATTTCTAGTTTTCTCCGACGAGTTGAAGATTCAGGGTTGCTTTTCTGATCACTTGATGCCAATTTGTTTGTTTACAAGCAACCGCTGGCAAATAACAAGTAATAATTTTGATAATTTAAAAGAATTTTCCAATGAGTTTCAACAAAAGACTGATAAAAGAAGACCGAATGCACAAATGCATATACGACTTATCAGTTTAAGAATATCGTATGTACGGAAGAAGGATCAGATTTGGCAAAACATCGGGGAAATAGTAAATGCAAGCTGTAAATATTATGAAGTACATAATGTAAATGCTGTAAATATTATGAAATGCATCATGCTCGGCATGGGTCATGTGACCACCCGGCAATAGCAGATGAACCTCGTTACACTGGATTGTTGGTGCTGCCGTTGTTAATAGTGAAGTTTATGTGTTGATAATGCTGCTGCCATTGTTGCTTCCGATCTTCTACATCAACGCCAGCATACCATTTCGACAATTTTAGCCATAAAATGTAGCGAAGCGCATTTATAATTACTTCACTAATAATTTACTTTATTTTGTATAGAGTAACATTTTTAGCGGATAGTTGTAGACTCCGATGAAAGACACTTCGGGACACGCTAACGAGCTGGCGCATCAGTACCGACAAAAACGTGGAAGTTATAAGAAACATTATCCTTCTTAGATGATTTGAACTATTCGAAGGCGTAAGTATTGCAGATAGTTACTTCAATATGCTTATGATTCTAAATCTTATAATAGCTTTACTTATATATGTACATAACTTTTTATTTATTAAAGACTGTCGGTAGCGTTGAAATCGAAGTAGAGGCAGCTAATAGTTTCTTGGAAGATGTGGAGGATATAATGCAATATAGCAAATTCCAAAACGGTGGAAAAGTTGGAGTCTGAATTACCTTGTTCTTTGTCACGTTCAGGCTGAAGGGTAACCAAGCGACGCGCCGATGCTGAAGGATAGTTTCCCAAAGCAATGGAGCAATGCATTGCCTCAGTTTCAGATCTTGTTAAAGCGCAATAAAAAAATTCAACATTCGCACTTTTTGAATCTTTTACTCAAATGAAATAAATGCGATAAACGAAATAATAATTACATGATTACATTATAAATAAGTTGGAATTGAATGAAATGAAAAATTATGCTAGTGTTGCATGAAGAATTAGCAAAATGCGGTAAATGAAATAATGATTATATGAATACGTGCAGCGGAAACCTGTAATGAAAAAAATTCACTTTCTGAAATATCACCTTGTTATTACTTCTTTCAATTTAATTTACGTGTAGGTGTGTATGTTCTAGCCTTAACACTCTAGTACCCAAGACCGCCTGTAGACGGCCTAAGTTTATTTCACGCTTATTCCCTTTTAAAATACCATTTCGTTACTTTTTAAACTCTTTCTAATTCGGGGAAGTCCCAAAATTATTGCTGGTGCATTTGCAGCAGCGTCTTGTTTTTTAATCAGCCGTCATAGTCATTTGAAGTCGGAAAATAGTAAAGTGCGGTCAAATTAATTATTCTGCAAAAGTGGTGTATTTTAAAAATTAAATAAAAATATTAGAAGTGTATTTAGCTTATAATAAAAATTATCATAGTATTGCTGGTTGTGTTCAAAATACGAAAGTTAGAAATAGTAACAAAAAAAGTGTTTCCTGTATTTTTTAAACCTTTGAAGACAGCCCGTCTAGAGGCGGTCCTGAAATAACTCGGAATAAATAACACTATGCGGTAAGTTTGAAATTTTGATATTTTTAGAGGGGGCTAAGCTTAAAGTTTTGGTTTTTTAGAAATGGATCAACGACAAAAGTGTAAATTATCATCCCTCAATGATGAAGATTTGGATTTACTATTGTAGAAATCGACGATGATACAGACGTGGAAGAAGATTTGGAAGATCTTTTAGACGAAGATGTGGACGATGCAGAATTACTTATCGACACTGGAATTGACAAGGTGATTAACAGGGAGGTAAATTTGTCAGATTCTATGCCGGAATCAGAAGTGTGTGTCAATTTAAATGGAAGTCCCGCGTCGTTTGCACATGTATTATCCCCATCTACTTCGACTTCCTCAAATATTCCGCAATCACAGAATCGCAAACGCAAAGCTCCTGGTGAGCAGGTTGTCGGTCAACGTATTGAAACTATCATAACCGATCCAGGTGAGTTTGTTGGGTCAGTTAATGATATCGATCCTAAATCGCAGACCTTTAAGAAAATGTTGTGGCGAAAGAAGAACTTAGTGCTAGATAAATCTGCGATTGGTTTTTCTGAACCCGATTTGGGAGATGATATAAAAAGTCTTGACACTCCCTTTAAGTGCTTCGAGTACTTTTTGGGCGACAGTGTCATCGACCATATCGTGGAACAAACCAATCTCTATAGCGCTCAAAAGAATATTAGCACTACCTTTTCAACAACCAACTCGGAAATACGAAAATATATTGGTATTTTATTTTATATGTCCGTGTTTCACTACCCAAACGTCCGTTCATAATGGGGTGAATATGCGTTCCAAATAATTCAGGACACAATGTCACGAAATCGATTTGATCTAAAAAGAAGCAACTTGCATTTCAATGATAACGATAAGTTACCAGATAAAAATGCTCCAGATTACGTTCGTTTGTATAAAATAAGACCTATCGTGGATCATTTCAATAACAGGTTTCAGTCCATTCCGATGACTCAACGTTTATGTGTCGATGAACAAATGTGCGCAACGAAGATGAGGTTTTTCCTTCGACAATATCTGCCAGATAAACCACATAAATGGGGTATAAAACTCTTCGTTTTGTGTGACTCCTTCGGATTTTGCTATAACTTCGAAATATATTGCGGCGTAGGAGACAATGCTGTTCTGACTGATTGTCCCGTAATATTCCAGATTTTAAAAACCATATAACATATTTCGACAACTATTACACGTCACTGCCACTTCTGGTTTATCTAAAATCACGCGAAATACATCCGCTGGGAACTATTCGTTCAAATCGACTTCCGAATTGCAAACTTCCGACAGATCTTGATCTCAGGAAACAACCCCGTGGATATTCAACTGAATTTTGTGAATCTGCTTTAGGAGTTGACATTTCTTTATCAGTTTGGAAGGACAACAAAATAGTGCGACTCGCATCGAGTTACGCAGGCGAAAAGCCCTTCCAGAATGAAACAAATGTTATAAACAAGGTGTCGCGGTTCGTCCGCTCAGAAAAAAAATTTGTTGATGTCGATTGCCCCAATGTAATCCGTGAATATAATAGTCATATGGGGGGCGTCGACCTCATGGATGGACTAATTGGGCGATATAAGATTCCGGTAAAGAGCAATAAGTACACAAACTGACTTTTTATACACCTGCTTGATATGGCCATGATAAACGCTTATGTTTTGTTCAGAATAATTAACAAGATTGACACGCATGCTAGGCAGTACCAACTGCCGAATTTCCGGGCAGAGATCGCATACGTACTCTGCAAACAACAATATTCTTCAATACCAAGAGCTCCAGGTCGTTCATGACAAACTCCTCAAGTAAAATTTACTGTAAGAAAAGCTTACTTACCTCCTGACGACGTTCGCTACGACGGAGTTGAACATTTTGCAAAGTTTTTATCACGCACCGGTAAAAAAAGGTGCAAATATCCTGGCTGCACCTCCGAAACTCAAATCGTGTGCCGAAAATGTAATCTGAATCTTTGTTTTTCCCAGCAAAAGGACTGCCTTCACAATTTTCACCATAAATAATTTGCACCAACTGCCTATTTATGCCCAAAAGCATGCCTTTCTTTTGTAGACATTTTTCTAAATCTATTTGAAATAAGACTGACTGTTTGTTTTGTATTGATTTCTGTTACAAACTTTCTGTTTTGTTCAATAAAAGTACGGAATACACTGAATTTGCAAGTTTTTCATTTAGATTTTTTTTGGCGTTCTTTCCCAAAGCCGCCTGCAGGCGGGGTAAGGTTTTATCCCTATATAATCGGATCAAGGAACAAAATTTCACTTTCTTGACTAAGAACTTATAATTTTTTACCATAGTCCCCACCCAAAGCAATTTTTTTCATTCAAAAATAAAATTTGGGCACTAGATGGTTAAGAAGCGAGCGGTGATCATGGTACAAAGGTATGAAGCAATTGTATAAGATGTTGTACGTTGTGTCAAGCTGTTTTGACACTCCCTTAGTTAAATGTGGTACGCATATGACCAGTTTTTCAGTACTGTTGAAATGAAGTGGATTACTATCGCAACTTTAATAAAGGGGAATAATTAATATTTCCTCAATTATTAAATAGTATAAATGCGCGGGATTCTCTGCAAGTCCCTGGCCCCTGAACACCATTTTCGAGGTGGTCGCTGAAATATCTACTCTTCCTATCGAGCATTAGCTAGTTATGAAGCACAATTGTCGCTAACACAATTGTATCCACATTTTTTGGTGCTGCGTGAATATTGGTGTGTTTTTTTTTTTTGTTTGTTAACGAAGGGGGAATCTTTCATAGATACCGTCAACTTAGACGGCATGCACGATTCATACTGCTCGCTAAGGGTACACCTCATTCGGGACCACGCACAGTCAGTAATTTTCATACTGTCTGGACTTGCAAAACAGTACACCTACGTACTAAACCCTTGAACTCCGTCTCCTCCACCACTCTCCCTGCGGGACTGCTTCAACGTATTACTTCGCAGGGCTGGTTAGCTATATAGCTTCGTCAATGTCTATCGGTTAATGCGTCTCATTTGCTCAATGTATCTGAGTTCCTTTTGAACTCTAGTAGCGTATGCAGCTATCTCCTCCCACTTTTCTTCCGATTGCAACATGAACTCGACTACGTCAGTTGCATTTGGAATTATTCTTCTTGTTCTAAAGCGTGGGCAGTGGAAACTGGCATGTTCCACGTCTTCTTCTACATTGATGCACACAGGGCAGTAGCGGCTGTTATCGTGCCCGAACCTATGCAGATATTTCCTAAAGCCTCCATGTCCAGAAAGGAACTGTGTCACATGGTAGGTTGTATCTCCGAAACTCCGATTTAGCCATGGTCGCAAATCGGGAATCAGTTTATAGGTCCATCGCCCTTTACTGGAGGTATTCCATCGGTCTTGCCACATTGTTAGTGACACAAGCCGCTCTTCTTCTCTCACCGTTTTTTTATTTATTTCGGCATCCGCTGCACACCTGTCATAGACTCGCTTCATTTCACTCGCGAGAATGTCCGCTGGTATCATACCAGCTATGACAAACGCCGCGTCATCCGATATTGTTCTGTAGCCGCAACATGCCCTTAGGGCACTTAGCCTATATACAGACAATAGCTTCCTTTTGTTATCCTTCAGTTCCGCCGCATTTGCCCAAACTGGGGCTGCATACAGGAGGACTGAAGTGGCCACATTTGCAAGCAAGTTCCTTCTAGTTGACTTAGGACCCAATATGTTAGGTAGGATCCTAGCGAGTGCCGCTTGTATGTTAGCAGTTTTCTCTACCGCGTAGTCAATATGGGCCTTAAAATTTAAACTACAGTCTATCATAACTCCTAGGTATTTCAGAGCCGGTTGTGAGTGAACAATTTGCTCTCCCACTCTGATTCTCATCTGCTCGACTTTTTTCCGACTTGTTATCAGAACCGTCTCCGTTTTTTGCTCTGCCAATTTGAGTCCCGCCTGTTCGAGCCAGTCTTTCACTTGTTTTATCGCTCCATTCGTGATCTGTTCGACTTCCTGTATGTGCTTAGCCACCGTCACTATCGCTATATCATCCGCAAAGCCTATTATTCTTACCTCTCTGGATACCGGTAAGCGAAGGACTTTGTCGTACATGATATTCCAGAGTACAGGACCTAGGACCGATCCCTGCGGCACGCCAGCAGTAACTTTGTACGTTTTTGTTCCAGCACTGCTCTCATACATCAGTTGTCTATCAGAGAAGTAACTCCTTAGTATCCTGAGAAGATACGGCGGAATGCCAATTTCGTACAGGCTATTCAGAATGTGCGACCAGCTTGCCGAGTTAAAGGCGTTTTTGACATCTAATGTGGTTACAGCACAGTATTCCTTGGTGCCCCAACGCCACCGCTTTCCTTCTATAGCCTTAATAGCCGCTTTGACAACCGTAGTAACTGCGTCAATCGTCGAACGGTTTTTCCGGAAGCCAAACTGCATTGTACTCAATGCTCCCTTCTCCTCTAGTATAGGCAATAGTCTATTGCAAATAATACGTTCGAGTATTTTGCCCGTTGTGTCCAGTAGGCAAATCGGCCAGTACGAGGACGGATCATCGGCTGTTCCTTTTCCTTTTGGAATCAACACAAGTCGTTGCAATTTCCACTGTGTAGGGAAAACACCTTCGTCTAGGCATTTTTGTAGTACCGCAACAAATATTTCGGGACGCAAGCGGATAGCCGCCTTAAGGGCTACATTTGGTATGCCATCCGGCCCCGGTGCTTTTCGGTCGCCGATTTTCTTACACGCTTCCATTATCTCTATTGCGGATACGACTGGAATCTGTTGGGTGTTTACGGTATCAGCAGATTCTAATCTATCTATACTCGGTCCCTGGGGAAATAGCGTCACTACAATTCGATTAAGAATAACTGGGCATACCACTGATGGAGCTCGTTGTCCCGCCAGTTTCTTTAGTACCATTTTGTATGCAGTACCCCATGGGTTTATGTCCGCATCGTTGCACAGTTGTTTAAAGCTCTCGACTTTACTTTTTTTAATCTCTTCTTATAGTGCTTTCCTTGCCTTTCGAAAGTGCGCTAGCACCGTTTCATAACAAGCTCTGCCCCTGGACCTTTGCATTTTACGCCGCGCTTGCAGGCAGGTCCGTCTCAGTTGCGCTATCTCTTCAGTCCACCAATAGCAGGGCGCTCCTTGTCGATTTGTCCTTCTTATTGGCATTGCCGCATCGCAAGCTTTAGACAAAATGCTCTTTAGTTGTCGAGCTTGCTCACTTGCTGTACCTCGCTCTAAACTTTGGTCGTTTAGGGCGTACCCAAAGGTCTCGGTGTCCATCTTCCTGTGATTCCACCTTGGTCCTACTGGCTTAGTTGTGCGTAATCTTTTATTCTTTGCCAGTTCGAATATAATTGCTTGGTGGTCACTGTGAGTGAATTCCTCACTTACTCGCCACTTGATTTTCTGCAAAAATGAGCTGCTGACAAGTGTTAGGTCAATAATAGATCCCGTACCGGCCTTGCGATATGTGAGCGCGCGTCCATTATTTGCGATACTAATGTCTACTTTAGCAATGGCTTCTAGCAGGCTACGTCCTCTGGCGTTGGTAAGTCTACTGCCCCACTCGGTAGCCCATGCGTTGAAATCACCGCCAATTACTACTGGCGACCTAACTTCGACGTCCCGCATGAGGTCGTCTAGAAACTTTTCGAAGCGCTCTCGCGTCCATCTAGGCGGGGCATAGCAGCTATACATATAAATGTTATCCTCTTTAGCTCTTACGAAGCCCTCCACTTCATCATAAATCTCTTGGAGAGGGTGTTTGCGCGTTCAAATGACAGTTTCCATGTCTTTGCTGCAACACCATCTAGAGTCCTTTTTAACCCTAAAGGGGTCGCATATTAGGACTACCTCTGCTCTCTGCTCTATTGCCATCTGAGTAAGCAGGTCCTGCGCTGCTTCGCAGTGGTTTAAGTTAATCTGGATAACTCTCATCTCCTTTGGTCGCTCAGAGCTCTCTTGAAAACTGGGCATCTACCGCTGCCCGCTATATGCTTAAAATTGGACTCCCCCCTGGCTTTGCAGAGCATGCATTTTGGGTCCTTGCTGCATTCTTTTGCGATGTGGCCTTCCTCGCCACACTTTCTACACTGTTTCGAACGATCTGCTTTGTTTTTGCAGTCTCACCGAATGTGTCCAAACTCCAAGCATTTAAAGCATCTAGTTAGTATTAGGCGTTCACGGATCCGACAGTTTACCCAGCCCACTTTGACTCGTCCAGCAGCGAGAATTTTATTCGCCTCTGCTTCTGTCAGGCTTAGGACTGCGGTCTGTGTGCCATTGAACGCTTTTCGCATATTTACTACCTCTACGGTAGATGCCCCAATGTCGAATTGCTCGCATATTGCGCTTATGATGTCTTCCTTGGTAGTGATCTCGTCGATGTCTTTACACTCGAGAACCTTTTTTTGTGTTAGGCTCCGTACCGCCCCTCGTCCTCCTAGTGTATTTCCTATTATTGAGGTGAACTCTTTGGTTTGTTCACCCGCATTTGATAGTTGGATGAGTATTTCACCCTTTTGTGTTCGCCTTATTTTTGACACCATTTTGCCAAGTTCTCCGAGTTTGGGGTCGGATTTTACTGACTTCAGTATTTCCGCGTAGGAAGTTTCGCCCTTCGCTTCTATCACTATCGCGTCAGGTCTTACTTTCCTTGGTCTTGCACCCTTTGGCTTGGTTTTCTTAGCCACCGTTCTCCACTCAGTTGCATCCACTGTTTTAGTTTCCCTCCGTGTGGTGGAGGTAGGTGGTGTTCCAGTAACTTGCTGTACGCCTGTTCTGTTTTTCTCCAAGTTGGTCCGCTTAGGTTTTGGAGTCAAAACCGCACCATCCAATTTCCTCTTTGGGTCCGGGTTGTGCCTTAGCCATGGGGATGTTTGCGAACCGCTGCTTTTTCTAATTACCTCCTTGGCTTTTTGGTCTCCCTGTTCGATGGCTGCCAGCTCGTATAGTGAATATTGGTGTGTAGGACTCTCCATCTGCTAGCCAATATTCCAAACGAATTTTCGCCTTTTCACTGTAAGTGTGAACGGACGTGTTTTTCAAATCGCTCAGCGAAATAATATCTATAACTAATAACTAGTGCGCACAATTGATCTGAGATAGTGACTCTAAACCAGGGCTGTCCAGCATGAAAAATGTGAGTGGATAAGTGAGAACGAGAGAATGGGAGCAGCCCAGTAGGAAATTTAAACCAAAATAAATAAATATTGGATTGGAGTAGAAAATTTGGAACGTTATGTAACTCCTTTTTTCCAAAAAGTCTAACTTTTTTTCTTCATATAATCCCTGACTAGCTTTTTTGTTTAAAATTTGTATATTTTTGTGGGAGGTATCAAAATGCCTTTTGATATTACATCTGTAGCCTTACATCTGTAGTTCAACTTGTAACATAAAAGGCATTGCAAGTCGCCAAAGGCATTTTCTAGCATAAAAAAGTTCTCACATTGTATTGCATACACTAAGCGTCGCCGACAAACTTGGTGTTTATTCGTTGCTGGTTTGCTAACGACTGAACGATGGAGAGTAAGAATACGTGTGATCAATTGATCTATGGGATGGACAACACTGCTCTAAACATCAAAAGTGCCAACTGACTACTTTAGCACAATAGTCAATGCTTTGAATGATAGCATTCAAAATAACGTCCAAAGGAAGACAGAGATTTTAAGGTTATACTAAGAAATATGCATCACTCTACAGATAAAGATGACATTTTGGTATATCTGAGCTTGCTGAATACGACATACGACATACTAACATACACAACTTCTTTAAAAGCGGGACAAAACAACCTCTTTCTATATTCTCTATAGACAACTTGACGAGCTTACTTCACTGTAAAATAAAATTTGAATCTCCGCATCAGAAGAGGACTTTGCTTAAGTGCGTCAATTGCCAGAAATATGGGCATACAAAAAATTATTGCACAAGAAGTCCAGTCAACGTTAAATGTGCAGGCCCACACAAACCTGCGAACTGTACCATTAATATAAATGACGAAACATCAAATGTGCCCTATGTAAAGAGAAGCACACCGCACACTACAAAGGCTGCATGGTATACAAATCCCTAAGAGTGCAACGTTTCCCAGCTCTGCGGAAAAAGGAAATGTCTGCTACACAGACAAGTTCAAACCAGCAAAACGACAGAAGCGAACCCACCAAAAAACCGCAGGGACTTATGCACAAGTAGTAACACAGTCAACATATAACAAATTAACAAATAAAACAAATACTACGCCTCAAAACGATGATATACGGAAATTGAAAGCAATGATAAGCCATCTAGTCAACCAAATGTCGCGCATGAGGAACATCATAACCCTTCTCGTCACCAAAATGTATGACCAAACAAAGTAACTTGACAATAAATAGCCTTATGGAATGCAAACGGACTACGCCAACATATACTGGAAAACCTAAACTTCATCAGACAAAACAGCATTGACATACTAATGGTATCGGAAACACATTTTAGCGATCAATCCTTTGTAAAAATTCCAGGATATAAAATTTTTTGTACCAATCATCCTGACAATAAAGCACATGGATTCACAGCTATTATATTAAGGCAACATATGATATTATATGTAATGAAATGGAGCAATTAAAAATGGATCACCTACAAGCAACGCTAATTCAAATTAATCACACTCATGGCCTATTGACTTTATAAGCTGCATACTGTCCACCAAAATTTAATAATAAACTAAATCATTATGTCGACTCCCTAAATACCCTTGAAACAAGTTTATAGCCGAAGGTGATTTCAACGCCAAAAACATGACATGGGGCGCAAGAATTGAACTGAGACTTTATAAGTACAGGGGAACCCACCTACTGGCCAACTTGTGTCAGTAAAATACCAGACGTGCTGGATTTTTTCATAATAAAATCAAGAAACTTAAAAATGCTGACAATTAAATCTTCAAACTTTAAACTAAACTATAAATCAAACTTTCGTCTGACCATTCACCAATAATCCTGACAATTCAAAAGCGCCTACAACTAACGCCTGGTCGGACACCCTATAACCAATAATGGAACAAAACCTGGAGAGGAAAATCCCATAAAAACTACCCATGATATTGAAACTGCAATACCTTTTTTCAATGACACGACTGTTATGTCACTAGGCCGATCCACACCAACTCTTCAACTAATAAGAAATCTGCTTATGTAATTACTTAATTATTATAGTAAATATTTTACAAATGTGCTACATATTTGTAAATGATCCTGAAATGCAATGGCCTTAAAGTATCACTTAACTATCCAAATATCTTTAAAACAAATTCTTCTTCTTCTTAATTGACGCGATAACCGCTTACGCGATTTTGGCTGAGTTTAACAAAGCGCGCCAGTCGTTTTTTTTCTCGTGCTAACCGGCGCCAATTGGACACACCAAGTGAAGCCAAGTCTTCTGCACCTCATTTTTCCAACGCAAACGAACATCGAATACTTTCAAAGCCGAAGCATTTGTATCCATTCGGACGACATGACCCAGCCAACGTAGCGCTGGATCTTTATTCGCTGCGTCTATGTCGTCGTAAAGCTCATACAGCTAATCGTTCCATCGTTTGCGATATTCGCCGTTGCCAACGTGCAAAGTTCCAAAATCCTTACGCAGAATCTTTCTCTCGAACACTCCAAGCGTCGCTTCATCGGATGTTGTCATCGTCCAAGCCTCTGCGCCATACGTTAGGACGGGCATGATGAGAGTCTTGTAGAGTGTTAGTTTTATTCGTCGAGAGAGGACTTCACTGCTCAATTGCCTACTTAGTCCAAACAAGCACTTGTTGGCAAGAGAGATTCTACGTTGGATTTCAAGGCTGACATGGTTATCGGTGTTAATGCTCGTTCCTAAATAAACGAAGTCTTTTACAACCTCGAAATTATAACTGTCAACAGTGACGTAGGTGCCGACACGCGAGTGGGCCGACTGTTTGTTTGAAGACAGGAGGTACTTCGCATTGTCCTCGTTCACCACCAAACCCATTCGCTTTCCCTCTTTATCCAGTTTGGAGAAGGCAGAACTAAAAGCGCGGTTGTTAAGGCCGATGATGTCTATATCAGCGGCATACGCCAGCAATTGTACGCTCTTATAAAAAAATGTGCCTGAGCGATTAAGTTCTTTGACTCGTACGATGCTCTCCAACATCAGGTTAAAGAAGTCAGACGACAGCGAGTCACCTTGTCTGAAACCTCCTTTGGTATCAAACGGCTCGGAGAGGTCCTTCCCAATTCTGACGGCGCTGCTGGTGTTGAGCAACGTCGTCTTGCAAAGCCGTATTAGTTTTTTGGGGATACCAAATTAAGGCATCGCGGCATACAGATAACTCCTCTTCGTACTGTCGAAGGCAGCATTGAAATCGACGAAAAGATGGTGTTTGTCGATTCTCCTTTCGTGGGTCTTTTCCAAGATTTCTTCTTCTTTTTAATTGGCGCGATAACCGTTTACGCGATATTCGCTGTGCTATGTCTAAGTCGTCGTAAAGCTCATACAGCTCATCGTTCCATCGTCTGCGATATTCGCCGTTGCCAACGTGCAAAGGTCCAAAAATCTTACGCAGAATCTTTCTCTCGAACACTCCAAGCGTCGCTTCATCGGATGTTGTCATCGTCCAAGTTTCTGCGCCATACGTTAGGACGGGCATGATGAGAGTCTTGTAGAGTGTTAGTTTTATTCGTCGAGAGAGGACTTCACTGCTCAATTGCCTACTTAGTCCAAACAAGCACTTGTTGGCAAGAGAGATTCTACGTTGGATTTCAAGGCTGACATTGTTATCGGTGTTAATGCTGGTTCCTAAATAAACGAAGTCTTTTACAACCTCGAAATTATAACTGTCAACAGTGACGTGGGTGCCGATACGCGAGTGCGCCGACTGTTTGTTTGAAGACTGGAGGTACTTCGTTTTGTCCTCGTTCACCACCAGACCCATTCGCTTTGCCTCTTTATCCAGTTTGGAGAAGGCAGAACTAACAGCGCGGTTGTTAAGGCCGATGATGTCAATATCATCGGCATACGCCAACAATTGTACGCTCTTATAAAATATTGTGCCTGAGCGATTAAGTTCTTTGGCTCGTACGATGCTCTCCAACATCAGGTTAAAGAAGTCAGACGACAGCGAGTCACCTTGTCTGAAACCTCCTTTGGTATCAAACGGCTCGGAGAGGTCCTTCAAAATTCTGACGGCGCTGCTGGTGTTGAGCAACGTCGTCTTGCAAAGCCGTATTAGTTTTTTGGGGATACCAAATTCAGACATCGCGGCATACAAGTAACACCTTTTCGTACTGTCGAATGCAGCTTTGAAATCGACGAAAAGATGGTGTGTGTCGATTCTCCTTTGATGGGTCTTTTCCAAGATTTGGCGTATTGTGAATATTTGGTGGATGGTAGACTTTGCAGGTCTCAAACCACACTGATAAGGTCCACTCAGTTGGTTGACGGTGGGCTTCAGCCTTTCACACAATACGCTCGCTAGATCTTTATAGGCGACATTTAGAAGACTACTCCCGCGGAAGTGATGCATGCACCTTACCAGCTCTTCGCCGCCATGTTTGAATAGCTCAGCCGGCAGTCCGTCAGCGCCCGCGGCTTTGTTGTTCTTTAGCCGCGTTATCCTTATTCTCCCCTCGTCATGGTCGGGTAGCGGAACGTCAATTCCGTCTTCGTCGATTGGGGTATCGGGATCTTCACATTCTTTGTGACATGCGCAGCTGTCACTGTTTAACAGGTTCGAGAAGTGTTCCCTCCATAATTTAAGATTGCTCTGGATGACAGTCACCAGTTCGCCGTCTTACAGGAAAACGCCCCGGTCTTAAAACCTTCTGTAAGCCGCCGAACTTTCTGATAGAATTTTTGGGCGTTGTTCCTGTTGGCCAGCAGCTCAAGCTCCTCGCACTGACATATTTCGGCCTCTCGTTTCTTCTGTTGGATAAAACGTCTCTCTTCTTTTCTTAGCTCTATGTAGCGATCCAACATGGCTCGCGGTACGCCCGATCGCAGCGTGGCTCTATAGGCGGCATCATGACATTCCTCGTCGTACCAATTGTTTTTTCGGGCTCGCCGGAATCCGATTTCTTCTTCGGCGGCGGTACGTAGGGAACGAGAAATGTTGCTCTATTGTTCGTGCATGCCGGTATGTTGGGCAGTGCTCTCTGAGAACAGGAGTGAGAGTCGAGTGGCGAATCTTCTGGCTGTCTGTTGTGATTGCAGCTTTTCGATGTCGAACATTCTTTGCGTAGGTAGATGTACGTTTTTTGCTGCACAGAGGCGTGTGCGCAGTTTGGCTGCAACAAGGTAATGATCCGAGTCAATGTTGGGTCCTCGGATCGTACGTACATCTAATACACTAGAAGCGTGTCTTCCATCTATCACATCACGATCGATCTGGTTTCGCGTTTTTCGATCAGGGGACAGCCAGGTAGCTTGGTGGAGTTTTTTATGCTGGAATCTGGTGCTGCAGACTACCATGTTTCGGGCCCCGGCGAAGTCGATCAGCCTCTGTCCGTTACCGGATGTTTCGTTATGCAGGCTGAATTTTCCGACTGTGGGACCAAAAATTCCTTCCTTGTCCACCCTGGCGTTGAAGTCGCCAAGCACGACTTTTATGTCGTGGCGGGGGCAGTGCTCATACGAACGTTCCAAGCGCTCACAGAAGGAATCTTTGGTCGCAGCGTCCTTCTCTTCCGTCGAGGCGTGGGCGCAAATTAGCGAGATGTTAAAAAAACGGGCTTTGATGCGGATTATTGCGAGACGCTCGTCCACCGGAGTGAACGACAGTACTTGGCGACGAAATCTCTCTCCCACAACAAATCCGACCCCGAATTTGCGCTCCTTTACATGGCAGCTGTAGTAGACGTCGCAAGGTCCTATGGTTTTCTTGCCTTGCCCCGTCCATCGCATCTCTTGGATGGCAGTGATGTCAGCCTTTACTCTCACGAGGACATCAACCAGCCGGGCAGAGGCACCTTCCCCATTAAGGGACCGGATATTCCAGGTGCATGCCCACAAATCGTATTCCTTATTTTGTTTGCAGGGGTCGGCATCAGTGTTGGAAGTTCTCATCCGAGTCTTTGCTGCTGTTTTCATTGGGGGGGCTTTTTAAGTGGCGGCTCCCAAGCTCAGCGCACAACCAGCTATGCTGGGATGCTTCGCCTACTCACGTTAGCTCACTCCCGAACGGGTGTTCGGAAGCTACCCAGAGGATACGTGGGCTAATCCCGGACGTTGTGAGCTGCTTGAACCATATGACCATACTTGAACAAATTACTAATTGTTAATATAGATAGGTGTAATATTTTTTGGAAAAAATAATATGCACATGAGCGCGGGACAGTTTTTAGTTGAAGTTCCCCTTTTGAGCTGATAAGCTCCTGCCAGGATATGGACGCATCCAGTTGGAAAGTGGTCTCTGTTCCTAAAATATTGACAAATTTAATTAATAATATATACAGTGGGGTGCACAAATGAGTACATGTTTGTACTCCGTACACTTCCAAGTGCATAACAGTAACAACAATAAAGCAATTCGCAAAATTTTTTTTCAATTTAATGTTTTATTCAATTCTTAGTAAAATAAATAATAACACAAAACAAAAAGGAACAAATTCTAGGAAATGAGCGAATAAAACACAAACAACTTCTATGTACTCAATTTTGCACCTGCAAGATCTCAGTTTTCTCTCAATAATATCAGCGAAAAAATTTATTTACCGTTGGTTTTTTTCTCGAAAATTTTAAAATTAATTACTTAGTTTAAAGCAAACTGTGAACGCGGCACATTTAAATTTAATAAAATAGAGGAAGTTAGTGAAACAATTTAATACGTAATTAAAGTCATGAAGAAATTATCGCGACAAATTGAGGACAGTGTTATATCCATGACAAATGCTGGTTCCGCGACGCAAATAATAGCCAAGCAGCTGAACATAAGCCAATCAGTGGTTATAAGAGTCCAGAAAAGGAGAGCGGTGGTTACGAAAACACAAGTTAGAGGTCACCGAAAACTTTTAACGGATTCGGATGCACGTGTCATGATGTCACAATTGAAAAAGGACAAATGTTTAACCCCAAGGACGCGGCTATAGCTATAAACAAACCCGTTAGCCGATGGACTGCAGCAAGAGCCCTTCATAACATCGGCTATATCTCAGCGGTAAAAAAACCAAAACCTGCACTGTCGGAACGAAATGTTAAGGCGCGGTTGAAGTTCGCCAGGGAACACCAAAATTGGACTGAAGATGACTGGAAGCGGGTAATCTGGTCAGATGAATCAAAATTTAATCGGTTTCAGTCCGATGGTAAGCAGTATTGCTGGCGCCGTCCCGGAGAAACCATACAAAGACACCATATTAAAGAAACGGTGAAACACGGTGGCGGAAACGTCATGGTATGGGGCTGTTTCACGTGGTGGCAAGTTGGGTCATTGCAAAAAATTGACGGAATAATGAGGAAGGAGGAATATTTGCATATTCTAAAGACTCATCTTCCCCATTTTGTTGACATAGCCGCTTATCCTGAAGAAGAAGTAATATTTCAACAGGATGGCGACCCCAAACATACGTCCAAAATTGTGAAAGAATGGCTAGCTGGGCAAAATTTTGAGGTAATGCAGTGGCCCGCTCAAAGTCCTGCCCTCAATCCGATTGAGAACTTGTGGTCAATCGTGAAAAGACGGTTAGGACAATATCAAAGAGCCCCAGCCAATACAGACGAATTGTGGCGGCGTGTACAGCACGTGATAACAAAGCGTTGAGCCCTGACGGTATACCCAACAGAGGTACAGACCGAGGTTCGTTTAAATCCAATGGTGTTTGCTAACCCTTATAGCTGGTGTCTGGCTGAAGGCACGTTCCCCAGGAGTTGGAAAAACAGCGGTAGTCCTCCTGTTGAAGCCCGGTAAGCAACCTGACCAGCCGACAGCGTACAGGCCTCTCTGTATGCTCGACACTAAGCTGATAATAAGTAAGTGATTACAAGAACATTTGGAAGCGCCTGGCTGACTCTCTGACAACCAATTCGGATCCCGAAAAGCCAGATCTACAATCGATGAGATAAGAACGGTGGTTGATATTGCAAAGGATGCTGTCAATAAGGGGGGAAAAATGCGCAGTGATTATGCTAGACGTAAAAAATGCGTTTAACACTGCAAACTGGAAGAACATCCCCTCCGCTCTCAGAAGCTTCACAGTCCCACGTTATCTGATTCGTATCACTAGCAGCTATCTAAGCCAGCGGGTCCTGTTTTACAATATAGAAAAAGGTCCACAAATATGCATAGTAACGGGAGGCGTCCTACCAGGATCCATTCTAGGGCCAACATTGTGGAATGCAATGTACGACGGGATTCTTAAGATAGTGATGCCAGCAAACGTAATTATGGTGGGTTACGCAGATGATATTGCTCTAGTGGTAACTGATAAATGTAATGACTGCTTGAAGCATGTGTGCAATGATGCCGCTGCGAGAATCCAAAGGTGGTTGAGCAACGCTAACCTAGAGCTGGCAGCGTAAGAAACTGAGCTGGTCTTTATCAGTAAGTGTAGGTGGAGCGAGAGCCTCACTATATCGGTTGGAGGACATGACATTGCATCCCAAACATGGGTAAAATACCTTGGAGTACATATCGATGAGAAGCTAACATTCAAGAAGCATCTGAAAATAACCAGTAACAAGGCAAAGAGAATGAATAACGCACCCATGCGTATGCTATCAAACGTTGGAGAACCCCAAGAAAGTGGAAGAAAGACTCTTTCAATGGTTACTGACTCTTTTCTTCTATACGCCGCCCCAGTATGGTCAGTAGGACGAACGAGACTTTCAAAGGAGGTGCTGCAGGCTAACAGACTTAACGCGCTCAGAGTAGCATGTGCTTACAGAACAGTATCTGATGATGCTATCTGCGTTATAACGAGTAAAGTTCCCCTCGATATACGGGCAGAAGAACTTAAGAACTATATCACTCACGTGGGCACAAACCAACATCTGATGATAAAATAACCGAGCGCAAACGTATGATAGCAAAGTGGCAAAATAGATGGGATCACTCCTCCAAAGGACGATGGACGTATAAGTTGACCCCCAAACTAGATGAATGGATAAGCAGAAAGCACGGCAAAACGGATTCCTATCTAACCCAAATCCTTAGCGGACGTGGTGGCTTTCTTGCGTACCTCCACCGTTCTAATCTAGTACATAATTCGACCTACCCATAGTGCCACAGTGAAGATGAGAGTGCAGAACACGTGACTTTACCCTGCACCAGATTTTTTGAAGAGTGCTTCAAGCTCGCAAAAGTTCTCGGCATCGTCCCCACACCAGATAACCTTGTAACGCAAATACGGAACTCGAAACAGAAATGAGCAGCAGTAAAACAGTTTGCAGCAAGGATATTAATAAAACTAAGAAACTTAGAATGAAAGCGCAAAGCGGAAGCAAAGCGAATGCGACCGATATAGAATACCCAATAGATGCCCAATGCGTCGCCCAAAGAAGCCATTTTGAAACAGATCTCCTGTGGGGCTGATTGTATTCACGAACGGACGAAAATCACGAACGCGTGAGGTTAAGCCTCAAGATGAATCCAAACAGACGACAAGTCGATATCGAGTAACCACATTGCAAATTTTCCAAGGCCTCATTGATGACAAACTAATGGATGCTATCAATAGCGTATAACCCCAATAAACAATTAAGAGAGGAAACTGGACGCAGGTACCTGGTAGGTCTAAAAAACATTAACACGGCTCCACCTTCATCAAATTGAGTTTAGTAGTCCCAGGGTGGAATCAGCCGAGAGGGGACGAATGTTATAGGGTTAGTGGGAGCCTGCCCCCCATACCACTGGTGCGACGCCACCTTTGATGACGTTTCTGAAGTTTTCGTTTAAAAAAAAGGGGCGTCTGACTCATAGTGGGCGGTTACCTGGTCAGCGACTGTTCTCCGTGCTAGGAGCGGCTGGTGATAATACTATAACAGTGCCGACTGCGGGTCATCAGGATTGAAATGACTTACAGAAGAGTTAATTGCTTCTCCGCCCTATTAAAACCTTGCAGGGTCTCACAAAGCGCTCAAAGCGTGTAGCCTTAAGTGGCCATGTAGGTTGGGTTGAGATTTCTCGCCATTAGTTCCGCTTTGAGGTCTGGCTCTTAACACTGGTTCCCATAACTGCTCGTGCCAACCCTTAAATGGTCTCCTGTTCCATAGATTACCATAGGACCTACGGAAACTACATACACGTGGAGAGATAGCGACTGTGACTTTGGGACCATATAGCATGGACAAAATTCAGAATAATAAAAAACAAAAGGAAAGGAAAGAAGAAAACAACTTCATCCTGGAGTGGATCTCAGGTACCCCAACACGCCACAACGAAGACAAGCAACAGTGGCAGCTGAACTCCCCGCGGGTGATGGGCAGCCACCAAAAAAACTTGGCATCGCCATTAAATAACAATACGGAGCCAAAAGCTTGCTCCTTAACTGATTTGATTGGGCGCCTTGGAAAGCAAATCGACGGCCTTATGGAATATGCCGACGCATACCCTAATGTACACAATGACATAAGGAAAATGGTTAGCAAAATAAAATTTGCAGTTGAAGGAAGAAAAGTGTATGTCTAAAAAGATTCGTACTCCTGTGGAGGAGCTCAAAACAACGAGAGTAGCTGAAAAAAGCACTCCTTCGTTAGAAAACTGGCTGAGATCTAAAACCTGACCCCAAAAAAATACGGTCAGAAAAATTACAGAGGATACAGCGGAAGAAGAAGCCAACAAAGGCTAAGAAAACCCACGGGTCGTCTCGACTTAGATTTGATGCGATTATACTCCAGGAAAAGGTGGAAGGAACAACTTACGCGGACATGTTCGCGCAGTGGAATCCAGCGTAGAATTGAAAGATGTCAGTGTGAGGGTCAAAACAACGCGGACAACACCAAAAGGTTTTTATAGAGTTAAAAAAGGTAAGAAATAGATTCCACCGCCTTCGAAAAGGCACTGAAAAGGCCTCATATCCAGCTTTAACACAACTGAGAAGATACTTGAGGCGATCGCAGGCACAAGTGAGAAAGCCGGATAAAACAGCAATCAAAAGTGATCGCTCTTTATTTGGAGGCACACTGTCTGTCTACATTGCAATCCAGGCTGAAGATGCTAAGAAGGCAATAGCGCATGGATCTCTCAAATTGGGCTGAGTACGGTCCCTGGTAAGGAAGGTTATATCACCAAAAAGATATTTTAAATGTTGGGAGTATGCCCATATTGCGACAGCATATAATGAACCAGATCGCACAAAGCTTTGCAGGCGATGCGGTAAGGATGCGCATGAGGCAGCAAAACTGAAAAATACGTATTATGCCAGGGATCACATGTGGCAGGTAATACCAAATGCTCACGCTATCAAGAACCAGTACGCAAAATAAGAACATGAAGATTTTGCTGCTAAACATCAAACACTGTGAGGCAGCACATGATCTGCTAGGACAAATGGTTGTAGAAAACAACAAATGGTTGTGGCTCTTCTCTCGGAAATTTTCGCATACATCAACTCGCACAATTGGATGACCGATCCCGACAAGCTAGCATTAATCTGGGTGGTGGGCAGTAAGACACCCCAGAATAGGATATATATTGCAAATACCGTATTCACATGAATGAAGCAAGATGGTTTGTAATATGTGAGCTGCTATGCACCACCATGGTGGAGTTTAGAAGATTTTGAACACATGATGACAGGAGGATGGTTCCATGTGTAGAAGTCCATGTAAGTGAGGAAAGTTACTGATCGCCATTCACTTGGGAGTGGCCAGGGCGATTCTTCTGCATATGGCTCAAGCAGCTCACAACGTCCGGGATTAGCCCACGTATCCTCTGGGTAGCTTCCGAACACCCGTTCGGGAGTGAGCTAACGTGAGAAGGCGAAGCATTCCAGGATAGCTGGTTGTGCGCTGGGTTTGGAACCCGCCACTTAAAAATCCCCCTTACGACGTCTACAAGAGCTGCCATGTAAAGGAGCGCAAATTCGGTGTGGGATTTGTTGTGGGAGAGAGACTACGTCGCCAAGTACTGTCGTTCACTCCGGTGGACGAACATTTCACAATAATCCGCATCAAAGCGCGATTTTTCAACATCTCGCTAATTTGAGCCTACGCCGCGACGGAAGAGAACGTTCCTATGAGCGCTGCCCCCGCCACGACATAAAAATCGTGCTTGGCAACTTCAACGCCAGGGTGGGCAAGGAGGGAATTTGTGGTCCCACAGTCGGAAAATTCAGCCCGCACAACGAAACATCCGGTAACGAACAGAGGCTGATTGACTTCGCCGGGGCCCGAAACATGGTAGTCTGCACCACCAGATTCCAGCATAAAAAACTCCACCAAGCTACCTGGCTGTCCCCTGATCGAAAAACGCGAAACCAGATCGATCGTGTTGTGATAGATGGAAGACACGCTTCTAGTGTATTAGATGTACGTACGATCCGAGGACCCAACATTTACTCGGATCATTACCTTGGAATTTGTGGTCCCACAGTCGGAAAATTCAGCCTGCACAACGAAACATCCGGTAACGAACAGAGGCTGATTGACTTCGCCGGGGCCCGAAACATGGTAGTCTGCAGCACCAGATTCCAGCATAAAAAACTCCACCAAGCTACCTGGCTGTCCCCTGATCGAAAAACGCGAAACCAGATCGATCGTGTTGTGATAAATGGAAGACACGCTTCTAGTGTATTAGATGTACGTACGATCCGAGGACCCAACATTTACTCGGATCATTACCTTGTTGCAGCCAAACTGCGCACACGCCTCTGTGCAGCAAAAAACGTACATCTACCTACGCAAAGAATGTTCGACATCGAAAAGCTGCAATCACAACAGACAGCCTGAAGATTCGCCACTCGACTCTCACTCCTGTTCTCAGAGAGCACTGCCCAACATACCGGCATGCACGAACAATAGAGCAGCATTTCTCGTTCCCTACGTACCGCCACCGAAAACGAAATCGGATACCGGCGAGTCCGAGAGAATGAAAGAAAGGATGATGCCTATAAAGCCACGCTGCGACCGGGATGCAACGCGAGCAATATGGGATAGCTACAGAGAGCTAACAACGGAAGAGAGACGTATTATCCGAAAGAAGAAACGAGAGGCCGAAATACGTGAGCGCGAAGAGCTGGAGATACTGGCCAACAGGAACAACGCGCGAAAATTCTATCAGAAAGTTCGGCGGCTTCCAGAAGGTTTCAAGACCGGGGCGTGTCCCTGTAAGAACACAGACGGCGAACTGGTGACTGACATACAGAGCAATCTTAAGTTATGGTGGGAACACTTCTCCCACCTGTTAAACAGTGCAGCTGCGCATGTCACAAAGAATGTGAAGTTTCTATTCCCCAATCGTTGACGCATGAATTCTCGTTCCGCTGCCCGACCATGACGAGGTGAGAATAGCAATATCACGGCTAAAGAACAACAAAGCTGCGGGCGCCGGCGGACTACCGGCTGAGCTATTAAAACATGGCGGCGAGGAGCTGGTAAGGTGCATGCATCAGCTTCTGTGCAAAATATGGTCGGATGAAAGCATGCCTGCTGATTGGAATTTAAGTGTGCTCTGCCCAATTCATAAGAAGGGCGAAGCCCACCGTCAACCAACTGATTGGACCTTATCAGTGTGGCTTTAGACCTGGAAACTCTACCCTCGACCAAATATTTACAATACACCAAATCTTGGAAAAGCCCCACGCAAGGAGAATCGACACACACCATTTTATCGCCGATTTCAAAGCGGCTTTCGACAGTACGGAAAGGAGTTACTTGTATGCCGCGATGTCTGAATTGGGCATCCCCACAAAACTAATACGGCTAATCAAGACGGCTTTGCGCCGTCAGAATTGGGAAGGACCTCTCCGAGCCGTTTAATGCCAAGTTTCAGACAGGGTGACTCGCTGTCGTGTGACTTCTTTCACCTGATGTTGGAGAGGATCGTGCGAGCCAAAGAACTTAATCGCTCAGGCACAATTTTTTATAATAGCGTACAATTGTTGGCGTGTGTCCATGATATGGACATCAACGGCCTTAACAACCGCGCTGTTATTTCTGCCTTCTCCAAACTGGATAAAGAGGCAAAGCGAATGGGTCTGGTGGTGAACGAGGACAATACGAAGTACCTCCTGTCATCAAACAAAACAGTCAGCGCACTCGCGTATCGGCACCCACGTCACTGTAGATAGTTATAATTTCGAAGTTGTGAAAGACTTCGTTTATTTAGAAACCAGCATTAACACCGATAACAATGTCAGCCTTGAAATCCAACGTAGAATCTCTCTTGCCAACGAGAGCTACTTTGGACTAGGTAGGCACCTGAGCAGTAAAGTTCTCTCTCGACGAACAAAACTAACACTCTACAAGGCTCTCATCATGCCCGTCCTAACGTATGGCGCAGAAGCTTGGACGATGACAACATCTGACGATGCGACGCTTGGAATGTTTGAAAGAAAAATTCTGCATAAGATTTTGGGACCTTTGCACGTTGGCAACGGCGAATATCGCAGACGATGGAACGATAAGCTGTATGAGCTTTACGACGACATAGACATAGCGCAGCGAATAAAGATCCAGCGGCTACGTTGGCTGGGTCCTGTCATCCGAAAAGCCGCTCCGGCTTTGAAAGTATTCGATGAGGTACCAGCTGGTGGTAGCAGAGAAAGAGGGCGGCCTCCTCTGCGTTGGAAAGATCAGGTGGAGAAGGACTTGGCCTCACTTGGTGTGTCCAATTGGCGCCGGTTAGCATGAGAAAGAAACGACTGGCGGTCTTTGTTAAACTCGGCCAAAATCGCGTAAACGGTTATCGCGCCAATTAAGAAGAAAAAGATGACAGCACTGGAATTTGCGCTAAGAGGAAAGGGGACGATTCTCATAGCAGGAGACTTCAATGCCTGGTCGAGGACATGGAGTAGTCGGTACACAACTCTGAGCGGGCGAATATTAGAAGAAACTATGGACGCAATGGACCTTATCCTGCTTAAGACCACAGGACTGAACACATTCGATTGCGACAGCAGGCGATCAATACTCGACAGCGAAAGCTGCTGAACGTCTGCGTTTGTTAGAAAACTGGCGAAGCAGATGGGACTCGCCTGTTAGCGGACGTTGGACCTATAGACTTATCTCCAAAATTAGCCAATGTGTGACCAGAAGGCACGGAGACGTAGACGACTATTTAACCCAAATATGGAGCGGCCGCGATGTTTCTTGGGGTACCTCCATCGTTTTCCCATGAAGGACACTCCCTATTGTCCAAGCTGCAACAATGCAATAGAAAGTGAGGAGCGATCGTTTAACGAAGAACGCCGAATGCTTGATTGGCTCAAAAGGCTGTTGGAACGCAGTTAAAAGTTCCGCAAAGAGGATAATGCCACCCCAGTCCGTGGGACCGCCCTCCCTTCACGGGAGGGGTAGCGTCCAATTTCTACACATCAAAATCTGCACTGTTGTTCAGCTCGACGCCATATTACTAACAGCGGACCAACGTTCTTCTGAGCCAAGCATGATATCTACTAGATTACTAATCATTATTGGCGTCCTATTACTTAAATCTTCTCTTTCAAGCTCAAAAGGAGGGTAGACAAAGAAAACAATATCTGCATTTTCAACTAGACTGTCACAAATGGTGCAGTACGGGTCGTCTTCATGCGTAAATCTATGCACATAAAATATAAAGCATCCATGTCCACTGAGTACTTGGGACAGTTAGAAATCTATCTATCCATGTTTTCGATTTATCCATGGTGATATTCGCAATCAATCGATAAGTCCATCGTCCATCGTATACATATAATTGGCGCGTACACCCTTTTTGGGTGTTTGGCCGTGCTCCTCCACCTATTTGTTGTGTGCGTCTTGACGTTGTTCCACAAATGGAGGGACCTACAGTTTCAAGCGGACTCCGAACGGCAGATATTTTTATGAGGAGCTTTTCACGGCAGAAATAAACTCGGAGGTTTGCCATTGCCTGCTGATGGGCGACCACTATTAGAAAAATGTTTTTCTTAATTTTGGTGTTTCACCGAGATTCGAAACAACGTTCTCTCTGTGAATTCCGAATGGTAATCACGCACCAACCCATTCGGCTACGGCGGCCGTTTACTCCAAGATATTTGATGTACAGCTCAGATTAGAGTATGTGGTCACCAACTGTGAGATTTGCCATCTCAACTATTTTCCTATTACTGATAAGAATTGCTTCCGTTTTATGGTATGCAAGGCATAAGCCACTGTTGCGCAGCGAATCTTTTGTGATTTAAGGAATTTGGCAACGACCACGATTGCCATGCCATCAGCAAATCCTTGGATTTGGGATCCTGAAAGCAGTTTGAGACGCCAGACTCCATCGTACATTATATTCCAGAGAAGTGGTCCCAGCACTGAGCCCTGTGGGACTCTTCCTGTTACTCAGTACCTTTTGGTTCCTTCGTCAGTTTTATATTGCAGCACTCTGTTAGAGAAGTAGCTCGCAAGCATTTGCCAAATGTACACTGGGACTCGGAAATTCTCCCGCGCACTTAGGATTTTGACTAGGCAATACTCTTTATCTCCGTAGAGCCAGCCAGAACCTTCGATCGCTTTGTGAGCGCTGCGCTTAGCATCGGTACAGACAGCGTGTTTTACGGAAGTCATATTGGTGCGGCAATAACCCACTGGCAGCTTCCAGGCGATCCACATTCAGCCTTTCTAATATTTTGCCTGCCGTGTCCAGCAAGCATAGTGGACGGTAGCCTGAGGGTTTCCAATCTTTCGGGAAAGTGCATTCCTCTAAGCAAGACACGAAGTTCGCAGGGTGCTTTTGGATTACGAGCTTAAGGGCTTCATTCGGTACCGCATCGGGCCCGGGTGCCTTATTGCTTTTAATCTGTTTGCAAATGTACCACATTTCATTACTGTTGGTTCAGCACCGATTTCCGTCGTGTTCTCTACAGATGGCAACATTGGCTGCAATGCCTTCCTGTCGGGGGAACACAGTTTTGATTACGTTGTGCAGTAAAACCGGGCATGTTGTGGGCAGCGGTTTGAAGGTTTTTGTTTTTCTTATTACAAGCTGATATGCAAATCCCCATGGATTGTTGTCAGTATGATTGCACAGTTTTTGAAAGCACCGGCGTTTGTTGCCCTTGATAGCATTTCTTAGCTTTCAAAACTGGTCGTACCTCTTGACCGGTGGTATGTTTGTAATGCTCTTCCGTCACCAGTAAACGGACTCTCTGTGCTATTTATTAGTCCTTGTTTTACTCATAGCTGCCTCACATGCTTTAGTGAGTTCTTTCTTGACTTGATTTGTCGTTTCAACAGCATTTCCAGCGGTCGTGAAGTTTTCATCATTATCTCGAACACTTCAGGGTACAATGCTCCATCTCGATATCTCACAACGTGGGAGTTAGGTGACTTAGGCCTATTATATTTGCTTATGACACAAAGTATTGCGAAATGTTCACTACCAGAGTAATACTGGCTAAGGGACCATGTCATGCTACTCACGAGGCTAGAGCTAACAAGTGTGCGGTCGATTATTGACCCTTTCTCTGCCCTTGGAAATGTTTTCTGATTCCCTGAATTCATAAGCGAATTCATAAGAGCTGTGTCAAGCATAGCGAATACTTTCAGGAGAGCTTTTCCTCTAGGGATTTGCGCCTTTTCGTAGCGATTCAAATTCCGCTGGAGAAACTGCATTTATGTCGCAGTTCCTTGAGTGCTCTTTGATATTAAGGTCACTTGCTGCTAGTCATCGCATGTGCGGTGTGGCTTATTTTTTTCTCTTTGCAGACTATGCCTGGTGATCTTTACTGTCGCATTTAAAGCAGGGATTGGTGAAATTGTCCGTGTTTTTGCATCTCGCTGCGATATGCTCGTATTCTATGCACTTAACGTACCTTTTCGAGTAAAGTTTTTCTCTAATACGGCTGATAACTAGGCCCATCCGTATTTTTCCTGCTGCTGTAAGCTTAGTGGCAGTCTCTGGTGTAACTTTTAGGGTCGCCGTTTGCGTCCCACCATAAGCTTTTCACAAATTAGCAACTGTTGACGAAGGCACATTTAGTTCCTTGAATAGGTTCGTTATAGGTTCACGAACTTCGTCTTTCGTCGTGATTTCGTCGAGATCAAGAATTTCGATTTGTCGTAGTTAAGTTGAAGTCCTTATTTCAACTACGTCTCCTAAGACAGCTTTAACTGCTTCATTGATCTTCAGGGCGTTTGGGTCAGATGACCGTTCGAGTACCAGTAGCAAGTCTCCATTTGCAGTTTTTTAACACCACATACTTTCGAATTGAGCTCCTGTAAACATGACAACTATCTTTAGTCGCCTGTGATTTCCTCTCTTATTTACTTCATGTGATTGTTTCCCGACAGGTTTTGGAGATTTATTTGTGTTTCCTTTACAGTTTTTCTTACAGTTTTAGTGTTCCATCCTTCTAAGCTGCATTGCGCATTCGTTGATACCGCCGTTGCCCTCAGAGTTTCATAGCGGTCGCTTTTACTCTTTTTCGCAGGGCTTTGGCTTGCGGCGACCGTGTCTATAGCACTCTTTGGTTAGCTGTCCGTGACGCACTTTATAAGAGGCGATGCTTGCGTGCATTCCTGATTGAGCTCTTCCACTGTGACCTCCTCTACGACACCTCTGTGCTACATACATACTGTCAACGGAGGCGTATGAGCCAATCTTCAGGGGTTTTTTAGTATCTTCCCTGCTGCTGTTACTGTCGCCTGCAATCTCTGTTGATAGAGCCAAAGATGGAATCGTTGCGGTCATTACAGATTCATCTAATATATTTTGTTTTGTGATGTTGAGATTCAGTGTTATGGTTATTGGACCTAAGCTCATAAGTCGTTATCCATATCCCGATGCGTAGTCCCTTATTCATGGTTCCATGGTTATCTTTGCAACCAGGTTGGCCATGCGAGGGCTGACAAAGGCTTCTTATAAATGCCTAAGTTCAGAGCCGATTCACTGCAAACTAGGAATATTACATCTAGACCTACACCGACACCTAATGGCAACAGAATATGGAGCGTTATTAGAGGTTTGCTATAGTTTTAACGGGGTAGGGGCAGCTGCACCATTGACATGAATGCCATCTAAGCTAGATTTTACTGCGCTTACTAAGGAAACAGAATACTGCAGCCGTCAGCTCGTGCCAGTATGTTCCAAACATTTTCCAGTATATCGTAATGAGCACCTTATTGTGTTCGGTCTTAGTGCCCACTATCAAAGATCCGCCCCTACATTTGACACAGAAACGTCGGGGAATTGCTACCTTTTATATCGCATCCTTCGTTCCTGCCGCTCATTGTCGGGGACTGTTTATTTGCTTAAAACTTATTCACAACTAACCTGCTCCTACAAGCTTTTCGGCTACCTGCAATCTGCCCATCCCCACGGTAGCTTAGATTGAAGCCAAGTCCTCCGATTCCGGAACGTGTCTCTATCAATAGGTATAGACTTACATGTGATTATAACCGCAATATCCCAAATATTGTCGTGAAAATCCCCGCAATTGTTTTCGCAAATATTATCGCAGATGTCGCAAATATCGGAATAGTTGTCGTCGTAGATAAATATGCTGCTGAAAAGCAAGATATATGTATATCAAAGTTAGAAGCGCCGAAGACACACAACTGAAAACGATTGAGGTTGAAGTAGATTAGGAAAAGCTTCATGGGATGAAGACGCTGTACTATTCCCAATATTTAAGCTCTACTTTGAAACAAAAGCAACAACGAATCACTGTAGTACTGCAGATAAAGTCACTACAATGTTTGTCTCAGTTCAGGGTTCCGCCGCCGAAGGAAATTAAAAAAACCGATAGGGGTAACTATGATCCACTTGTGGCAGCAATAGAAAACAATTACATAGGCAAAAAATGCTTCAGAGAACAAATGAGACCTTGCAGGAATATGCGACAGAGAGAGAAGAAAGTCGAATTATTAGCTAAAGCAAGTACTCAAGCTCCGTCAACTTCGACACCTGTAATCGCAACAGGAAAGAGTGACATATGATTTCTCTGTAATGTTGCAGGCTTCGTGAGCCGAAACGGCATTTTTGCCAACGACCGGGAAGAGGGGAAAGGCAGAGAAGAAGAAAGTCAAGAGACTTAAATCGGAAACGCCTTCATCCCCGGCCCAATCGGAGGCAGATACAACTTTACCTGAAAAGGAAAAGGCTAAGGGTCCCCAAATGTCGAATGACACTGTTCCGCCAACGTCTGGCGCATCAATCGCGAGAGTAGCAGCCAAAGCAATGACGGTAGAGATACATACCGAGAAACAAGACGGTTGTGCAAAAGACAACAGGACTATCTTGAGAGCTTTCTTTGGAGGGCCACCGGTGGGTCAACAGAAACACCGATTTTCGAGGATAAGAGCGGGAAGAACGGCATTGTAAAAAAGCACTGCTCCAATGTTTTTCCTCGAGAATGGCTGGAAGAAGTAACAGCGAAAGTTCCAGCCTGCTAAAACAGCAAGTTCATTCTTATTAAGAGTACCAAAGAAAAGCTGGTACCTTGGATGTTGACTCCCACCTAGTGCAGGGTATATATCTTGAGTCACTCAAGGTTCACAAACGTATCTGTGGTCTAGGTCCTATGACGTGGGATCAATCACTTCATCGAACACTCGATGTTAAAAGAGGTATGCATGTGGTTGCAAAAATCAAGTACGGGAATAGTTTCAAAGATATCGTGGTCTCGGCAAATCTACCCTACGATTCTTTCCGAAGCCCCTTTCGAGGGAGCTAAGAAAAGTAGTCCAGTATAAAGAATCCTATATAAGGACGCTGTATGCGAAGTCCCAGAACATAGTATGGGGAAGCAGTAAATACAACCCTAGAAGTCTCAAGTTACTGGATTTTGTTCTGTCCACTGATTTAGTTATTCAAAACATAGGTAACAAACCAACTTTTGTGAGCAAGAGGTGATTGATTTAACACTTACCAAAAGGTTAGTTAGAAACCAAATTATCCAAAGCGAGTTTAGGAAGAATACTCTTTTTCGTCTTATCGAGTTCCGACTGGGAACTGATACTATATCAATACCTTCCGGTAGGAAACTTCGAAATGTGGACTGGGACAGTTACGGCGAGCTTGTAACAGAGCTGATACTATATCTGAAAAAACTCAAATCAATAGAAATGATTAAAGATGCTACTGAGAAATTAGAAGGCAATTTAATTAGGGAAAAGCAGACTCTTGGTGGAACGCTTAACTCTCTAAGCTTCGTATACGGTCCAAAAAACTTCTTAATAAAGCCTTAAAAAGTCAAAGAGAAGTGGACTGGACCAGTCATCGACTTACACAGAGAGAATACAAGAAAAAAGTGAGCCAAATTTTAATCTTATAGAAATTTCTGTAGTGCAGCCGAGGGAATGAAGGAAGCAGCTAAACTTTGCAAGGTGCTTCAACTAGACCGCCCAGTAGGACTAGAGTCTTTTCGAAAACCTGACGGTTCATATACCATATCCAAATCGGAAACGCGTAATGCTCTACATGTAACCCATTTTCTGTGTAGTAGAATGCTTTCTCAAATAGAGGATAGTTCCATATGTAAAAACTCACGCAAGAGTGGAAAGTTACTGATTTCCATTCAATTGGGAGTGGCCAGAGCGATTCTTCTACATATGGTCTGGTTCAATCAGCTCATAACTTTCGGGTTAGCTAAAGTATTCTTTACTTTGGGACCCGCTGGATTCGGGAGCTGCCACGGGAGGGCAGGGAGGAAATTTTTGGTCCCACTCTCGGAAAACTCAGCCTGCACAACGAAAAATCTGGTAACAGACAGAGGCTCATCGACTTCGCCATGGCCCGAATCATGCTAGTCTGCAGCACTTAATTCCAGCATAAGAATATTGAAATTGAAATTTCAAAGGTCAAGCCAAGAAGCAGCGAGAGATTTAGTAACTACCAAAACACTCAGGCTAAAACGCCCATAGTATTTAAAGCTCTGGAGAATGAAAGGGTAGATAGACACGGAGGAAAGGAGAGAAGTAACAAAAGATAGCGTACAATAGAGGAATTAAGGTAGTTAGGCTTGTGAGAACTTTGCAGACTTTTTGATAAATCTGAATACATCCTCCAGTTTGAGAGAACGAATTTTACTTGCTCTAGCAAATGCGGGACACTCACAGAGGAAATGCTCAATGCCGTCCACCTCCTCTACGCAAGAGAGGGAAATCGGGTCTTCCATAATTCCAATGGTCGTCATATGTTAACCCCAGGGATTGTGTCCTGTTATAATACCGACCATCAACCGATCGTCCTTTCTTCAAAGTTTTAGAAAATATTCCGACAGTTTTCTGTTCTGGCTTGTCACAAAACACTTTGCAGATATGCAGCGATCAAGACCAGACCATCGGTCTTTATGTAAATTGCATACATAATATAAAGATCCACTTCTTGATTCCTGCAAAACTAATGCCGTTTATTGGCTCTGGTCCACGGTTGGCAAATTCATCGGTGACTTCATTCCCTTGAACCCGCAGTGTCCTGGAACCAATTCAAGTACAAGATTGTTCTGTTTTGCAACATAATTAAACTTCTTCTTACATTCTTGAACAATCTCTGAGGCTTACTTTGCGTTCTCCAGGGCCTTTAGTGGAGATTGACTGTCACTAAAGGCTTCAATCTGTTTCCCGCTTCATCTCCTCTCATACTTTCAGAATGGCAAAAGCTTCTGTCTGAAAACCAGTTGCCATTCGTCCCATAGCGTAATGATACATACTGCTCTCGCTTTAGTACCATTCGGCTGAAGAACCTATTTCATTCTTGGACCCAGCGGTGAAGAAAATATCAGTCAAATCTTTTGTAATGCATTCTGGATTACTCCATTGCTCATGTAATGGATATTTTACATCAAATTTCCTTCCAAATGAAATTATAGGTCGTCCTTAGGTGCCTAAAGCAACGGATACCGCCCAGATAACATCTTAAAGATTCCTTTGTGTACTGAAGTTCTGTCTTGGTGCCAGATACCACATTTATCAAGGCTACACATTCCTTTTGTTGCTTCCTGTTGTATCTTAAGATCCAAGGGGAGCAAAACAAGCATAGCATTTAGAGCATCGCCGGAGGTTGTACTCATGGCACCCGTAATGCATAAACATACACTTATTTGCAGCCTGTATAGTTCATAGCATAAGAAGATACACTCAGGTACGTTGCAGTCTCCTGATCGAAAAACGCGAAACAATATCGTCCATGTTTTGATAGATATATGGCACGCTCCTAGTGTTTTAGATGTGCGTATGATCCGAGTACCCAACATCGACTCGGAGCATTACCATGTTGCAGCCAAATTACGCACACGCCTCTGTGCAGCAAAAAAGTACATCTAGCTACAAAAAGAATGTTCAACAAAGTTGCAATTCTAACAGGCAGCCAGAAGATGCGCCACTCGACTCTCACTCCGGCTCTCGGAGACTAGCCAACAATCTGGTATGCACGAGCAATGGAGCAACATTTCTCGTTCTCTACATACCGCCGCCGAAGAAGAAATCGGATTTCGGCGAGCCGGAAAAAACCGTTGGTACGACAAGGAATATCATGCTGCCGCAGAAAGAAAGGATGCTGTCTATAGAGCCTCGCTACGATTGGGCGCAATGCGAGTCATGTGAGACTGCTACCGGGAGCTCAAAAAGGAAGAGAGACATATCTAAAAAAAAACAAGGCGCGAAATACGTGGCTCCTCGCACAGCTTGAGATGCTGGCCAATAGGAAAAAGTATGAAAATTCTACCAGAGAGTTGAGCGAATTACCGAAGGTTTCAAGACCTTAAGGATAAAGACGGGGAACGGTGACTGACATCCGCAGCGCACTTAAATTATGGAGGGAACACTTCTCGAACTTACTAAATAGTGACAGCTGCGCATGTCACAGATAATGTGAAGATCCCGATACCCCAATCGTTGACGACCGAACTGTTCTTCCGCTAACCAGCCATGACGAGGTGAGAATAGAGAAAACGCGGGTAAAGAGCAACAAAGCCGGGGGAGGCGACGGACTGCCGACAGCTTTTCAAACATGGTGGCGAGGAGCTGATAAGGTCAGCTTCTATGCAAAATATCGTCGGATGAAAACATTCCTGCCGATTGGAATTTAAGTGTGCTCTGCCCAATCCATAAGCAAGGCGATCCTGCAATCTGTGCCAATTATTGCGGGATTAGTCTTCTAAATATCGCCTATAAGGTTGTAGCGAGCATATTGTGTGAAAGTCTGAAGCCCACCTTCAACCATCTGATTGGACCTTGCCAGTGTGGCTTTAGATTTGGAAAGTCCTCCATAGACCAGATATTCACAATATTCCAAGTCTTGCAAAAAACCCATGAAAGGAGATGGTGTGTCGACATCTTTTCGTTGACTTCAAAGCTACATTGGACAGTACTAAAAGAAGTTGCCTGAAAGCCGCGATGTCGGAATTCGACGCCGGCGCAAAACTAATACGGATATGCAAGATGACGTTGCTTAATACCCGCAGCGTCGCTAGAACTGAAGAGAACCTCTCCGAGCCGTGTGATAGAAACGAGGTGTCCGGCAGGATAACTCGCTATCGTGTGACTTTGTTAACCTGATGTTGGAAAAGATCGTACGAGAACTGAAATGCTCAGGCACAATTTTTCATAAGAGCGTACAGTTGTTTATGTATCCCGATGGTATTGACATCATTGTCCTTAACAACCGCGCTGTTATTTCTAAGCGGTTATCACGCCAATCAAGAGGACGAAGAAGAAGAAGTAGAAAGCAGTATTTACATTAACGGTACCGATGGTGGATCGTCTACGTATAGCCGGTATAATAGAAGTCGGGTAGTGTGCGTAGAATCGATACTCTTTTCTTATCTTCCTTTGAAAACCTTAAGTGCCCTGGACCTGCAAAGCTTAAGAAAGGAGGAAATATGTTTACTGAGGCCTTGAAAAGAGTCTTCACAGCCTGTCTGGCACTTGATCACACACCATCTCTCTGGCGACGCGTGAGAGTAATATTTATTTTGAAACTGGGAAAATATGACTTTTTCCTAGCTTAAAGGCTTAGACCAATCAGTTTGACATCGTTCTTGTTTTGAAAAGTCTAGAACGTGTAGTGGAGAGACATATTTGAATGAGGTAGTTGCCGAGAAGTTCACTTAACAGAAATCGACACGCTTACGAGAGTGGAAAATCATAAGAATCAGCCTTAATTGGCCTTGTAGGCAAGATTGGAGCAGGGCTGGAAGCTGACCAGTACACAATGGGCGTGTTCGTGGACATTGAGAGGGCTTTTGATAATGCCAAACGGGTGTTATTTCTCCCTTGTTAAGTGGGGAATAAGGTTGTAGCGTTTTTACCAAATACTTTATTTAAACAAAAAACAATAATTATATCAATAAGTTAATCAATGAAGTATTTGCCTTTGCTGTTTACAACCTATCGACCAATTTGTTGAAGCAGTTCGGCCAAAAATCGTCTAGTCTGGAGTCAGAGATTGTTGAGCCAGTTTTAAGAGCCTCTTTCTTATCGAAGGTAATCGATCGGTGCAAGGCCCGGAGAATACGACGAACGCTGAAGGATCTCCCAATCGAGCTCTTGGAGTGCGACTTTGATGACTTGTGCAACATGGGGCCTGGCGTTGTCGTAAAAGAGTATTATTTGACTATGTAGATCAAGTCTTTTGAGTTGAATACCCCCATTCTCGCGGTGTAACTGGGCAATATAGAGTTCCTTGTTGACTGTGGCTTTCTTTCCGAACATCTCCCAGTGCACCATGCCTTCTCTGTCCAGCCAAACACATATCATGAACTTCTTTAGATGAAGATTCGTCTTGACTCTCGGCTTTGGCGTATCTCTTGCTGCCATTCACTTCTTTCTTTGCTTCATATTGATGTATAGGCACGATTCGGTACAAAAACCGCTGTTTATAACAGCTTGTTGCTCGATGGCGGGCGAGATGCTGAGAAGCAATTTGAAGGCGGCTTTCTTTGTTTTTTTCGGTGAACTTGTGAAACACCCAGGCTCACTTTTCGGTAAATCGTATTGAACGAAAGTGATTGAAAATCGTTTTATGATCACAGTCATTTTTTTCCGTCAATTCACGACTGGTTTGGCGGCCGTTCTCCTTCAAAAGTGATTTGAGACGTTCTTCATCGGATTCAGAAGGCCTTTCGCTGCGGGACGTGTCATCGACGTCAAAGTCGCCATTTTTCAACCTTGCAAACCATATTTGTGCTGTACACTCGCTTATGACATCTTCCCCATACACGTCGCAGAACCAGACGAACTGACGAACCAGAGAGTGCAAGTCATGTGCTATACCGATGCCCGCGTTCGACACCGAGAGAGATGACCTTTGAAGAGTTTTTGGCGAACATCCCACAGAAGCAAACCTCTCGATGCAAGTGTACGATAAACCTGCAAAATAGTGGTGCAGCAGCACGTACATATATTGAAAACGCTGCGTGATGAAGAATGGGTCCGAAAGGCGAACCTGCGCCATCTACAATTTGATTTCCAGGCTGATAGAAATGCTGAAGAGTCGTTGCAAGACGAACACCGGACAGATTCTCGTACTGCCAGAGACTGACTGGTTTGAGTTAACATACTCCATATCGACCTCCCGACCTATTACTTAACGGCAAGGTTCCAAGAGGAGCAATCGTTCGGACAAGAGGGGGTTTTAGTTCAGGTCAAAGTACCCACTGACCGCCCTAATGGCTATGGACTTTCGATGCTTTCAGCTTCCAAACAAAAACAAAAAAAGCCAATACGCTACATTCAAGATGGCATAGACTTCCGTTAAGAATACCGTAGCCATCTGTCCTGTAGCATAAGAGTACTTAGTGTCTTCATCTAAGTACCATCTAGATCCACTACTACCGCTGATTTTGGATCCGTCGGTGTAGAAAATGTCCTGAAATCCAGTTAATTGGTTCTATGGACTTAACCATTGATCCCTATCTGGGATTAAAATATCATACTTCCTACAGAAGCTAAAGTAAGGCACTCGATTGTCCGCTGGCATCGAGAACAGTGTGCACCGTTTCGACAGCTGGTGACCGTCCTGAGATTAAAGTGCACATATCGTCCGCATAAGCTTGGACATGCAGAGACCAATTTCTTGCAGAGTATTAAGCCGAAAGCCCACACCAAAGCACCAAAGTAGGGGAGAGAATGCACTGTCTTGTGGCAGCGCTTCTTAACTTCAAACGTGACTCCTTCAACGTTTTTTCATCTGTTATAAGAGACTGCTTATGCATGAGTGAATCCATCTGACAATGATTTCTTCTACTCCATGACTCCTGATAGAAAAGCACACAGAGTCAAAGTTTGCATTATCAAAAGCTCCTTCAATGTCCGCGAACATACCAAGACTGTACTGCCTTACTTTGAAAATCGTGTTGTCTGACATTGAGAGGGTTTCGACTTAGAACCCTTGTCGTCTTCCACACGTTCCAGGCTTTTAAGCAAAAGCGATGTAAGGCTTGTAGGTCTACAACTCTTTGGTAAGGTACAGTTGTTTTTGCCTGGCTTTGCGACAAAAATGACTTTCAAAAAACGCCACAATTATGGGATTTAATCGTGCGCAAGACATGCCGTAAAAACTATTTTCTGAACCTTCATTATTTGGTCTCCGCCACGCTTGAGCATAATTGGGTAAATGGCATTGGATCCTGGGGACTTAAAGTCTTCGAATGACGTGAAGGCGAACCTTATCATTTCCTCGTTAACTTTCCTAGATGCAGTGAACTAATCCCGTTTGCTGGTAGTTATACTGGGATGATCAGACTGATGGATGGAGCTTTGACCAACAACACTTATGCAGCCCGGGAAATGTGTTGAAAAGGGAACATCACTCACTTCTGACTTTGAGTCAGTATAAGTATCATCAGGTTTTAGCCAAGAGTCCAACTTAGTCGTCCGGTTCCTTTGGAAGTCCTTGCACAACATCGCTGAACTTTTCCTGAAGGATTGGATCTGTTCACTGCAGACGGTTCTATGAGAGTCCAATTTAGATGATCTAATTTTATTATATTATTTCCTTAGTTCACCGTGGGCAGTTCAGTCCGCTTCCTACTAAGTTTTAAGAGCTTTGCTGAGAAGTTTCCTCGAAGTTTTTCGGGGTTTTGAAAGTTCAACATTCCACCAAGGGGCTACCTTACCTCCTCTTCTCATACGTTCCGGGCAAACCTTCTGAACCTTCTCATAACTCTCAATTAAAATTCACCCCACTGAGCTTGTGGCTTCTTCAATAGCAGTCAACTCTTTACAGTGATGGTCTGACACGTCATTTCCTGCCTTCTGCCGATTACGACGTTCTGTATCACCAAGCCCCTTGAAGTTACATTTTATGCTACCCCAGAGTGTGTTATGTAAATTTGCGTCACATCTCTCAATAAGGCCTAGTCCCATGGATTCTTACATCTTACAACTTTCTTAGACTACCTCGTAGGTAGAGGGAAAATAGAGTTAATTTGCAAGGTACACGTTGCCCATATCTGAATCAAGAACAGTAACGTGTATCCGTCCCAGATTTAGATATAGGCGCATTCAATATCGAGACCGTATGACCTTCAACGGTTCAACCTTCTAATAGCGGTCGCCCCTCGGCAGGCAATGGCAAACCTCCGAGTGTATTTCTGCCATAAAAAAGCTCCTCATAAAAAAATATCTGCCGTTCGGAGTCCGCTTGAAACTGTAGGTCCCTCCATTTCTGGAACAACATCAAGACTCACACCACGAATAGGAGGAGGAGCTCGGCCAAACACCTAACAGAAGTGTACGCGCCAATTATTTATTTTTTTATGACCTTCAACGATTCTGGGTACACCCCAACAACCAGGTGGGAAGCGTTTCCATATTTAAATTCCGTTCCCGCTTTGGAATAGTGGTATGACCTCCAGAGCGACGTATCAAATGCTTCGTTCAAGATATGGAGCCTGCATCGCATGCGGCTCCCTTGGAGGTCTAAGGATCAGCATGCCTCACCAACTTTGGAATCTTGTTCGTTTGCTGAATGACAAAGTTACACCCTTGAAAAACTGGCGTCACAGCCACTGTTTTAGTTAGCCGATCGAGCGATTGAGAGTTCGAGCATTGTACCTTGAAGATTCCCTATGGCTTCCCAAACTCGGCGGTTGACAAAGACCAATTCTTTTCTTGATTGGTTTCTTAATTCAGATTCAGGTTTTTTAACCTTCAGGGTCATCATCTGATCTAATCCACATGAGTGAACGAAAGCAGAAGAGATGCAACTCCAGTTTGAGTCGCATGCGTGGCTATGGCTCCGCTTCACCGTCTTCGCGTTTCTCTGCCTTTACCCCCTTCTCTGTCTTTTGGACAGCTTTACCCCTGTAGCTGGCATCTGTTCAGCGTCCATTGGTACACTGGTACTGTCTGAGCGCGAACTCAGATTATCCATAGTCTGAAACTAGTGTCAGGACAGGAGCCACAAAAACCGAACTGTCCGTGAAGAAAAGTCGTGGCTTGAACTCATTTCATTGTTAGATGGTCCTATTTGTACTTTTCAAGGGAACTACTGTTGAAGAGGAAACAGTTTATCGAACCTTTACGTCTGGATCCATAGGGTTTTGTTATAACAAAATAATCTCCTTTGACCTAAAATAATCTTTGTCCTCTAAGCAGTTCTGATATGTATTTTTTGGTATGTCCTTGAGGTCTTTCAGCAATTCGGTATTTATCCTCTCAAGAGGTAGCAAAACGCCGTCCTTTTATGAGTCTCTTCAATCTTGGGAATAGGAAAAAGTCCCAGGGGTGCAAATCTGGTGAATACGATGGCTAAGCCATAATAGCGGTATTGTTTTTGGCCAAACAATCCCTCCCAAACATATCGCACCCTAAATACAAAAGGGTCACAACTCAAAATGTACTTCTGCTCAAATATGAACGAGACGTTATCAATAAAACGGTCCGCGGATGACATATGGCAAAAATAAATTTTTTGTTTTTTGGCAGGTCTGTTATAAGCTTACATGGCAAATTTCAGCGTGATATGTCACATAGTTTGTTTTCTGTGCTACTGTGGACAAGTCAAGCTCGAGTGTGGAAAATTTTGAGTTGTGCCCCTTTTGTATTTAGGGTGCGATATATGAGTGAGTAGATTCATTATCATGATGCAAAAGGCAATCATTTTCTTTCCACCATTCTGTGCGTTTCTTTCGTACTGCTTCACGCAAACTGCGGATAATTTCAAGATAATACTTCTTATTTACCGTATGATCTTGTGGTAAGAACTTCTGATGCCCTACGCCATCGAAGAAAACAGGGAGCAAAACTTTGACATTTGATCAAACTTGGCGTGCTTTTTTTGGTCTTGGCTCTTTGGGCTCTTTCATTGGGACGGTTGGGCGTTGGTTTCGATGTCATAACCATATACCCATGATTCGTCACCAGTTAATACCCTTTTGAGTAAATCTAGATCATCGTTGACGTCATTCAACAATTCCTGAGCGATGCTCATGCGACGTTGTTTTTGGTAAAAATTAAGGAATTTTGGAACGAACTTTGCTGCCACACGCTTAATGACCAAAACTTCCGAAAAGATTGCATGTCATGACCGATATACCAACATGCCGACTTTCTGTGCTGCTTCTCTAATTGTGATTCGCCGATTCTCCATTACAATTTTCTTCACTTTCTCAACATTTTTATCGGTTGTTGATGATCTGGGTCGTCCAGAGCGAGCGTCGTCATTCACATCTTCTTGACCTTCTATGAAAAGGTTGTAAACATTTTTTTGACTAAGAGTACTCTCACCCTATGCTGTCACTGTCCAAATTTCAAATGTTTTTGAGCACTTTATTTTACACACTTTACTTTTACAGCACTTTATTTTACACAAAATACGATTTAACTTCTTTGATTAATTTTTTTCGATAGAAGAAAATCGCCGAACACGCAAAATACTTGTCTTATTTATGCCTCTCACAAACAAACTAAACCTGCTATATTAGGGAAACCCTGAACACATCTCCGTGACGAGTGTACCAACATAAAAAAATAATCGAAAGTTGAATGTACTCGCTTTTTAGGCGGTCTTTTTTTACATGATTCTGAAATAACTCGGTTTACTAATACAACACGTTTTTGTACACGAAATTTTCATTATTTTACGAATCTCAAAACAAAAAAAGTTTATCTAAACAAAATATAATTCTTAAAAGGATGTATTTTTTTCGTGTAAGAGCAACAGTACATTTTAGAAATAACCATGCACAACTGTGCATCAAAACTTTAACGCAATCTTTAGGTCGCGTTTATCCTGATACAAGGTGGCACAAAATTAATCATAAAATTTTATTTTTTATGATTTTTATACGGAATAAAAAAAATAAATTTTAGCTACGGAAGACTTTATTTGACATGCTCCATTGCGTGTTTGTTTGTATACTGCGGCTGTCTGGTTGAGAACTGTCAAATATGACTGACATACGTCGCCATTTGTGCCACTTTATTTAAACAACTCGAGAAAGCAAAAACCAATGGCTAATTACAGACTTCATTACAACAAGAGACCCAACAGAAGACGGTAATATTTTTTTTCAATTAAGCCCGACAGATGGCTGGACCTACTATATCTGACATAGTATCTGATCTATTTATGATAATATAGCATTTTTGGTCAAGTCGGTAATAAACGTGCACGTTTGTTATCAAGTAGCGATGAGTAGTGGGGAACTTAATTTTTTCTTAGATTCGATTTGAATTTTTATATAATATGATTGTACTTATGGATTGAATTTTCACTATATACTAATTTTAATTTTATAATAAAAAGGAATTGTTTTTGCTTTATAAATACTTATGCAATTTGGAAATTTTAAGAAAATTTAACACGCCTTTTTTAAGTCTTGGAACTTCTTCCGAAAGTTACCATGTATCATATGTATTTTTTATATGTTTCTTTTTCACGTATATTTGTTTGTATATCTACTATACCTATAAGAGATTTTTGGACCTTTGCACGTTGGCAACGGCGAATATCGCAGGCGATGGAACGATGAGCTGTATGAGCTTTACGGCGACATAGACATAGCGCAGCGAATAAAGATCCAGCGGCTTCGTTGGCTGGGTCATGCCGTCCGAATGGATACAAACGCTCCGGCTTTGAAAGTATTCGATGCGGTACCAGCTGGTGGTAGCAGAGGAAGAGGAAGGCCTCCTCTGCGTTGGAAAGATCAGGTGGAGAAGGACTTGGCTTCACTTGGTGTGTCCAATTGGCGCCGGTTAGCACGAGAAAGAAACGACTGGCGCGCTTTGTTAAGCTCGGCCAAAATCGCGTAAGCGGTTATCGCGCCAATTAAGAAGAGAGAGAGAATTAGAGGTATCGGATTTTAAATTGAAATAAAACAACGAAAAGTCAAATTGATTAAGCAATCTTTATTATTTTTGTGTAGAACCATTCATGACATTTATTTTTAAGGATATCGCCTTTCAATTGTTAGCCGCAACTGCGCCGTAGTTCGGCTATCCGTAAAAACCAATTTCGAATGACTCGCTGGAGGACTTCGGTCGGTATCTGCTGAATAATTTTAGTAATTGTTGGCTTTCAATGCCTCAATCGAAGATAGTTTATCCACAAGGCATTTAGACCCCACAAATAAAAGTGCACAGGTGTGATATCATACAATTTTGAAGGTCAGTCCGAAACGACGACTCAGTCAATCCATTGTTTTATGGGTTGTATGGCAAATAGCGCCGTCTTGTTCGAACCAAATGTTGTGGAGATCATGGGCTTTGATTTCCGGTATCAAAGAGTCGTTTATCATGGCGCTATTGGGTTTGCTATTCACTGTTACATTGGCGCCAGCCTCGTCTTTGAAGAAATATGGGCCGATGATTCCTACAGCCCATAGGCTGCCCAAAACGGTTCTTCTCAATGGATGTACCTATCGTGGCTATTCTTGTATGTGGATCTTCGGCGAATTTTTCAAGAGCCCAACGACTGAAATTTTGGCGTTTGATATTTGGAAGATCGGTCGGCTTCAAATTTTGGACTAGCTGTATTTTATACGCTTTCAAACTAAGATCATTGCGTAAAATCGGTCAAGTAGTGCCGTAAGATGGGCCAAGTTATTGAGATCGGCGTCAAATCACAAGTTGGCCTGAGCGCGCACACTTTTCACAGCGTGTCGATTTTCGTGAAACAATTTAACGATTTATAAGTGGTGTTGAGACATAAGTCTATCCATGGTAACATCTCAAAATGTAAAAAATATGTATTTAGTCTGACAGTAGTCACGCTTGATCTGTCAAAAAACTTTACTGGAAAAAGTGCCTCTAATCTGATCACCTATTATATAATATATGTACAAACATACATATACCATCCATCATTGGCCACAGTTTTATCTGAAACTGAACGACATTTTTTGTTAACACAAAGCGTATTTATAGATATGAGTTTCTTTTTTGTCATTTGGTGTGTTTCAATACTTCAAAATAATCGTTTAGCTACGTTTAAAATTTGATGGTTGGTTCGAATTAGGTGTTTTGTGTTGGTAAATGTGTATGTGCTTACATTCCTTTGAATGTGTGTTAGTTATTGAAAAACTACTGTTCACATGCAATGGATTTTGTTGTAATAACCTCAACAAAGAACAACACATTCGGATAAATCGTTCGGCTGTATTTTCTTTGGTGTTTTTTTATTGTATGTATGCGCTACTACCTGAGTAGAAGAAAAAGAGTACACAAGATGATCGTATAAATTTCAATTGTGCTGTAGTAAATCAGTGGCCATTGATTCAATGGAAAAAAATTGCGAACATTGCAAATCACTCAAATTCGGCACTGAAACACCAGGACTGTGTTACTATAGTCAAATTACCGATAATATAGTCAAATTGCCGATATTGAATTGTCCGCCAAAACCTTTGAATTTCTTGGTTTCAGGAACGTAGTTTGCTACTCAGTATATCCAGCATACAATTCATGTTTACAAAAATTTTAACTTCACTCCTTTTAATTTCAAGATTCAGATGTATTTTCTAATAGTTAGTTCTTATCAGTTTGTGCACACTTATTTTCTTGAAAATTCCAATAATAATATTGATTAACGGTGTTCTATTTCTCAAAACGCGAGAATAAATAGTTGCATGCAACCGAGTCGGAAAACCATGTGCACTAATTGTTTATACGAACGATGGTGAAAAAAACTAATAATGATTTTTATCTACAATTATTGCAATAAATATTAAAATTTTATTGAAATCGTTGCAATATTTTTTTCTTTTCTTCTAGAAGAAGAGAGCAAAATTCTTTTTGTTTTCTGCATTAAAGCGTTGGCTAAATCCCCAATGATAGTGCAATTTATTTACTTTAATGCTATTCTTCGAATCAGGATAAAATAAATAACCTTACAGTTGTACAATCCTCTTAGTAGTGCATTACACAATGAAGTTAATCCCATGCTTAGATATATAGATATGCAAGTGTAAATATATATACGTAAAAGTCATAATCCTTCAATCATTACCCTCCCCCAAGTATACCAAGTATATGCGTATACAAATAAAGAAGGATGTTGCAAAGATACTTATCCTTTGTTTATGAAAATTCAGAAGCTGGCTGCCAGAATGTGTGACCCTTGTGAAAATTTCTGGGAATGAGCAATTCATAATCTTACTTTAATTTCATTTATTTACCTATGCATATGTAGGAATGTAAGAACAAAGACGGCGAACTGGTGACCGACGTACAGAGCAATCTTAAATTATGGAGGGAACACTTCTCGAACCTATTAAACAGTGACAGCTGCGCATGTCACCGAGAAAGTGAAGATCCCGATACCCCAATCGTTGACGACGGAATTGTCGTTCCGCTACCCGATCATGACGAAGTGAGAATAGCGATAACGCGGCTAAAGAACAACAAAGCCGCGGGCGCCGACGGACTGCCGGCTGAGCTATTCAAACATGGCGGCGAGGAGCTGGTAAGGTGCATGCATCAGCTCCTATGCAAAATATGGTCGGATGAAAGCATGCCTGCCGATTGGAATTTAAGTGTGCTCTGCCCAATCCATAAGAAGGGCGATCCTGCAATTTGTGCCAATTACCGCGGGATTAGTCTTCTAAATATCGCCTATAAGGTTGTAGCGAGCGTATTGTGTGAAAGGCTGAAGCCCACCGTCAACCAACTGATTGGACCTTATCAGTGTGGCTTCAGACCTGGAAAGTCTACCATCGACCAAATATTCTCAATACGCCAAATCTTGGAAAAGACCCATGAAAGGAGAATCGACACACACCATCTTTTCGTCGACTTCAAAGCTGCATTCGACAGTACGGAAAGGAGTTACCTGTATGCCGCGATGTCTGAATTTGGTATCCCCGCAAAACTAATACGGCTATGTAAGATGACGTTGCTCAACACCAACAGCGCCGTCAGAATTGGAAAGGACCTCTCCGAGCCGTTTGATACCAAACGAGGTTTCAGACAGGGTGACTCCCTGTCGTGTGACTTCTTTAACCTGATGTTGGAGAGCATCGTGCGAGCCGCAGAACTTAATCGCTCAGGCACAATTTTTTTTTTTTTATAAGAGCGTACAATTGCTGGCGTATGCCGATGATATTGACATCATCGGCCTTAACAACCGCGCTGTTAGTTCTGCCTTCTCCAAACTGGATAAAGAGGCAAAGCGAATGGGTCTGGTGGTGAACGAGGACAAAACGAAGTACCTCCTGTCTTCAAACAAACAGTCGGCGCACTCGCGTATCGGCACCCACGTCACTGTTGACAGTTATAATTTTGAGGTTGTAAAAGACTTCGTCTATTTAGGAACCAGCATTAACACCGATAACAATGTCAGCCTTGAAATCCAACGTAGAATCTCTCTTGCCAACAAGTGCTACTTTGGACTAAGTAGGCAATTGAGTAGTAAAGTCCTCTCTCGACGAACAAAACTAACACTCTACAAGACTCTCATCATGCCCGTCCTAACGTATGGCGCAGAAGCTTGGACGATGACAACATCCGATGAAGCGACGCTTGGAGTGTTCGAGAGAAAGATTCTGCGTAAGATTTTTGGACCTTTGCACGTTGGCAACAGCGAATATCGCAGACGATGGAACGATGAGCTGTATGAGCTTTACGACGACATAGACATAGCGCAGCGAATAAAGATCCAGCGGCTACGTTGGCTGGGTCACGTCGTCCGAATGGATACAAACGCTCCGGCTTTGAAAGTATTCGATGCGGTACCAGCTGGTGGTAGCAGAGGAAGAGGGCGGCCTCCTCTGCGTTGGAAAGATCAGGTGGAGGAGGACTTGGCTTGACTTGGTGTGTCCAACTGGCGCCGGTTAGCACGAGAAAGAAACGACTGGCGCGCTTTGTTAAACTCGGCCAAAATCGCGTAAGCGGTTATAGCGCCAATTAAGAAGAAGAAGAAGATATGTAGGAATGTGTTTGTACAAGTACACACGAGAATTGACACATAACAAGCATATTTCCGATTTAAAATACATACGTAACTACTAGTACCAGCCGCGTCTTCCAAGCGGAAGTACTAGCAATTGGGGAAGCCTGTAGGTTACTAATCGCAGATTCTTTCGGATAGCCAAGCCGCAATCCAGGCGCTGGACGCGACTATAACAACCTCTAAAGTGGTGGAGCAAAGTAGGAATAGCCTCACCAACTTGAGTGAAAACCACAGAGTAACCTTGATTTGGGTCCCGGGACACCGGAACATAGAAGGGAACGAAAAAGCTGATGAACTGGCAAGAGGGGGATCTGCCATGAATAGCGCTCTTGCAGTACCAGTATTCACTCCACTAGGTGCGGTCAAGAATGCAATTTCCCTAAAATACCTTCGAATTGCAGATTGTAGATGGAGAGACCAGACGAAATGCAAAATCAGCAGAACGTTATGGCCCACCTACAACCTCAAGCAATCGTTGACATTAATAAACATGAAACGACGGGACACCTGCAGACTTACGGTAGTCATAACTGGCTTCTGGTCTATCGGAGAACAAGCCGCCAAAATGGGCATCCCTCACAACACATACTGTCATAGTTGTAAACAACCGGAGGAAAAAGAAACAATCTTCCATTTCCTCTGTGAATGCCCTGCCCTATGGAAGGACAGAATGTTAACCCTGGGAAACCGCTGTTCAAGAGTCTCGAGCAACTGTCTGGCGTAGACGTCAACAACCTAATAAGGTTCCTAAACCGCACAGACTGGATATAGTCCTGCTGCAAATAACTGTTAAGCAATTTGGTACCGAGGATGTAGCAACAAAATGGTGCGGAAGCGCTAGTTGGATTCTGGATGAATCACCTAACCAACCAACCAACCAACTAGATGACCCGTGCTGAGTTTTTGCATTTGCCGAATGATAATGAAAAAAAAATAATGTGGAAGTAAGTGAATGCCGGTATTTTCTCAACTGAAATTTTTATTGACCTCAATCGTATACATAGAGCAAAACGTAATGCAATGTATAATGAAAAAGACAACGTACATAAGTTGGTTCAACTCCTGCGAGAGATTGATATCTGTTAGGAATACCATCCGAGTTAATGTGTACTGAAGTAAATGTCCGAGTATTGTAATATGTCTAATATTTCTATGTAGTTCTTTTTTATTTCATGTTTTTTCCTCCGCGACCTTAAGCAAAGTTTTGGGAACTAATTCAGCACCGTACCAAGATCAATTCCCACAAGTACGATCTGAGTCATTTATTTGGGAGCTGACCGCATTGATCTTAAACAGCATAACAAAGAAGAAGTAAAAGAAAAAAAGAAAAATGTTTGGAACTTATTATGAAAATTATCGATCTTTAAGAGCAATATATCATAGAATTCGTGATTTTTTGGTGGGAATAATCGTTCGAATGAGTAGACAATTCGAAAGCTGGTGAAAAATTTAAAGAAATTGGTTATGTCGAGAATAGCAAAAGAGTTGGCTTACATATCGATATATCGGCGTACTCAACAATTAGGTATTCATGAATGGACTATTTGGCGGATTTCATCTTTCAGATTCCACTATCTTTATAGATTCCACTATCTTTATAGTTATATGTGAAAAATGGCATAATTTAAATGTGATTGGGACTTTTGTTTGAGACTCAATATAAGTGCTTTAAGTTAATAAAATGAGATAATTATTTAATTAATTAATATATTAATACCTCTTTTGATTTAAAATTAAATGAGTGCAGCCTCTGTGATAACCGTTGTCTTAAAACTTGGAGCGCAATGGTGTGGAGAACCTGACAGAATACAAACAAGGAAAACGGCGGGCAACTTGCACTTTTTAAGACTTGTATTAAATTTCAGGTGCTAAAAATACTTTACAATTATCAAAGTTAATCAATAAATTTAGCATTTTATTTCAAGGCAATTGTCACTCAATTCATATTGGCCTGTCATAACCTGCAAAACTCGCTTTGAACGGGACAACCAGTTACGCATTTCACTGTGAATATGTTTCACTTCTGTTGCAAGTCGTATTATTTCGCCTTCCGTATCGACACTCTGAAGCCAGTCATCAAGGAATGTGTTTTGCAGGATGGCTGCAAGTGCGGAAGGGAACTTCTCCTTAAACCGGCCTGCATTTTTATTTTTAATATAAACCATAGAAAAAATATCTGGCTTACGGGAGCTGCCTCCATCTCGCCAAAGAAACTGTTGAGCTATATGGTCTTATTTTATCACTCGAACCTGATAAAACATTTCGTCATGTCACCATATAACGCTACTTGATTTTTACGGAAACGAATTAGAACTATTCTCTTCAACCACTCAAGTCGTTTGCGCGCCATGTTAGTCGATGTGATCAAATCTCCACAAGAGTTCAGTCTCCCATCTCTTTTCGCTGACAATGTATTTTTTCGTCTTCTCCATGATCTGCGTACCACGCTCGTCGTCTTTATGTAGACCTAAGAGATTTGGCGATCGGGCTTATTCCAACTGCCTCAACAGAAAATAATGATTACATTCGTTTATCGAGGTTGTCATCGTTAGTGCTTTCACAAATGGGCATCACAGAACAACCGAGTCGATAGGGCTAGGGTATCGTCCAACAATGTATCAGGTCAGCCCATAAATTCGTGCGTATTTTACCCATAATTTCACTTTTGTACGATTTTTGTATACAAAAAATTATTCGCGGAATATAACGGAACTATTGATATTTTCTTTGATATATTGTGCATTCAACAAGTGATTTTAATTGCGGATAGAAGCACGTGTTGTTAAAAAATAAAATGGAATCTTCGAACGCGTAAAAGAGGCATATTTTGTAATTTTTTTATAAAAGTGGTAAAAATACAACAACTGCTACTGCAGAAATAAACTCTGTTCATGGAGAGGATACCGTTAGTGTAAGGACTGCGCAAAAGTCGTTTAAAAATTAAGAAGTGGTAACTACGACGCGGAGGATGCCCCGCTCGCTGGTCGTCCTGAAGTCTTTAAGTCTGACGCCTTGCTCGAACTCGTGGAAGCTGAGCCAAATTTGACAATCGATATGGTAGCTGGCACCTGGTTGAGTTGGGAAAGGTTTCAAAGCTGGGAAAATGGGTTCCGCATAGACTTTCCCTGGCCAACCTTCAGCAGAGAGTGAATGTGTGTTCTCAGCTGCTGCAACGGCTTGAAAATGAAAGTGTTTTGAACCGTATCAATACTGGTGATGAAAATGGGTTCTTTACAATAATCCTGTTTGCAAACGCCAATGGTTAGATAAAGATGAAACACAAGAACTGACACCTTGGGAAGATTCTAGTGTCTATTTGGTGGGATAGGGCCGGTATTATTGTTTATTATAAACTTCTGGAACCAAACCAGACGATAACTGCTGATTTTTATTCCCACCAGCTAATACACCTGAATGAGGCACTTAACAAAAATCGACCGTCTTTAGTGAATAGACGCAAAGTTTTGTTTCACCACGACAACGCAAGACCTCATACCGCAAGGCAAACATTACGCAAACTGAACGAACGAGCTCGGATGGGAGCTAATGCCGCATCCACCATACTCTCCGGATATTGAACTTTGTGATTATCACCTATTCCGTGGACTTCAATCCCTTATGAGTAACAAGAACTACTCCTCAAAAGAAGCTATAAAAAGGAATATCGAAGCGTATTTTCGCTCCAAGGACAAACAATTTTTTGAGCAGGGAATTAAAAATTTGCCTTAACGTTGTGAAGACATTGTAAATAATGAAGGAATATATATTATTGATTATAAAATACTTTAAACATCTTTTTTATTATATTAATTTTCAAACCACCTTTAAAAAACGCACGAACTTATGGACTGACCTGATACATGACGACCCTTCGTCGGTAAGTGCAACTGTTTGCACAATTATTTCATTAGCGTGCAAAGTTACGGTAACATACCAGAAGATAGCTCTGTCGGGTGGTTTCTGATGTAAGCATATTATGGATTTGTCACCATGAGCATAATCTGCGCCATTACCTTCATGTGGGCACATTTGTTGTTGTTGCTGACACTGTCCATGCAGTTAAGTCATGAGAGCCATTTAAAAGAAGAGGATTGCTGCAACATCATCACGTGGTCAATGGAAGTTTAGCGCTTGGCGGGAACAAACAACCATTCGCGCCGCCTCCTGTGTCCTACCCCAACCTCTGCTATCAGGTTCTTAAAGGGAGTAACTTGACTAGCACAAGACGCCAGCCCCAAACGCTACTCATCAAACGTTGCAATATCAATTCGGTTAAGAATTAGACGACATCTACCCCAATGCAGCTTCATTTCGCCTGGTAGCTTGCTCAGCAGCTCGTTAAGTAGCATAGGGTAATTCAGATAGACCCATTGGCTCATACTGATTGCCAGTACAATTAGAAGTTATCCCAAACTATTTTTAGAATGCTGACTGGAGAAGAAAATGGTGGGCAGCTTGCACTTTTTAAGGCCTTTATTAAATTCCATGTGCTAAAAATACTTTACAACTATTATATACATTAGACTTAGCATATTATTACATGTAGTAATCATTTACATAAGTCTGTTTGCACTCGCAGGGTTATCCGACCTTCTCCTTTGGCAGTGAAAAGAATTGGCATATGATATACAAAAGCACACCTAACCGCAAAGGCGAATGACGTGTAGCCAAGGCAAAGACCCCTCGTCTTGCCGGTCTCCTTGTCGCGGAGATGAGGCTTAAGTGGTGATTTAACGCCATGTTATGGAAATTAACTAACCACCAACTAAGAGGGCAGCTCCATATAGGAATTGGGTATCCACCCATACGCGGAACGGCGGAATTGGTGGCCACCCCAGTACTATGTGGAGAGTACCGTACCCATAATCTCGCAGAAGGTATAAAATGCATTTCTTTTTCGTAATGTGGACGCGCACTACTAGTGGGGAAACATGGCACATTGGCTATGCCAATGGAGAGCCGAGTGAGTGTGAGCGATACACCGTCATACAAGCGATCCGAAGCAACTGAACAAGTTGGGGGGGCTGTGGAGATATCGGACACTCTCTCAGTAGACTCAGATGAATCTTTGGTACCGAGTAAGTCTTTGACAACGGTCAAACCTTGTGCGAATCCGGGAAGTACCGGTAAAAAGACTGAAGTTATTGGAGATTCGAACGCAGGTGTTGGTCTATCCGTAAGGCAGATCAAACGAAGAACACAGAAGGCGAAGCAAGCCGAAACATTAGCTAGGGTAAGTACTCAAGCTCCGTCAACTTCGACACCTGTAATGGAAGCGGGAAAACGTGGCAAAACAGAGGATTCCTCTGTAACGTTGCACTCTTCCGGAAACGAAACGGGGTCTGTGACAACGACCGAGAAGAGGAGAAAGGCAAAGAAAAGGAAAGTCGAGAGACGGAATTCGGAAATGCCTGAATCCTCGACCCAATCCAAGGCAGACAAACCTTTGCCTGACAAGGCAAAGGCTAAAGGAACTTCAAATGTCGAATGACACTCTTTCGTCAACTTCTGGTGAATCATTCGCGAGAATGGCAGCAAAGGCAATGACAGTAGAGATACATACCTACAAACAAGATGATCTACTGTCCAAAGAGCAACAAGACTATCTTGACAGCTATCTTTGGAAAGCATCGGTGAGTCGAAAGACGCGCCGCCTTTCGACGGGAAAAGCATGGTGGACGGCATCGTAAAGGTGCACTGTTGCAATGCGGTTTCCCGAGAATGGTTGGAAAAAATAGCAAAAATTCCAGCCTGCGAAAAGACCAAATTCTTTCTTGTTGAGAGTAGTAAAGAAAGGCTGGTACGTCGTCTCTCCTGTGTCGTAGGCATGCAGAACTGCAAACAAACCCACACATAATACTAATGCAAGAACCATGGGTATGTCACAAGTGTATCTCTAGTCTAGGTGCTACGTCGTAGGGACAAATACTTCATTGTGAAGGGAATATGAGACCGCGAGTATGTATTATCATGTCGAGGTTGATGGAACACACGATGTTAAAAGAGCTATGCTCCGGAGATATCGTTATTGCAAAAATAAAGTACTGTTAGAGTGAAAACACAGTCGAAGCTAGCATAGTTTCGGCCTACCTACACTACAACTCTTTACAGCCACCTTCTTCGAGGGAGCTAAGAGAAGTGGTCAAGTATGCAGAATCCAATAACCTGCGGCTAATAGTGAGCTGTGATACAAATTCACAGAACATTGTATGGGGAAGCAGCAAATGCAACCCCAGAGGTCTCAAGTTACTTGATTTTATCCTGTCATCCAATTGTGTCATTCAAAACACTGGTAACAAACCAGCTTATGTTACCAAAAGGAGACAAGAGGTGATTGATTCAACACTTACCAATAGGTCAGTTGGAAATCAAATCAACCGATGGCGAGTTTTGGAAGCGGACTCACTCTCTGATCATCGTCTTATCGAATTCCGACTGGGAATTGATAAAATAACAATACCTTCGTGTAGGAATCCTCGAAATGTGGACTGGGACAGGTATGGTGAGCTTGTAACAGAGCGATTACCAAACCTGAAAAAACTCAAATCAATAGAAATGATTGGAGATGCTGCTGAGAGATTAGAAGGTACTTTGATCAAATGCTTTGAGGAACTGTGACCACTCAGGCAAAGTAGACAGGGGAAAGCGGTTCCTTGGTGGAACCCTGAACTGTCGAAGCTTCGTGTACGGTCCAGGAAACTTCTTAATAAGGCCTTGAAAACCAAAACAGAAGAGGACTGGGCTAATCATCGACTTACACAGAGAGAATATAAGAAAAAAGTACGGCAAGCCAAACTTGTATCCTATAGAAATTTCAACAGTAATGTCGAAGAAATTTGGGAAACAGAGAGACTTTGTAAGGTCCTTCATGTAGACCGCTCAGTAAGGCTGGACTCCATTCGAAAACCTGATGGTTCATACACCATTTCCAAATCGGAAACGTTTAATGCTCTGCTCGAAACCCATTTTCCGGGTAGTAGAACTCTCACTGAAGTAGAGACTGGCATGAACAATAACGGTAGCAACGGTGGAACCTCTAGGTACAGCTGATATATTGCTAGTCGGATTGTGACAAAAGAATCGACAGGCGAAAGGAGGAGACAGGCTGATTGAGGCCTTGAAAAAGATCTTCACAGCCTGTTTTGCACTTGCTTATATACCATCCCACTGGCGACGCGTAAGCGTAGTATTTATTCCGAAACCAGGAAAAGACGACTATTCCCTAGCAAAAAGTTTTAGATCAATCAGTTTGGCATCGTTCCTGTTGAAAAGTCTAGAACGAGAGGTGGAGAAACATATTCGAGTGGGGGTATTGCCGAGGAGTCCACTTAGTAGAAATCAACACGCTTACCAGAGTGGAACATCATGTGTATCAGCCTTATACGATCTTGTTATCAAGATTGAAGCCGGTTGCTTCGTGGTAAACTCTCTACTAGTTCAGATGCAGGAACTCGGTTTTCATGTCCAAGCATATGCGAACGATGTCTGTGCGCTAACATGGGATAAATCCCTAAGGAGTCTTGGCACGAAATTGCAGAGGATTCTTGACAAAATCGATGACTGGTGCATGAGACAAGGCCTTTCCGTTAATGCGAACAAAACAACCAGAGTCTTGTTCACGAGAAAATGAAAATAGGATGGACCCAGTCTTCCAACTCTGAAAGGTGTGACACTTGGTCTTTCCGATCAAGTTAAATTTCTAGGGGTAGTCTTGGATAAGAAGCTGACTTGGGAGACACACGTTTCACTGTAGGTGAATCGTGCATTGAAGATTTTTCAGCAATGGCGTAGAGCCTTTTTCAAAACCTGCTGTGGTCCTATGGATATACACAGCACTTATCAGACCAATCATCACTTACGCTTCTGTGGTCTGGTGGCGACGGAGCATGGTTAAGTCCACAATCCGAGAACTATAAAGGCTGCAAAGAAGTGTATGTTTATGCATCACGAGTGCCATGAGTACAACCTCTGGTGATGCCCTAAATACTATGCTTGATTTGCTCCCCCTGGATCTTAAGATACAACAGGAAGCAATAGGAGCAATGTGTAGACTCCATAAATATGGTTTCTGGCACGAAGATGGAACTTCGGGACACAGAGAAATCTTTAGGTTGCTATCTGAGCAGTGACCATTGTTTCTGGCACCTAATGACGACCTGATACCCATAGTTTCATTTGGAAGGAAATGTGATGTCATTTCCATTGCGTGAGCAATCCAGAATGCATGCAGGAAGGTGTGACGGATATTTTCTTTACCGATGGGTCCAAGAATGAAATAGGGTCTGGAGCCGGATGGTACATAAACGATAGTAATAAGTATCACTATGCTAGGGGGGAAATGGCAACAGTTTTCCAAACGGAAGTTTTTGCCATGCTGAAAGTAGCCGAATGGATAAGAGGAGATGGAGCGGGAAACAGATTGGAGTTTCTAGTGACAGTCAGGCTGCACTGAAGGCCCTAGAGAACGCGAAGCAAACCTCAAAGATTGTTGAAGAATGTAAAAAGAAGCTTAATTCTGTCGTAAGACAAAACAGGCTTGTACTTATATGAGTTCCAGAACACTCCGGTGTTCAAAAAAAACGAAATTGCCGATGAATTGGCCAACCGTGGATCAGCGGTGCCCCCACAGGGGCCAGAGCCAATAATCGGGATCAGTTCCGCAGAAATCAAGAATTGGATCAGCGATTATGTAGGCAATCTACATAAAGAGCGATGGTCCGGTCTGGAACGCTGCAGAACTGCAAAATGTTTTGTGACAAGTCCCAACAGAAAACTCTCAAACTTTCTACTAAAACTTGGAAGGAAAAAGGTTCGGTTGATGGTCGGTATCATTGCAGGACACAACCCATGGGGTCATCATATGACCACCATTGGAATCATTAAGAACCCAGCGTGCCTGTCATGCTTGAAGGAGACGGATAGCACTGAGCACTTTCTCTGTGAGTGTCCTGCCTTTGCTAGAGCACGGCTACGAGTTTGGGTTCCGATGTCGTGAGAATGAGTAATATTCGTTCTCTAAAACTGGAGGATATTTACAGATTTGGTCAAGAATCTGGGAAATTCTCACAGGACTAACTATCTCTATCTCTGTCTCTATTCTTACCTATCTCTTTCTCTGATACTTCTTTTCTTACCTCCTTGACTATCTACCCCCTTTCCAGAGCTTTAAATACAATGGGTTTTTAACCTGAGTGTTTTAGGAGCCACCAAATTTCCTGGTGCTCCTTGGCTGGGCCTTTTCAAATTTCAGTTTCAAGCAAAGACCACAACGATTCACAATAACAAATTTATAAATGCGTAACTTCCATTCGGAATTCAGAGAGAACATAGTTTCGAATCTCGGTGAAACACCAGAATGACCAAAAAGTTTTTTCTAATAGCGGTCACCCCTCGGCAGGCAATGGCAAACCTCCAAGTGTATTTCTGTCATGAAAAAGCTCCTCACAAAATATCTGCCGTTCTTAGTTTGCTTGAAACTGTAGGTCCTTCCATTTGTCGAACAACAACAACACGCCTTCCATAAATAGGAGGAGGAGCTCGGCCAAACACCGAAAAAAGGGTTTACGATCCAAATATATATATGTATACATAAAGGGTGATTCTTTAAGAGCTATAGGAAAGTTTTTCAAAAAAAACACACGTAAAATTCAAATAATTGCATGAAATTTTTATTTAAATCGTTAGTACAGTTCAAATTTAATTTAATGATTATTTCATGCAAATGTTGACCGCGACTGCGCTGCAAATGGTCCATCCGCTTAGTCTAATTTTGGCATACTCTTTCCAATGTTTCGGCCGGTATCTCACATATAAATGCTTTAATGTTGTCTTCCAATGCGTTAATTGAAGCAGGGTTGTCTGCATAGACATGAGCTTTAACATAGCCCCACAAAAAATAATCTTAAGGCGTTATATCGCACGATCTGGGTGACCAATTGACAGCTCCCAAGCGTGAAATAAAATGTTCACCGAACTCGCCTTTCAACAAGTCCATTGTTACGCATGCTGTGTCGCATGTGGCACCGTCTTGCTGAAACCACATCTCATGCAAGTCAAGCTCTTGCATTTTGGGCAAAAAAAAGTTGGATATCATTTCACGGTAGCGCTCACTATTCACAGTTACGTTACCAATTGATGCGTTATTTTCTTCAGTTCGCACTCTACGTAAGCGTGATGGTGGTTTGATGTCCAATAATGTAAATTTGATTCTAAATTTAGTCAAAATAGCTCGAATAGCCGCTTCAGTGGGGCGATTAAACTAACCAGAAGTGCGCGATAAACTTTCTTAACATAACACGCATTTTTATAATAAAATTCAATGATTTGCCAGCGTTGTTCGTTTGTAAGACGATTCTTGGTTAAATTATGGACCAAACTGTAGATTAGGGTGGTTCGAATTCCAACAAATTTTTCAAATCAAATTCTAATAGTGCGGAAAAGTTGCTATGGAGTAACACAAGTATTTTGGTAAAAAAAAAATTCAAATCGGTTAATATCTTCTGTTCGCGCAACTCACTTAAAGTTTTGAAAATTTTGTCGAAAATAGTGCATTTTCTGAACTTTTTGAAAGTAAGATTTAATTGTTATTTTTTATTAATATTTTGTTACTTATGCTGTCAGATTGTTAGTTTTTTCATAATACATAATTAACTTTATGTTGTTTGAGACAATTATTTTTTAAGATCCAGTGGAGGTGAAAGAGTGAGACTGTGACTCTTGTACGCGATATTCAAAAGTCAAATAATATTGACTTTTACTGGCACTTTTTACGAATTATTACCAAGCTATATCACTTTCTTTAATTGTTATTCAGTAGTTGTAGTATATTTACTTTTGCTTAAAATGAGTGAAAAAACAAAAAAACCCCGGTTTCATATTTCTCGGAAAGATCATGTTTGTCCAATATTTGGCGCTCCTAAGGATTTTTCTTTAAGAAATCTGCCCTCTTATGCTGACGTTATTCTTTGTTGTTTTGAAGATACGTAATGTCATCATCAACAGAATTACCTTCACAGAAAATTGCTTTTTCAGAAATAGCGAATGTGGTAGCTCAGAAAATTAAGATGCTTTATATGACAGCATCTATCCCTACAGTTTCTCAAACCAGGGTTGAACAAATGATCACAGCATATCATGCAAAATATTGGAAAAAAAGAAAGTCTTACAAAAGAGATAAAGAAAATCCTAAGTTTCAGAAAGCTCATGAAATATTCAAGACCGAAGCAGAGAAAATTTTTGACATTTCTTCAAGCAAATGTCAAATGACTGTAACTGCGCTAAACCTTTGTCATTATGTATTTGTCCAAACCCTATTTCTATTGACTGTGGATGTGAAAAAGATCGTAAAATTCCTGTCATAGAACGTAAATTTCTTTTCGATCAAAGAACTGCCAGAGTCGGAAAGATTGGTTCTATAGATGTACTTGAAACTGCAAAACTTACTCGTCGAGCTGAAAGAAATGAAAAAACGAAACATAAAATGACATCCTCTAGTACTTAAACTTCTTCTGTTGACAATGCCAAAAGTTTTTCAGATGATTTGGATGACAACATTGAAGAGTTCGTTGAGAATCGTTCGCCTGAAGTACAAGAACATGTCAAAGATCCAACATTCGCTCTCAGCCCATCAACATCATACCTTCAAAAGCCATCTACCTCACAAATGCGCATTAATCTTCCTGAAACTGCAGTAATTAGTGACCGATTTGGTGTTTCGGAAAGAGCAACCGCTGCAATTGCGACGTCAGTTCTGAAAGACCTACAAATCGTTACTGATACAGACTTGACTTTTGTTATAGATAAAAATAAAATCAGAAGGGAGAAATCTAAAATCAGAAAAGCCTTGCAACAGGAACCTAAAACTATGTCCGAAGCCCTTACATCCCTTTATTTTGATGGGAGAAAAGATGAGACCTTATACCAGGAGGAAGTAGGCTCCAAGCGTTATCGCAAAACACGCAAGGAAGAACATGTCTCTATTATAATGGAACCTGGTTCTCAATATATAACTCATGTAACGCCTATTTCTGATACAAGCAAAGGTATCACTGAAAGTATGATATCTCACTTAAATGAAATGGAATTTGATTTTAGAGAACTTCTCCTAGTTGGTTGTGATGGCACAGCAACTAATACAGGCTGGAGAGGTGGTATTATTAGGCGTATTGAATTATACTTGAACAGACCAATTCAGTGGAATATATGCTTGCTTCATGCAAATGAATTACCTTTGCGACACGTATTTCAACATTTTGATGGAAAAACAAGTGGACCGAATTCATTTTCAGGTACAATCGGAAAACAACTTCAGGGCGTTGAACACTTGCCTGTTGTTAATTTCAATAAAATTGAGTGTGATTTAGTACAAGTCACATGCAGAGACAATTTGAGTAAAGATCAAAAATATCTTTACGACATTGGGCAAGCTATTCATTTAGGTAATTGTTCATCTGATCTGTCTCTGCGAGATCCAGGAAAACTCTCCCACGCGCGTTGGCTCACTCTAGGAAACAGAACGTTGAGATTATACATATCAAGTGAAGACCCTTCTGAAAACTTAGTTCACATAGTTACATTTATAATGAAAGTGTATTTACCTATGTGGTTTCAAATAAAACTGAACGATTCAATTGCAGATGGTGCGAGACATGTCTTCACTATGATTAAAAATTCTCGGTACTTACCAGAACATCTTCTGAGAGTAGTTGATCCTGTGATACAACCCAATGCTTATTTCGCGCATCCTGAAAATTTGCTTTTATCTATGGTCACAGATGAAAATCGGAATGTACGTAAGATTGGGGTACAAAGGATTTTAAAAGCCAGAGAGACAACTTCTACTGCGAAGAATTCGGTGCGCTCATTCATTTTGCCAAAACTGAACTTTAATGCCACTAATTACTATGAAATGATCGACTGGTCTTCTACAATACTATCACCTCCTCCAGTACTAAGAAATGTCTTAAATGCAGATCTGTTATCTTCCATTGATAACCAACCATCTATCTCTCAATGGAACTTGTCAAGCTTTCCATGCCACACTCAAGCGGTAGAGCGAACTGTTAAGCTTGTCACTGAAGCGTCGAACAAGGTATGTGGTTATCAAAATAGGGATGGTCACATACGGTCAACTTTATTTTCTCATTCTAGTTTGCCTAAATTTGATCACAAATCCCAGTTTGTAATTAACGCATAAAGAGAGTTCACTGTACAAATCTTCACGATCGTAAATTTTTTTAATGATAGTAGCAAACAAAAAATTTAAAAAACAAAAAAAAAATATTTAATATAAAAAAACAAAAAAAACATAAAATATTAAAAAAAACAAAAAAAAAATTATAAAATATAAAAAAAAAACAAAAAAAAACATAAAATATTAAAAAAAAACAAAACAAAATTATAAAATATAAAAAAAAAAAAAAAAAAAAAAGTGGGATCAGATTTTTCACCACGTCCTCGTCGTTGATCCTGGGGAAAGCTAAGCGTGAAAAGCCTTATAGAATGCATGAATAAACTGTTTAAATACAAACTAATCCTTATAAACAATTAAATTTAAACATAATAATAAGTAAAACTTTGGAAAACGACATTTAAAACATAATTCTAAAAAAATTAGGAAATATGCATTTTTCGACAAAATTTTCAAAACTTTAAATGAGTTGCGCGAACAGAAGATATTGACCGATTTCAATTTTTTTTTTACCAAAATACTTGTGTTACTCCATAGCAACTTTTCCGCACTATTAGAATTTGATTTGAAAAATTTGTTGGAATTCGAACCACCCTACTGTAGATGTTTGTCAGTGAAATAAAACACGAAACGTGCGTCAACTGTTTAAAACAACTGTTTAAAAAGATACTAGCTAAAAAATCACCCGTTATATGCTTATGAAAAAGGATACCCCGGAAAGAATCTCAAAAAGCTCAATTTTATGTTAGGTGTATCTGAGTGTTATTATGATAAGCTGTTAAATGCGCATATTTGGCTTACGAACGTCAGAATTCGTACATTCACTCTTTTCCAAAAATACGTCGCTGCATTGTTAGTTCCGTAACTGCCACAGCTAACTCCAGCATTAGTAATAATTTCTTAAATGTTTATTTTCAAAATATATTTGGACTAAATGTTCGACTGTGCATATGAAAAGTTCTTTCCTAGACTTTGATAATTTTGTATTCGTTGAATATTGGCTAAATAAAAACTTTTTCGACGGTGAAGTTTTTGACCTCAATCTCAATAATCTCCAAACTGGATAAAGAGGCAAAGCGAATGGGTCTGGTGGTGAACGAGGACAAAACGAAGTACCTCCTGTCTTCAAACAAACAGTCGGCGAAGAAAATTTTAAGGTTGTAAAAGACTTCGTATATTTAGGAACCAGCATTAACACCTATAACAATGTTAGCCTAGAAATCCAACGTAGAATCTCTCTCGCCAACAAGTCCTACTTTGGACTAAGTAGGCAAATGAATAGCAAAGTCCTCTGCTGACGAACAAAACTAACACTCTACAAGACGATGAAAACATCCGATGAAGCGACGCTTGGAGTGTTTGAGACCTTTGGACCTTTGCACGTTGGCAACAGCGAATATCGCAGGCGGTGAAACGATGAGCTGTATAAACTTTACGACGGTACACAACTACTCGGTACATTGGACAAATATTTATAAAAATCTTCCGCAAAAACGTCTTCCTCATCCATAACGAAGGTATGCAACTTTAAAACGAAATTAATCATTACTATGATTATTTAAACACTTTACAGATCCCTCCGAAATAAAAACCGAACTGGAAGCTTACGTAGAAACACAATGGATTAGGTTCAATAGCAGTACAAAATACCGTTATAACGAAAACAATCAATCAATTGTTTATTGTTATTGCATCATGCTTATCACCAAGACGAGATTTCTCGTTCCCGGTCATCTACAAATGTTGTATGAAAACAAGAAATCTCGTTCCCGGGCGTCAATGTACTAATGTAGAGTATTGTATTACCAACTAAACTGTGCACGCCGGTTGTAAGCCGTAGACGCACAAACTAAGGAACGTTTGAAAACAGATTAACAAGCAATCTTTCTGGCATGACATACCAAATTAACTCCAAGCCACAACTCGACTCTAATGTTGAAGAACTGAGTTCAGCATTTCAACATACTGCCAAAGTAGCATGTCTTCCTAAGACGAAAAGAGGAAAACCGAAACCTCCATGGTGGTCCTCTGTCATAGCAAATCTAAGAAGGGAAATCAGAACTAAGTAAATATAATGAAAGGAGGAGCACTTACTCGTTTGATGGATACAAAGACTGCCATCGCAATTTTAAGTATGGCACAAGGGCAGCAAAAACAGCGTCTTGGAAAGACTTCTGTCAAAAAATATAAAGCCCTTCCGAGACCTGTAGAATCCGGAAAGTTGTATCAATGAGCCCCAGCAACCCTAGCTACCTCATGAAAGAGGATAGCAAATGGAAAACTAACAATGAAGAAACACTGAATTACTATTGCAGACACACTTTCCTGGTTGTCTCTACAACGAAGACAGTAGAAATCATCCTATAGTTCACAATGGAAATCCCCCAATAGATTTTAACGGATGATAACATAAAATTTTCCATCGGCAGTTTCAAACCTTACATACTATATAACAGGGGCCAGATGGAATTATCCCCGCTGATCTGCAACATACATGATTTCATCTAGACTGGGCTCAATTTGTGACGCGGCAATGCGACTTAATTATTTCCCCAAGAAATGGGCTGAAGTAGAAGTGGCCTTTATTCCCAAAGGAGGGGAAACCACATATACGAACCGAAGGACTACATGCCGACTAGACTATCATCTTTTCTGTTAAAATCCTTAGAGCGGTTGCTAGATGTTCATATCAAAGGAAATTTTAGGCACCATCTATCACTTTCTCGACATGCAAGCAGCAAAGGCAAATTAGTGTAGATAGCACTCTACTCACTAGTCGACACATCTAAGAAGTCACTTCAATATAAGGAATACACCCTTGGTGTCTTTCTAGAAATCGAGGGTGTCTTCAATAACATAAATCCGGAAGCAATTACCATATCGCTAACAGAAATTGGAGTAAACAGTGCGCTTTTCTCTTTCACAGAACGAATGCTAATCGGGCGGACGAAAAGCGCAGATTTGAGCGAAACTTCCATTAATAAATTTCCGGTCAGGAGCACACCCTAGTGTCGTATACTAACGAGTATTTCACTAATTATAGCAAATGTTTACTAATTAAGACGCGACTACAACTTTTAATACAATAGATTACGCATTTATTTTAGTTTTTATGTAGAATTAAGACAGTATTTCAATTAGTACAATATTTCACAAAATTTCGTGTGTTGCTTCATCCATCGGTAACGCGAACTCATGCTCAACTCAACTGTTCATCAACAGAGGTGTATTTTAAGGGTATGGAAGCGTTGCCACACTAGGAACTTGAAACAAAGTGGGAGGTAAGATAAATTCATATGCTGATGATATTGTAATAGCAATCTCGAGTAAACACCTTCCAATAATGTGTGATCTTCAACAAAGATCTCACAATAGACATCACTTTGGTGTAGAAGTCGATGACTAGAAGTAAATCCGGAATAAACTGATCTAATACTCTTTAGCAAGAGACATAAAAACTTGCTCTCCTAGGGGGAAAACTACTTAGAGTAATATAAAGAGTTGAATATCGAAGACTTGTAAGAGATAGAGTACTCGAAGCTATGACGGCGTGATACTCCTGTGGAAGGCTAATTAGAAGAAAATGGGGGTTGAAACCCAGAATGAGACATTAGCTCTACACACAAGCAGTTAGACCAATTCTCTACTATAGTATTGTAATATGGTGGAATACCCTTGATAATGATGTGCACATTAAGAGATTTGACAAGGTTCAAAGACGCGCATCTGATCCTTCTATACTTTTCGAGTTCTACTTTTAACAAGTCTTGGGTACATATGTATATGAATACGTTATACTCGTGCATACATGTAATTTTATTAAAAACTGTCTTTTGGTTTATGTCTGTAAAATTGTCTATACGTAAATACTTTATGGTTGAAAAGCGTAGTACAAGTTATCTGCTTGAACTTATTTTGTTCGTTGTTTCAGCATTTTATATTTTGTAACCCATTTTTGTATGTTATATTAAAGAATCGCAATATTTTATGTATTTATTTATAACTTATGTTTTTCGTGTTCATTACTTTGTTTTATTATAATAGTTTTGTTTTTCAATTTTGAATAATTCATTTACATATCACTTTTCAATTTTTTGCTTATTTATGTACATATTTCAAATGGATTGTGCTTATTTTTAATTTATATAGGTGTGTACAGAAGATTTAAGACTACTGGGCAACCGCACACTAAATACTCAGCGGTGGCGTGGGAACTAAAAATTCCCAATTTTTGTTTCAAAAATACCCATTCCATGTTTCTTCCGGTGTGGCATTACTGACGAATGTTATAAAAAATGCACATTTTTCAGCACTCTCACGGAAAAAAGAGTTTCGCATCTAGTCATCTATTCTAACTGTGGCGCACGAGTTTAGCACGGAGCGGATCAAAAGCAAAACGCGGCCGCCGTAGTCGAGTGGCTTGGTGCGTGACTACCATTCGGAATTCACAGAGAGAACGTAGGTTCGAATCTCGGTGAAACACCAAAATTAAGAAAAACATTTTTCTAATAGCGGCCGCCCCTCGGCAGGCAATGGCAAGCCTCCGAGCATATTTCTGCATTGAAAAAGCTCCTCATAAAAATATCTGCCGTTCGGAGTCGGCTTGAAATTGTAGGTCCCTCCATTTGTGGAACAAGTTAAGTTAGGTTAAGAGAATCTTCTAACTTAGCCACTAAGAGAAGAGGTCACGCAAGAATACTAGACCAATCCTAATATTAACTTGAAGACAGTAAAAAAATATATCGACGTTTTGAGAAAACTATCATAGTACTTTGTAATAAACCTGCTCTGGGTGCAGGGTCATAGAGACATAGAAGGAAACTGCAAAGCAGATGAACTAGCGAGATAGGTTACTATTGTACATTACCGATCCAACCAGACAAAGCGAGCATACATATACCTTAAGCAACTTGTAAGATGCTTATAGATAAACACACTATCAGTGCTCCCAACAGGCTATGGTCTCAATCCCTGACCTGTGCAACTAGTAGAATGACGTGGCCGGAATGGAACATGGGCCGCACAAGCCGACTATTGAAACTAAGCAGGAAAAACATGAGAAATCTTCTTGGGGTCCTAACAGGGCTTTGTCTGATTGGCAAGCATGCCAGCAGACTGGGAGCGCCCTATAACGACTATTGCAGAAGCTGTAACGACATTGAATAAGAAGAGACTATAGAACACTTTCTAAGCGGGTGCATGACTCTGGATAGAAAAAGGTTCAATATTTTAGGAAAAAGCTCCCTGAATAACTTGGCAGAAGTAGCCAATATAAAAATAACAAGTCTTGTTAGATAAATTTGGTGTTTGTTTCTGTTTTTCAATTTAAAGCAACCGAGACTTTAAGTTAAAAAAAACTGTACTATTAAACAAAATATTGTTAAAATACTGAGAAGATTTCAGTGTTAATGAAAATTTTTTGGTTCTTATAAAATTTGATATTATAAAAGTGAAAATTTAATTTTTTGTTCCGTTTAAGATTATGTTAGAATAATAAATTTTCTTCTCTCTACTCTTCTTAACATTCAAAACCTTTTTAAACATTTTAAAAAGCATTTGAATTAAGTGAATACCAATTAAAACCATAGAGGTATAATTTCTTCCGATCCTCAATCCTCAGTGAGGCATAGGGCTTCAATAGGTGTATGCATAGTAAAAATAAGCAACAAAATACCAGAAAATACTGACGGAACTATAACGACATTTTTACAAAAAGAGTACCTTATTTTGTTATATTACATAACCTGAAATATAGCAGAAAAGTCGTTCTCTTAACAAAAGAGTTTCTATTAACAAAAAACTCATAAATTAAATTGTACATAACCGTAACATATTTATTTAAAAAACGCACACAGTAAAGACAATTTGTCACGCATACAAAGTTCTTTAAGTAATTCAATAAAAATTTGGTGTTTTATTTTCTTTAAATGGGCACTTTTTTTTTATCCAAAGCTAGGCAACACTGCAGCAGCGAGACAGAAATTTGACTGCTGAAAGGAGAAAAACACCAACAATAACCGCAATCGCGGGCAATGCAACCACATATTAAAAAAAGTAAAGCTAAATAAAACTGAGTGAATTATTGAACTTGTTTTTAAAAAATGTATATTTTACAAAATTAAAAACATTACATTTTAATTAGAACTGGCTAGAAAAATGTCATGAAGAAAGAACTAAAACTCCGAGAATAAATAACAAAACAAAGGTAAATCAAGTTTCGAAAATGGTAATCTGGCCATGCTGGTACTAATACAACGAAACTCATTGTCAAATTTGCTGAGAGCAAAGTAACGGTACCACGATAGGCGCCGTCTCATTATTCTTTCCATCATGTGCGCTCTATATTATCGCCATGGAACGGAGACAGCATAATGCTGAAAACAGTGAAGCCCGTAAACGCAATTCCGACCCAGCTGTTTCAATCAAACTAATGAGAACCCCATGTAAACGAAAAGTTCCTTCCTTCCGTATCGTAGTACCGTAGATTTTATTTCACGATTATTAAAAAATTCCGTAATTTCGACCCAGCAGATTGCTCTCTCACCATGCAGTGTTGCCAAGCAGTATATTTCGAAATCATTTACAAAATTAACTTAGAAAAATGATAATTTTTGTTAAAATAGCTTAAAAATACTGTTCAATAATGTTAATTATAGATAAATGAACTATTTGCATTTGTTGGTTTTTGGCTTTGGTTTATTAAACAATGAAAAATTGTAACTGATAACGCGGATGTGTGAAAAAGTGTGTGTAAGCAAAAATATCAATGACAACATTGTGTCGATACAAGCAGATGCATATGCATATATGTATATTCATAAATTTGTGTACAAACATATTAAACATGGAAATGGCACTGAACGGCGAGCATCTTGTATCCCTAGTACAAGACAAAAAGGAACTCTACGACAAGATGACAAAACGATGATATGGGAACAGATCGGAAAGGAGCTGCGCACAAATGGTGAGTGGGAGCTATATTTACTAGTATTACAAATTTCATAACAAAGTTATTTTAAAGGTGAGGTATGCAGACGGAGGTGGTTAGCTCTTCGCGATCGATATGGCAGAGAAGCCAGAAAATCAGAAGCACCATCAGGCAGTGGAGCAGACTACCAGAGGCCGTGGTATCTGCTTGAAAGCATGTCATTTTTAAGGCCGCATGTTATTCCTCGACCGTAAGTATAGTTGGAATATTTTTATAAAGCGATAACTAATAATGTTTTTTTAAAGAATTAGGTGCTCACAAAATGTGTGCCCAGAAGTAGCTTCGCTTACGCCTTCAATTGCTACTTCTATGCTCTCACCGTTTCCACCAATAGTGCCACCAGAAGAGTTTTTTGATGATGTAGATTCACCATTGCCATCAACATCGGCGACATCTCCACCCCAGTGACAGCGACCTAGCGGAAAAAAACGCGACAGAAGTGCTGAGGGGGAGAATGGCATCTTGGAAGCAATCGATCTCTTGAAAGAGAGATGCCTAGAAAAAGAAAATAAATCAAACAACTTGGCGGACTCATTCGGTTACATGATTGGCTCAATGGTTGCCAAAATGAGTGCAGCTAAGCAAGCCCGGGCCATGCAGGGAATCCTGGAGTTGATATTTAAAATAGAGCAGGAGCCGGAATGAGGGTTCGTAGTTTTTTTTTCTTAGTTTGAATTTGTTTTATTTTTATCTTAGTTTGAATTTTTTTTAATTTAGCTTTATAATTCGTTGAATTTTTTTTTTATTTTTATCTTTTATTGAATTTTTTTAAGTTTACTTTTAAGAATCTTTGAATTTTGAATTTTATAGCATACGAAAAGAAAGAATTTGGAATATGAATACTGTGATTTTGTAAATATCGTCCCCTTAGTATAACAATAGCCTATGTGCTCATAGGCTATTATTTTCTTATTGAATTTTTGGGTTCTCCATCGTCGATTTTATATGTGGTCAAAATTTTGTCAAATTCTAGTTCCACAAAGTGGGTCAAAACGTCAGTCAAAAAATAATAAATATTTACAGACATAACGAGATTTGAGTGAGAACTACTTTCGACAAAAAGTTTGAAATTCATTTTCTCAAAACATCAAAAAATTGATAGGCTATTTTAATACTAAGGGGACGATATGTAAACTTTGTACCTGAATTTTGAAATAATAAAAGAACTACTTGAAGAATGAAAATATTTCCAAATGCATAAATTTACAGTTGGACTTTATATTTGTAAGTATATTTATGTACATAAATTGCATATCTAAAAGTTCGTAAATAAAATTCATAAATAAATAAACATAAATAATAAAATAATTCATTATATAATATATATATTTGTTTCACTTCACATGTCTTTCAATTTTATATGTAGGGTCCGCCAATGGAAAGGTCTATGTCATCTTGGTATGGTAAAGCTCCTTCGTTTATGAAATAATCAGCAAGCCTATCGCGGATATTAAATGCATTTGTTGAGGCTCTCCGAATTGTAGTCCGCATACGTGGTAATGACAATTCACTATTAATTTCTCGTCGCCATTCCCACAATGAACGATGTTGCCTGGTTCTTGTCGATCAACATAATTTTCAAGGCAATACCAACGATTGTGATCGTTTAAAATTATAAAATTGTGTAAAACAATGCAGGCTAGCACTACTTTTTCGCAATTTTTAGGGTCACATTCAATCGTGGTGCGAAGAATTCTACATCGCGCCGTTAATATTCCAAAGCTGTTCTCTATTACTCTACGCGCTCTTGAAAGGCGATAACTAAAAATCCGCTTGGTTCTTGGTAAGTTAAAACCGGGATATGGACGCATCAACGAAAAAATGTGGTAATGGTTGGGGCGATTCCATAGATATACGCGCGGGAGGCGGTAGTGGCAAAGTATTTTGCATCAAGTTCTGTCCAACCGATGAAAGTTGAAAAATGCCTGTAAAATATACATATGTATTAGGTGAAATAACTTATTACATTTAAATTTTATTACCTCCGTCACTCTGACTACCATAACTCCCGATGCTTACTGCAGTGAAAGTATACTTGGCATCACAAACGGCCATCAGAACGATGCTAAAGAATTTTTTGTAGTTGTAATACATCGAACTTGACTTGGCTGGACATTTGATTGCAACATGCTTGCCATCGATTGCACCAACACAATTTGGAATGTTCCATATATCAAAAAAATCCTTCGCAATATCCCTGTACTGGGATTCTGTAGGTTCGCTAACGTAAACTGGAGAAAGTAGCCGCCAGATAACTTCACAAGTTTCCTGTATTATTTTGCGCACAGTCGTTGCACCTAACTTATAACTCCATGCAATGCTCTTCACAGATACACCTTGTGACAAATATCTAAACAACCAATAAGAAATAAATATTAATCGACTTGAACCCTCGCTTTCTCAATGTGCATACAGCAAAAACTGAAGATAGTCTTTCCTCAGGACCAATCCGCTGTTTTGGCTTCTTCAATGAACTGCTCACTAATTTTAAAAGCAGCTCATACACAGGCGGGGACATCCTTGTGTGTGAAAACAATTCATCAGGCTCCAATGTTTTCATTCGGCGGAACACTTGGATTTGATAACCACTAGTGCCCCAATTCATATTTAATGGCCGAACTTTATACCTTCTGCACTTTTTTTGGTCCTTGCATTTTTTATGTAAAATATATAGTTGAAATAAATTAAGAAATAAGTCGCAAATTTCGATGTCTTCTTCATCCATTTGTCACCGATGTATTTTGTAAATATTGTTTGTATGTATGTAACCAACTAAAACAGCTGTTATCTACGGGAAATAGTTTTGCTCAGTTTTGTGCACGGTAAGGGCATGCGGTAAGGAAATTCCGTGCGGGCTTCACTGTTTTCAGCATAAGTTATGTTGATCACCATATCAAGCAGTCCCGTATTCTCCGCAACATGCGTGAGCACAACTGGTGCGCCTACAACTACCACAACAAATTCATCAACAACAACTTGTTCAGCCGTCTTTTAAAATGCTACAACAAAAACAACAGCTGAATCAACAGGACTACTTCTAGCGACCCATTTGTCTGCGTCTGCGCAATCAGCTGCAATAAAAAAGCAACATGTGATTAAAAGAGCACGGAACTCACCTACAAAGGTGTCAGCATCGGCTGCCAGTAACAAAAAAATAAAAGCAACATCAACCCTCAGTCAACTTCTTCTGCAAACAAACTTGCAGGTTTACATAGATGCCGATGATGAAGAAGAACTTGCTCAATCTGCAAACAGTGGGCAAATTAAAGATTCACTGTCACAAAATGTAAATAATGACTAAAAAGGAAAAAAATAAGACTCCACAAATATATGTTAAAGGTGTAGAATGCATAAAAAAATTAAAGAGTGATTTCTAAAAATTTTTGCAAATAATAAAGTTCGCCTTCAAGAAAGAAACTTGCAAATATATATATGTATATATATAAAATATTACACCACATGCTAAAAGAATAAAGTGAAAGAGGGTTTAAAGAGGATTTACAGTGGTCTTACGTAATATCAGAGAATGTTAATGCAATGAGAAGGTGCAAATATTACTGTGAGCTTTTCTTAGTACAATTGAGATTTGAAAGATTTGTAGTAAGGGAATTTAGCACACCGAGTTTATAGACACCTCACTGACTTTTGCCCACATTAGAAACACCACACATTTTTCACCTCAACACACAACACATTTCTCACCTCGACATTAAGCCAATTAAATTTTTACTATTTTCGTATTTTTGAAATAATAAGCGAATACGTAAAATTTATTACATAATTTTTTTTTTCAATTACATTAAAGAAAAACTAATTTAAAAAAAAAAATTTTTAAAAAAAGTTTGCGCCGGGAATTGAAATCGAGTCTAACATGTGGCGAGGTAAAATAGGCGGTGCGTTTATTTCTTCGACTGCTTATTTTTTTACCATTTTGTTACTTTTGAAATGATAAGCGGATACATAAAATTTATTACAAATTTTTTTACGATTACATTAAAAAAAAAAATTTAAAAACGAAAAAAAAAAAATTAGCACCGAGAATTGATGGCGAGTCACGTGGGGAGGATAAATACATTAAACCAATTAAATTTTTACTATTTTCGTATTTTTTGAAATAATAAGCGAATACGTAAAATTTATTACATAATTTTTTTTTTCAACTACATTAAAAAAAAAACGAATTTAAAAAAAAAAAATTAATAAAAAAAAGTTTGCACCGGGAATTGAAATCGAGTCTAACATGTGGCGAGGAAAAATAGGCGGTGCGTTGATTTCTTTCACTGGTTATTTTTTTACCATTTTGTTACTTTTGAAATGATAAGCGGATACATAAAATGTATTACAAATTTTTTTACGATTACATTAAAAAAAAAAAAATTTAAAAACGAAAAAAAAAATTTGCGCCGAGAATTTATGGCGAGTCACGTGGGGAGGACAAATACGCAGAGCGTTTATTTCTGCGCCTGCGTTGTGAACAAAAGGTTTGTGATGTCTACGTAGATATGTACATATGTACATATGTATGCGCGCGACAGGAATAAGTTTTAATAAATTCTGAAAGTAATTCATGAAGTTTTTCATTACATACATTCATAAATGAACGTATACTCTATATGTACATAAATGATGGTACATACATATATGACAATATACATAATATGTATGTATGTACATGTCAATAGGAGGTATTTGCATTCAGAAAAAAAGAACGGCTTAAGATAAATCAACACTTATTTTATGTATAGTGTATGTCAATTTATAGTTTATGTATTCGACAGCATACATATGTATGTATGTATGTACATTTGTATATGAAAAACAATAATGCACAAACGCAAGAACATCATCTTCCTTTCATACATATGTACATATGCATGTATGCCCAATAACCTTGACTTATGTACATATGTACACATGTCACAGCACATCACATTCTTACAAGAAACCAAATACACATACGCACTTCTTCCTAACAAGTGCAAAAACAACTCTGCTCTATGTATGTATACATATATACCCATTTCATGTCCTAGCATATATACATACATATATACGTACTTGCCTTCTAAACTTCCTACAAAATAATTGCATTCATATGTCAAATGGACTTACCAATCAGTAAGATATCAAATAATGAAGTTACTACAGAAATTCATAGATTAAATAACTACAAATCACCTGGATATGACTACATCAATAGCAAAGTAGTTAAGGCTCTTCCTGAAAAAGCTATACAATTCCTAACCATAATATACAATGCTATTCTTAATTTATACCATTATCCCACCCAGTGGAAATGTGCCATTGTGGTCATGGTACCAAAACCCAATAAACCCGAGAATAGTGTCAAGTCTTACCGTCCTATTAGTCTGCTGGTAACATTTTCGAAAGAATATTTTTGCAAAGAATGTTGCCTGTAATTGAGGATCATAACATCATACCTGAACATCAGTTTGGGTTTAGAGTAAGACATGGTACACCAGAGCAGTGCCACAGGGTCGCAAATGTAATTACAGCTGCACTGGAAGAGAAAAAATACTGTTCTGCAGCCTTTTTAGATCTTGAACAAGCATTTGACAGGGTATGGCACCAGGGACTTCTGTTCAAAGTAAAAAAGATATTACCAGCACATTTCTATCTGGTACTTAAATCTTATTTAAGTGACAGACACTTCTATGTAAGGTACGGGGATGCCTCATCTGAAATTTATAACATTAATGCCGGTGTACCCCAAGGTAGTGTCTTAGGTCCTGTCCTTTATACTATATTTACAGCTGATATGCCCAATTCAGAAAAAGTAGAAGTAGCAACTTTTGCTGATGATACAGCATTTATCGCTTATAACGAGTCCCCTGTAGAAGCTTCATATCTTTTGCAAAATCAACTCCAAATTTTGGAGTCTTGGCTTAACAAATGGAAAATAAAAGTTAATTCCGAAAAATCTACACATGTCACTTTTACATTAAGAAAAGAGCAATACCCTGCTGTATTTTTAAATAATAAACAAATTCCCACTAGTGACAGAGTTAAATATTTAGGGATGCATCTTGATCGACGCCTCACGTGGAAAAGTCACATTCAGGCTAAGCAACAACAACTAAAAATTAAAACAACACGTATGCACTGGCTGCTTGGCCGTAACTCTCAACTTAGGCTAGAAAACAAAATACGGATCTACAAAGCTATTCTGAAACCCATTTGGACCTACGGAATACAGCTATGGGGAACTGCTAGCAACTCCAATGTGGAGATCTTGCAACGTTACCAATCGAAAACATTGCGAAGCCTTGTTAATGCCCCTTGGTTTATTACCAATGAATCTATCCATAAGGACTTAGGTATTCCTTTTGTAAAGAATGAAATTCGAAAATATAGTACTAGATATCTGAAACGATTATCTAATCACATAAATCCAGCTGCTATTTGTTTATTAGACACAACCAATAAAACTATACGGTTAAAACGCAATCATATATTAGACTTGCCATTCCTCTAGTATGAATCTACTCAACCTATAAACTTTAAGGTAAAATTAAGTAAGTTAATCTTAAGTGATAATATTAACAAACAATGAATTTAAGCAATCTTGAAGTACTAATTAATTTTAATAATTTAAGAACGAACTGTACAAGTTAATAAGCTGTTGTAATTTCTATGTAGATTTGCACAAAAGCAAAACTACCGCTGCCATTATCTTATAAGATCTAATTTGCTGAATGTCTTATAGTAGATAGATTGCAAATAAAGTAAGTTATAAAAAAAAAAAAAAAAAAATATGTTACTACATCCACGCACGTTCATACATTCATGCATATATGCGCGAGCACAAGCGCTCCCTTCTTGCTTCCGTGTACTTTTGTCTTTCACCAGTCGATATTCCTAATATTGTACTTACAAAAACACAATACTTTGATAGACGCAAAAGCAACAGCAAGCGCAACGCGATGGCCGCTTTACCACCACACATTCTAAAATGTTCTAGAACACAACAAAAACACATACCACACATGCGCATGTCGCCCAAAGCTAAAATCTAAGCCTAGCGACTACAAAAGCAAAATACATTCGTAGACGCAGTCGCAGCGGCCATGATTCTATCAGCGACGGCGCTGAACAATTTAGAACAAAAACAAAAAGTTCATTCATAAGTTCGAGCTCATATTTCAATTTCATTCATAAAACGAGCCACCCATATGCCAAATTTCGCGTCCATTCAAAAATAGTCAATATTGGAATATTTCGCGTGGAATTATTTGCCAATATTTGATAAATCTTAAATTTTTGTCATGTCGAGTGGCCGCGGCTCCGTATGTATGTATGCATAATGCGACTTCCAGCGAATCACACATTGCTGTCCGCAAAGCCGCATATATGTACCTTATGATCAGAAAGTACCGGGAATGTTTAAATTAAACAAAACAGAGTTAAATTTAAGGCAAATCTTTATTATCTCCTTCAAAATATGACCCGTCTGAAGCAACGCACATGTGCCAACGTTTAACCCAGTCCTCCAAACAGCCCCGGTAGGCCGACATGGCCTTCAGCTCCTTCGTTGTATTCTCTTTGATCTCTTTGATCGGTGCGATGGCGCGTTATCATCACGCAAAATCCAAGAATTGTTTGCTCACATTTTCGGCCGTTTGCAATATACAGCATCTCTCAAAGGCTTCAAAACGGATAAATAATATTCTTTATTGACTGCCTGGCCCGATGGAAGGTACTCATGGTGCACTACGCCTTGGCAATCGAAGAAAACAGTCAACATCACCTTCCCGATTCTTTTTGCTCATAGGGTATACATATCCCATCTTTTCACTGACGGACAAGAAGACGGTCGCAGTTGTTGTTTTTTGTATGCATACATTTTGCGTTCGTTGAAGGTTTGTATATATTTATATATATTTATATACATATGCGTGTATGCGCGTTGCGTAATTATATGCATATGTATGTGTGTTTGCGCGTTTGCCCAGCAAAACCTGCGTGACCGAAACTCTAACACAATGTTTTTATTTGTTACAAACACATATGCACGCAGGTTTTGCTGCCCAGCAAGAAGAGTGCCGGTCACGTGACCGGTCACGTTACCGGGACGCGTGACCGTTAAACGGTCACTAGCCCCGCCCCTTTGCAATCACTTTGTTAAAAGCGTTGGGAAAATCGTGCCAAAAATTTTGTGTACGTGTGATTTTTTATCCCTTTCATACATATGGATTCGTTTGCCAGTGCCAGTTTCATATAAACGTAGCGACGAACAAAATAACTTTTAGGCCAGCGCCGGCAGCACAGCGCGATAGCCTAGCGGCTAGCAATGTGGGCTTCCGATCCAAAATCCTTGGTTCGAATCACAAAAAAAAAATTTTTTTATACATTTATTTTATTTTGTTTTATGATATGTTTATGAGGAGAATTTTTTCATGGCAGAAATACACTCGGTGTTTGCAAAGCGACCGCTATTAGAAAAATGTTTTTATTAATTTTGCTTTCACCGAGATTCGAACTGACGTTCTCTGTGTGAATTCTGAATAGTAGTCAAGCACCAACCCATTCGGCTACGGCGCTTATTTACTTTGATTGATGCAAAAATGAGTAAAAGTATTTGAATGAATTTTGCTTACTGCTTACACATTTGCCAAAGGTTGACAATTTGATTCTCGGCCTACTTTGATATCAAAAAGAGAGAAAAGATATCTTTCTGACTTATTGCTTTGACAGCCATTTAACGTTTTCTTTTGTTCTATTTCTATTGATGCAAAATTGAGAAAAAATATATGAATAAAGTTTGCTTACTGCTTACACATTTGCCAAAGGTGACGGAGAATCAAAAAAAAAAGTCGATTTCCAAACAAATACGAGTGCATATGTGTTAGTAACAAATAAAAAAGTGTAATTGTGTGAGAGTTTCGGTCACCAGTCAAAGTAAACAAACGCCGTAGCCGAATGGGTTGGTGCGTGACTACTATTCAGAATTCACAGAGAGAACGTCAGTTCGAATCTCGGTGAAAGCAAAATTAATAAAAACATTTTTCTAATAGCGGTCGCCCATCAGCAGGCAATGGCAAAACACCGAGTGTATTTCTGCCATGAAAAAATTCTCCTCATAAACATATCATAAAACAAAATAAAATAAATGTATAAAAAAATTTTTTTTTTGTGATTCGAACCAAGGATTTTGGATCGGAAGCCCACATTGCTAGCCGCTAGGCTATCGCGCTGTGCTGCCGGCGCTGGCCTAAAAGTTATTTTGTTCGTCGCTACGTTTATATGAAACTGGCACTGGCAAACGAATCCATATGTATGAAAGGGATAAAAAATCACACCTGGATTAAATACGTGCCAAAAAAAAAACGAATAATTCCGCCGACTTTAGCTTCTGCACCACAAACTAACTGCCGCGCGGCCTTCTTATTCGCTAATTTATTCGCTTCGATTTCCTTAGTAGTGTGCCGAAAAATCTTATGAACTTCCTCAGTAGTTTGGTAAACGCAGAAAATATCTGAATTCCTGTCCTAGCGTGGTAAGTAAATATAGAAACCCTCCACTCGCGTCACTTGCGTGGTAAATATCTGCAATTCCCCACTCGTGAGCAAAGTTGAATTTGAAATTACCTTAGTTTGAATCTACAAATTAGTACTCGAAAAAAGCTGATTTAACATTTGCTCCTTCTCATTGCATTAACATTCTCTGGTAATATGCACCACTTTACAGACCAAGAAGAAATTAAAAAAGGCCAGCCGCACTATATGCGCATATTTGACGTGAAACTTCTTAATTTCTGGATTAAATTTAAATATTTTAAGGAGGATTGAAATGATTTTTTATAAAATTACATACAATAATAGTGGATAATATTACAATTCATTTATTTCTGAAATTTGTAGGTTAGTCGCTGCTTCATTAGCCGGTACATTTTGTATTGATGGTGCAATAGCAGCAGTGGTTACAATCGGTTTGTGATAACTGAAATAGGATATATATGTTCTTGACTCGATTGTGTCGATATAGCGAGAAAATATGGCGTCTATCGTTGTTCCTGATTTTTTTGTTGAAATATAGCGGTCAGTAAATTCAGTTGATGCTCCAAAAATTCTTTTAATTTCATGGAAGTGTCCGATGCAAAACTTACACTGAAATCTCCAGTTAATATTAGAGGTTTCAGATCGTCACGTTGAGGAAGAAGTTTACCACCATCACGAGTGTATCTTAATAACAAACCACGTAAAAATGCGACAATGTCGTTGATATGTAAATTCGGAGTTATGTAGACACCCACAATATCTAATTTTTGTCCATTTATCGCACGGCACACAGAAATACAAATATCACTGACATCTTCTGCTATAGCTGCATTTGATGTTGACTGCACAGCGGTAAATTGTAAGTGTGGTGTGAGGACATTCACGGTATCATTTTTGTTGTGGGGGATAGCGACTCCTCCGGATCGAACATTACTTCCTTTACACTGGATGATGCAGTTAAAATTCGGTAAACTGATTTCCTCGCCTTCACGCAACCAAGTCTCATGAAAAACTATCACATTGCACTTTTCCCTAACTGGATTCAATACATCAGCACGTAGACTTTGACAATTAAAACAGTATATCGACAATCTTTCTCTTTCTTTTATAAACTGAATCATTTGTTGATCAAAAGTTTCCAAACAATTCATCGACAGTCTTAGAAATTCTGCTTGCAATGATATCATTGTTGTTGATGGTCTCCGGCCATGGTAGAATCTCAAATCAACCTTGCGTGCAATTATTAACAATCCATCAATGGAAGTAACACGTGACAGTGCGACATACCTTCCGACATACCGACAACGGCCCGCGGATGACATATGGCAAAAATAAATTTTGTGTTTTTTGGTAGGACTGTTATAAGCTTACATCGCAAATTTCAGCGTGATATGTCACATAGTTTTTTTTCTGTGCTACTGTAAACAAGTCAAGCTCGAGTGTGTTCTTCGAATTTAACGAGGGAAATTCAAGTTGAACAAAGAATTTGTTTGAAATTTTGTTATTCCAACAAATCGCAAAATCGGTTAACGCTGAATATTATTTAGACGTTTTAATGCGTTTGCGCTAGAACATTCGTCTTAAAAGGAAGGAATTGTGGGACAACAAGTCATAGTTCTTGCATCACAATAATGCACCAGCTCACACATCACGTCTTGTTCGCGATTATTTGAACAAAAATAATGTTAATATCGTTCCGCAAGCACCGTATTCGCCTGATATGGCTCCATGTGACTTTATCCTGTTTCCCAAGCTCAAGTTGCCGCTCCGAGGAAAACATTTTGAGCCAATTGAAGTCATAAAAGAGAATCCGAAGAACACACTCGAGCTTGACTTGTTTACAGTAGCACAGAAAACAAACTATGTGACATATCACGCTAGCTATTTTTTTGCCAACGGTCGTGCGAAGTAGTCGTTGTGTTTTCGACTGCGTGAATTTTGCAAAATTAATGTTGTAATAGGTGAAAAAATATCGCAATAATATAAACAAATCGTTAAAATAACAGACGGGTGCGAAATCGTGTAAAAAATTCTAAGATACCTTAAAAACCCACAATAAGATACTTGATAAACCCATAAATTATGGCAGTTGCCATACGATGGGGTGAAAGTGTTACAAATACAATTTGTGTTAAAGAGAACTGAAAACAGGGTGAAGAAAAGGGATCGAAATTCCTTAAGAGAATAATAAAAACTACAATAGCAAGCACTGCATTTGTAGGAGTGTGAAACTGCAAACGAATACCAGTACATAACAAGCACTTAAAATCACGACATTTATTTTTAGTGGAAAATTTACGTTAATAAAGCAAACAAAAGCAAACTGTAAAGAAAAAATTTACAATAAACAAAACTCCGCTATCGCGAGTGTAAACAAATCTCGTGTGGCTGACAACCAGCTGTCACCGTTGACTGCATTATCGACGCTACGAAAAGAGTGTTACCATACGGCCTATACCGAGGTGAAATGGGTTCTCCACCAAAGGGTGGTGGGCCCAATCATTCCAACCCAAACAGTGAAGTGCGTAATAAAGACCTAATGCAAAAAATTGTTGAATTAGAAAAATTATGCTCTGCTCTACAAAATGAGATATCCCATCTTAAAATAGAAAACGGCAAACTTAAATCTGCTATATGCGCTGATGATAATAAAACTGATTTAAACATTACAAAAAAAACATGTGTTGAAGTTTATGAAACTGATGAAGAAGAGCTTGCTAGAGAAACCGACTGGATCCTAAAGAAAAAAAGGCCATCCAAAAAACGTAAAGCTGAATCTTCTCCTGAAGCTGTAACACCATCAAAATCTGCAAGTAGTGCTAATGATTCAACAAAACCAACAAAAACGGAACAAGTTAATAAAATACCCCGTCCTCCTCCAATAATTATCAATGGTAATAATGATTTTAAAAAACTTCATAGTCAACTTATTACCACAATAAAAAATAAATTTTTCATTAAACTTTTAAACAACGATGCATGCAAAGTGATAACGTTCGATTCGTATGACTATCGGTCTGTAACAAAATTGTTGTCAAATGAAAATATTCCTTGGCACAGCTATGAGAATAAGCAAAATAGACCTATTAAGGTAATAATTAAAAATCTGCACCATTCCTGCGACAGCGATTTAATAGTGAATGACTTAAAATCACAAGGGCTAAATGCTTTAAGCGCCATAAACAAACTCAAGTGGAAAACAAAGGAACCACTTGAAATGTTTCTCATCACCTTCGATCCGTCTGAAGATGTGAAAAAAATTTACGGAATTCAAAATATATTGAACACCATAGTAAAAGTTGAACCTGTCAAATCTACAAATCTGATACCGCAGTGTAAAAATTGCCAATATTTTGGCCATACTAAAAACTTTTGCGGGAAACCCTCACGATGCGTCAAATGTGCAGGTAAGCATGCCACCATTGATTGCAAAAAAACTGAGCTAGAAAGCCCAAAGTGTTGTAACTGCGGAGAGTCCCACCCTGCAAATTACAGAGGCTGTATAGTGGCGAAAGAACTCCAAAAGATTAGAACGCAAATGCGATCCCAAAATTCAAAACCAGTAAACAGTACAAACAAACAACACACAATCCCAAAACGTGCTACAACTACTACAAGTCTTACAAATAATCGGACAAAAATCCCTATAATAAATAAACCGGCTACATACGCACAAATTACCAAAAATTTATTAACGAACGAACCTATTGTGCAAACTTCCCTTACAGGTATATTAAGCAAATTAAATGAACAAGGCCAAATCTTCAAATCAATTGAAAAACGCTTGTGTGCCCTTGAACAAAACATGCAATTTTTTGACTATGAATAAAACACTAAAAATAATATTATGGAATGCCAACGGTCTAGCTAAACACCAAACAGAGCTAGAATTTCTGCTAAACAACGACGAAATTGACGTCTGCCTAATAGCTGAAACACACTTCACAAGACATTCATATTTGAATTTTAAACATTATTCCCTATACCATACTATTCACCCCAACAATTGTGCAAGAGGTGGCAGCGCCGTTCTCATAAAAAATAATATAACCCACCACTTGGAAGACCAACTCAGCGCCGAGGAATTTCAAACAACTTCCGTTTCTGTCAAGGCCTTCGAGCAACAAATATTACTAACAGCTTTATACAGCCCACCCAGACATCAACTAAAATCTGAAGATTACGTATCTCTCATCGAAAGATACAAAGGACGTTTTATTATAGGAGGCGATTTCAACGCTAAGCACGTACAAAAGGGCGCGAAATGTTTAAAGCCATAAGACAAAGAGGTTGCGAAATAATTTCAAGTGGCAAGCCAACATATTGGCCTACAGACACCAACAAAGTACCTGATTTGATTGACTTTTTTGTCTTCAAAAATATTCCCGCAAACCATCTTTCTATTTCTGAAGGCTTCGATCTGAACTCTGACCACTCACCGATCCTTTTAGAAATATCAGGGAATGCGGTACTAAATAAAACGTCTCCTCGTCTATTTAATAACTTCACCGACTGGCAGTACTTGCAACTGCAATTACAAGCTGTAGTTGTAGACACCGACCGTATCGTGACTGTTGATGATCTTGATGATGCCGTGCTTCAGTTCACGCAAATAATTCAAAACGCAGCTTGGAACAGTACGCCCCAGCAAGTTGTTACATCAAACAAGAAAAAATACCCATCATATATCAAGTTGCTGATAAATAAAAAACGAAAACTTAGACGTCGTTGGCAGCAAACCAGATATCCTGAGGACAAATTGAAACTCAACCAAACAACAAAACAACTACACGTTCAAATTCAGACATTCAAAAATGATAATTTCAATCGATTTCTTAAGAGCCTCACATCTGATAAATCCACAGACTACTCTTTATGGAAGGCAGCAAAGTCATTTAACCGACCGATAAAACACATAGCATCCATGAAAATAAACGACACCCAATGGGCAAAATCCAATGAGCAAAAAGCAAATTTATTTGCAAAGAATCTTTGTAAAACCTTCTGTGCCAATGATGGATCTGAAGATATTGACATCTCGTCAAATTGGATTGAAAGCGATGTCAGCATTGAGCCAGTTAGTAACGAAGAAGTAATGAGCGAAATTTTCAAAATGAAAACGAAAAAAACGCCTGGTTTTGACCTCATAACTGCAGAAATTCTTCATGTTCCTATGTACTGGAAGACAGCACAAGTAATTATGATTCTGAAAGCCGGAAAATCGCCAAATGATGTGTCTTCATACCGACCTATTTCTCTGCTACCAATGCTGTCCAAACTTTTTGAACGACTGTTACTGACTCGAATGTTGCCTATTATAGAAAACAAGAGAGTTATTCCAACGCACCAATTTGGCTTTCGAAAAAATCACTCCACTATCGAGCAAGTTCACAGGGTTGTTAGAACCATAAAGTGTGCGATAGAGGAAAACAAAGTTTGCGCAGCGGTGTTCCTTGACGTCTCGCAGGCGTCTGACAAAGTTTGGCATACGGGCTTACTCCACAAATTAAAATTAATTTTGCCCAGGAATTATTGCGAAATCCTTTCTTCCTACCTTGATGGCAGATACTTTCGTGTCAGACTTGACAACGCCTATTCATCATTGCAAAAAGCACGCGCGGGGGTACCTCAAGGAAGCATCCTAGGCCCTCTCTTGTACCTCTTGTGTACGTATGACTTACCGGTTCACGAGCAACACGTTACCGCAACCTTTGCAGATGACACGGCTATCCTAGCAGTTGGAGAAGTGATAGAGACTACAACGACAAAATTACAATCAGCGGTGAGTTCTATTGCAACATGGGCAAAAAATGGCTTATCAAATTAAATAATTCCAAATCAGTTCACATTGTATTCGGCCTGAAATAAACAATTTACAAGCCAGTCTACATAAACAGCGTAAATATACCGTACGTCAACGAGGCAAAATATCTTGGTATAACCCTTGATGCTAAACTGCGTTGGAAGGCGCATGTCAAGAAAAAGCGTGCAGAGCTGGAATTAAAAACAAAAAACCTTCTTTATCTTATTGGCAGACACTCTATTCTGTCAACGAACAACAAACTACTGCTATATAATCAAATACTCAAACCGGTCTGGACGTACGGCATTCAGCTATGGGGATGCTCAAGCGAATCTTGCATGACTATTATCCAACGATTCCAAAATAAAGTGTTGTGCAACATCGTCAATACTCCATACTATGTGAGAAATCTCGACCTCCATCGTGATCTTGGTATCTTACCCATCACTGACGTGGCGAAAAAGTACGCCATGGCTCACAGACAACGTTTAAGTACACATGTCAACGCTGAAGCATTGGCTTTGCTTCAGCCAAATACTCATCGTCGGCGGCTCAAGCGTGAAACAGTTTTAGACCAGATGGGCACCCAGTAGCAGCTGTACCTTATATATTTATACATTCATAATAAATTTATGAATATTGAGGCATCTTAGTTTTCTCCTTTTTTAATATATATGTTCAATAAAAATTGCTCGTTAGTATCTTTATTTTCGTCAGCACTAATGCAAAAACCCGATTAGCTTGCCTCATCACTTCATCTAGTTGGTAAAACTTATTATAATTATACCCCTCATGAACGGTGACTCTCTACTGGATCAGATCTGCGTCTGCATAAGTTGTCCCAACTCACAAGGCTCTTTATATCTACTTGCCTCGTATTTGCCGCCTGAAAGTTCATACGAGCTGCACAAAGCGCATGTTGACAACATAATATATCTAGCCTCAAATAATCTAAATGACAATCATGTATGTGTATCAGGTGATTTCAACTTAAGTAAGATAAATTGGTGTACTAGTGTCTCTAACTCTATTCTCACACCAAATAATGTTACTGCAAATCATGAATTATATTTGATTGATAATATTCTTAAATTTAATTTATTTCAAATTAATAATTTTGTTAATGCTCTGAATAGAATCTTGGACCTCATATTTGTAAGTAATAACATAAACTAAGATCAGTGAATGTTTGAATCCCATAACTCCTAAAGATAAGCAACATTTATCCTTAGTTGTCAAACTCGACTTTTACTGTTTTGATACTATTCCGTCTGATGCCAGGTTATCATTCAATTATTCATTATGCGATTTTGTCAATTTCAATGACTTATTACTGGACATTAATTGGGATAATTTATTTGCTGAACTTGACACATCTAGTAGTTTTTCTGCTTTTAAGTCCATTTTGTCTAAACTCTGCTTAGATAACATTCCGCTCAGAAAGAAAAATCCCTATAAATTGCCCTGGTATTCTAAGTCTTTGAAAAAGCTTAAAAATCTTAAAAATAATTATTTCAAGATGTTTAAATCTACAAAGAATCATTTGTACTTCGTTAAATATAAGCAAGCGTTAAAAGATTTCAACGATTTAAATAAATCTCTCTGTAACAGCTATATTAACAATATAGAGTTAAAACATTAAAGCAAATCCCAAAATCTTCTGGAAATACATAAAATCTAGAAGGAGTAGTGATGCTGATGGACTTTCAGCAGTTTTGATAAAAAATTGTCCGGCCTTCGTCTATCCCCTGAAAATTATTTTCAACAAATCTTTATCGTCGGGGTGTTTCATTGACGCATGGAAACTCTCTTTCATTACGCCCTTCTTTAAGAGTGGCAATAAAAATGACATTAGAAATTATAGGCCTATCTCTAAGCTGTCAACTATTTCCAAAATTATTGAGCACGCGGTCTATGCAAAGCTGAGTTTTGCCGTTAAATCTTTAATTTGCCCTAATCAGCATGGGCTTATTGCTAACAGATCTACAGTATCTAATCTGGCCGTTTTTAGTGAATACTGCATTGATTCTTTCTCCGCTGGCTTCCAGGTCGACTGTATTTACACCGACTTTTCGAAAGCCTTCGACAAAGTTTCTCATAGAGTCTTAGTTAAAAAATTAGCTAGTCTTGGCTTTCATTCTACATATCTGCAATGGATAAACTCTTATTTGAGCAATAGACACTGTGTTGTAACAATTGATGGTATTTCATCTACCTCCTTTGCTGCCACCTCAGGTGTTCCGCAAATAAGTATCTTGGGACCGCTTTTATTTGTGTTATTTATTAATGACATCAAAAGTTGTTTCACATTTGCTAAATTTTTGCTTTATGCTGATGACCTTAAGATCTTCACATCGATCAAGACGCAAGAGGATGCCATTAACTTCAAGCCGATATGAATAGGCTTTACTTGTGGTGCCAGAATTCACGACTTTCGCTGAACTTATCTAAGTGCTTCCAAATATCTTACTCGAAAACATCTAACATTTTGTGCACTAAGTACAGGATCTCGGCATGTGTTCTGCAGTGTGTTAGCGAGTTTAAGGACCTTGGAGTCATCTTCGATAACAAATTTTCTTTTAGTAGCCATATAAATTATATCACTTCTAAATCTTTTTCGATGTTGGGCTTCGTCAGACGGAACGCCACTAAGTTCTCTGATCCCTATACCATTAAGTTACTCTATACATCTTTTGTTAGATCTCATTTAGAATATGCTGCTTTTATTTGGAGATCTTGTAGTCAGCAAGCTATCAATAGAATCAAATATGCCCTTCGGTCTCTGAATTTTATTGATACCATGCCATCATATTCTGCTCGTCTCATGCTTATATGTCTCAAGTCTTTAGAGATTCATAGATCTATACTGTGTCTGTCTTTTACTCATAATATTATTACTGGAGTAATTGATTGTCCCTACTTGTTGGAAAGGATTCGATTTAATGTTCCCCAGCGATCTCTTAGGAACTTCTACCCTTATTATGGGGGAAACTTTAAAACTACGTATGCCAGTAATGCTCCCATTACTCGTGCTTTACGGGAATTAAATGCCGTTTATAATGATGTTCTTCTTGATATCTCGCTTTCAAGAACAGCATTTTTAAATCTTTTGAATTCTATATTATAGTTAGTTAGTAGCTAGTATAGTTTTTAAATACATGTAATATATTTGTAGTTTAATCTAAGCAACTTTTGTATCATATTCTGTAAGGATCGTAATTCATAGGCTTAAATAAATAAATAAATAAATAAAAACTTAACTCCTTGCCACAGTGGTACGTGGATTCTTTGCTTTACTTCTTTTTAAATCGGAATAGCTCTAACTTTAGGCAATTGTCGAAAGTCTCCTATCAAGATCATGTCCAATTCTCCAAAGTTTGTATTATAATTACCAGTTATTTGCTTCAGGTGTGCATCAATACTTCCCAGTGATTCCGCAATGATCATGCTGACTTCATCAATGATTAAAACTTTGACGTATTTGAATAAAGCTCAATATTGATAAACGTCTTCAGTATACAATTGATAAAGATTGGACAAAGAAATTTTCAGAGCTGTATGTACTGTAGTGCCGTCAATTGCTATTGCTGCTTTTCCAGTGGAAGCACAAGTAATGTAAGCAATGCAGATCCCATCGTTGTTTCTTTAGCGATTGTATATTTCCATAACTAATTTTATTACAAAAGTTTTGCCACATCCTGCCGGCCCGGCTAGAAATATATGAAATGGAGAATTGTTCAATGACAGAGTATGTGATATTACGTGTCGTAATAATTCACCTTGTTTTTTATTCCCATTCTCATTAATTCGTAAAACTGAGGAGTCGACATCAGATTTTCTCTTTTCTTTGCGATTGGCCCAAGTCTGTTCAATGTAGCCAGAGTAATGTCTGCATTCATATCAGCACGTGGATCATTATATAACTGGTGAAATGGATTATCATCAGGACAACGATCCGCAGCAACTTCAACCTCAGTCGGGTTTTCTAACTCATCTTCACGAGATAAAGCTCGAAAAATTTCCATTGTTCTTTGTGTATCTAAATTAGATTCAAATTCTTTGCGATGATTAAGAATTAAATCTTCATTGTCATTGTATAGGGTGAACGTGAGAAGTGTTACCTATTCAAAACACCATAACTTTTTTGTGTGAAATTAGTTTTTATTGATTTCAAAGACAAAATTGTTCAAAAATGTTTACAATTTTAACATATATTCACTTTAGCTCGATATGGCCACCTTCTGCCTTGAATATAGCCTTCAAAAGGTCAAAAAATGTGTTGAATGCTGCTCGAATGTGATCTTGAGGTATTTTGGCCCATTCTCGTATAATCGCTTGGGATAGACCATATGGATTTGCGTCTAGCCCATCGGATTTACGTCTGGCGAACTCGAAAGCCATTGTGTGGACGAAATGAAGTGTGGAACATGAGTTTTTAACCATTCTTTCTTCACAAGAGCTTTATGAGACGGCGCCGAGTCCTACGACCGAAACCATTACTTGCGATGGGAAATGGCTTCGAGTGGCCATACGTAGGCTCGAATTCTCATATGAGCGTTCGGTCAAGCAAACACGATCGTTTTGAGTGTTTCTGAACTGCTCAATCGGGAAATTTTTTTCATCAGAAAACACAATGTTAGGAAATTCGCCACGTTCGTGCAAGCGCAATAACTCTTTTGCTCTTTCGCACCGAACTTTTTTGGCTGGGGTGAAAGATCATGTGCTTTTTGAAACTTGTAAGCCTTGAACTTGAGCTCATTTTTCAATATGCGTCGAATGCTCCTCCATAGCGTTTTGCAATGCTACCAATATCATTGTAACGTTTTATAGGTCAGTGATAAATTTAATATCCATACTCGATTTTAAAACGTGGAACAAGAATGGATTCAATAAATTATTACATTTTTCATGAGGTTGGCGTTTGATGAAGACTCTGGGGCGTTTGATTCCTGCACGAAGTACGTTTTCCCAAAATGATCGTGGATACTTTTGTAATGTTTGTAATACCTTTGCTTGAAAGCCAGGTTCTTCTTTAAACATCGGCGTCAGAATACTTGTATTTCTACATGGCATAAATGGTGCTTCAAATCGACACTGTTGAGGTCTATTGGAAACGATTTTCTTGTAACACGTGAACGTGTGCTTATGCTTCTGAAGTTTTATGTTTGTTGATGCCTCACTTGATGAAACTGATATAAGTTGATCAATTAATGCAACTGCTTCGGTTTTATTATCACGTAACGCATCAGACGGAGCATTTGCCAGCCACAACAAAATATGAGCGTGGGGGCTACCACGATGCTGGAATTCAATTCTTTTAAAATAATTTAGAATATAGTTTTTTCCAAAAGGACTGCATTTTTTGGATGCGAAGATTGTTCTTAACACATTCACTAATTTCTTGAAGTAAACTGCACATCTAACTGCATCTTCATTAACTAGTGTTGTTTTTTTCAATGTAGTTTTTTCAGCGGGAGTCTGATCAGAAATTTCCCTTCCATATTTTAACTTATATCATTTTCATTCGAGCTCATAGTGAGACAAATTGTAGGTTTTCCCAATTGTCTGATCATTGCGAAAAGATCTTTTTTTGATTGGACCAATACCATGCAGAATTGGAAATAGACCGTAGAAATGAGAGATTTTGTTCAATACAATTGTTTATGTACTCTTCGTCTTCAATTGGCTGCCGGGTAACTTTAATGTCTTTGCCCATATGTTTAAATGCCACTGTGAGGGAATCGCGCACACGAAGACTCATAATTTTCATCGCCATATATAATAAATGGTATGGTGTTTTAGCACGTCCATCTGATCTACGCAGCTCACTCGATGCTATCGAAAATGGCATTACTCGAACTTCTTCTCGGAAAGTTCTAAATTGACCCAAGTAGATCGCTGGAAATGACAGTTCTTCGGCATACTCATCGAATAGTAGACTGTTTGGAAGATTTTGTTCACCTGGTGCAATGCGAAGATACTGATCTTCATTCCACAGAAGTATTTGTTGTTGAGCATTAAGAGATTCATCTATAGGAATAAGTTCACGAGACGTATTTGAGGCGTAATTTGTTCCCCATTGAAGAAGGCTTCATCAATAATTATTCCGTACATACGATAAAGTGGAGAAGATATTAGATAAAGCAACCAAGCTTTTATTGTGCGTTTATTTACCATTCCGTGCAGATAGCTTGTTCGATGAATTTTTCTGCGTTTGATGTTTACATTTATGCAATGATCATCATCGATGTTTCGTGGGAGATTTTTATTCATGGTATTCACACAAACTGGCACATTTATAATTTGTCCAGAGATACCACATTGACCATTAAAGTGACGCAATCTCCTGATCTACATAAAGGGAATCCGAGGCGATATAAATCTCTTTGATATTATATCGCGCGGTGGTAGATGATCCGGAATGTCAGAAAATTTAAATCCGTTATACACTGACATAGCTGGAATGTTCTCCTTATTCAAAGAAGAGAAATACGTATTACAAGCCAAAATATCCTCCATAGAAATATTTGGCAAAATAGTGTGTAAAATTTCCTGGTGTGCATCTACTGGTGGTTTTAAATCTGCTTTGAACCATAATCTATCGCAAATTGTGCAAACATAGCCAAATCCATTTGTAAATTTATTCATAAATTCCTGGTGAGCTTCATAATGTTGAAGATAAGCACTATATGTGTCTTGCTCATTTACATCAATGGGAACATGTGGTATAGTTGATTCTTGAAGTGCGGCTGAAGTGGCGGGAGGATCACACTCTATTTCTAATGTTTGAGATTGTAACACTTCAGCAAAATCAACTTGTATATCACTCACATTCGAAGACACATTCACAATAACTGGAGAAACAACTGGTATTTGGGCGACAATATAATTGGCATCTTCCAGCATCTTTTTTCTCTGTCTATATTCACGATACCGCTGAGCGACTGATTTCCTCGTCTTTGTGGATGTAGTTGAGGTCAGATTCATTGGACTTTGCGATGAATTGACCTGATGTACGCCGGCTTGAACGACAATTATTCTTCCCTCAGAATTTTCAACAAGAACAAGAGTCTGCTCAGCCACTATTTAGAAAAATTTATGAATACATACATACCTGTTCGAACTGGAAATTAATTTGCAAATTTTTACTTCACTTTCACTGAATATATTTTTAAATATTAAATATTATTTAATAATAATAATAATTTTGATGATGTGGACTACACAAATCCGCGTCATTTTCTACGTGTCTAGGCGTTTGCGTCTCCTCGCACCTGTAATATCACGCGCATGCGCGAGTTTACGGATGTCACCATATGGCATGGGCTGTAGGCTGCAGTGTGTTTTTTTTTTTTGTTAACGAAGGGGGAGTCTTTCGTAGATACCGTCAACTTAGACGGCATGCACGATTCATACTGCTTGCTAAGGGTACACCTCATTCGGAACCTAGCACAGTCAGTAATTTTGATACTGTCTGGACTTGCAAAACAGTACACCTACGTACTAAACCCTCGAACTCCGTCTCCTCCACCACTCTCCCTGCGGAGCTGCTTCAACGTATTACTTCGCAGGGCTGGTTAGCTATATAGCTTCGTCAATGTCTATCGGTTAATGCGTCTCATTTGCTCAATGTATCTGAGTTCCTTTTGAACTCTAGTAGCGTATGCAGCTATCTCCTCCCACTTTTCTTCCGATTGCAACATGAACTCGACTACGTCAGCTGCATTTGGGATTATTCCTCCTGTTATAAGGCGTGGGCAGTGGAAACTGGCATGTTCCACGTCTTCTTCTACATTGATGCACACAGGGCAGTAGCGGCTGTCATCATGCCCGAAACAGTGCAGATATTTCCTAAAACCTCCATGTCCAGAAAGGAACTGTGTCACATGGTAGGTTGTATCTCCAAAGCTCCGATTTAGCCGTGGTCGCAAATCGGGAATCAGTTTATAGGAGCATCGCCCTTTACTGGAGGTATTCCATCGATCATGCCACCTTGTTAGTGACACAAGTCGCTCTTCTTCCCTCACCGCTTTTTTATTTATTTCGGCATCCGCTGCACATCTGTCATAGACTCGCTTCATTTCACTCGCGAGAATATCCGTTGGTATCCTACCAGCTGTGACAAACGCCGCGTCATCCGATATTGTTCTGTAGCCGCAACATGCCCTTAGGGCACTTAGCCTATATACAGACAATAGCTTCCTTTTGTTATCCTTCAGTTTCGCCGCATTTGCCCAAACTGGGGATGCATACAAGAGGACTGAAGTGGCCACATTTGCAAGCAATTTCCTCCTAGTTGACTTACCTATGTTAGGTAGGATCCTTGAGAGTGCCGCTTGTATGCTAGCGGTTTTCTCTACCGCGTAGTCAATAAGGGCCTTAAAATTTAACCTACAATCTATCATAACTCCTAGGTATTTCAGAGCCGGTTGTGAGTGAACAATTTGCTCCCACTCTGATTCTCATATGCTCGACTTTTTTCCGACTTGTTATCAGAACCGTCTCCGTTTTTTGCTCTGCCAATTTGAGTCCCGTCTGTTCGAGCCAATCTTTCACTTGTTTTATCGCTCCATTTGTAATCTGTTCCACTTCTTGTATGTGCTTAGCCACCGTCACTATCGCTATATCATCCGCAAAGCCTATTATTCTTACTTCTCTGGATACCGGTAAGTGAAGGACTTTGTCGTACATGATATTCCAGAGTACAGGACCTAGGACCGATTGCTGCGGCACGCCAGCAGTAACTTTGTACCTTTTTGTTCCAGCACTGCTCTCATACATCAGTTTCCTATCAGAGAAGTAACTCCTTAATATACTGAGAAGATACGGCGGAATGCCAATTTCATACAGGCTATTCAAGATGTGCGACCAGGTCGCCGAATTAAAGGCGTTTTTGACATCCAATGTGGTTACAGCACAGTATTCCTTTAGGGCTACATTTGGTATGCCATCCGGCCCTGGTGCTTTTCGGTCGCCGATTTCCTTCACGCTTCCATTATCTCTATTGCAGATACGACTGGATTCTGCTGGGTGTTTACGGTATCTGCAGATTCTAATCTGTCTATACTTGGTCCCTGGAGAAATAGCGTCACTACACTTCGATTAAGCATAACTGGACATACGACTGAAGGAGCTCGTTGCCCCGCCAGTTTCTTTAATACCATTTTGTATGCAGTACCACATGGGTTTATGTCCGCATCGTTGCACAGTTGTTTAAAACTCTCTACTTTACTTTTTTTAATCGCTTCTTGTAGTGCTTTCCTTGCCTCTCGAAAGTGCAAGCACCATTTCATAGCAAGCTCTGCCCCTGGACCTTTGCATTTTACGTCGTGCTTGCTGGCAGATCAGTTGCTCAGTTGCGCTATCTCCTCAGTCCACCAATAGCAGGGCGCTCCTTGTCGACTTTGCTTTCTTATTGGCATTGCCACATCGCAAGCTTTAGACAAAATTCTTTTTAGTTGTCGAGCTTGCTCACTTGCTGCACCTCGCTCTAAACTTTGGTCGTTTAGTGCGTACCCGCAGGCCTCGGTGTCCATCTTTCTGTCACTCCACCTTGGTCCTACTGGCTTAGTTGGGCGTACTCTTTTATTCTTTGACAGTTCGAAAAGAATTGCCTGGTGGTCACTGTGAGTGAATTCCTCACTTACTCGCCACTTGATTTTCTGCAAAAGTGAACTGCTGACAAGTGTTTGATCAATAATAGATCCCGTACCGGCCTTGCGATATGCAAAAGCGCGACCATTATTTGCGTCACTAATGTCTACTCTAGCAATGGCTTCTAGCAGGCTACGCCCTCTGACGTTGGTAAGTCTACTACCCCACTCGGTAGCCCATGCGTTGAAATCACCACCAATTACTACTGGCGATCTAACTTCAACGTCCCGCGTGAGGTCATCTAGAAACGTTTCGAAGCGCTCTCGCGTCCATCTAGGCGGGGCATAGCAGCTATACATATAAATGTTATCCTCTTTAGCTCTTACGAAGCCCTCCACTTCATCATAAATCTCTTGGAGAGGGTGTTTGCGCGTTCAAATGACAGTTTCCATGTCTTTGCTGCAACACCATCTAGAGTCCTTTTTAACCCTAAAGGGGTCGCATATTAAGACTACCTCTGCTCTCTGCTCTATTGACATCTGAGTAAGCAGGTCCTGTGCTGCTTCGCAGTGGTTTAAGTTAATCTGGATAACTCTCATATCTTTTGGTCACTCAGAGCTCTCTTGAAAACTGGGCTTCTACCGCTGCCAGCTATATGCTTAAAATTGGACTCCCACCTGGCCCTGCAGAGCATGCAGTCTGGGTCCTTGCTGCATTCCTTCGCGACGTGGCCTTCCTCGCCGCACTTTCTACACTGTTTTGAACGATCTGCTTTGTTTTTGCATTCTCGCCGAATGTGTCCAAACTCTAAGAATTTAAAGCATCTTGTTAATATTAGGCATTCACGGGTCCGACAGTTTACCCAGCCCACTTTGACTCGTCCAGCAGCTAGAATTTTATTCGCCTCTGTTTCTGTCAGGCTTAGGACTGCGGTCTGTGTGCCATTGAACGCCTTTCGTATATTTACTACCTCTACAGTAGATGCCCCAATGTCGAATTGATCGCATATTGCGCTTATGATGTCTTCTTTGGTAATGATCTCGTCGATGTCTTTACACTCGAGAGCCTTTTTTTGTGATAGGCTCCGTACCGCCCCCCCTCGTTCTTCTAGTGTATTGCCTATTATTGAGGTGAACTCCTTGGTTTTTTCACCCGCGTTTGACAGCTGGATAAGTATTTCACCCTTTTGCGTTCGCCTTATTTTTGAGACCATTTTACCAAGTTCTCCGAGTTTGGGGTCGGTATTTCCGCGTAGGAAGTTTCGCCCTTCGCTTCTATCACTATCGCGTCAGGTCTAATTCTCCTTGGTCTTGCATCCCTTGGCTTGGTTTTCTTAGCCACCATTCTCCATTAAGTTGCATCCGCTTTTTAGTTTTCCTCCGTGTGGTAGAGGTAGATGGTGTTCCAGTAACTTGCTGTACGCCTGTTCACCAAGTTGGTCTGCTTAGGTTGGGGAGTCAGAACCGCTCCATCCAGTTTCCTCTTGGGGTCTGGGTTGTGCTTTAGCCATGGGGATGTTTGTGAACCACTGCTTTTCCTTTTTACCTCCTTGGCTTTTTGATCTCCCTGCTCAATGGCTGTCAGCTCGTATAGTGCCTTGATACTCTCTATAGCATACCTAATAGGCTGGTGTATAGAACGACTTTTGCCCTCCTCCAGCATTTCCACTAGGCTACGTATTTTCTCGCATAGCCCGCCGAAGGCCGCTTGCTATCGCTTACTATCCGCGCTGTTCACGATATTATCTTTCATCGCGTCAGTCTCATTTTCGCGCGATACAGCAGCAAGAACGGGAGATCTGAGAGTTTTGGATGCCCTCCGGAATGCATTGGCTTCCGCCAATCCGACCTCATTATCTCTACTGGCGTTATTGTTGCTGGTTTTATTTTTCTGGTTCGTTGCCACTTAGTAATGTTGTTGTTTTTGTTGTTGTTTAAGGATGTAATTGTGTCTCCATATTAAAAGGGTCCCCACTCAGGTCCGTTATATCTAATCGTAGTGTAGTTGCCTTATAACCCCATGGTTGTCTATACTACGAGGAGTGCCGAGGGGATTTGGCAACCCTGGTGTTGCAATCTGGCAACTGACAACTGTATCGCAAAGTGTGACATTTTTGGCTTTTACGTACTCACATCGTTTTGAAATACCAGCGCTATTTGTGTTGTTTACAGTAACTTAAAAGATTCATCTCGGTCCAAAAATGGAATTAAATCGTGAACATTTTCGTGCGATTATTTTTTACAACTTTCGACGTGGATTAACTCAGCAACATTGCATGGATGAGCTTAATTCATTTTTTGGCGATGAAGCTCCATCAAGGACCAGTGTTTATCGATGGTATGGTGAATTCAATCGTGGTCGTAGTTCACTCCAAGACGAATTTCGTGAAGGTAGTCCAAAATCAGTTGTTGTTCCGAAAACCATTGATGCTGTGCGCGAACTGATATTGCAAGATCGTCATGTGACCTATCGTGAGATTGAGACAATCTTAGGCATTAGTGGGACCAGAATACATTCAATATTGCATAAACATTTGACTGTCAAAAAAGGCTCGTGTCGATTCGTCGGAGGAACTGCTCAAAAAATACGATCGCGGGGCTTCGAAACACGTCTATGACATCGTGACAGGTGAATCATGGATTTACGCGTATGAGCCCGAAAGTAAATAGCAGTCGACTGTATGGGTGTTTCAAGATGAGCCAAATCCAACAAAAGTTGTTCGCGCACGAAGCACTTCCACGCAAATGGTCGCCTGTTTTTTTGAAAAAACTGGATATGTCGCAACCGTACCACTAGAACAACGCAGAACAGTAAATTCTGAGTGGTACACAACCATTTGTTTGCCAGTTGTCTTTCAAGAAATTAGGAAAACCAATCGCCAAAGACGGATCACTCTTCACCAGGACAATGCGAACTCTCACACATCGGCTCAATCAGCTGCATTTTTGAGCACCCAAAACATCGAATTAATGGGTCATCCGCCGTTTAGTCCTGACTTGGCACCGAATGACTTCTTTTTATTCCCGTACGTAAAAAACAAACTGAGAGGTCAAGGTTTTTCGACACCTGAAGAAGCGGTTGCGGCATTTAGAATGCATGTTTTGGAGGTACCTCATTCAGAGTGGCAATAGTCCTTCGACCATTGGTTCAAACGCATGCAAAAGTGTATAGATCTTCATGGAGAATATTTACAAAAACAATAAAGTGATTTTCGATGATTAAAATTTTTTTTTGTTCTCTAATTCCGAAATATAAAAGGCACCCCTCGTATGTAGGGAGGCCATGCGAGGGTTGACACATGTCTTTATGGGTACATGTGTTCAGAGCCGGGTCAGCACTAACCAGGAAAAAATTCAACTGGACCTACACGATCAAGTGAATGGTGACGCTTAGAGAGCGTTACCTGAGGCCTGCCAAGGTTTTAACGGGACAGGGGCTACCGTGACATTAACCCAGGAGCCGTTTCGGCAAGGTATTACCCTTGCCTACTAAAGTCCTAGAATAACACAGTAACCAGTCCATGTCGAACTAAATTCCTTTCCATTGCCAGTTTGCCATAATTAAGATCTTACTGGTCTCGATCTTAATGGGGCCTCCCGCCGTTTACCATACCTGTTTCCCTCAGTCTATTGTAGTTGAGTAACTGCTCATAACTAACAGACTGGGGTGTGGATTTTAGTCGCCTCTTACGACAGGCATCCATAACCGCGTTGAAATTCTAACCCCTTAACCCGCTGGGGGCTGCAGGGTATGGCATAGTATTTGTGTATATTGTGTGTGTGTACGAAGCACCGCCGAGTGGCAAGCGGTCGAAAACAGAGTGGGGAGACTACGAGGCACCGCACAAAGCCGAAAAAGAGAATAGCTTGAATGCCGTAAGCATATACATTTCGTGACGGTTTTTAGTAACGCAAGCTCATGTGTCTCAGCTTTGAAATTATACTCTGACGCGCGTAAAGAAGTTTCACTTCAAAAGAACTAAACGAAAAAGCCCACAAAGTACTTTACGTTACTAATATATATAATACAAAGAACAAAAAAAAATCACCACCAATATTTTTCGTCTAACTACGAGCAAGTGATAACAACAAAGACATTTACAAAATAAACAAGCTAATGAGCTGCATTGTCAATTTTGAAACACCTCACCATAAGTGCAGCATTTCACAGAATTATTGTAAAAATGATTGTACCAGTATGCGTGAAATGCACTGGAGACATCTATCAATGGAATGCAAAAGCCAAATAAAGGAAGTTAAATGCGCCTTATGTGGCGGTAACCATACCGCCAACTACAAAGGATGCGAAATTTGTAAAGCATTTAAAATCCAAAGATCTGCCTTTCTGCGCATCAAAGAACCAACATTAAACACAAATTAAAGTAATACACCAATAACAACAGCCGTAACAAACATAATTCCCGGAGTAAGCTATGCTGATATTGCATCTTCCTCAAGGGAACTGACTAAAAAATCTGGAAAAAAACAATGATATTGAAGAGCTTAAAGACATGGTAAAATCTCTAGTGAACCAAATGACAAATATGATGAATATAATGTACAATGCTTTTGAGGAATATGAATGGACAAAAGTTATAAAATTAAAATTCTAATTTGGAATGCAAATGGACTAACATAGCACTATTTAGAACTAAAACAATTTTTAATTGACAAAGAAATTGGCATAGCATTGATTGCAGAAGCACAATTCACTGACAAAAGTCTTCTGAAATTTCCTAAATATAAAGAGTATGTGAAAAACCATCCTGATGGAAGAGCCCACAGAGGGACTGTCAAGAAAAAGATGGCAGAAAAAAAGAAAACTGAAATTGGCTAGAAAAATTTTAAAGGATACCTTAAACAAAATAAATACGAAGAACCTGACTCCGGATACAAACTAATCTTTTGGAAATATACCAAAAAAATATAAACCCAAATAAACATCAACCACTATTAAAGAAAGATGACAATTCATGAGCCGTTACAAAAGAGGAAAAGGCGAAAACTTTGGCAAATTACTTCGAAAAAGTTCTATCAAATGACGAACAAAAGAAAATCGACAACCGAAACAACTTCCATTATGATTTTACAAAAATAAAAAGGACGAGCACACACAAAATAATAGCTGGCATCAAAAAAGGAATGAAACATAAAAAAGCACCCGGATATGACATGATAACAGGAGAACCATTAGCGGAGCTACCAACCAATGCGTAAACAGTGGCTCATTAAGCAACTCGGACATACATAGCATGCAGCTTCAAATTCAAAATTTTTGTAAGAAATGCAAGTTAAATATTTTTATTTTCATATTTTTCTTTTGGGTATTCAAATAGGATTTTAAAAATAGTAAAAATATTCTAATTTAGAAAACCCATTACCTCTTTGTTATAAAAAATTTATCATGCAGCATTTGGAAAATTGGTGTCAAAAACAAAGGCGGACATTTGGTATTATCGCGATTGTTTGGCATTTTAAAATAGGGTATCCCACTATTAGTTTGCTGTCGGTAAAAAAGCGCAAAGAAAGAAGGAAACGTAATAAATTAAAATAAAATTTCTGTCGTGTTTTGTTAAATAAAAGTCCAAATTATAAACATAGGTAGACAACGTGGACAAAGGTCAATTCGGGAAATCGCATAAATAGTGAATAGACCCTGTTCGACTATATACGACTTGATAAAACGTTTCGAATAAACAAAATCCTTTGAAAATAAGAAGGAATCGGCACGAAATCGGACAACAAATTTAGAAAATTTCAATTTTGAGCTCTCCTAAGGTCGCAACAAAAGTCGTCCAACTCCTTAATATTAACTGCGACCCCAAAGTATACGTATAGAGTTGCGAAATAATTATTTTAATGGAAGAGTTGCACGAAAAAAATCATTCATCAACAAGATTAACCGACACATTTTATTTGTAGATGATAGCAAGTTTAACATATTTAGGTCAGATGGATTTCTGGGGAAGACCTAATGAAGAGTTGCTGGAAAAAAACTTACGTCCGACCGTTAAACATGGGGGTGGGTCGGTAATGTTATGGGGTTGTATGTCCGCTGTTCGTACCGGAAATTTGTGCTTTATTAACGGCAATATGGACCACAAACAATACCTAACATTTATGAAAGGAAATTTGGTCCAAAGGGCTGACAAGTTGTTATATTTTTTTCTTTAATATTATTTGCCTAACACTACTTTATATAAATGTGCGAGTTTTTTTTCATGTATTTTGCTTAGATTTTATGTAAGTATTTTTTATGTATAAATGAGTTGAAGTTGGTTTATGGTTTTTGTAGTTTTGAAAAATACGCTTGAAGCACAAAAATAAATGTGACATATGAACGCATTACATTTTAATACATATTTTTTGGTTTAAAACCATATCACTTGGGTGTCCGAGTTCCTTATTGAGCCACTGTACACATATTTTTGCGAAACCTTTTTAATGCAATGTTTCGCTTACAATATTTTCCGAAACTCTGTGAAATGGGCAGAGATTATTGCATTACCTACTGCATCATCATAAGGAACAATAAGCTTACTACTGACAATATCTAAAATTGCTGAAAAACTAATAACAGCTAGAGCCCGCAAGGAAGCGTTCTTGGACCACTTCTTTTTCTCCTTAATTGGCGCGGTAACCACTTCCATGATTTTGGCCGCTTCCTTCTCGTGCTAACCGGCGCCAGTTGGACACACCATGTGACACACCTTCTCTACCTGATCTTTCCAACGCAGAGGAGGACTTCCCTTCCTCTACTTCCACCAGCTGGTACCACATCAAATACTTTCAGAGCCGGAGCGTTTGTATCCATTCGGACGACATGACTCAGCCCACGAAGCCGCTGGATCTTTATTCGCTGCGCTATGTCTATGTCGTAGTAAAGCTCTTACAGCTCATCGTTTCATCGCTTGCTATATTCATGGTTGCCAACGTGTAAAGGTCCAAAAATCTTACGCTGAATCTTTCTCTCAAACACTCCAAGCGTCGCTTCATCGGATGTTGTCATCGTCCACGCTTCTGCGCCATACGTAAGGACGGGCATGATGAGAGTCTTGTGGAGTGTTAGTTTTGTTCGTCGAGAGAGGACTTTACTACTCAATTGCCTACTTAGTCCAAAGTAGCACTTGTTGGCAAGAGAGATTCTACGTTGGACTTCCAGGCTGACATTTTCACCGGTGTTAATTCTGGTTCCTAAGTATATAGCGGCCGCCGTAGCCGAATGGGTTGGTGCGTGACTACCATTCGGAATTCACAGAGAGAACGTCGGTTCGAATCTCGGTGAAAACACCAAAATTAAGAAAAACATTTTTCTTATAGCGGTCGCCCCTCGGCAGGCAATGGCAAACCTCCGAGTGTATTTCTGCCATGAAAAAGCTCCTCATAAAAATATCTGCCGTTCGGAGTCGGATTGAAACTGTAGATCTCTCCATTTGTGGAACAACATCAAGGCGCACACCATAAATACGAGGAGGAGATCGTCCAAACACCCAAAGAGGGTGTGCGCGCCAATTATTATTATTATTATTAAGTATACGAAGCCCTTTACAACCTTACGTAGGTGCCGATACGGGAGTGCGCCGACTGTTTGTTTGATGACAGGAGGTACTTCGTTTTGTCCTCGTTCACCACCAGACCCATTCGCTTTGCCTCTTTATCCAGTTTGGAGAAGGCAGAACTAACAGCGCGGTTGTTAAGCCCGATGATGTCAATATCATCGACATACACCAACAACTGTACGCTCTTATAAAATATTGTGCCTGAGCGATTAAGTTCTGCGGCTCGTACGATCCTCTCCAACATCAGGTTAAAGAAGTCACACGACAGCGAGTCACATTGACTGAAACCTTGTTTGGTATCAAAAGGCTCGGAGAGGTCCTTTCCAATTCTGACGGCGCTGCTGGTGTTGAACAACGTCATCTTGCAAAGCCGTATTAGTTTTCGGGGATACTAAATTCAGACATCGCGGCATACAGAAAACTCTTCTTCGTACTGTCGAATGTAGCTTTGAAGTCGACGAAGAGATGTCGACACACCATCTCCTTTCATGGGCTTTTTGCAAGACTTGGAATATTGTGAATATTTGGTGGATGGTAGACTTTCCAGGTCTAAAGCCACACTGATAAGGTTCAATCAGTTGGTTGACGGTGGGCTTCAACCTTTCACACAATACGCTCGTTAGAACCTTATAGGCGATATTTGGAAGACTAATCCCTCGGTGATTGGCACAGATTGCAGGATCGGTCTTCTTATGGATTGGGCAGAGCACAGTTAAATTCCAATCGGCAGGCATGCTTTGATAAGACCATATTTTGCATAGAAGCTGATGTATGCACCTTACCAGCTCCTCGCCGCCATGTTTGAATAGCTCAATCGGTAGTCCGTCGGCGCCCGCGGCATGGTCGGGTAACGGAACGACAATTCCGTCGTCAACGATTGGGGTATCGGGATATTCACAATCTCTGTGACATCCGCAGTTATCACTGTTTAACAGGTTGGAGTAATGATCCCTCTGTATGCCAGTCACCAGTTCGCCGTTTTTGTTTTTAAAGGAACACGCCCCGGTCTTGAAACCTTCTGTAAGCCACCGAACTTTCTGGTAAAATTTTCGGGCGTTGTCCCTATTGGCTAGCATCTCAAGTTGCTCGCACTCCCGTATTTCGGCCTCTCGTTTCTTCTGTGAGAAACTAATTCTCTTGACGAAACTAATTCTTTAATTGCTACGATCGCAGATTATTTTTTTTCGCCGGGACAACTACTAGGTACAGCATTCAGTCAACATTAAGACCATTACACTGCACTCTGATTCCCTTTTAATTTGCTTTAAATCTACCCAACCTCCGAAGAAATCTGAGTTGATCTTGTGGTACCAAGGAGTCAAGGTGGTCGCTTCTTAACACATCAAAGTGGTCCGCCGTCTCATCCTCCTCTTCACAAGCTGGGCAGAGTACATACTCTCAGATGCCCCCTGTTTCATGTGCTTCGCCCACAAAAAGTTGCCCGTCATCAGCCCAACAAGCTGCCTGCAGTCCCCTCAGCTTAAGGACAGGAAGATTTGCGACAGTCGGTCGGACATGACAAGTAACATCAGTTTAGTTCATCGGCAGCCTCTCTCAGCCTACCAAAGCTCGCCTGTGGGTTGTAGTAACCCATTTGCTAATCGTGGATGTGATGGCCGCAGAAGGGAGTGGCATGACGGGTTCCGGACCGATGAAGTTGGCTTCAAACTCATCTAAGTGAAGGAGTCAGAGGTCTCGTTACCCACGATACCCACGTGTCCCAGACTATTATGTCTACCGACATAGTTTAACCTGGATTTACAGGACTCGACCACCCTTGAAGTGGTTAGAGGCTGTCTAAGGCCATGAACGCAGCTTGGCTTTCGCTGCAGATACATATAGAGCTGCCTCTCCATCTGTTTTCCACAACAAAGTTCATTGCTTCTTGAATAGCATACACCTCCGCTTGAAACACAGATGCGTGCATTCCTAGTATAAAGTGCAGTTTTGCCCCGCTGTAATCCACGTAGACCGCAGAGTCGGAGCCATGCTTGGTCCTGGAGCCATCCGTGAAAATGCGAAAACTGTGTTTGCCGAGCTCATTTTCAGAGTTTGACCACAATTTAGCCACTGGCGCTACCACACTCTACCTCTTTTCAAGTACGACTCTTGATGGCATGACGTCAAGGGACATGGAATGAATCATTGGATCGAGACCCATGCCTTCTCTGTTATTCAATGCCGGACAGGAGCCGTACCAGTTCCCATTGTGTTTCAGTCTGCAGGTGGGCCTCAAAGCCTCTCCTTTGATGAAAGCATCAAGCGGTGGCAGACTCATCAGATCATGTAATGCCGGGCCTGAAGTAATGGGAAAAGCCCGGGTGCAACAGATGGCCACTGTGCGTTGTAGTCTCGACATAATCCTCCTGACTTCCACCAGAGAGACTCGACTCATCCAGACCAAGGATGCATAGTTGATAATAGGTCTTATCAATGTATCTAGTAGTGGTATTTCTTTATTTATTTTTACATATTGTATCTAACATTTCAATAATTTATACAATAATTCATTTAAATATATAAATGCATAAAGAAAGGAATAATAAATTTGTGGCAATAACAATGCTGTCTGTCACAGCTCAAAAATTATTCAATTATTTTACCAGTCTGTAGCGGTGATTTTTCCTTCAAACTGCAGACCGAACTCCATTTCCATAACCAAAACACATTTTTGCTTAAGATTCCTTGTGTTATATTAGTTTCTCCGGGAGTCTGTTGCAATTGTATTTATAAATGGTGTTCGAGATATACAGGGTGGGCCATATAGCTTTTGCGTTTTGAACAGCCTATTTTTTTGAGAATGGTAACACAAATGACATGTCAAATGTGTTCATAATTTACTTAAAGGTTTGAAATTTACGCTATACGCTTGAACAAAATTGGGAAATATTGAAAAGCTATTTCCAAAGTTGTGAGTCTTCTTCTTCTTCCGCGGTTACAGTAAATGGAGAACGTTACCGTGACATGGACGACATTTGGCTTCAACAGTACGGTGCAACTTGTCACACTGCCAAAGTTACACTCGAACTTTTGGCTACCGTTTTTGAATTCCGATATCAATTGGCCGTCTCTGAGCTGTGATCTAAGCCCGCTGGACTGTTTTTTGTGGGGAGCCGTTAATGACAAATGCTATGCGAACCATCCGGAGACGATTGATGCTTTAAAACACGAAATCAAAATTGGAGCCCATTCATGAAATTGGAGCCCAAACAATCGAAAATGTACTTACAAATTGGGTTGATCGAATGGCCTACTGTAAAGCCAGTCGTGGCAGTCATTTGAACGATATAATTTTTCATTCATAAATGACAATGTTCAATCTTCAAAATAAAAAAAAAAATTTGAAAAAATATTGATTAGGTTTTTTTTTATAGCCGACTCAAAAAGCAAATTTTACATGGCCCACCCTATACTTCATGTGTGGTTCTAAAGAATAAATGTGGCTATCTTCTTAGTCTCTAGTGTTATTGCATAGCTCGGAGAGAACTCGGGTAGTGTGAGGATTCTTTTAATGAAGTAACGTTGAAGTTTATTTACTTCATCAAATAAGGCATAACCCCAAACTTCCGCTGCGTAAGTTTGTATCGCTCTGCATACCGCTTGGAACGGCTTCCAATTAGAGTTTAATGAAATGAATGGCTTCGCTGAATGTGCAATTAATACTAGCTTTTTCTGAAGTATTCTGGTTTCTAAGGGCTTGCCGAATGCCATTTTGGGTGTGACAATGACACCAAGATATCTCTATTTTGCCACCAATTTAATTTCTTCACCTAGGTACCACAATTTTTCTGCCTAAGAAAGTCATCCACCTTCCAAATAGTCGTGCAAATCATTTAGGTATAAAGTGAACAATAATGGCCGCAACAGATATACTTGTTTCACTCTGGTGCAGGTTTCAAAATAATTGGATACTTCTTTTCTCGTCCAAACCGCAGATATATTCTCGTAGATATTTTTTATGAGCTTCGTTATCTAGCTAGATATTCTCATCTGCCGAAGTTTATAAATCAACGGTCACCTCGACACCCTGTCAAACGCCGCCTTGAAATCAACAAAATATGAGTAGACTTTTTGATTTTCATCAAACTTTAAATGAATAGGGTTTTCCAGACAGAAGTGTTATTTTGATATTCAAACACAAATAAAAAAAATATAAGTGATCGGATGTTTATTTCATTATAATGAGAAAGATATGCCGTTAATGGTGGGAAATACGACCATGCTTACAGGAAAATATCCTTTTCGTGAAGTTTTCCATAACCGAATTGCAAAGTGGCTGCCCTATGTCCTCAATAGCCTCACGAGTTCCATTTTTGAGGCCTTGAATCGGACCTGGGCTGTTGGCCAGAAGAAAAAAGGCACAAGGTGTTCAATCACAAGATCTCGGTGGTCAATTCTGATCACCTCTTCGAGAGATAACACGGTCCGGAAACTTTTCCCGTAAAAGATCAATGGTTTCGTTGCTTGTGTGGCACGTAGCGCCGTCTTGTTGAAAATAAACGTTGTCCAGATCAATACCCTCCGATTCCGGCGATAAAAACTCGTTAGTCATCTCTTGTTAGGGCGATCCATTGACCTGTAACACTTGTTATTGGAAAATCCTTTACAATAGACGTAAGATTATAAATGCTATCTACAGTTGAACAGTTTGTTCTAAAGTTAGGTTAGGTTAGGTTATGGTGGTAGTCGGTCTGCATGACCACCTCACTTAGACCTTACAGGTCTGTTGTGATACCACTGTGCTGCACGGGAAACCCATTTGCCTTCTTTCGAGGAACCAGTTTGTGGCTCTTATGAAACGTAGAATTGATCCCAACCCCCTTGCCAGACAGCTCTGTAAGAGAATTAAAAAAGTATTTACCGAGACAACCTGCTCTGATTTCAGCTAGTGCTGGACAATTGCAAAGGAAGTGCTCAACTGTTTTTTCCTCTTTCTTATCTCTACAACTTCTGCAATATTCATGGGAGAAAATTCCTAGTCTCGAGGAATGCCTGCCAAACAGCCAGTGACCGGTTAAACAAGTCACGACCTTCGAGATATTATCTCTTGAGAGACTAATCAATTTCTTTGTTCTTTTCTTATTGATTTGCGGCCATAGTAGCCTAGCTGTTACACGTCTTGTGGTGTGCCTCTGCAGACCTGTCTGCTTAGAGTAGTGCTGCCTAATTTAGCCGTTACCTTTCTTTTGACGAGTATAGCTTCTACGATGGCAACGACGTGTGGTTCAACTCCAAAATCTTCTAATGTATCTACTGTGGCGTTTGCATTTATATTGTTCAATGCACCTTATATATCTACGAAAGCAACCAATGAAAATTCGTTGTCTAATCAACTTTTTTCCACCATCCGACGAGTGAGTGTAAGACGGTTTCTGTAGACTTTTCTTTAGTATAGGCATGTTGCGCCGAGGAGAGCCAATTGAAAGGCACAACGCCCTGTATATATTCATCCATTACTCTCTCTAGGATCTTGAGAGGAAAATACGGTAGACTTATGGGTCTGAAGTCTTAGGGGTAAGTGTGTAAGGACCTACCTGCCTTGGGTACGAAGGAGACTTTTGCCTCTCTCCAGCCTAGCGGAATGTGGCCCACGTTAAGACATTTTCTAAGGAAAATTTTGATTAACGGAAATATAATGTCCCGTGATTGCTGCAGTTCAGCAGGGTAGATATCGTCTAGTCCTGGTGATTTATAAGGACCAAAATTATTAATAGCCCATTCGATCTTTGCGTGTGTAACTAAGAAACTTCCTAGGTCGGATTGCCTTTCATTATTGGCAGAATCGTTTTGTTCCACCGGCTTGTTTCCTGGGAAGTGTGTCTCTTGCCGCTTCTGAAGTTTCTTTAATTTCTTTGCAATCATTTTGCTAAGATTCACGCTGCGCAATTCTAACTGCTTTTTATAGTTTTTTAATTTAGCCTTATAGGCTTGTAGTCCTCTGACCTTCTCTTGGCCTTGGCCAGATTAAAAAATGTTCTATCGGATTCACGTAGCGGGGGGAGATGCTTGGACCACCAAATTGGTTTAGACTTCCCTCTGAGTCGGACCACGGGCTACTAAGGAGATGTTCATTGCTTTAGTTACCTGATAAGCCAGTTTATCCAGTTCCCTACATGTAGTTTGGTCTTTGGGGGCTCTCTTCGGCATTCAAGTTCTTAATTTTTTGTTGTAAGCAAGGGTGATATCCAGAACTTTCTCTCTGTTTATAGTAACAAAAGTCGGCTCTGAGCCTAAATTCAAAACACAAATTTTATTTTCTAGAATAAAGTCAAGCAGTGATTCAACTCTAGCGTTAGTGTCGCTGCTCTGCCCCAGGATGTTGTGAGCATTTGCGTCGCAGGAGACAACCAAATCTTTATTTTTTCGGGATGCCTCTTGCACCAACAGACGGACTTCATATAGACGGAGGCTGGTCAGAAACCAGTTTTCCCGACATCGATGCTTGCCGCCACCATGTCGCCGCTACTAAGCTGCGGAGGCAAGAAAATATTTATATTAATTTTTGCGAGGATGCTGCTATGAATCTTACCTGTGTGTTGTACGGCAATCAGTTTAAAGGCGATGAGCTCTGCTCTACCCTGATACCAGCCCGCGTCAGACAAAGGGGAGGAAGGCCGGGGTGTTCCTCTAGGACCTGGAGGTACACCTCGGCGATAGCTTCCTAAATCCACCTCCAATTTTCCTTAGGAATGACTCTTTCCTCTTCTCCCTTGTCGATGATGGCCAGTATTTCACCGCCGCCTTTTACAACCTCACTAAAGGTTGGATGCTTATGGCCACCTATCCCAAGTCGGATATTCTCCCTTTGCCCACTCTAGCGATTTGGCCTGGTCTATGGTTACTGGTCTCTCCTAGTCTAAATAAGACCCTATTGGCCTTCTCCTTCTCATAGTAGTTCTGCTTGGAGGGACGGACATATTTAGCCGGTCCACCCCTTCCTACCTTGCTCTCAGCTGTGGCAGTAGTCGGAGTCACATTTGTAGGTTTTTTGGGAGGACCGACCTCCTTGTAAGTAAAGTTTTTCCCATTCAAATTCCGCCTGTGTAGAAGTCCGTGTGCACAGGTAAGGCTAGATAGAACCGGAGGTCGCCGAGTATCCGGAGCACTCCGTTCGTAACTGGGCTATTTTTGGTCTGGGTCCCCAGCCAGGCAAAGCCTCGGCACGGGTCGTATAACACCTTGTTCCAATCCAGAGCAGAGCTTGGTCATCGTTAAAAAGCAGCCCAAACCAAGGGAATGGAGTGCATTCGCTCAATACTGGAATGTATTCAAGCGACTACACTGCCATCCATTGGTAAAGTCTGATTAGTGATTCGACTAAGCCTCCACACCATAGTAAGGTGTCTGCCTTCGCGGAGGAACTTTCTTCTAAAGCCAACTTGGAATTTTGTGAGCACATCGTGTTTTCCACCCAATTCGCAAGTCTTGCGTTAACTAATCTCATTAACACCTTTGCGAAAGAGTTCATAAAAGATATTCCCCGATAGTTACTGGCTGCATTTACATCTCTCTTTTTAAAAATTTTGAAAATTATTGTTTTTTTTCAAAAGTCTCGCCGATTCTTTCGGTCTCAAAAATTACGTTGTATACTTTTGTTAACTCCAATAGAACTTCCGGCGAAACAAACTTAAGCAGTTCATATAGTGTTCTATACTCTCCTGGGGCTTTATTTATTTTAGCACGTTCATTGGTTTTTTCGACTTCCATAAAAGTTATATCTTTATCGAGATCATCATCTTTACATAGCGCAGCTGCGTAATAAATGTCTTTTGTTAATTGTGGTTGGTTTGGTAGGTTTTGAAAATAGTGTTTAAAATCGTTCGCAGTAATATTTGTATAAACTTGAAATGGATTTCTTCTTATAATCCTATATTCTTATATCCTTCGCCAAAGTCCACCATTCTTTTGCAGTTTTGTCAATTGGTTTTTTCAATTTTATTCATAATATTCTTTCTACAATATGTATTTTTACATGTGTTTCTATAAAGTGGTTTTAATAATTCTGGCAGGTGACTGTGGCACTGACATTTTTATTACGTTGGCAAGCCGTGTAGATCCACAGCCGTATAGATCCTTAGGATCTTGCTAGAAGAAAGACCCCACGTTTTCCCAAAGAGAACCCTGCATCACCAGAAGGCTGTCAGTGCCTTGGATGTCTTTGTTTCAACAAGTAACTTCCAAAGAAGTTTATTATCGAGGTTTATTCTAAGATGTTTGATTTCTTTGGATAGCTGGTTTGTGACTCCTTTTAGCTTAGGCAGAACGAGTCCATCAAGCTTTCTCCTTCTGGTAAAAAAAACAATTTGGTGGGGTTTGTCGATAGCTTTTTAGCGCAACACAACTGTCAATCACTTTCACAGTTTTCTGTATTTTTCTACAGACGTTCATAAGCGAAGGGCCTGTTACGAAACAGGAATGTCATCCGCATTTGCTTGAGCGTAGACTCCAGCATCATTTAAGGTGGTGAGTAGAGGATCGGTTAACTCCACTATCCGTTCAAGACTTTTCAGCATGAAAGAGGTCATGCTGATGAGTCCCTAGCTTTTGGGGCTGGTGTAATCATCTATCCCAACCATAGGGATGAATTCGACCCTCACCATCGTCAGATAGCGTCGTATATAAGCCAGTGCCAGACATGTAGTGAATATTTTCTTCAGAGCTGCAGTCACGGACTCTATGCCTTAAATCATTTATGGTCCGGCGGACTTGTTGCCACAAAAAAATCTGATGGCAAATCGAATGGCGGCTTCATTCACCACAGATCTGGCAACGTACCAGTCACGCCGAGAGGCTGTAGTAGCTCTGACAACAGCCTCTTTCGTTAAGGGCTGTTATTACGTGATTAGCTGAAAAGTGAGAGCCCATCAGCAAGCTAAGTGTCTCACTTTGCTTCTCCGTGAAGGAGCCATCAGATTTCCTAAGTGACCCCAGCTTTGCGGTTGGATCTCTTTTCAGGATCCTAACCGATTTCGTCGTGTCACTTAGGGATTCAATACAGTCGCAGAATTCACTAATAGAAGCCCTTTGCGACCCCTGTATTAGCTTCTTGTAGTTCTTCTGAACATGGCGGTATCGCTCACAGTCCTCAGCAAGATTAGTCCTGAGGGCCCAGTTTAGAAGTATTCTCGACTCCCGCCTCAATCCTTGGAGCTTTCGGTTCCACCACGAAGCGGGAGTCCGACCAAGGAGAAGGCGAATTGGACAGGTTGACTCAAAACATTCAGCTGAGGCAGCGCTGAGTTTCTCAACAGTCATCTCAATATCATGTTCTCTCCGAAGTCTTGGTGGCGTCACGTCAAGGTTCCGTAAGGCCCAAGCTAATTTGCGTTACTGTCAAGGGACGGTAACTACACACCACAATCTGAGCCATTCATTTGGGATAGACATGAAAGGTGACAGTACCAAAGAAGATACTCAAACGGTTCCTGTACCGAGAGCCCATGACATCAACACTGGCCTCTTCCACTCGCACCACAAGGGAAGGGGCTTCTTTCTCTTCCCGGATGCTAGCAGTAGTGTGCGCGAGGACTCGCCAAAACCTTGTGTTGATGCCCAAGTACGGGACACGCAGGCAGGACAGGACATCCACTGTAGGCAGATCGGGATCCGGAATCCAGCAGATGACCTTCATGAAGGATACGCTCCCCCCGCTATAGACCGCGAAGCGAGTGGTCCCCATGGGGGCACGTTATTGCCAGCGGTCTTTATCTACTTGAAGTTGACCTGAGATGCGCACGTCACCCTTATGGTGCCGTCCTTTGTCCCATAGCCCTTCGCGTTTTCTTCAGGACCAGAGGCAACAACCCGACGCAACAGCCGACTTTTGCAGTATTTGATATCTGCATGAGCTGATGGTCAGGCCCCAGTTTTCCGATCACTGCCACAGGTCGTGAGCCAGCAGCCTTCACGCTATAGGATGGCTTGGCCATACCCCTGGATGTGCTCGGGCGAATGTCGAGCTTGCCATCCTCCTCTGACAAAATTTTCGCCGGGCAGACAGCTTAATTGACGTTGTTGTCGAGGCGGCGGTTAGACCGTGGCTTAGCGGAACTATCGCGCGCCACATTGACTGGCGCCAAGATCACGCTCGTACCTTGGAGTGTCGTGGCGCGGATATCAGAATCAGCTTCAGGGCAGGGAGGGGTTCTGCTTTCAGTCACCGTCTTTCTCCGCTTACGTCAAGAGCGATACGATTTTGGAGCGCCCCTGTCTACCAAGAGCTTGGTGGCTTCTGTGGGTGTCACTTCTGCCGACTAAGGTCATTTGGAAGGCCGACAGGAGGATTTCTCACGCATGAGCTTTCATTAGCCGCGTTCTCCTTTCCCTCCTCACCTTACTCTTCAGCTTCTCATTTTCTTTGGGAGGTTGTGCCACTCCAGTGATATCACAACGCAAGCCCTCCGAAGCCGGGGAACGATTCTCCCTCTCTGAAAGGGAGGAAATTGCGATAGCAACCCTAACTCCTCCAGGATGCGTTTTTGCTCCTAAAGGCGAGATACTTGAGTAATGGTTGGGGCCTCAAAACTCCATGTCCCTGCCGCAGAAGCGGGTGGATTGCCACTTGTGTGGGCTCCCCTTAGAGTAGACAATCCTTCGCTTTCCATTACCTTTATCGGTTTCAGTTCAGGACTCCTCCCTAGCCAGTTTGGCTCGCGGGTGACACCCTGATTCTATGCAAACTTTGAGCCATCACACGAGTGTTGAAACCTAACCCTACTGGGAAGGCCACTATTGTGATGCCAGGGCGCCTGATGGTAGAGCAGGCAACTCCTCACTTCGCAGGCGATACCGTACAGGCCATATTTAGTACCAAAACAAAATTTACTTCAGTTCCAGTTAAAATAAATGGCAAAGCAATTACATAAGAACCAACTACTAAATAACTGGGAATACACTTGGGCTCGAAACTATACAGAACAAGCTGTTAGTGTACAAAAACTATGATTAAACCAATATTGCTATATGGAATACAGGTATGGAGAACGATCATATAGTAGTTATCCAACGACAACAATCGAAGATTAGTAGAATTTTGACCATGTCTGATAGGTACACGAAAAATTATGACATTCACAGGACTTTTAATATAGCAATAATAAACAAAGAAATCAAACTTCAACAAACTTCTTGAAAGGGAAAAAACACAAATAGTCGTCTAAAAGGAACTCAACCAAGCGACCTAATAAATGCTAGAAAACAATAAATATATAAAATAGTTAAATTCATGTTATATTGTTGTACAGTGGTAATTATGTAAAGTGAATCTTGTATTGTATTTTATTTAATGCTATATTATTTCGTTTATTTTAATTATATCGCTTCTGGCACTGGCCATTAACCGATGTACATATATAATGAGTGATTTTTTAGCTATTATCTTTTTAAACAGTTGACGAACGTTTCGTGTTTTGTTTCACTGTCAAACATCTACAGTTTGGTCCATAATTTAACCATGAATCGGCTTGCAATTGAACAACGCCTGCAAAACATTGAATTTTATTATAAAAATGCGTGATCTGTTAAGAAAGTTTATCGCGCGCCTCTTCCATTTTATGGTCAGTTTAACCGACCCACTGAAGCGACTATTCGAGTTATTGTAACTAAATTTAGAACCAGATTTACATTATTGGACATCAAACCACCAACACGCTTACGTAGAGTGCGAACTCAAGAAAATATTGCAGCTGTTTCGGCCAGTGTTAATGATGACCATCAATTATCGATTCGTCGCCGTTCACAGCAATTGGGCCTCTTTACTCAACAACGTGGAAAATTTTGATTGCGAAATGATTTAGGTGTGAAGCCTTTCAAAATACAGCTGGTGCAAGAATTGAAGCCGAACGACCTACAGCAACTCAGAATTTTTGGTGAATAGGCTCTTGGAAAGTTGGCCGAAGATCAACTTTTTTATCGAAAAATTGTGTTCAGCGACGAAGTCATTTTTGGATCAATGGGTACGTAAATAAGCAGAATTGTCGATTTCGTAGTGAAGATCAGCCAGAAGAAGTGCAAGAGCTACCAATGTATCAAGAAAAGGTCACAGTTTGATGCGGTTTATGGGCTGGAGGTATCATGGGACCGTACTTCTTCAGAGATGCTGCGAATCGTAACGTAACTGTGAATGGTGAGCGCTACCGTGAAATAGTATCCAATTTTTTTTGCCCAAAATGCTCAAGCTTTACTTGCATGACATGTGGTTTCAGCAAGATGGTGCCACATGCCACACAGCAAGCGTAACAATGGACTTGTTGAGAAGCGGGTTCGGTGAAAGTTTTATTTCACGTTCGGGACCTGTCAATTGGCCACCCATATCGTGCGCTATAACGCCTTTAGATTATTTTTTGTGGGGCTGTGTCAAAGCTCATGTCCATTCAGACAAGCCTGCTTCAATTAACGCATTGGAAGATAACATTAAAGCATTTATATGTGAGATACCGGCCGAAACATTGGAAAGCGCAGTCCGGTCAACATTTGCATGAAATAATCTTCAAACATTAAATTGTATGGACTGTACTATCGATTTAAATAAAAATTGCATGCATTTTTCTGAATTTTATGTGTGTTTTTTTGAAAAACTTGAAACCCTTTATATCCTGACCAAATTGTTTCACAACATACTTAATGACAATGGACAGATGTGTAAAATAAATGGGAGAAAAACTGAATGGCCTAACTGGTGGTCAAAACATAATTATTTTGGGTGACTTACCCAATGTTAATTGGTGTTTCGACGATGATGCTAAGAAATTAGTGATAGAGTGAATGTGAGGAACTGGACAGTACTGTCGAATGTAACCTCTGCCAGATGAATAGAGTTCATAATGATACTACTTCATTCAGTATTCCTAAACAATGATCTAAAGTCTTATGTCGAGCCCCTCTCTTCACCCCCTCTTCATAACTCCATACCCCACAAAGTATTATGTGTACGCTTTAAACATATAAACTATATCAAATCAGTTGCTAATAGCTCCAAAAATTATAACTTCTATAAAGTCAATTTCAATCAGATATCGCGGTCATTGGATTTGGTAAAAAAAAATCAGTCCAAACCGGCCTGGTACAATTCTGGGCTCATTAATACTAATATTAAAAAAAAAAATCAAAGGATACAAACTGTACCGCAAATATAGGTATGTATAAAAATAACGCAAAACATTATGCGCGTGCAATCGGTTGTAAAAAGATTTCGATGTTCTGAGCCAATTTTTATATCAGAACTACATCTCTCAAGTAGAGAGAGGTATTCTGGAAAATAATAAATCTTTTTGGCAGTTTATTAACGGTAAAAACAACTCCACCGGAATTTCGGACAAAGAAGTGTTATTTGAGGAATCGTTGTCGGACATACAAAAAATTAGTAACCTTTTTACAAATTTTTTTCGAACTGTTTATGTTTGTCTATCGGATACCGGAATAGAAAATACCTCTTGTACAGCTCAGGAAGAAAGAAAAGATATAATCATTAAATGATGTACTCGAACGCCTTTCGGCCTTGGCAAATAACCCAACCCCTGGAGAAGATGGCTATGTTATTAAACAACTGTGCTAAGTCTTTGACAAAACCATTAACAATTGCCTTTAATAAAACGCCAGCTTATGGTGAATTTTTACGTAATTGGAAAAAATCTTTTATCATACCGATACATAATTCTCGCCCTATCTGCAAAATCTCTTGCATACCTAAACTCTTTGAAAAGCTAGTTCATGATTTGGTTTTCTGCCAAATTTCAGATCTCATATAGACTTATCAGCACGGCTTTGTTAAACGTAGATGTACTATTACGAATTTAGGTTTATTCACAAATTTTGTCTTAAACCAATTTGAAACAGGCCAACACTTTCCGATATTTACCGAGCATTCTATAGAGCCAACCATTGTATCCTACTAAAAAACCTGGTCTTCATCCTAGCTTACTTAAGTGGTTTGTATCTTATCTAACAGATAGAACACAATTCGTATAAACAATATAAAATCTGGTGCCATTAAAGTTACCTCAGATGTACCTCAAGCTAGCAATCTCGGGCTACTATTGTTCTTAATATTTGTTAATGACATTCCAGACGTTTGAAGACCTCACGTTTTTCTCTTGTTAGATCAAACCTCGAATATTGCAGCATTATTTGAGATCCATTCTTTATGGGTTCATCTTTAAGAAATGGGAAGGTTCAGAAACGTTTCACTAGATTTGTCATTCATTCCCTTCGTTGGTCTTGAAGTTTGCCTGCATATAAAAGAAGATGTCTTTTGCAACCATTGCTAACTTTAGAAATGCGAAGAAAAATTGCATCGGTAATGTTTACGAGAGACATAGCTACGAACCATATCAAATGCCGCTTCTTACTGCAGCTAATACTTTTTAATTGTCCCACTCGTAATTTTAGAATCAGCATTATATTGTATTCCATTTACCTTATCATAATACGAATTTTAGTCATAATGAACCGCGTCACCGTTGTATTGTACCTTCTGCTCAAATATGAACGAGACGTTATCAATAAAACGCTCCGCGGATGACATATGGCAAAAATAAATTTTTTAGTTTTTGGTAGGACTGTTATAAGCTTACATGGCAAATTTCAGCATGATATGTCACATAGTTTGTTTTCTGTGCTACTGTAAACAAGTCAAGCTCGAGTGTGTTCTTCGAATTCTCTTTTATGACTTCAATTGTCTCAAAATGTTTTCCACGGAGCGGCAACTTGAGCTTGGGAAACAGGAAAAAGTCACATGGAGCCATATCAGGCGAATACGGTGCTTGCGGAACGATATTAACATTGTTTTTGTTCAAATAATCGCGAACAAGACGTGATGTGTGAGCTGGTGCATTATCGTGATGCAAGAACCATGACTTGTTGTCCCACAATTCCTTCCTTTTAAGACGAATGTTCTAGCGCAAACGCTTTAAAACGTCTAAATAATATTCAGCGTTAACCGATTTTGCGATTTGTGCGATTTTCAAGCACAATTTCCTTTACTTTTCCGATGTTTTCGTCGTTTACTGATGTTGCTGGACGACGTTCATGAGGCAAGTTTTCAACCGATGTACGGCCCTCTTTGAACGATTTGTACCACTGGAAAACACGTGCACGCGATAGAGCAGAGTCCCCATAGGTTGTCTGCAAAATTTTTAAGGCGTCTGAAGCCGAAATTTTGTTGGAATAACAAAATTTCAAACAAATTCTTTGTTCAACTTGAATTTCCATCGTTAAATTCGAAGAACACACTCGAGCTTGACTTGTGTACAGTAGCACAGAAAACAAACTATGTGCCATATCACGGTGAAATTTGCCATGTAGGCTTATAACAGTTCTACCAAAAAACAAAAAATTTATTTTTGCCATATGTCATCCGCGGACCGTTTTATTGATAACGTCTCGTTCATATTTGAACAGAAGGTATAAGGCAGTGTAACCAATTTTGTAAAAATTTAGATATATTCCCTAACTCACGAGAGACTTTCATGTCAAAACTTAATCTGGAGATACATTTTTTATATTGTGACGAATGTATCTCACAGTATTGTTTACCATATACATATGTATTATATATTTAAGCTTTAGTATTAGTAATCTATTTGTCTTGTACTTTAATTGATGAAAGAATAAATAAATAAATAAATAAAGAAAATGATGACAGTAATTTCGGCTGCCATGTCATCGAGGACCCGACAGCGGAATTCTCCTGCTTATTTCACACGTATATCATTTTTTTTCGTAAATCACCAAAACAATCTCAGAAACTTAATCTCATCTTAAGAGTTTTACGAAAGAGAAATGAGATGTTTCAAGTGTAGTGTACTAGAGCACAAAATTAGCATATGGCCCTTCCCAACGGGCAAGGGGTTAGAGTTTGCCCGAGGTAAGGTATGTCAGTCGTAAAAGGCGACTAAAATTTAGGCTGCCCAGTCCCTGAGTAGGGGAGCTCAACTGGTAGTGTCTTTGGGTGCAAGGTCTGACCAAGACTTATTCGCAGTACCACGAAGAACAGAACCCCTCAGAGTTTGCTCTTACATTAAGCGTCAAACACGGAGAGAACGCGTGTATCAAACGCTATCTCGATGAGGTTTCTGAGTTAAAGGCGATTCCATGCCGCCTTCAATAAAAAGAAAAGAAAAAAAAGTGTCCCCATCACCGCATGGTGAACAATAGAAAAATCAAGGAGCGAATGACTGGGGTATTGAATCTCTGTGATTTTAGTAAGTGGAGTGGAATCCAACAGAAACAACTTACGGAAGGGTTCGCTGCCTCTCCGTCCTACTAAAACTTGTCAAGTCTCCCAAGGTAGGTTGGGTTGAGATGACTCCCCAATAGTTCCGGTCTGAAGTCTGGGTCTGAGCGATGTACCCCATAAATGGCCGTGTCAACCCACGCATGGCTTCCCTGAACTCATAGCTAACCAAGGGACTTACGGAGGAGGCACAAAAGGTATGTAGCAATCCTCTAATAGCTACTGCTGAGGAAATGAAAGAGACGCCCCAAGTGCAACCGGAGCTATGCAGCATGCCGTTAGTAAAATGCATTGCCAGAGAACTAATAAGGGCCGAAGAAATAACGCCCCAAAGCGATAACGCCGAACACACGGCGCATAGGAGGCTCAGACGAAGCAAAAAACAAAGAGATGGAAACACCAGTGGGTGGGTTCTGTATCGGAAAACCCGCTAGAAAAGGAAAAAGTGCAAATGAAAAGAAGAAGACCCTACAAGTAAAAATGATGAGTCTAGGAGAACCTATTGGTGAGAACAAGGCCTGATGCTATAATTATATCGTCTGAGTCTGAAAATGCTACGTATTCTGACATTCTGCGTAAGGTAAAAACATCGGACTCTCTCAAGACTCTCGGAGAAGATGTAAAAGCAATCCGCAGAAGGAGCACCGTACAGAAAAACATTAGAATATCAAGCAGCGATTGAAGATGTTCTGAAAACCGCAGCAAAAGTGACGGCTAAAACTCCCGTTCAACCGAGGACGCAATACAAGCTGTAATGAGTATTGCTCGTGAAGCCACTAGCGGTAGGAAATGGAAAGGTGGCACGAAGAAATACTGCGCTGTTGTTACCTTAGACATAAAAATTGCGTTCAACTCCGCAAGCAGGCCCCTGGTTATGAGTGCACTGAGAGGATTCGCGGTGCCAATATACCTGAAAAAAATCATATCAAGCTAGCTTGAAAACAGGCTCTTGCTTTATGATACTGACAACGGAATAGGCGCATATAAAGTAACGGGCGGTGTCCCACAAGGCTCGGTGCTTGGCCCAACAATTTGGAATGCTATGTATGTCGGTATCTTTAAGCTTGAGCTTCCTGAAGATGCTACCCTCATTGGATACGCAGAATGTAAGAGTTCGAAGATATCTTAAAATGTGAAGTAGGAACTTGCAGCTCAAGAAACTCTAGTCATATTACTGACAACACGACGGGTACGTAAAGAGTTAGTGATTACGGTAGCTGACCATGACATAAGGTCGCAGCCATATATCAAATTCCTGGGAGTACTCATTGACTCGAAAATGACCTTTAAGCATCATTTACCGTCAGTCAGCGTTGACTAGACTAATGCGTAATATTGGCAGCCCTCGCGCAAGTATACGGAAACTCCTGTTAACAGTCACGAGCACCAATCTGGGTGAGCACCAAGCCATCGTACCTCCAACACATACGAGCCACATACAGACTTGGCGTCCTGCGAGTAGCCAGTGCCTATCGCACTGTCTCAGATGAGGCAATCCATATGATAACGGGAATGGTGCCTATTGACCTTCTCGCAGTTGAGATGCATAGGCTACATAACACCGTTGAGTAATAATATACTCACAACGGCCTCCTGACGTTCTACTTAACGGTGAAGTTCCAGGAGGACATACCGTAGGACCTGAGGAGGGCTTAGTTGGATTAAGATCCCACACCTCGGTTTCGGCCATAGGATTTTGAAGCTTCCCCTCCTCCACAAAAACAAAAAAATAAAAAATACGGCCCTTAAAGAAAGAGCTTGACGAAACTTAATTACAGATGGAACTTTTGGTTAGAGTTCTAAACTAGTAAAGCGCGGATGGATCTGAGACAGTGAATGCACGGTGCACTTGAGTCATGATGAATACAATGTTACGACGTAAAGACGATGGAAAATGCGTTCAAAGTGAAGCTCAATTTGGCAATTAATGCTTATGCAGGCATTAAAAGCGGTGAGCGGTATATTGAGTTCCAAAACACGTTCGTGTGCCAGATCTGAGTACAAATTTAAATTCGGTGGCAAAGATTACAGATGAGGGACTCAAAATAACTTTTTTCAAGGAAAGTGCAACGAATATTGTAAAAAGAACCACAACTTTGACTGCAAGGGCGATTTATCCTATGTGCGTGAAACAGCGAGCGCACCGCTATGCAAACGAAGTGCTCCGAGCCCTTGAAGTGGAAAAACAAACTGGGTTAAAAATCACGTGTTTTCAGTGCGATGACGGGCGAAAGTATGTGAATAATGATTTTGATAAGTATCTTTCAGATGTTCACTTTGCACGTCGTCTGAAAATTTCTCGCACCCCTGAGCAAAATGGCATTGCATAGAGGATGAGCAAAACATTGCTGAACATCAGTAAGTCGAACTTTTGCTTCCCATATAAGGAACATAATATGATTTAGTTGATGACCTTTGGAGGTAGAAGTTAACTTGATCTCAGGTTGTTCGAAGACTTGTGGGATGTCCACGAGATAAGAAGAGTTTAAGTGGTTGAAGGAGATTTAAATTGTTCGAGGAAAGAATCACCTTTCCTTTTTTTTGCTGGATCTGTTTTTAGGATCCATTCACGTGCTATCTCTTCTTCATCGGTTTAAAATATTTTATCATTTGTATTTTGAATTGCATATGTATTTTTTCAGTGTTGGATTTTAGTTGTCAATTTTCTGATTAAGTTGTACTATTTCTTTATTCAGATCGGCTCTTAGTTTTTCCATATTTTAAAATTTTTTCTGATAATTGATTTATTGTTGTCTTATATTGATTAGTTTTAGTTTCCATTATATTTGGTTGATTTCCTCAACCTCCGGGTGCAGGTGAACAATCAGTTCCCTTAATAACCAAGAATTTAGTTCAAGTGGCAGCACTTTTTTTAGTAGCAAGATGTGGTTCGGTCTGGAAGCATCTGACCCAGTATTTACGTGAGCTGTTAGCGATCGTGTAAATTTTCAATTAGTCTATTTACTTGCAAAATGATTTTCTTAGAAGTAAAATAAGAATAATCAGAAATAGTATTTCTGAATTTTGGCAATCTGAGATGAAACAGCAGAGCAAGGATGCAGCACCGTCTCTTCACCGGATAAAGTACCAAAGATTTTATTTATTGTGTTCGTAAATCGCGAGATTTCTTTCTGCTGAATAATGAAGGACTCCTAGCGGACATAAAAATCTGTAGTGACACAAGAGAATATAATTGTATGCTTAAAATGTAACCGAAAACCCTATCTGGTTATTTTACTTGGATTGTAGCCTTTGAAATTGAGCCCTCCGCGCCATGGTATCATGCATTCATCGATCGATATATTCCGTCCTGGAGCAAAATTTTCCTCAAATATTTTTGAGAAATAATCGATGAGATGCTGCACTTTGTACAACCTTTTAGCATTTAATAAATAAATTTAAAAAATCTAAAATTAGAAAACGGTAATTAAATAGTACTTTTATGAAATCAAAAAGAGCTATGAAATATAACGAAGTCAATTATAAGTATTATAGCATCAGTTTCGTCCAGATATTGCCGCAAATAGAGGGCAGAAACTTTCAATAACTGTCTTCGGTTTCATCACACACATGTTGTGTGACCGTCAGCTAACCGTTGTTCCACCTATCACATACATGTTTTGTGAGCGGCCATTAAAGTGTTAAAATCTTATTTTTTTTTATGTTTTTAAAAAACAACGCTGGACTCAAGGTCTAAGCTTTTATTACGGTTTTGACAACTTAAGACTGACTTGACAATTATTTTTACTTCAACATAACACCCAAATTTTGGCCAAGTCATTTTTCACATGCATATGCTGAGAAAATGCTAATATTTGGTTAACGGAACGTCAGCAATTACTGCTGTGCGCGTAGTGTCGTTTACCTGTAGGATAAAATTTTCTGAAACGCTTGTAATATGGTATTTGATACCTTGTTTTGCAGTATTTCCGCCGTGTCAATATTAAATGTGTGAACTATCCCGCTCTCATGAATTATCGAGCCTCCCGGTCATTAAAGTCGTTGAATTCAATACCGTTACTGAATAAAGTGGTTAAATTTATCTCAGATGGAACTTCTTGCTTCCTTTCAACGTATTCAATCTTGATGGATTAACGTCTTTGGAGAATACATTATATGCCTTCTAATACTATGACTATTGACTATTGTAAGTGTCCCGATATAAAATGTGGACCTTTTGAAATATCAATTCGCTGCGTGTTGTTAAGTGTAATTATTGTAAAACCTCCAACGATAATAACTCAGTATGCTTATTTTCAGATGGGGTTAGTTGCATGAGAGAGGATATGGCTTCAAATGGTTCTAACACAAACTTTGTGATTGGTTGTTATTCTTTAATGTCGGATTATAAAATTTTATAGCAGGAGTTCCATTTGTATCCGGAACTGATTTTTCCCTCTTCGCTAATGGAGCTTCTTTCAGGAATACCTGACCGCTTTCGAGAATAACTATTGCGTTACCGAGGTATAGAGCGCTGTTGCGGACAGTCCCATTATTTCCCCTTCATAATCGTAGGCGTCCGCCGTAGCCGAATGGGTTGGTGCGTGACTACATTTCGGAATTCACAGAGAGAACGTCGGTTCGAATCTCGGTGAAACACCAAAATTAAGAAAAACATTTTTCTAATAGCGGTCGCCCGTCGGCAGGCAATGGCAAACCTCCGAGTGTATTTCTGCCATGAAAAAGCTCCTCATAAAAAATTTCTGCCGTTCGGAGTCGGCTTGAAACTGTAGGTCCCTCCATTTGTGGAACAACATCAGGACGCACATTACAAATAGGAGGAGGAGCTCGGCCAAACACCCAAAACGGGTGTACGCGTCAATTATATATATATATATAATAGTAGGTTGTGGAGCTTGACGGCCCGTCAGGCAAAGCAACCGTAAGAACCAGATGATGTCAAACAAAAACCAAATAAAATCGGATAGAACTAAATTCGTGCCGCGATGCCACACAATACCGTCTTCTGATGAGGACAACCTGTTAGCTTCTATCCAAGATCGGGCTGTGCCAGTAAAGAGTAAGGGAAGTGCCAGTTATCGTACTTCCTTACCAAACAAATAAAAATAAAAAAACTTAACCAAAAATATTACAAAAGCTAGTAAACAACAATCAGAAAAAGTCATTCTACGAGCATAGTCCATAAATACCCGTGTAAGAAATGAAGACACCATTTAAAAAAAAAAAAGTTGTTTATAACATAGTCTCCTTTCAGAAAGATACATTTCCTCCCACGTTCCGACCATCTATTTAACTCCTCCAAAAAATAGGATTTGATGAACTCTCCAAAATACGCCTCTGTCTCGGCGATGACTCCCTCGTTTGAACTAAATTTTTTCCCGCGAGCCGTTATGATAGGGAACAAGAAAAAGTCGCAGTCGTATAACGCGATTCTTGCAATTTGGCGGCGACAACTCCGGATGAAAGTGCGCTATCGTGGTGAAACAGCACGTTCTTTTTCGCTAAATGCGGCCGGGTCTCCTTCATTTTTAGTGAAAGCAGTTCAATACGTCACTGTAGTATTGTTCCTGATCGTTGGCTGAACAACAAGAATCTGAACAACAAGATCGTATTGTCACAGCAAGTTCCTTCTACAGGGACCCTCACAGTAGTAAAATGGCGGTAGTAGCTAACTAAGATTATTTCAGTAGAAATCCTTAACCACTTCAACAAAAACAACAGCATCACCTGGTCTTAATATAGTGTTCCTAAAGGTATAAATGATGAACATTTCTTTACATAAACAATTTAATTTGGAAAATTCGAATGCTTCTGCGTTGTTAAGTTTCATTTCTTCCTCATTCAACTTTGTTAGTGCGATTTCTACTTCGCTTTTATTTTGTCTTACAGTATTGAAAAAATTTCCTTTTCCCCATTGTATGGCATATTTTACGTTTATTAAATCATACTTAATTGATCTTATTTTATTGTATTTATTTTGCAAATCTACTACAATTTAATCGATTATATCAAGTCAGTCCATAAGATCGTGCGTTTTTTAAAGGTGGTTTTAAAATTAATAAAAAAGATGTTTAAAGTATTTAATAATCAATAATATATTTTCCTTCATTATATACAATGTCTTCCCAACGTTTAGGCAAATTTTTAATTACCTGCTCAAAAAATTGTTTGTCCTTGGAGCGAAAATACGCTTCGATATCCCTTTTTATAGCTTCTTTTGAGGAGTAGTTCTTGTTACTCATAAGAGATTGAAGTCCACGGAATAGGTGATAATCACAAGGTGCAACATCCGGAGAGTATGATGGATGCGGCATTAGTTCCCATCCATTCCCATTAGCTCGTTCAGCTTGCCTAATGTTTGCCTTGCGGTATGAGGTCTTGCGTTGTCCTGGTGAAACAAAACTTTGCGTCTATTCACTAAAGACGGTCGAATTTTGTTAAGTGCCTCATTCTGGTTTCATAGCTGATGGGAATAATTATCAGCAGCTATCGTCTGGTTTGGTTCCAGAAGTTCATAATAAACAATACCGGGCATATCACACCAAATAAGCAGGAGAATCTTCTCGGGGTGAAGGTCATCTCTAGGGGTCGGTTTTGGTGTTTCATCTTTATCTAACCATTGGCGTTTGCAAACAGGATTATTGTAAAGAACCCATTTTTCATCACCAGTAACGATACGGTTCAAAAAACTTTCATTTTAAATCCATTGCAGCAGGTGAGAACACACATTCACTCTCTGCTGAAGGTTGGCGACGGAAAGTCTATGCGGAACCCATTTTCCCAGCTTTGAAACCTTTCCCAACCGAATCAGGTGCCTGTGAACTGTTCCATGCGATGAACTTAACCTCTGAGCTATCATATCGACTGTCAAATTTGGCTCAGCTTCCACGAGTTCGAGCAAGGCGTCGGAGTTAAAGACTTCAGGACGACCAGCGCGCGGGGCATCCTCCACGTCGCAGTTACCACTTCGAGTTTTGAAAACCACTTTTGCGCAGTCCTTCCACTCACGGTTTCTTCTCCGTCAGCAGTGTTTATTTCTGCAGCAGCAGTTGTTGCATTTTTACCACGTTTACAAAAAAAATACAAAATATGCCTCTGATACGCGTTCGAAGATTCCATTTTATTTTTTAACAACACGTGCTTCTATCCGCGATTAAAATCAGATGTTGAATGCACAATATATCAAAGAAAATATAAATAGTTCCGTTATATTCCGCGAATAATTTTTTGTATGCAAAAATCGTACAAAAGTGAAATTATGGGTAAAATACGCACGAACTTATGGATTGACCCGATATTATTATTATTTTATATTGCATTTAAGACTAAATTTGCTATCGCAGTAATGTTACTTATTCTTTTATTAAAAAGTTCGTTAATTGTCGTTTGCTTATTGTTATTTTGATGCAAATTTTTTAAGTTATTGATAAAGATTTCTAGGTCCTCATGGTCTAGAGACCCAGCTAGATATTTCCATTCAATGCCTATTATATAATATAGTTTTAGGATTTCAAGGCTTCCGAGGGTTGATTGGTTACGTGCTTGAGGATTTTGTTTTGCGGTGAGGTTAATTCTACATGTGTGGTGATTCTACTAAGAACATCCCCAAATTCTCTTGGATTTTTGTCTCAATCTAGGGACTGCTTTCGCATTGCTTCAAGGTAGAGGTCCAAGACGGCGCCCTATGAGGAACACTTACTTACTCTCCTTGCGTCCAGGGTCCCCTGTTTTGAAAAACATATGCTCTTTAGCATAAGGTTTCATTTCACGGCTCTTTTCGGATAATATCCTTCGCCTATCATCATTTTCTCAATTATTTCTTCAGGTGTAACACCAGGAGCTCGTCTCAAAGCTGATCTCTATGTTCCACTTATCGCATTTGAAGAAGTTACGCTCCACATCGTCATACTGAGTATCTCCTTAAAAGCAATTTGGTGGGTTAACTTTTCCCATTCGCCACAAATAATTACTCATGTCCGGACAAAAATTGTGGGAGGTAATAGAGAACGTCAATGTGCTTTCTTTCTACCCACTTTTTTATTTAAATCGGATATTAGTCCCGCTGTTCATCCACCGTACTGTTTAGAGTTCCATCTTGTTTGATAAAGTTTGAGCGTTTGAATTCTAATGTCGGAATGTCTTGGAATTCTTGAGATTTTTGCCTGCCATCTCCGTTTGCGCTCTTGTGCTAAAAGATCTATAGGGATAGTTTTACTGATAACTTAAACCGCTACTTCTGATACAGTTCTGTATGAAGAAGCCACTCTGAGATTGTAGGTGCGTTCCACCGATCGCAGAGGTTTTCGCCGGCATTTAACCCTTAGCGAACCTGCCATATTTTGCATCCGTATAGAAGAATCGAGTTCGTCGTGTCCATTAAAAGTGTTCGCTCGTTCTGAGTTGGACCTCGCAGGTGTGCCATGAATTTATGAACATGCCGCTTACTTTGGCAGGTCGTGTCCAGAAAGCTTTTTTGCGTTATGCTTTGCGTTCTTCACATGTAACTGACCCAACTCCATCTTATAAAAGTCAGTGCTTCCAATTTGAATTTTAAAAAGGTCGCATCAGGAGATTTGGTGGCTCGTAAAACACTCAGCCTAAAAAACCCATCGTATTCTGAGCTCTGGAAAGAGGGTAGATAGTCAAGGAGGGAATGAGAAAAGTATCAGAGAAAGAGATAGGAAAGAATAGAGACAGAGATAGAGACAGTTAGTCCTGTGAGAAGTTTCCAGATTATTTGGCAAATCTGTAAATGTCCTCCAGTTTTAGAGAACGAATATTACTCTTTCTCACGACATCGGAACCCAAGACCTGTAGCCGTGCTCTAGTAAAGACAGGACACTCACAGAGAAAGTGCTCAGAGCTATCTGCCTCCTCCAAGCACGACAGGCACATTGGGTCTGCAATGATTCCAATGGTGGACATATGCTGACCCCATGGGTTGTGTTCTGTAATAATACCGGCCATTACATTATAGAAAGTTTGACAGTTTTCTCTTCGGACTTGCTACAAAACACTTTGCAGTTCTGCAGCGTTCTAGACCGGACCATCGCTCTTTATGTAGATTGCATACATACTCGCTTATCCAATTCATGATTCCTGAGGAACTGAATCCGATTATTGGCTCTGGCCCTTGTGGGGGAACTGCTGCTCCACGGTTGACCAACTCATCGGCAATTTCGTTTCCTTGAACTCCGGAGTCCCTCGGAACCCATATAAGTACAAGCCCGTTCTGTCTTGCGACAGAATTAAACTCCTTCTTACACTCTTGAACAATCTTCGCGTTCTTCAGGGCCTTCAGTGCAGCCTGACTGTCACTGAAAACTCCAATCTGTTTCCCGCTCCATCTCCTCTCGATTGACCGATCGACCAGAGAATGTTAATGGAATGAGAAGGTGCAAATGTTACTGTTAAGAATTTTTAGTACAATTGAGATTTGAAAGATTTGTAGCAAGGAAATTTAGCACACCGAGTTTATAGACACCTCACTGACTTTTGCCCACACAAAAATTAGAAACACCACACATTTTTCACCTCAACACACAACACATTTCTCACCTCGACATTAAACCAACTAAATTTTTACTATTTTCGTATTTTTGAAATAATAAGCGAATACGTAAAATTTATTACATAATTTTTTTTTCAATTACATTAAAAAATAACCAATTAAAAAAAAATTAATAACAAAAAGTCTTCGCCGGGAATTGAAATCGAGTCTAACATGTGGCGAGGAAAAATAGGCGGTGCGTTTATTTCTTCGACTGCTTATTTTTTTACCATTTTGTTACTTTTGAAATGATAAGCGGATACATAAAATTTATAAGAAATTTTTTTACGATTACATTACGATTACATTAAAAAAAAAAATTAAAAACGAAAAAAAAAATTTGCGCCGAGAATAGATGGCGAGTCACGTGGGGAGGATAAATACGCAGAGCGTTTATTTCTGCGCCTGCGTTGTGAACAAAAGGTTTGTGATGTCTACGTGCGCGACGCGAATAAGTTTTGATAAATTCTGAAAGTAATTCATGAAGTTTTTCATTACATACATTCATAAATGAACGGTTACTCTATATGTACATAATTGATGGTATATGACAACATACATAATATGTATGTACATGTCAATAGGAGGTATTTGCATTCAGAAAATAAAACGGTTTAAGATAAATCAACACTTATTTTATATTGTATGTCAATTTATAGTTTATGTATTCGACAGCATTTACATACATATGTATGTAAGTACATTTGTATATGAAAAACAATACTGCACAAGCGTAAGAACATCATCTTCCTTTCATACATATGTGCATATGCATGTATGCCCAATAAGGGGGCGTCCAGAAATTACGTGAGATGTTTAAGGGGGGGAGGGGGTCGAGTCAAATCTCATCTAATCTTACGTTGGAGAGAGGGGGGGTCTCGGCAAATATCACGCAATATTTTTTCTGATTGAAACAAAAAAATTGTACATGCTTAAGATTTAATCTCAAGCGTAATCGTAGTATGATTAAGATCATTCACTAATTCGTTCGAAAGAAAATAATTTCATTCATACTTCGACGTTATACATTACTACTGTCAAACCACCATATTTGTTTTATACCAAATAGCTCAATTTAATCTGAATTTGCGGTACAGTGTAGCCCGTCGGTTGTTTTCGCGCCACTATGAGCCGAACGCACTATCACTCAGGTTGACGTTTGACAATTCCGGACTTTAAAGAACATGACGGAAAATCATTTGCTCCATTTCTAATACTCGTACCGATTCAACCGCTGAACGCCTTCATCAGCACGCCTATTGATCTCTATTGCTCAAGTATACGTGATGATTTAGAGAAAATATGCTGCAGTACATGCGGTATTTACTTCGCATCTATCACAAGAGCTGCAGAGCACAGGAGTGCAGCTCACATTGCACCAGCTAAGCAAGCGCGTATGTTCCGCAAAGTGCGACCCTCACGGATTGTCACAAGACGAGCTAATGAGTTACTGTGCGCAAGCGTCAACGGCTTAGAGTGGCTAGATTAGAATGAAGTTGAAGGAGCACATGATTTTACTGAAAATCATATGGACATGTTGGTCCCAATAGTCTCTCTTGAAACCGCGCATGATTCTCCATGGACTGAATTAGAGTAGATATTATTTTTTTAATCGCAGTACTTACGATTTAAGTCTTCTATTGTTAAATTTTTATTACACTTATAACTCTCAGCAATATTGATTACTAGTCTTAACTAGTCGTAAATAAAAGCACGAAGCAAATTTTTTTTCTTTTTACAATAACAATCCAACGCGCTTACATAAGAAACCCACATTTTGAAAAATCTCACGTGAGATTGCGGGATGGGGGAGGGGGTTGAATAAAATCTCACGACATCTCACCAGGGGGGGAGGGAGGGTCAGAAAATTGAAAAAAACACCTCACGTAATTTATGGACGCCCCCTAACCTTGACTTATGTACATACATATGTACACATGTCACAGCACATCACATTCTTACAAGAAATCAAATACACATACGCACTAGTGAACGAGTTTCTTCCTAACAAGTGCAAAAACAATTCTGCTCTATGTATGTCCTAGCATATATACATACATATATGTATACCTACTTGCCTTCTAAACTTCCTACAAAATAATTGTATTCATATGTTACTACATCCATGCACGTTCATACATTCATGCAATTATGCGCGAGCACAGCGCTTCCTTCTTGCTTCCGTGTACTTTTGTCTTTCACCAGTCGATATTCCTAATATTGTACTTACAAAAACACAATACTTTGATAGACGCAAAAGCAACAGCAAGCGCAACGCGATGGCCGCTTTACCACCACACATTCTAAAATGTTCTAGAACACAACAAAATCACATACCACACATGCGCATGTCGCCCAAAGCTAAAATCTAAGCCTAGCGACTACAAAAGCAAAATACATTCGTAGACGCAGTCGCAGCGGCCATGATTCTATCAGCGACGGCGCTGAATAATTTAGAACAAAAACAAAAAGTTCATTCATAAGTTCGGGCTCATATTTCAATTTCATTCATAAAACGAGCCACCCATATGCCAAATTTCGCGTCCATTCAAAAATAGTCAATATTGGAATATTTCGCGTGGAATTATTTGCCAATATTTGATAAATCTTAAATTTTTGTCATGTCGAGTGGCCGCGGCTCCGTATGTATGTATGCACCCTTATATGTATGTAAATATGTCTTCTAACTGTTCGACAGTCGCGAGTTAATGCGACTTAGATTCCTTGAACAATTCCAGCGAATCACACATTTCTGTCCGCAAAGCCGCATATGTACATATGTACATATTTTCTGTTTTGATTGATTTATATAAAAATCAGGTAATATCCAGTATGAACTATTTTATACCGAAAAGATATTTCCATTTATGATATACAAAAAAAACAGTATTTTAAAGAAATTTTAATTAAAATAAACCAAAAAATTTTACCAAACTTTCCTGGTTTGAATTGTAAATAAAATGTGCAAGGAAAAATATGACTTCAGGATTTGAACCTGAATTAAATACGTGCCAAAAAACCAAACGAATAATTCCGCCGACTTTAGCTTCTGCACCACAAATTAACTGCCGCGCGGCCTTCTTAATCGCAAATTTATTCGCTTCGCTGTGGGCATGAAATAAGTCGAATCCCTTAGTAGTGTGGCGAAAAATCTTATGAAATCCCTTAGTAGTGTAATAAACGCAGACAAAATCTGAATTCCTATCCTAGCGTGGTAAGTAAATATAGAAACCCTCCACTAGCGTGGTAAATATCTGCAATCCCCCACTAGTTGTAAGTTGAATTTGAAAATCCCTTATTATGAATGTACAAATTAGTACTCGAAAAAAGCTCATTTAACATTTGCACCTTCTCATTCCATTAACATTCTCTGGTGATACTTATAACTATCATTTAAGTACCATCCGGCTGCAGACCCTACTTCATTCTTAGACCCATCGGTAAGAAAATATCCGCCAAATCTCTCTCAATGCATTCTGGATTGCTCCATTGTTCATGCAATGGAAATCTGACATCAAATCGTCGGTCGTCTTTAGGTGCCAGAAACAGTGCATACTGCCCAGATAGCAACTTAAAGATTCGAGCCAGAAACCATATTTATGGATACACATTTCTTTTATTGCTTCCTGTTATATCTTAAGATCCAAGGGGTGCAAATCAAGCATATCTTTTAGGGCATCACAAGAGGTTGTACATACTCATGGCAGCCGTAGTGCATAAACATACACTTCTTTGCAGCTTGTATAGTTTCCGGATTGTGGGACTACATACCACAGAGGCGTAAGTGATGATTGGTCTGATAATTGCCGTTTATGTCCATAGGACCACAGCAGGTTTCAGCCCCAGGTTTTACCAAAGGCTCTGCGGCATTGCTGAACAAATTCTTAATGCACGATTCACCTTCAGTGAAACGTGTGCCTCCCAAGTCAGCTTGCTCATTAATCTAAAATCACTAGATATTAGAAGGACTATTCTCTCCATTCCTTTCCTTTCCGATTTGATGAATGGAGTCATTGGCTCCGCATTGATACTCGGGAAAATCAATTTCAAAATGCCTCAGTAAAGTTCACGGAATAATGCTTTCAATGCTCCGATTTGTACAGCTCTGGGAGAATTTAATTCGCTTTCAAATCATACTGTCCTGGATTTTGATTTTTGGTCTTTCACCGAGATTCGAGCCAACGTTCTCTCCGAATTCCAGATGGTAGTCACGCTCCAACCCATTCGGCTACGGCGGCTGACTATTAATTGACTATCAGAATATTAATTAAATAAATAAATAAATAAAAAATAAAGGAAATATGTTTCGGTAACAAAAAAGTTAAATAAATTGTCATTTCAAAGTCAAGCTATCCTTTCAATATAAAGTAAATTATTTATTATAAAAATTATAATTTTTCACATATCTTAAAAACTTAACTTTTCTTTTGAGTGCATTTTCCGCACACATATTTTTTACAGATAATACAAATTATGGTAGTCTTTTATTATTGCAGTAGCCTACTTGACAACATTTGCGTGAGGTCTTTGAAGTTGTAGGTACATTAGCTTCTCATGGATTAGGCAGGCATTTATGCCAGCTAAATCTACAACGTTAAAAATACGTGAAGCCGCCATCTTTTTGATTAGCGCTATATTATCTGATTTAACGCTATATTTCTTCGCCATTTGGTCTGCAATGTCTAGCCAAGTTTTGTTTTATTGTAAAATTCAACAGTTTCAAGTAAGAGCTTATTACTTTTATGAACTCTGACGGATTTGAAAAACTCGTTTTTTGTTTTGTTTGTGTTTACAAAGAAGTTTGGTTTTAAATTTTTTGCTTCATATGCTCCCCGTCCATACAAAACTCCAATAAAAGCCTTCGTTTTTTTTAGTTCCCATTTTTTACCGAAAACTCGGGAGGCTTCTAATTCCGTGCAAGATATTATATGTTTAATCATATCGTCGTTGATTACCAAAGAAAATGCGCTACTTACTATAAAAAAATAAATAAATAATTGGCGTATACACTTCTGTTAGGTGTTTGGCCGAGCTCCTCCTCCTATTTGTGGTGTGCGTCCTGATGTTGTTCCACAAATGGAGGAACCTACAGTTTCAAGCCGACTCCGAACAGCAGATATTTTTATGAGGAGCTTTTTCTTGGCAGAAATACACTCGGAGGTTTGCCATTGCCTGCCGAGGGGCGACCGCTATTAGAACTACTATTACTATACTTCACCATTAATAATACTTCTTTTGGCATATCCTGTTGGACCGGATACGCCGTTGAAGGTATTATGGTAGTATTCCGGAAATAGAACCTTCTTGTATCTTTTCCCAACAAGCTCCGTCTGCATTAATTTCATTCTGATTAGCTTGCTGTATAGTTTCATTTTTATCTACAGAACTTGAAAGCACTCGAGTAAATTTTCTTTTACGAGAATTCAAAATGTTTTCAAATTCATTATCACTTTCTGAGGAATCCTGAACATTTTCTTGTAATAATTTATTTTGGCATATCTCATTTTCAATTCAGAGAGTTCATCATCCTCAATATTAGATCATTCCACTGCTATATCGTTCAAGTTTTCCGAAACTTTAGAGAGTTTCAATCTTTTTGGCATTTTCAAGTCTTTTAAAAAAATTCGAAAACAGTAATTACATAAAGCAGAGAACGTTAAATATAGAGAATTCTCACGAGCTACGAATAGTGTGAATTGTCAAAAATGAAGTCTAACCGCCGCCGGGGTGTGGTGAAACTTTTAACAGAGATGTTTTACAGCGATTTCTCCTTTAGCATATTGGCCTGCACAGTTTTTGGCGTCTGTAGGAAATCAAATTGACGAATAGCCGACGGCATTTTGCAAAGTATTTGCTTGTGCATTTTTATGTTCCCTTGATAAACGAAAATGTATTCAATTTGTATTTTCAGACAAAGGTGATGAGAAAAAATGATTGAATATTTATTATAGCGCCAACATTTCAAATCAAAGTAACTTTAATATTTTGATTTAATTTAAAAATGCGCGTTTTAGTAAATTTAAAACTAAACAAATTTGATGAAAATTTTTACTAATTTTTTGAGTCGAAATTAATTCATAGCATACAAGTGTTTTGGTATATCGACATATTGTATTTACGTTTGAATATGCATTTATTTGTTCCTTTGGCAAACCAAATTTTTTTCAATTTACATTTTATTACAGGGAATAATAATATACATACATTTGTATGTATGCATTTTCTAGATAGTATAAAACTTTAAAATAAATAAAGGAAAACTTCAAAGAAACGTATTTGCATATATGGGACAACTAAGTTCAATTGCATCTTTAATAAATATAGTGTTGCACGCATATGTATGTGTGCACTGAAGCAACATGACCTACCTCACGAGCATCGCCTTATATTTCATGTAAATAACCTAATGATCAAATTCCTGCCTCATAAATGCTAAAACAGATTTCTTTTGAATATTCATGTACATAGTTGTATGTGCGTATGTACACTTGGTGCTCATATCCCTTCAAACAAATCAAAAAATTCTGTATACAAAACGCTTCATTACCAGGCACACAGGCAGATGGCATATGCAAATATAAATATGTATATGAATTGAATTCAAGCAAATCAATGCTTATTAATATACACATATGCATGTACATACAACCGCACACACAGGGCACTTACTTTATTCCTCAAAATGCGTATGTCGTTCAAAGCTAAAATTCTATGCCTAGTGACACAAGAACAAAATGCAGTCATAGACGCAGGCGTAGCGGCCATCATTCTAGTTGCCATTGCGCTGAACAGTTTTCAACTATTGTACTGTACAACAAAAACTCATCATCAAAAAATTCATTGATAAATTCGAGCTCATACTTCTAAGAGCAAGTACTTTCATTCATAAAACGAGCCGCCCATATGCCAATTTTCTCGACAATTCGAAAATAGTCAATATTGGAATATTTCGCGTAGAATTATTTGCCAATATTTGATAAATCTTCAATTTTTGTCAAGTCGAGTGTCCGCGGCATCGTACATATGTATGCAAAAATATATGTATGTAAATATGTGTATATGTACAATGCTGTGCCTATGAATGTGCGCTGCGCCTTTGAATGCGCGCTGGATTTCTTGAGAAGTTTACCGTTTTATTTTGAGCTGTGGCTGGTGAGCATACATACACACAGCATATACATATTATACATTTGCGCACAAATTCACAAATTTACATTTGCATATGCCATCTTCCTGTGCGCCTGGTAATGAAGCGTTTTCTATAGAGGATTTTGATTCAGTTGAAGGGAATTCAACAAAGTTTTACAGACACCAGACAGACAGACATAACATATGTATATAATTTTTGATGATTTGCAAAAATTCAAATATAGGTCATATCAAAAAGCTACCTAACATTCTATGCTTCTAATCACCAACAAATCCTTATCGGCTGCTGCTAAATTTACATAATTCAGCCCCTTACTGTTAACTTTGGTGAAAAATGTGGCTGTGGTGTATCTCGTGCGCAAAATGAGTACCCCTGAAAATTCCATACGTTCCTGTCATTGAGACTTCTCTATACATTAACGTTCTCTGCATAAAGTGTCTATTTGTAATCCTTTTCTTACCTTATATTTGTCGTTTATTATAATATGTATGTAAGATGGCAGCCCTGAAACATACTTAACACCCCTGTACGAAGAAGAAAAGAGTCAGTCGTCAGCGTAACCTCAGCAGTAACAGTAGTAATTTTGCTACCTTCATTTTCGAATTAACTTTGTAATAAATTTTCTTAATATTTAATTACCATTTAGCAATAAATAAAACCATTTCAAGCTTACATGGGGGCTCAACCGATCGCATAACATTTTTTGCATTCCAAATCGGAATGCTACGCTCGGGCAAAGAAATCAGAAATCCGTCAAGCAGCAGAGGAACGCAGAACACAGCAAAAACTTCCAATTGGCCTCTGGAGACGGTCAATCATTGTTGACAAGAACTTTATATGTGTGCGTGTCGGCTGATTGACGCTAATATCTAAAATTTTTGATTTTCATCATTCAAAAGCCGACAACAAGTATGTGTGACACGACGACACCCGACCGCACTAACACACACAAAGCTCAGTCAAGCATGCTGTATCGTCTCCAGAGGCCAAATAAGCAGCAAGCAGCAGAAACAAACACAAACGTCAGCAGAGTAAAAACAATAGTCAGTGGAAGTGGTACAACGGGCGACAGTGAGGGCGAAAAAATCAAGCAGACCGACATTGAAACAAACACAAAAGAAAACGTAAAGGCTGAACGAAACGCAGTCGAAGCAAGCAGAGAAGGCGAAGCAACGAACAGCGCAGTTACTACGCACGAACAGCAGCAGATCAGCGAGAAAAGTCACCTGTTACCCAAAATGGATGATAAAATGGAAATCTTCTTTAAAACATTTGTCGAGAAAATGAATCAAAACGATGCCAGTAAAGGTAATGTCACTATTGATGCATTCGCAAAGGTCGTACCTAATTTTGACGGGGTATCTATTCCAATTCGGCAATGGATATCTAATTTTGACGAGAATGCTGAGGCTTATGAGTTGACAGCGAAACAGAAGTATATCAATGCGCGAAATAAAATGAAGGACACAGAAGCTTTGTTGTTGGAAACAATTACAGTCTCCAACTATAACTCGTTGTGTGAAGCGTTGATAGAGGAATTTGACAAACCACTAAGTAGCGCAGAGATACATAAGCTGTTAAGGCAACGTCGAAAACAAGCAACAGAAAACTTCCATGAATACGTGTTACAAATGCGGAAAATAGCAGCACTAGGTAAGGTTGATGACCAATAAATTATAACGTACATAGCTGATGGCGTTGAGTTGCGCAACGAACAAAAGTATCCATTATATAGTGCTCGATCCTACAAAGAGTGTATCAAAGCATATGAGTTGGTGGAGCCTTTAGCAAAACACAGCGAAGCAAATAAACGTCGGTAGATAGGAAGCAGTCGTAAAGAAGTAGATAAAAGTAGCAATGACGGCGAGCGTAAAAATCAACATTGCTTTAATTGCGCGTCGACACAGCACAAGAGGGCTGAGTGCAAAGAAGACACGAAATGCTTTAAATGTAATGGCGCTGGCCATATGGCTAAGCAGTGCACCACCACGAAGCAAAACGTTGTAAACGTAGTATTCGACGAAAAACGCATGAAACAGCTGAAAATCAATAACAACAATGTGTCTTGTTTGGTGGACACTGGAGCAGACGTTTCGCTAATGCGTAAGAGTGTATATGCCCAAATATGTAGCAATTGTGAACTGAGAAAAAGTTTTGCTAGACTGTATGGCTAAGGCAACGTCGCCGTTGATGTGTTAGGAGAATTTACAACACAAGTCGTTGTTAACGATTTGAGTACACAACACACGTTTTTGGTTGTAAAAGATAGCAAAATAAATGTAGACGCAATTGTAGGGTATGATTTTTTGTAAAAGTTTTTGGTAATATTAAATGCCAAGGGGTATACACTGAAGAGCAAAAGTGGAGCAATAAATTAAACAATTCTTTTCGAAGTAGTATCTTGTTTTTATTAACTAACTTTTTTTAAATTTAATTTTATATTTCGGTTTTTTAATATATTTCTTCTCATAAATTCACATAAAAAGAGTAAAGTATACAGATGAAAATAAAAAAATCGTTTGAATATGGAATTAACTGGATTGTTCCAGTTTTGCACTGGATGAAAACTTCTAGATGCTCCACAAGTTTTAGTATTTTGTCCACAAACCTCTCGATTTTTTTAGGTCCTGGTGTCGACGAGGCATGCTTTCATACAAGTTCTGTATATAGTCTAGTGGAATCGCGAACCACTCCTCCTGTATCCGCTCCCAAAGCTCTTGCATGCCTTTGGGTGGGTTTGCGTAATTTGCCAACTGCCGCTTCAAAAAACTCCACAAGTTTTCAATTGGATTCATGTCTGGACTTTGCGGCGGCCACTCCAATGTCTGAAAAGCTTGGGATCTCAACCAATGTTGCACTACTTTTGACGAATGTTTTGGATCATTGTTCTGTTGAAAAATAACACGCTTCTCTTGAATACGTAACATATCGACAGCAACCGGAAAATTCGTTTGCAAAATTCTTATGTATTGGTCCTTGTTCATTTTACCGTCGATTTTCACAATGGGATCAACTCCAGAGGGAGTAATGCATCCCCAAACCATCAAACAACCACCTCCAAATTTAATCGTTTGATTAACTTGGTGTGCTCGAAGTGGTCCATTGGAATTTGTCCAATACCAGGACCTCCCGTCAGACTGGAAACGGTTAATTTTAGTCTCATCGGACCAAATTACCTTAAAAACAAAAGATGAGAAATTAGAAAGCTCCTATAAATTAAAATAATTTGTCCGTACTCTTTTCCAGTCATCAACTGTCCAATGCTCTTGACGTCTTAAAAAGGCTTTTCTAGCAGAAATGTTTTTAGCTGATAAAGCAGGCTTCTTTTGTTTCTCTTTTGCTTTGTACTCGTATCCTGCTTGCCTTAAGGCCCGTCGTAAAGTCCACACGCTTACTTTTTGGTGCAAAAGAGATAACCCTTCCTTCGGCGAAGACAATTTGTTTGCATTTAGAAGCATAGCAATATGTCTAGCATCGCGCATGGTAATTTTTTTTGGTCTGCCTCCTTTGCTGACTCCGATCCTTTCGACATTATGTGCTTTTCCAAGCCGTAAAACCGAGGTATGGCTAAGTTGCAGCTTTTTTGCAATATCACGGGCAGACTGGCCGTCACGTAAAAATTCTAGCACTTTTTTTTTAAACTTGCACAAAGAGAACGCATTTTGGAAAATTAACACGTTTTGCAAAAAAAAATCACCGCACATTAACAAAAATGTCAAATGAAATTAAAAATTCATCCGTTACTATGGTCGAGCAAAACAATGCAGTTATTTTTTTCCAACTGCTTTAGACCGCGCTGCCATATTAAATTTAACTATTTTTGATGGTCATACGATAACTTAAACTAAATAAAAGAGAAATTTTGAAAAAATTATGCGAAAATTTTCGGATAGAATCAAAACATATCTGTATATCTCAAACTCAATTTTATTGTTCCACTTTTGCTCTTCAGTGTAATTTCTCACGATCAAAAGATGACACAAATGCAGGAGAAACTAGTTACAATGTTTTAAATGTTGTTCATAGCAGCAATGGGGTAGATATAGAACCTAAATACAAAGAAGCAGTCAAACAGTTGATTGATAACTATAAGCCGAGTTTTATTCAACCAAACAGTCACATTAAATTAAATATTGTCCCGAAAAGCAACTATATTATTCTTCGCGAATCACGTAGCCGATTGTCAGTAATGGAAAGGGAGTTTGTACATAAGCAAGTAGCTGAATGGCTGTAAAAAGGCATTATCCGCGAATCATGCTCAGAAATCGCTAGCAAGGTTGTGCTGGCAAAGAAAAAAGATGGAAGCTACAGATTGTGCGTTGACTTTCGTAAATTAAATTCCATGGTTATAAAAGACAGGTTTCCAGTACCGATTGTCGAAGAGGTTCTTGAGAAAATGCAGGGTGCTAAATATTTTACCGTGATGGACCTTGCAAATGGATTTTTCCACGTCGAAGTCGAGGAGCAATGCAAAAAATACACTGCGTTTGTCACAAAAGAAGGTCTTCATGAATTTAACAGGGCTCCATTTGGCTTTTGTAATTCGCCCGCTGTTTTCATAAGATATGTTAACCACATTTTTCAAAAATTAATTAACGCAGGTTTAATGGAAATTTATGTTGATGATATTAATATTTTTGGAGGTACAGAAGAACAATGCTTAGACAATATGCTAATGGTATTGAACCAAGCCCAGCAGTATGGTTTGGAAATTAAGTGGTCGAAATGCCAATTTTTGAAAAAGAGAGCCGCGTTTTTGGGACACGAAGTTGAGAATGGGCGTATCTGGCCGGGGAAAAGCAAAGTCAAAGCTGTCAAAAACTTTCCGATACCATAAAACATTCGAGACGTACAGGCTTTTTTGGGTTTAACCGGATATTTTCGCAAGTTTATCCGTAATTATGCTGGCATAGCTAGGCCCTTGACACAACTGTTAAGAAAAAACGAAGTATTTCAGATAAAAGAAAAAGAAATAAAGGCAATTGATGATTTGAAGTCGGCACTCGTTGCAGAACCTATACTGCAAATATATAAGCAGAACGCTGAAACACAGCTACACGTCGATGCGTCGAAAATGGGTTTGGGGCAACGCTGATACAGCTCCAGAATGATACAGGAGAATGGCATCCGGTTTTTAACTGGAGTAAAAAGACTTCTCCCCAAGAAGAAAAATTACACACCTACTTTCTTGAGTTAAAAGCAGCATACTTAGCCACAAAAAAGTTGCGTCACTACCTGATGGGTATACAGTTTACACTAGTCACAGATTGTGCGGCTTTCAAGCAGAAAAATGCGAAAAAAGATATACCACGTGAAGTGGTTCAATGGTTGATGTACCTGCAAGATTTTGCATACAATATAGAGCACCGATCTGGCAACAGAATGAAGCATGTGAATAGCTTAAGTCGATTTCCCGTGATGACAGTGGCCTCAGAAGTTCAAGCCCAGATCGCAAGAGCTCAGAAGCAGGACTCACATTTGACAGCTGTAGCAGAGATTCCTAAAAAAAAACCATATGAAAACTTCAAATTGAAAAATCAATTAGTTTATAAGCAAGTCTATGGGCAGGATGTATTGGCTATACCAAAGAGCATGGAGAACGAAATAATTAAAGAGACGCATAGATTTGGGCACATGGGTGGCCAAAAGACAATGCATGCTATACGACAGAGTTACTATATTCCACATCTTGAAAAGAAAGTTCAGCAGGTAATTGAAAATTGTGTCGAATGCATTATGCACAATCATAAGCTTGGTAAGAAAGAAGATTATCTGCATTGTATTGACAAAGCGGACAGTCCCCTTTCTACCCTCCATGTCGACCATTTGGGTACTCTGGATACAACATCAAAGTGTTAAAAGTATATTTTCGCTATCGTCGATGGTTTCTCCAAGTATACGTGGATATACCCTACCAAGAGCACAGATGCACAGGAAGTTGTAAGGCACCTGGAGTCATGGGTCACAATATTCGGCAGTCCGCTGCGTATAATAAGCGACCGAGGCACAGCGTACACGTCGAAACTGTTTATAGAATTTTGCGCAAAAAATAAAATCGACCATGTTGAGGTAACAACCGGCGTCCCAAGGGGAAACGGTCAGATCGAGAGAGTGAACCGCGTAATTATTTCTATTCTAGCAAAGATGTCAGCAAAAGAGCCGGATAAATGGTACAAATATACGTCACAAGTGCAACGCGCAATCAATTCTCACGTTCACTCTTCTACAAAGTTTACACCGTTTGAAGTGATGTTCGGTGTAAAGATGCGAAACGAAGCCGATATAGAGCTGCTAAAAGTACTCCAAGAAGAACTGCTGGTAGTCGCACAAAATGAGCGAAACCAAATCCGTCAGGAAGCCAGAAAACAAATACTTAAAGCGCAAGAAGTGTACAAGTCCAACTATGATCGAAAACGAAAAGGAGAGCATGGATATCAAATATCCGATTTAGTAGCCATCAAAGTCACACAGTTCGTAACAGGTAAAAAACTGGCCAGTAAATACATCGGCCCATACCAAGTAAGCAAAGTTAAAAGACATGGCAGATACGATGTGAAAAAAGTAAGGGACTTTCGAGGCCCAAGTCAAACATCAACTAGCGCAGATAATATGAAGCTATGGCGGTATTATGAGCACAATGAAGACGATCACGACGAAGAGTCATCTGAGGAATATGACAATCAGGATGACCGTCGTCGTCAGTCGTCAGCGTAACCTCAGCAGTAACAGTAGTAATTTTGCTACCTTCATTTTCGAATTAACTTTGTAATAAATTTTCTTAATATTTAATTACCACTTAGCAATAAATAAAACCATTTCAAGCTTACATGTATATATATCTATTGTATTATTATTTATTATATGGTTATAAAATATAAGTGCAATATTTATAACACATTCTACGTCTCCAGATATAAATGAACGACTAATATATTTTTGAATGATCGATCTATTATACTAATACGCAATAACAATTCGAAGAAATTCCAGAAATTTCAAGAAAGACTTTACAGATATACAAAACCAGAAAATGTGTGTTTGTTCAGTAAATTACAGTATGCTTTTACACTTTAACTGGTAGCAGTCATTTTGGCTGATTCTGGTTAAAGTAGTTCTGATATAAAATTATTTTGTATTCGTTAAATGAAAAAAAAAAAATCATAATAAAGGGTGATTTTTGAAGAGCTATAGGGAAGTTTTTCAAAACCACACACGTAAAATTCAGAAAAACGCATGAAATTTTTATTTAAATCGATAGTACACTCCATATAATTTAATATTTGAAGATTATTTCATGCAAATGTTAACCGCGACTTCGCTTCAATTGGACCATTTCGCTTAGTCCAATTTTGGCATACTCTTTCCAATGTTTCGGCCGGTATCTCACATATAAAGGCTTTAATGTTGTCTTCCAATGCGTTAATTGAAGCAGGCTTGTCTGAATAGAGCTTTAAAATAGCCCCCCACACTATTGGGGTGGCCATCGCACGATCTGGGTGGCTAATTGACAGGTCCCGAACGTGAAATAAAATGCTCACCGAACTCGCCTCTCAACAAGTCCATTGTTACGGGTGCTGTGTGGCATATGGCGCCGTCTTGCTGAAACCACATATCATGCAAGTCAAGCTTGAGCATTTTGGGCAAAAAAAATTGGATACTATTTCACGGTAGCGCTCACCATTCACAGTTACGTTACGATTCGCAGCATCTTTGAAGAAGTACGGTCCAATGATACCTCCAGCCCATAAACCGCACCAAACTGTGACCTTTTCTTGATACATTGGTAGCTCTTGCAATTCTTCTGTCTGATCTTCACTACAAAATCGACAATTTTGCTTATTTACGTACCCATTGATCCAAAAATAACTTCGTCGCTGAACACAGTTTTTCAATAAAAAAGTGGATCTTCGGCCAACTTTCCAAGAGCCCATTCACCAAAAATTCTGAGTTGCGGTAGGTCGTTCGGCCTCAATTCTTGCACCAGCTGTATTTTGAAAGGCTTCACACCTAAATCATTTCGCAATCAAAATTTTCCACGTTGTTGAGTAAAGAGGCCCAATTGCTGCGAACGGCGACGAATCGATAATTGATGGTCATCATTAACACTGGCCAATACAGCTGCGATATTTTATTCAGTTCGCACTCTACGTAAGCGTGTTGGTCGTTTGATGCCCAATAATGTAAATCTGGTTCTAAATTTAGTCACAATAGCTCGAACAGCCGCGTGAGTGGGTCGATTAAACTGAGCATAAAATGGAAGAAGCGCGCGATAAACTTTCTTAACAGAACACGCATTTTTATAATAAAATTCAATGATTTGCAAGCGTTGTTCGTTTGTAAGATTATTCATGGTTAAATTATAGACCCATCTGAAGATGTTTGACAGTGAAACAAAACACGAAACGTGCGTCAGCTGTTTAAACCAGCTGTTTAAAAAGATAATAGCTAAAAAATCACCCATTAATATTTATGCATCCTTTCTCATTTACGGTTCTTGATTGTAATTGACGGAATCTTACACAATGCAACTGACAAAAATCTCCGAAGAGGTATTGTATGGAATCATCTAAACGATTTGGATTATGCTGATGGCATCGTACTTTTCTCAAGTAATCAGTCTCATCTGCAGTCAGAACTGAATGATTTGCGCGACCACTCTTTGAGATACGGTCTCAAAATAAATATCATAAATATTAAGAAAACAAATTCAATTAATACAATTGCTACGCAGCCTAATAATACTACCATTGCACTGTGGGCCAGAAGACCAAAAAATTTGGCCAAAAGTCATTGAAAGATTTTTCAAAATGCAATATAGTATCATCATATAGATAAGTGAAAGTAGTTATTTTGTAAATGTTATAAGTTTTAAGGAAATATTTAAGCTTGTATAATAAGTTAATATAAGTGTAAGGCTTAAATGATCACCATATAGCTATTGTTCTAAACTGTCACTGTTTTACTGAAATGTAGTATTTGTCATTAATTATATTGCATTTTCTCATTAGTTGCCCTAGGAATAATAAACACTTATATTATATAGTATGTGAAAATAGTCAATAGCTGAAAAAATAAATCTGATGTTAGAAATATTGAGAATAATTGTGAAAAATTTTTTTTTTTTTACTATTTGTTAATACGCCGATTGAGCCTTGCGCAAAACTCCAGAAGCTATTAACAATTTCTTTACATTAACGTCTTCAGTAGTTCATGTGTAACAAGCTAAAGGTGCGGTTTGCTGCGGTTTTTCATTTTCTTTAAAAAAAAATTAAGTTTTACTGATCTATGCGCGAGTTGACTGTATATCAATCATTTGCCAATAGGGTGTAAAAAGTTAACCAAGTATTAAGAGTCACACAATTTTAACTTATTTAATTCATAATGACTTCTTTGAAGAAAAAAGAGGTTCTTCAAATTATGTTAGATAATAATGACATGAATATAACCGTTGATTCAATTTTAACTAAAATTGGTATCAATAAATCAGATGTAGGTTGTAAAGGATTGGAACGCTTGAAAAATGTTTTAAATAGTTTAAAGTCAAAAAGAAATGCAAAATATCAGCATTGCAGTAGGAAAATAGCTGTCTTTGAGTCACAAAATTCAGAGTGGTTAGATTCTGAATTTACTATTCCTGACTTAGACCTCACAGCTAAAATAAGTAAGACTGAAATACTTAAAAGAGGTCGTCCATCGCTCGATTTTGCAGAAAAATCTACTAGATCGAAAAGACGAGAAGTGTCTAAAATCAGTGAAGAACATGATAATGATCGTCAGAAACTATTAATGGCTACTAGTCATGCGGCACGAGTTTCAGGGAAGCAGATTTGCGATCGGTACTTAACGAACTTTCAAAAAGCGAGGAACAGGCTAAGAAAATTAGAAAAATAATGACAACACCTTTTCCTACAATAGAAAAGAAAAGCCCAGAAATGGCTTTAGCATTTCTTTTCGATAATTCTATGTCTAAACAAGTCTATCAGAATATGCGATTAGCGACCAAATCTAGTGGAGCAGACATTTGGCCTGCGTATAATGCGATTAGAGAAGCCAAAGAAAAGTTAAGACCGTCGAAAGAGTCAATTAAAATTTCTGAAACGTTAGCTGAATTTTAATTAGCCTCTCTTGTCATCTTCCTCTCGATTCAAGTCGATTTGAAGAATTTTGCACCTCTACTGCAAAACTGTATGTCTCGCTCTATTCGTGGTACCCTATGTCTCAAACGGTTCACAAAATTCTTATTCATAGCGGAGAAATAATAAAAAACAGCATCTTATGCTCGGAGAAGAAGCATCTGAAGCGAGAAATAAGGACTACAAAAAATTTAGACTCCAGCATAGTAAAAAGCAGGATGGCAAATTTGGAAGACTTGTTTTGTAGAGCTATGGACACCTCTGATCCTCTTTTATCGAGTTTAAAAGAACGCCTTCAACAAAAAATTCAATTATCTCTTCCTAAAGAAGTGCAACTTTTATTGAAAGAGGTTGAAGTAGATTCTAATCAATCAGGAAGTACCAATTACGTACAGGTAAGTGAAGAACTAGACGAATATGAAATTGAGGAAATTGATTTTACAGAAAAAATCTTATATTTAGATGATATAGAATTATCCGAGGAAGAAGACTCACAATCTGATGTAAATGACGATATTTGACCTCGTAGAGCAAGCAGAGCAAGGAGGATGGTTCCATGTGTAGAAGTCCACGCAAGTGGGGAAAGTTACTGATCGCCATTCACTTGGGAATGGCCAGGACGATTCTTCTGCATATGGTTCAAGCAGCTCACAACGGCCGGGATTAGCCCACGTATCCTCTGGGTAGCTTCCGAACACCCGTTCGGGAGTGAGCTAACGTGAGAAGGCGAAGCATTCCAGGATAGCTGGTTGTGCGTTGGGTTTGGGACCCGCCACTTAAAAATCCCCCCCAATGAAAAGTTTGAAAAAGCCTCGGATGAGACCTCCCTATGCTGATGACGACCCCTGCAAACGAAATAAGGAATATGATTTGAGGGCATGCACCTGGAATGTCCGGTCCCTTAATGGGGAAGGTGCCTCTGCCCGGCTGGTTGATGTCCTCGTGAGAGTAAAGGCTGACATCACTGCCATCCAAGAGATGCGATGGACGGGGCAAGGTAAGAAAACCATAGGACCTTGCGACCTTGTGGGGGAGAGACTTCGTCGCCAAGTACTGTCGTTCACTCCGGTGGACGAGCGTCTCGCAACAATCCGCATCAAAGCCCGTTTTTTTAACATATCGCTAATTTGCGCCCACGCCCCGACGGAAGAGAAGGACGATGCGACCAAAGATTCTTTCTATGAGCGCCTGGAACGCTCCTATGAGCGCTGCCCCCGCCACGACATAAAAATCGTGCTTGGCGACTTCAACGCCAGGGTGGGCAAGGAGGGAATTTTTGGTCCCACAGTCGGAAAATTCAGCCTGCACAACGAAACATCCGGTAACGGACAGAGGCTGATCGACTTCGCCGGGGCCCGAAACATGGTAGTCTGCAGCACCAGATTCCAGCATAAGAAGATTCACCAAGCCACCTGGCTGTCTCCTGATCGAAAAACACGAAACCAGATCGATCATGTTGTGATAGATGGAAGACACGCTTCTAGTGTATTAGATGTACGTACGATCCGAGGACCCAACATCGACTCGGATCACTACCTTGTTGCAGCCAAACTGCGCACACGCCTCTGTGCAGCAAAAAACGTGCATCTACCTACGCAAAGAATGTTCGACATCGAAAAGCTGCAATCACAACAGACAGCCAGAAGATTCGCCACTCGACTCTCACTCCTGCTCTCTGAGAGTACTGCCCAACAAACCGGCATCCACGAACAATGGAGCAACATTTCTCGTTCTCTACGTACCGCCGCCGAAGAAGAAATCGGATTCCGGCGAGCCCGAAAAAACAATTGGTACGACGAGGAATGTCATGCTGCCGCAGAAAGAAAGGATGCCGCCTATAAAGCCACGCTGCGATCGGGCGCAACGCGAGCCATGTGGGATCGCTACAGAGAGCTGAAAAAGGAAGAGAGACGTATTATCCAAAAGAAGAAACGAGAGGCCGAAATACGTGAGTGCGAAGAGCTTGAGATGCTGGCCAACAGGAACAACGCCCGAAAATTCTACCAGAAAGTTCGGCGGCTTACAGAAGGTTTTAAGACCGGGGCGTTTTCCTGTAAGAACAAAGACGGCGATCTGGTGACTGACGTACAGAGCAATCTTAAATTATGAAGGGAACACTTCTCGAACTTATTAAACAGTGACAGCTGCGCATATCACCGAGAAAGTGAAGATCCCGATACCCCAATCGTTGACGACGGAATTGTCGTTCCGCTGCCCGATCATGGCGAGGTGAGAATAGCGATAACGCGGCTAAAGAACAACAAAGCCGCGGGCGCCGACGGACTGCCGGGTGAGCTATTCAAACATGGCGGCGAGGAGCTGGTAAGGTGCATGCATCAGCTTCTATGCAAAATATGGTCGGATGAAAGCATGCCTGCCGATTGGAATTTAAGTGTACTCTGCCCAATCCATAAGAAGGGCGATCCTGCAATTTGTGCCAATTACCGCGGGATTAGTCTTCTAAATATCGCCTATAAGGTTCTAGCGAGCGTATTGTGTGAAAGGCTGAAGCCCACCGTCAACCAACTGATTGGGCCTTATCAGTGTGGCTTCAGACCTGGAAAGTCTACCATCGACCAAATATTCAAAATACGCCAAATCTTGGAAAAGACCCATGAAAGGAGAATCGACACACACCATCTTTTCGTCGACTTCAAAGCTGCATTCGACAGTACGGAAAGGAGTTACCTGTATGCCGCGATGTCTGAATTTGGTATCCCCGCAAAACTAATACGGCTATGTAAGATGACGTTGCTCAACACCAGCAGCGCCGTCAGAATTGGGAAGGACCTCTCCGAGCCGTTTGATACCAAACGAGGTTTCAGACAGGGTGACTCGCTGTCGTGTGACTTCTTTAACCTGATGTTGGAGAGCATCGTACGAGCCGCAGAACTTAATCGCTCAGGCACAATTTTTTATAAGAGCGTACAATTGTTGGCGTATGCCGATGATATTGACATCATCGGCCTTAACAACCGCGCTGTTAGTTCTGCCTTCTCCAAACTGGACAAAGAGGCAAAGCGAATGGGTCTGGTGGTGAACGAGGACAAAACGAAGTACCTCCTGTCTTCAAACAAACAGTCGGCGCACTCGCGTATCGGCACCCACGTCACTGTAGACAGTTATAATTTCGAGGTTGTAAAAGACTTCGTCTATTTAGGAACCAGCATTAACACCGATAACAATGTCAGCCTTGAAATCCAACGTAGAATCTCTCTTGCCAACAAGTGCTACTTTGGACTAAGTAGGCAACTGAGCAGTAAAGTCCTCTCTCGACGAACAAAACTAACACTCTACAAGACTCTCATCATGCCCGTCCTAACGTATGGCGCAGAAGCGTGGACGATGACAACATCCGATGAAGCGACGCTTGGAGTGTTCGAGAGAAAGATTCTGCGTAAGATTTTTGGACCTTTGCACGTTGGCAATGGCGAATATCGCAGACGATGGAACGATGAGCTGTATGAGCTTTACGACGACATAGACATCGCGCAGCGAATAAAGATCCAGCGGCTACGTTGGCTGGGTCATGTCGTCCGAATGGATACAAACGCTCCGGCTTTGAAAGTATTCGATGCGGTACCAGCTGGTGGTAGCAGAGGAAGGGGGCGGCCTCCTCTGCGTTGGAAAGATCAGGTGGAGAAGGACTTGGCTTCACTTGGTGTGTCCAACTGGCGCCGGTTAGCACGAGAAAGAAACGACTGGCGCGCTTTGCTAAACTCGGCCAAAATCGCGTAAGCGGTTATAGCGCCAATTAAGAAGAAGAAGAAGAGCAAGCAATTAGTATTTACCTATTTTTAAAAAAATTTATAAAAAAAATAAAAACCAATAAAATAATATTTAAAAACTTAAAAAAAATTTAAAACAACAAAAAATTAAAAAAAAAAAAGAGGGAGTCTGAAGTCGCACTGTAACCTTCTCGTGGTAGATTCCGGAAACTACAACTTATTATGTAGGCTAACTGCAGGCGTGTCTCTTTATCTGACATATTGGATCCACCATTTTCAATTGTTTAAATCTAATTGCAGATTTGTCAACAGCGATACAAAAAAGCCCGAGTAACAAGTTTCAAATTAATTAGATAAATTTAAAAAAAAAGGTCCGCATAAGGGATTCGACATTTTTAATTTCTAAAATCTGGCAGCAGATTCGTAATCAGCGCCCCCAAAAACCCCTAAATACTAAGTTTGGTAAAAAATAATTAATTTTAAAAAATTTATGTCCGCCATATTGGATCCGCCATTTTGAATTGTTGAAATCTGACTTCATATTCGTAATCAGAGACCATCGAAACCCCTAAATACCAAATTTGGTGAAAAAAATCCAATTTTATAAATATCATGTCCGCCATATTGGATCCGCCATTTTGAATTGTTGAGATCTGACTTCATATTCGTAATCAGAGACCCCAAAACCTGTACATAGCGGTATTAAAAGTTATAAATTGTTGGTGTTTTGGGAATTATGAATTTTGGCCACTTATAAGGGTCTCCTGGCCCACAGTGCATTGATGGCCAACAGATTGAAAAAATTAAAGAGTTCACGTATCTTGGTAGTTAAATTACTGCAAATGGTTCCGCTTTCAATGATATAATAGCAAGATTAAAAGAAGCAAAAGCAACCTTTGCAATGCTCAAAAAAGAGTGGTACTCCCAGCAGCTTACGGAGAAAACGAAAATACGCATTCTTAATTCCAATTTCCAACCGGGCTTATTGTATTGTGGCGAATCCTGGCCAACATCAATGTAGATTGTGTTTAAACTGCAACCGTTTGTAAATCAATGCCTCCGCACAATAATACTCGCTTGGTGGTCAGAAAATTGGATAGCGAGCGCTGAATTGCACAGAAGGTGCAATCAAGCTACAATCGACGTCAAAACCCGTAAAAGGAAGTGGGCGTGGATTGGACATACCCTCAGGAAACCAGCCCAAAAAATACCATCGATGGCCTTAGAATGGAGAGCCTGATTCGAGCGAAGCTCGGGCAGACACACAGAAAATGGTTCGCCATCTCATCCTGCTCTCCACATGCTGGACAAAGTACATTGTCTGAGATGCCTACCTATTCCATGTGCTTCGCCCATAGAAAGTGACCCGTCATCAGTTCAATCAGCTGCCTACAGTCCTTCTGCTTAATGACAGGAGGATATGCGACAGTCGGTTAGACATGATTGGTAACATCAGTTCTGTCTATCTGCAGCCTCTCTCAGCCTTAAAAGCTCGCTTGTAGGTTAAAGTAACCCGTTTGCTAACCGTGGCTTCTATGGCTGCAGAAGGGCTCCTGGCTAAAGAAGTTGGCCTCATAGTTCATCCTAGCTAAAGAGTCAGAGGTCTCATTACTAGCGATACCCACGTATCCTGGGACCCATGTTAGCATCAGGATATTATGTCTACCGACATTCGTGGGGATCTGCTTACTCCCATCGGACGCGTCCCCAGGTAGCGGAAATACCACTCACGGACCACAACAAGTGAAGTCCGTGCGGAATTGCCTGTCTCCCATCGGGTGCGTCTCCAGGTGGCGAATTGGTGAATGCACGGCAGATATGCAGGGTAGGTGGGAAATAAAATATGACTCGTGAGCCAAAACAAGCAAAACATATTTCATTGCACACAGTCGGTATGAAAAAAAACTCCAGGAGCGTCGGACTCCATGTTCTCCACGTTAGGAGCGGCTGATTACAAAACAATGGCGTGGCCTGAGAGCCATCAAGACCGATTCCAGTAAGATTCTGATTATGGCATACTAGAGTGGAAGCAGATTTCAAGTGCCTGGAGCTGTTCAACCCAAGTAAGCGGAAATCTTGCGACTTACAGAAGGGTTCTATATATCTCGGTGCTATTAAGACTTGGCAGGTTTTACAGAGCGCACAAGGCGCGTAATCTTAATTGACTATGTAGGTTGAGTTGTGATAACTCCCCATTAGCCCCGGATCGAAGTCTGTCTCTGAACACAGGTACCCATACCCTGTGTTAATCCCAGAATGGCTTCCCTGTTTTCATAGATAACCATAGGACTTACGGGCACTACAAACACGCGTGGCAATAGCAGCTGTAAGTTTGGACCCTATAAGCATGGAAAAGCCTAGACAATTAATTGAAAAAAATAGAAGTAACACAATTTACACAGCGTACAAGGACGAAGTTGCACCGCCCTTTAGCTTTGTCATATGCAGGGCACCTCCAGAAAAAGCAGGAACCACAAGTAATACACCGGTGGCAGTTAGAGCTGAAAGTAGTTCAGCAAGCCTGGCGGCCAGTCAACGGCGGGCAAACAAAATGGCTGCATATACAATTCCCTTCAGCGGCTCGGAGGGTTCACCTCGAAGGTGAGCAATAGACAATTTGTAACCCTGCGCCCAAAACAGGGGTGTTAGCGGAGTTGATCGAACGCATGGGAATCACGTCGAAATGTTCATGGTGACATCAGAAAACTGTCTAGTATTATAAAACTTGCACACAGAGGTAACAATACAGCTGAAAATCGATAGGCCCACCACCGGCGGCGGTCGTAATCTCCACAGAACGTACCCCCCACAGGTCGTAAAGAAAAATTACAGAAAGTGTAAAGCAAAAAGAAGCCTGTAAACGTTAGGAGGACCAGCGGCTCACTTAGTCCGCGTTCTGATGTGATCATTCTCGAAAGAATGGTGGAAAGAACAACATACGCGGATTCGGCCATAAAATGAGGACAATGAGACCTACGCAAAAGGGAGGGTTATTGATAGAGCTCAAAAGAAACAAGGACAGCGAATCAACTAGTTGTCAAACTGTTTTCAAAAAGCCGTGGAAGGTGTTGCAACAGTCAAGCTAAAGACCCATTGCATCACACTGCAACACAAGGGCCTTATAACAGGACTGAATTCGGAGAAAAGGTTGCTGGACGCGACAGCAGAGCAGGCCATCAAACATGTGCATGTCACGTACGGCGGTATCCAATCAGCCTACATTTCGCTGCACGCTGTGGATGCCAAAAAGGTTTTGGCGCTCGGTTCCCTTAAGGTGGGATGGGTACGTTGCCGGATATCGAAGAACATATTTTCATACAATCATGTAGCGACAGTATGTAAATCATCTGATCGCACGAAACTCTGCCGTCGATGTGGTGAGGACGGCCACATGGCAGCGAGCTGTAGAAATGCAGAAAAACGCCCACTATGCGATGGAGCACACAAGGCTGGTAGCACAAAATGCCCGCGCTACCAAGAGGGGTACGAAAAATCAAGTGATGAGAATCATGCAACTCAACACCCATCACTGCAGAGCTGCTCACGACTTATTCCTCCAAACAGTCGTCGAAAAGAAAATAGACATCGCAATGCTTTCGGACCCCTTCGAAATGATAAACTCTCACAGCTGCATAGCAGACACCGAGGAACAAGCAGTAATCTGGGCGGTAAACGACAAAGCTCCTCAGAGCAGGATGTCCACACCTTGTAAGGGGTTCTCGTGGATGAATTTGGACGGCATACTCTTTGTGAGCTGCTATGAACCTCCAAGATGGTCAATCGAGAACTCTACCTTGATGATGACGGTACTAGAGCTAGAATTTAGGGGTAAGCGACCGATTCTAGTTGCGGGTGACTTCAACGCATGGTCCAGAGGTTAGGCCAGCACGTACATATACAAAATTGTAGAAGAAACGTTTATGGCAATGGACCTCGTATTACTCAACACTCCGGGGGTATATACTTTTGATTGACTAGAGGGCGCTCTATGTATATATGACCTAGCATTTGCCGATCGTACCACAGCAAATCGCACAATTTATACTCATAGCTATCTCCTGGCCATTGTAATAGACGTACTCACTGTAAGGCCGAGGACTGCATCTAAAACAGTCAAGAAAAGCAAAATGATTTTAACGCAGTAACCTTAGGACAAGTATGGACAGACACTTACATCTTCCGCAAATCAGCATAGGAGATGGCAGAAGAAATAGCCGTGCGGTTAGAAGTAGCTTGCGACGTAACGATGCCAAAATCTAGATATTGGGGAAACCGAAAACTAGCATATTGGTGGAAAGATGAAATAACTAAACTTCGTACGGACAGAAGAAAAGCTCAAAGAACGCGAGGTCGTACAAACTACTATGAACTACAGGAGGAATATAAATGCCGCAGGGATTAAACACGCAATCCAAAAAAGCAAAAATCGTTGCTTATAGCGTTAAAGGAAGCAATATGGTCAACTCCAAAATTTTTTTCAGACCTATACACGACATGCCTTACTGAAGGAAAGTTCCCAGCGAGATGGAAAATACAACGTCCGGTTCTCCTGCTTAAACCTGTTTACCCGACCTGTCATACAGACCCCTATGCTGCTGGACACAGTGAGCTAGATCTTCGTTCGATGCAATAAGAACGGTGGTGGAAATAGCACACGGGGCTATAAGTGCGGGAAGATCGTTAAGATAGTTCTGCGCTGTGATCAGTTTAGATGCTAGAAATACTTTTAACTCGGCAAACTGGCCTAGCATCATCCCGCCCTGAAAGGTTTCAACGTACCAGCCTACCTTGTCCGCACTATTACCAGTCATCTGAAATCATTCTGCGAAATGAAACTGAAAATGGCCAAAAAACGTACAAAGCCTCCGGAGGTGTACCACGAGGTGCAGTGCTGGGACGAATTTTGAGGAACATCATGTGCGATGCGGTTCAGAAGGTGAAGCTTCCGCCAAACGCCGAAATTGTGGGATACACCGATGATAATATGCCCTGGTGGTAGTTGATACGAAACTTTACCACTTGAAGGAAAAGTGTAACGATGGCCTAGCGAGGTTAAGTTAGATTTAGCCGGTCACAAAAAGGAAGCAGTTCTAATAAGTGCTGGAGGGTGAAAGTCCTTTAAGCTGGAGATTGGTACTCACCGTATAATCTCGCGAAAGGTGATCATATATCATGGGGTCTGCATACCGGATTGTTGGCCAGTACTCTCAGAGAGTAGGAGTGAGAGTCAAGTCACCACTCTTCCAGCTATCTGTAGTGATTGCAGCTTTCTCTGTAGAGCATTCTTTGCGTAGATAGATGTTCGTTTTTTGCTGCACAGGAGCGTGTACGCAATTTGGTTGCAACGAGGTAATGATCCGAGTCGATGTTGCTCCCTCGGACCGTACGTACATCTAAAACACTGGAAGCGTGTCTTCCATCTATCACAACATGATGGATCTGGTTTTACGTTTTCCGATCAGTGTATCTTTTTACGCTGGATTCTGTTGCTGCAGGCTACCATGTTTCGGGGTCCGGTAAAGTCGCTCAGCCTCTGTCCGTTTCCGGATATTTCGTTGCGCAGGCTGCATTTTCCGACTGTGGGACCAAAATTTCTCTCTTTGCCTACCTTGGCGTTAAAATGACCTAGTCCGATGTTTATTTCGTGGTGTATACATCGATCAATGGAACGTTCCAGAAAGAATCTTTGGTCGCATCGTCCTTCTTTTCCGTCGGGACGTGGGCGCAAATGAGCGAGATGTTGAAAAATCTCGCTTTGATGCGGACTATTGCGAGACGCTCGTCCACTCGAATGAACGACAGTACTTGGCGACGAAGTCTCTCTCCCACAACAAGGCAGCAGATGTATAGGAAGCTCTCATCCGAGGCTTCGGGTCCCAAGCCCAGCGCACAACCTGCTATCGTTTCTCACGCTAGCTCACTCCCAAATGGGTGTTCGGAAGCTACCCAGAAGATACTTGGGATAATCCCGTAAGTTGTGAGCAGGTTGAGCCATATGCATAAGAATCGTTCTGGCCACTCCCATGTGAATGGTGATCAGTAACTTTCCCCACTTGCGTGGACTTCTATATATGGAACAATCCACCACCTATCGGGGATTACTCCAAGAAATTTGATTTCATTGGATAGCTAGATTGTGGCTCTTAGGCAGAATGAGTCCATCAGGCTTCCTCCTTCTGGTAAAGATCAACCTTGGTAGGGTTTCCCGATAGCCCATTAGCACAGCACTAAGGGAAGACCTATTACCAAACAGGAATGTCATCCGCATATACTTGTGCGTAGAGTCCCGCATCATTTCAGGTGGTGAGTAGAGGATTTATCACTATGCGGCAGAGCAATGGAGACAGCACCCCGCCTTGGGGGCTGCCGCTATTAACCCCGGATGACACCAGCAGATCGTCCTCCGCGCGCAGCGTGACGATTCTTTAGGCTAGCATTGAACGAATCCAATTTACTAGCATCCGGTCTATGCCATGGCTACTAGCAGAGCAGCACATACTGCAGCAGTGGCATTATCAAATGCCCCCTCTATGTCCAAAAAGGTGCCCATAGCGTAATCTCTCCTGTCGATGGTTAGCTCTACAGGTTTTTCCACTTTGAAAGGCATGCTGAAATCGAGAAAGAGGGTCAACCTTTAGGGACTTTTGACGTATGCGCAATTTCACTTGTCGTTGGCCACTTTTTAGCATGAACGAGGTCATGCTGATGAGTTTTGGATAGGCTGACTCAAAAAAATTAGTTAAGGCAGTGTTGAATTTCTCAACAACCGCCTCAATTCCCTTTTCTTTCCAAAGTATTGGTAGCGTCACGTCAAGGTTCCGTAATGCCCCCCCTAAACTTCTGCCTGTCTCTTTTTCTGGTGTTCCTAGAGGGCTATGGCAATGGCGCCCCCTCGCTACACTGAAACTCAGTATACCTGTCCCCGGCAAGGACTCTCCAGTTCTTTACTGACCATCCGAGTTGTAAATTTGATAGGGTGAGATCAATCACCTTCTACCTTCTAGCAGTTACAAACGTAGGCTGTGTGCTCTTGTTGTGTATGTGTAGGTAAGTGGGAGCGATAAACTCGAGTCTGATGGCCTTCACAAACCTCAACCATCCGCGTTCAGCCTTAAAACACACTTTATCAGCTACCATGTCTTGGCAACAGAATTGCTTTAGACCCGTCATAGTGAGATGGGATGATACTATGAAACCGGTCCTATGTCTACTCGAATTCCTACTAAAATAACGTGGCCCTTTTCAACACGCCAAAGCCACAGAGGTGGCTCCTAAAAACCCAGCTGGGAGAGCCGCCTACTTAAAACTGCGTTAGCAGCTTTGGAATACTGCAAGTTATCTGTGTCACTGTCAAAGGGGGACGGTAATTACAGAAACCGTCTGAGCCAATCAACTGAGAAAGACGTAGAAACTAACAGTGCGAAAGAAGAAACTTAGACGGTTCCCGGACCGAGAGCCCATGACATCAACACTGGCTTCTTCCACTCGAACCACAAGAGCAGCCCCTCCCTTACCTTCCCGGTGGCTACCCTTGGTGTGCGAAAGGACGCTCCAAAGCCCTGTGAGGATGGCCGGATTCTGGATACGCAGGTAGGACAGGACATCTGCTGCAGACAGATCAGGATCCGGAATCCGGCAGATGGCATTCCAGAGAGGTGCACTCTCTTTGCAGTGGGGCGCGAAGCGAGTGGTCCCCTTGGTTGGCACGTTATTGACCAGTCTCGATCCCCTCGAAGTTCGCCAGAGACGCGCTCGTCACCCTTATGGTGCCGTCCATTGCCTCGTAGCCCTTCGTGTTGGCTTCAAGACCGGAGGCGATAACCGACTTTTGCTGTATTCGGCATTTAAAGCTGATGGTCAGGCTCTTGTTTAACGACAACTAGCAAGTGCAGCACTCAGGCATTAATTAAGCCCAGTGTACTACACTTGGATTCCCTTTTAATTTTCTTTAAATCTACCCGATCTCCGAAGAAATCTGAGTATATCTTGTGATGCCAAGGAGCCAAGATGGTCGCTTCTTAACACATCAGTGCCAAAGACCTCAAACCCGAGCGAAGGCGGGACAGACGCACAGAAAGTGGTCCGCCGTCTCATCCTCCTCTTTACAAGCTGGGCAGAGTACACTGTCTGAGATGCCCAACCTTTCCATGCGCTTCGCCCACAGAAAAGGGCCCGACATCAGTCCAACTAGCCGTCTGCACTCCCCTCTGCTTAATGACAGAAAGGTTTGCGACAGTTGATCGGGCATGACAGGTAAAATCAGTTCAGTCCATCTGCAGCCTTTCTCAGCCTGCCAAGCTCGCTTGTGGGTGGTAGCTACCCATATGCTAACCGTGGATGTGATGGCCACTGAGGGGAGTGGCAAAACGGGCTCGGGGCCAAAGAAGTTGGCCTCAGAGCCCATCTTAGTTAAGGAGTCAGAGGTCTCGTTATCCGCAATACCCACGTGTCCCGGGACCCATGTTAGCATCAAGCTATTATGTCTACCGACGTAGTTCAGTCTGGATTTACAGGACTGATGTGGTGGAGGGTTGTCTAAGGCCATAAGCGCAGCTTGGCTGTCGTTGCAGACACACATAGATCTGCCTCTCCATCGCTTTTCCACAACAAAGTTAATCGCTTCTTGAACTGCATACACCTCCGCTTGAAACACAGATGCATGCATTCCAAGAGCAAAGTGCAGTTTTGTCCTGCTGGATTTCACGTAGACCCCAGAGCCGGAGCCATGCTCGGTCCTGGAGCCATCCGTGAAAATTCGAAAACAGTGTTTGCCGGGCTCATTTTTTGAGTCTCCCCACAACTGAGCCTCTGGTAGCACTACACTGTATCTCTTTTCAAGTACGACTCTTGATGGCATGGAGTCAAGGGGCATGGAGAGAATCGTTGGATCGAAGTCCATGCCTTCTCTGTGTTCCAATGTCGGACAGGGGCCGTACTGGTGCCTATTGTGTTTCAGCCTGCAGATGGAGTTCAAGGCCTCTCCTTGGATGAAAGCATCAAGTGGTGGTAAGCCTATGAGAGCATATAATGCCGGGCCTGAAGTAGCCGGAAAAGCTCCGGTGCAACAGATGGCCACAGTGCGTTGTAGTCTCGATAAGGTCCTCCTGACTCCCACTAGAGAGAGTCTAGTCATCCAGACCACTGATGCATAGGTGAGAATAGGTTTTATCATAGCCGTGTAGATCCATAGGACCTTGCTAGGAGAAAGACCCCACGTTCTCCCAAAGACACCTTTGCACTGCCAGAAACTGTCAGTGCTTTGGATATCTTTATTTCAACGTGTGATTTCCATAGGAGCTTACTATCGAGGACTACTCCAAGATATTTACTTTGCTTGGATAGCTAGATTGTGACTCCTTTTAGCTTAGGCGGAACGAGTCCATCAAGCTTCCTCCTTCTGGTGAAGAGGTCAATACCAGTCTTGGTGGGATTTGCCGATAGCCCATTCGCACAGCACCAAGTGTCAATCCGATCCAGAATTTTCTGCACTTCCCTGCAGATGTTTATAAGCAAAGGGCCTGTTACCAAACAAGCAACATCGCCCGCATATGCTTGTGCGTAGACTCCCGAATCGATAAAGGTGGTGAGTAGAGGATCGATTAACATGCACCAGAACAATGGAGACAGCACACCGCCTTGGGGGCAACCTCTACTAACCCCGGATGACACCAGCAGATCTTTTCTGCTCGCACCGAAACGATTCTATGGGCCGGCATTGAACGAATCCAATTTACTAGCACCCGGTCTACACCGTGCCTACTGGCAGAGCTACATTTACTCTCCAAAGTGGCATTATCTATGTCTTAAAAGATGCCCATAGCGTAGTCCCTCCTATCGATGGCCAGCTCTACCCTAGCAACAAGGTTTTGCAGTGCCGACTCGCAGGATTTTCCACTTTGATAGGCATGTGGAAATGGAGACAGAGGGTGCGCCTTCAGCGACTTCTGACGTATGCGCAATTCCACCAGTCGTTCGAGACTTTTCAGCATGAAAGAGATCATGCTGATGGGTCTAAAGCTTTTGGGGCTGGTGTAGTCGTCTCTTCCAACCTTTGGGATGAAAGCGACCCTCACCATCCGCCAAGAGCATGGTATGTGTGCCAGTGTTAGGCATGCCGAGAAGATGGGCTGCTGTCACGGACTCTGCGGCTTCCTTCAGTATGGCAGGATATATGCCGTCTGGTCCGAGCGACTTGTAGCCGCCAACAGATTTGATGACAAATCGAATGGCGGCCTCATTCACCACAGATCTGGCAACGAACCAGTCATGCCTAAAAGGTGTAACAGCTCTGACAACTGCCTCTATCAATAAGGGCTGTTGCCGGCTGACGCTTATCTGATTACCAGGAAAGTGAGATGCCATCAGCAAGCTGAGTGTCTCACTTTGCCGCTCTATGAACGAGCCATCAGATTTCCTAAGTGACCTCAGCTTTGCAGGTGGGTCCCTTTTCAGGATCTTAACCAATTTCGCCGTGTCACTCAGAGATTCAATACCGCTGCAGAATTACCTATATGAGGCTCTTTTCGATTCCCGAATAAGCCTCTTGTAGTTCTTCTGAACATCATGGTATCGCTCCCAGTCCTCTGCAAGGTTAGTCTTCAGGGCCTGGTTTAGAAGTTTTCTCGACTCACGCCTCAACGTCTGGAGCTCTCGATTCCACAAAGGAACGGGAGTCCGGTTAGGGATGGGACGAATTGGACAGGCTGACTCAAAACATTCAGTTAGGACAGCGTTGAGTTTCTCAACAGCCGCTTCAATGGCCTGTTCATTTCAAAGTCTTGGTTGCGTAAAGTCAAGGTCCCGTAACGCCCCCCTAAACTTCTGCCAGTCTGTTTTTCTGGGGTTTCTAGAAGGTAATGGCATTTGTGCCTCCTCGCCACACTGAAACTCAATATACCTGTGGTCCGAGCACGAATCTTCGGCGAGGACTCTCCAGTTCTTGATTGACCACCCAAGTTTCGATCAATCCCCTCCTGCCTTCTAGCTGTTACAAACTTTGGCTCTGAGCCCTTTTTATGAATGTCTAGGCATGAGGACGCGATAAGTTCTAATAGTCGAGAGCTCCGTTCATTGCACTTGCTGCTGCCCCAGATTGTATGCTGGGCATAAGCATCGCAACAACAGATTACGCCGCCCACAGAACCTCACGAGACTTGTGGCCTTTCCGGGGGGTGGCCCTTCCCGAGCACCGTAAGGAAAATAAGCAGATGCAATCACAAACTTCGACCATCCGCGTCTACCTCTGTAGCACACCTCAGCCGCTGCCAGTTCTTGGCAACAGAATTGCTCAAGACCCGTCACAGTGAGATGGGATGATACTATAAGACCGGTCCTAGGTCTACTCGAACTCTTATCATATAATAACGTGGCCCCTTTCAACGCACTTAAGCCACAGAGGCGGCCCCTAAAGACCCAGCGCTCTTGCACTGCTGGTTTGTGGGGCCATTAGTCGCAGATGTAGTAAGGGCAGGTGTAATATATTCAACCACCGTGTTCCTCCGCTTACTTCGGGAGTACCCGCCGAGGACTCGGAGGTTTCTGTGGGTGTCACTTCCGCTGGCCGAGGTCTTTTGGAATACAGAGACGTAAAAAGGTCGCCACCGCAGTGATTTCACAATGCAAGCCCTCGGAAACTGAGAAACGACTCTCTCTCTTTCTCTGTGAAGAAAAGCAGAGTGCGATAACCACTCCCGTCTCCTCTAGGATAAACTCTCACTCATATAGCTGAGAGACTTTGGTAATGGTTGGGACCTGCCGACGCTATGCCCCTGTCGCCGAAACGGATGTATTTGCCACTTGTCAGGGTGCCACCTGGAGTAATATTCCTCTTCCTTTGTTTTTAAGGCATGCGTTGCCCATGTTGAGTAATAAATGGGGGCGTTCGATTGCCAAACTGTCGGTATTTTCGCAGCTAGGCCCTAAGGCTCTGCCGCTTTATAACATTTTGTGGCTTTTGCAACACCTAATTTTTCGTTTTCAAGCTTACTCCTAACTCAATTCCTTTCAGGGCACAGAGCATTTTGAAAGTACCTCCATAGATTCGTCCATGACAGTCCCCCAAGATCTCCAATCTGCACGGAGAGGGAAGAAGACGCTGAACACGTCTTATTCCAATGCCCACGCCATGCTCTCGAAAACTGTGGCATATTTAACGAAGAAAATATTATAGATTTCATGCTGAAATTGGATGATAACTATAAGCGAATTTGCGTGTAAGCAAAAAATATCCACAATGTTTTAAGACGCGCGGAGGTTCGTAGATGAAATAACTAGCAGCCTATAAGCTAACCAGCCCCCTGAGGTAATTTCGTTGTTGGACAGTTCCGCGGGGAGAGTGGTAGATAGTGGAGAAATTTTTAGTATTGTACGTAGGTGTAGCTGTGAGGCCACAAGCCGTGCACACTGCTGCGCCGGTATAGCAGTACTCATGAGAGATTCCTGTTCACGGCCTTCTTCCGTTTGTGCTGTGTAGGTGCACCAGCGCAGTTGCTAAGATGGTGATGCTGTGGCCTGCTTGCGTGCAGCGCCAATGGTGATGGTTGGTTGAGTTATGGATTGCTTACCGGTAGCTATGAACCTTGATGGAGAAGTTTGTGATGAGGCTCCATACATTCCTTACATCGATTGGTTGATGAGCAGCTTGATACTGCGTGATTTGAATTGAAGCAAAAGCTATTATTCTTAACCAAATTTGTATCGCTGCGTTGTAATAAGCGCTGTTAATTAGCTGCTTTTGAAGGCAGGATGCCTGTTGCCTTGGTTGCACAGCAAACACTTTTTATTATTTGTCGTTGCTGTGAATGTTGAATATGACCTTGGAGATTTTGGTGTTGTTGCAGTAGATGTACCGTTGCTTAGTGAGCTCTTGTTGAGTTCAATGATGTTCGTTGTTCGGCATCGACGTTCGATGAAATTGACGAGATCATTCCATAATGGCATCTGGAGACTAGAGGAGCTTGATTTGTCAGAGTTGGCAGCTATCTCTTCCTCCCGTTTCTCTTGAATGTCTGGCTCCAATTTTGAGACTATTAGCTGGAGCAGTAATTTGGGTTGACGAGGGAAAGGACTGCATTGCGCGGAGATGAGTATTGATGGAGTCATGATGGCACTCTTGACTTCACAAAAGGAATCTTCGAATGCCGTGCGATGATCTACTTCCAGCTAAGATTCGTCTAGTAACTAGAAATCCGGCTCGAAGGACGAGATAGATGAGCAGAGTGGGCGTTTCCACTTGCCTTCTCAAACAATCAAAAATTCCTTGAAAAAAAGCGAATGTTTAAACTAGTAATTTAATTGATATCGCAGTCCTAGTCGGTCTGCGCAAGTACGTAGCGGACTGTGTCATACATAGTTCAGTGTGCACCGACATGCGCTGGCCTTGAAATTTACATGTTATAATTATACATATTTACATATGTTAGGTTAATGACCCATATAATACAGTTGACAAAATATAAGTTTGGCTTATCACTAAGAGCAATGAAAGAGTGATAAGCGAAGAGAATGTCATCAGATGAAAAGAAGAGTGTCGCTGAGTGTAGCCAGAGCAGCCACTATGTATGTATGATTGTGTGTATATGATCCTGTTGAGTATGTTGCCATGTATGTGCGAGTATGCATATATAGGGTTTTTTAATAGGTTCGCTTCAACTTTTTTCCGATAGGGAGGGCGAACGACGCAATATTTTTTATTTTTCGCTTGTCATTTGTAAACTTCATTAGTATACATTTCATCATGGAACGCTACACACTTGAGCAACGATTGCAAATCGTGCAAATTTTTTATGAACATAATCGTTCTGTTGCTGCTACTTTAAGAGCATTACGGCCATTTTACGGTCCATTTAACAAGCCGTCCCGTTTTGTGGTTATGTGAAGTCATTGGTCTACAGTAACAAGCCGGCGACGATTTGTGAGCTCAGAGCCAATATTGAACGCGAAATTGCTGAAATTTCGGCCGATTTATGTAAAAGAGTGGTCGAAAATTGGGTTCAACGATTGGACTTCGTAAAACGTGCACGCGGTGGTCATGCAAAAGAAATCGAATTTCATACTTAAATGTACATGTTCAAACTCGATAATAAAAAAAAATTAGTTAAAAAAGTCAAACCGTTTGTGTTTTATTCAAAAAAGTTCAAAAGTTGAAGCGCTCTTACTGAAAAACCCTATACTAACGACTGCAATTTGTACATTGCGAACCGCTGATGATATTAGGTGCAGAAGACACTCAAAAAAGCGAACCGAATGTGCTCAAACAGTTGTCTTAACTAGTGTTTCTGCTGTACTACTCGTACAGATCGCTGTTTTATTTTCGTCAATAGTAGCAGGGAACGTCACTGAGTTTAGCATGCTTATGATCCATTTGCGTGTACTTTTATATCGATTTTCGCGCACTCGTTTGTTACCTATTTCAAGGCAAAATGAGATGTATTGGAGGTCACTTCCATTGTAATCTTCCAGGACTCTCCAGTCTTTAATAAAGCTGGCTATGCTTTCCGATGCCAGAATGATGTCAGGTGCGGTGGCTTTGCAACCTGCTTTCGGTACGAAGACGCTCGAGTGTTATGCACTACTAAACCCAGTCTGCCAGGCATGTCCAGCATTTGTTGCCCATTGAGTTCGTTGTCGCTGAGCCCAATTCGATCACTTTTCAACTGAAGTGTCCCGCTATGATTAAGCGTTCCACTAACGTAAGTGCTTTTTCTTCTATGCTTTCCTATTTCCGGGTGGATTTATCCATATTGTCGTTCGGTGTAAGGTAACGGCTCATCATTGTGAACTCGCTGTTCTTGAACTCATTTTTCTAAGACCATCTTTTCCATTAGCAGGTCTGCATTCCTGCTCCTGTGCATGTTTGCTTGGAGGATAATCTTGTTTTAGCATGTTCGCTTGTCATCGGTCATTTCACCGAGCCTGGCATATGACTTGTCTCGCTGCGATTGGCATCAGTACATAGGCAACACTGGGGCTCTTTGGTACAGTCTTTCATTTAGTTCCCAGCTTCTCCGCATCGGATGCATGGAATTTTTCCGTTTCTGTCTGGTCCTTTCCAGTTTGCACCGAAGCACCGGGAACACTGCTTTAGAGATGTGCATTCTTGCACTAGCCCATCCGATTTTGATATTTTTTTGCTGGAGCAGTTTTTCTGCTCTTTCAATAGCGAGACTAACATAAACCCGTACTTGTTGTCGTTGATTAGGTTTTGTGATCCTAACATCGATATTTTCGTTAGTGTCGACAAGCATTTTTCTTACAGCTTCATCGACTTCCTTCTTCTCCCTAACGGAATCCAAGTATCTGGTCTCTACAGTTGAAGTTGGTCTGACGGTTGTAATAAAACCAACCGCTTTCACTGTTTCCTCTAATCGTTTCAAAAAATCAGGGTTAACTGTGTGCCCCTTTTCTAATTCAGCTAAACGAGCGCCAATTTATGGTTCTTCTTATGCCTTTCACCTTTGTGGTGTCGTCTGGCACGGTAGTTTCATGGAAGTTTTTCAGGATTTCAGAATAACCGCGGCCCTCTACCGGCTTTACCAACACAGCCTCCTATTTTGGTTTTGCTATTTGCTTATTCTTCTTTTGGCTCTCCTTATCCTTCCTTGCGGGACCGTTCTGCGCTCCATCGTTTCCTTTTGGCACAGTATTCGGCCTAAATTTTTGCCGGCTTACCACTTTATATTTCTCAGGCTCTCGAACTCTTAGTTTCTTCGAAGAGTCGGGTGCGGCATGACTTGGTGCATTTCGTTTTGCGGTTGAAGGAGTGCTCTCCTGAACAACATCTGTTTTCGAGCTGTTGGGGGGTGTTTCCTCCGATTTATTTCGTGGATATGTTCGACCAGAGACACTCTTTGTCGATTTTGTCAGCTCAAACCCAACCTCTTCTGCAGTTTTTCATGTTCGTCTCTACGGCTTCCTCTTCTTCAGCTCGCATTTTCCCAATAAACTCCTGTCGCGGAGATGCAGTTTTCCCCTTTCTGTATTTGCTTCCTTTGCAGTTACTGGGGCGTGTGACGCCGTATTTGGCTCAATTGCAACCTTTTCAGCCTCCTTTGACGTTTCCCTTACGTCTTATTCTTGAGGTGTAATTTTCTCTGCTTCATTGACCGTCCTTGATTTCCGCTCGTAAGAGGCGTATTCGCTTTTTGTGATGGCGAGCAAAGCAATTGCGGTTTTCATACGAAATGGATCTGCTCTAAATCTCCATTACTAATAGCGTTCTGCGGTTCCTTTTGTCTTTCCCTTAATTGTATCCATACTTTATATTTAACCAGCGCATCGAGTGCAGCGGAGCGGGCCGAAACACTCAAGAGCGGGTATACTCTCGGAGACTATGTTTCTACCCCAGTTCCCTGAGGCATGAGCTATGTTTTACTGATCCCGGAAAACGCGGACGAACCAGCGCTCACCCAGATTAACGAAAACTTTTACTTTTCACCCATTGACAGAACTTTTATATGGGGGAGTTTTATATTATATAATATATGATATTTGAATGTAGAGAGTGTCTTTTTTTATGTATGCGGAATTGACAGATGTCTCGCTTTTCTTTCTATCTTTCTGGATGCCTTTTTGACACGCGCCCGTCCTCCTCTCTTAACCCTTTCGCTACATCTTTTTATTACGCCATCCAAAAAATCGAAATTTTTGTCTGAGTATTTATTTTAGGACCAATAACAATACAAATAAATTTTTTTTTTATGTTTTTTGTTAAGTGCTTTTTTTTTTAATGTTGCCATATGGCAACAAATGTTTTGTATGGTAAAGAAAAACAGTTTATTTTTGGTTTTTGCATAAAGGTTCGTACATTTATTAAAATTTGGTTTGACATCAAAATTTCAATTTATTTATAAATCAAGATTTCTAAACTAAAGTTCCAACAATAACAAAATATTTAAAATAAAAAAATCCATTCAATACTATAAATATACACGTACATACATATTAAAAAGTGAACGAGGATATAAACTAAAAACATAAAATATTAGCATAAAAAGTATTATAGAAAACTATAGCTATAAAAATTACTTAAAATAATACAAAGGAAAGAAGTATCTTACCAAGAATTTAGTCGCTGCAGTGATAATCCTTAAAGCAATCGCGATCTCCGTTGGGTAGACACAAGTGAACCGAACACTTTGAACATTTGTATCTGGAAAATCCTGAACATCCTTTTAATTTGCATCTGTTTTTTTTCTCAGTGTACTCCACCCAATGTTGATTTCCATCATATCGGACAGAAACTGATGGTGCTGTTTCATATCTCTTTTGAGAAGTTGATGGGCTGTCGATGTTTTCATTGAAAGAGACTTTTGGCCGTCCACGTTTGCGAGAAAATGCGTCCTTATTTGCTTGCGTTAGCAGACCATCAGCAATGTCGTTGCGGAACTCAAGCAAATCCATGTGTTTCTGCTTTTGACCTTTATTATTACCCTCATGATCCTTCCTGTACTCCAGCCATGAGTTGCATATGGCCAGGTCAACAAAGTGGTCAAATATTTTAAGTGTCCATTTTCTTGACCGTATCGATATTCTATACAATGAAAGAAGGAAGTCTATTTTATCAGCTCCTCTCATATTCTTGTTGTACACAGCCACAATGTAGGGCTGAGTTATTTCAACTTTCGTCTCTTTTTCTACTAAAAATCTTTGCACATTTTTAAGCGGCTCTTCGCCATATATTGATGAAATCAATTGGACAACACCTCCATCAAGCCATCTTATGACATAAAGATTGTCCTCCCTTTCGATGCGGTAATCAAAACTACCTCTACCTTCCTTTTTTAGTTCCTTTTCAGATTGCAAAGGCACTTTACTACACCTATTTCCTCTAATTGTACCCGTGGCCCAAATACTTTTTTTCTGTAAGTACAGTATCAAATTCCTCTGTAGCGCTGCGCTCTTCCGGAAACGAAACGGGGTCTGTGCCAATGACCGGGAAGAGGAGGAAGGCAAAGAAGAGGAAAGTTGAAAAACGCAATTCGGAAATGCCTGCATCCTCGACCCCATCCAAGGCAGACAAACCTTTGCCTGACAAGGCAGAGGCTAAGGGACCTCAAATGTCGAATGACACTCTTCCGTCAACGTCTGGCGAATCATTCGCGAGAATGGCAGCAAAGGCAATGACGGTGGAGATACATACCGACAAACAAGATGGTCTACTGTCCAAAGGGCAACAAGACTATCTTGACAGCTATCTTTGCAAAGCTATCGGTGAGTCGAAAGACGCGCCGACTTTCGAGGGGAAAAGCGTTGTGGACGGCATCGTAAAGGTGCACTGTTCCAATGCTTTTTCCCGAGAATGGCTAGAAAAAGCGATAGCAAAAATCCCAGCCTGCGAAAACAGCAAGTTTATTCTTGTTGAGAGTAGCAAAGAAAGGCTGGTACGAGCGAGTGTCTGGATTCCGGGTCCTTCCTGTAATTCAGCAGAACTCCTCAAACGCATCCGTGTTCAGAATAAGGATCTTGACACGACTCTCTGGAGAGTATACTCGTGCACCAGGCAGAAATCCGCTACCACTTCGGAGGCGGGTTCCCACCTGGTACTGGGTATCGATCTTGGGTCCCTCAAGGTTCTTAAGTCGAAGTACGGGTGCCGTCCCCACCTACATCTGGGGCGGATCCAGTTCCGCGTCGAGGATAAGGTGGAGGACAAAGCGTAAATATACTCAGTCTCATGACTGAAGTAATATTTACACAGATAAATCTGCAGCATAGCAAAGCGTCTACGGCTCTCTTGTGCCGTAGGCATGCAAAACTGCAAACAAACCCACACATAATACTTATACAAGAACCATGGGTATGTCACAAGCGTATCTGTGGTCTAAGTGCTATGTCGTGGGGACAAATACTTCATTGTGAAGGGAATGTGAGACCGCGAGCATGTATTATCATGCCGAGGTTGATCGAACACACGATGTTAAAAGAGCTATGCTCCGGAGATATCGTTGCTGCAAAAATAAAGTACTTCAAAAGTGGGAACAGTGTCGAAGCTATTATAGTTTCGGCCTACCTACCCTACGACTCTTTACAGCCACCTCCTTCGAGGGAGCTAAGAGAAGTGGTCAAGTACGCAGAATCCAATAATCTGGGGCTAATAGTGGGCTGTGACGCAAACTCACAGAACATTGTGTGGGGAAGCAGCAAATGCAACCCCAGAGGTCTCAAGCTACACTGGTAACAAACCAACTTTTGTGACCAGAAGGAGACAAGAGGTGATTGATTTAACACTTACCAATTGGTCAGTTGGAAATCAAGTGAACCGATGGCGAGTCTTGGAAGAGGACTCTCTTTCTGATCATCGTCTTATCGAATTCCGACTGGGAATTGACACAATATCAATACCTTCCGGTAGGAATCCTCGAAATGTGGACTGGGTCAGGTATGGTGAGCTTGTAACAGAGGGACTACCAAACCTGAAAAAACTCAAATCAGCAGAAATGATTTAAGATGCTACTAAGAAATTAGAAGGTACTTTAATCAATTGCTTTGAGGAACTGTGTCCACTCAGGCAAAGCAGACAGGGGAAAGCGGTTCCTTGGTGGAACCCTGAACTGTCGACGCTTCGTGTACGGTCCAGGAAACTTCTTAATAAGGCCTTGAAGACCAAAACAGAAGAGGACTGGGCTAATCATCGACTTACACAGAGAGAATATAAGAAAAAAGTACGGCAAGCCAAACTTCAATCCTATAGAAATTTCTGCAGTAACGTCGAAGAAATGAGAGAAACAGCGAGACTTTGTAAGGTCCTTCATTTAGACCGCTCAGTAAGGCTGGATTGCATTCGAAAACCTGATGGTTCATACACCATTTCCAAATCGGAAACGTTTAATGCTCTACTCGAAACCCATTTTCCGGGTAGTAGAACTCTCTCTGAAGTTGAGAGTGGCATGAACAATAACGGTAGCAACGGTGGAAACTCTAGGTACAGCTGGTATATTGCTAGTCGGATAGTGACAAGGGAATCGATAGGGTTCTCCTTATCTTCCTTTGAGAACTTTAAGTCCCCTGGACCTGACGGAATATATCCAGCAATGCTTAAAAAAGGAGGAGACAGGCTGATTGAGGCCCTGAAAAGGATCTTCACAGCCTGTCTTGCATTTGGTTATATACCATCCCAATGCCGACGCGTAAGAGTAGTATTTATTCCGAAACCAGGAAAAGATGACTATTCCCTAGCAAAAAGTTTCAGACCAATCAGTTTGACATCGTTCATGTTGAAAAGTCTGGAACGAGTGGTGGAGAAACATATTCGAGTGGGGGTATTGCCGAGAAGTCCACTTAGTAGAAATCAACACGCTTACCAGAGTGGAAAATCATGTGAATCAGCCTTACACGATCTTGTTAGCAAGATTGAAGCTGGGCTGGAAGCTGACGAATACACAATGGGCGTGTTCGTGGACATTGAGGGGGCTTTTGATAATGCCACTTTCGGCTCGATATGTTCTTCTGCCGAACGACACGGAGTTAATCAAGCCATTATAAAATGGATATACTCCATGCTCTCTGAGAGGCTGTTAAGCGCTGGTGGGAGCGATGACGAGCAAATCACAGTCAGGGCCAAGCAAGGATGTCCACAAGGGGGTGTTCTTTCTCCGCTGCTGTGGTGCTTCGTCGTAGACTCCCTATTAGTGGAGATGCAGGAACTCGGCTTTCACGTCCAAGCATATGCGGACGACGTCTGTGCGCTAACATCGGATAAATCCTTAAGGAGGCTTTGCACGAAAGTGCAGAGGATTCTTGACAAAATCGATGATTGGTGCATGAGACAAGGTCTTTCCGTTAATCCGAACAAAACAACTATAGTCTTGTTTACGAGAAAACGGAAATTGGATGGACTCAGTCTTCCAACACTGAAAGGTGTGACACTTGGTCTTTCCAACGAAGTTAAATATCTAGGAGTAATCTTGGATAAGAAGCTGACTTGGGAGACACACGTTTCACTGAAGGTGAATCGTGCATTGAAGATTTTTCAGCAATGCCGTAGAGCCTTTGGCAAAACTTGGGGTCTGAAACCTGCTGTGGTTCTATGGATATACACGGCACTTATCAGACCAATCATCACTTACGCTTCTGTGGTCTGGTGGCGACGGAGCATGGTTAAGTCCACAATCCGAGAACTATACAGGCTGCAAAGAAGTGTATGTTTATGCATCACGGGTGCCATGAGTGCAACCTCTGGAGATGCCCTAAATGCTATGCTTGATTTGCTCCCCCTGGATCTTAAGATACAACAGGAAGCAATAAAAGCTATGTGTAGACTCCATAAATATGGTTTCTGGCACGAAGATGGAGCTTCGGGACACAGAGAAATCTTTAAGTTGCTGTCGGAGCAGTATCCATTGTTTTTGGCACCTAAAGATGACCTGATACCCACAGTTTCATTCGGAAGGAAATTTGATGTCAGATTTCCATTGCGTGAGCAATGGAGCAATCCAGGAGGCATGCAGGGAGGTTTGACGGTTATTTTCTTTACCGATGGGTCCAAGACTGAAATAGGGTCTGGAGCCGGATGGTACTTAAACGATAGTAATAAGTATCACTACGCTATGGGGGGAATGGCAACTGTCTTCCAAACAGAAGTTTTTGCCATCCTAAAAGTAGCCGAATGGATAATCGAGAGGAGATGGAGCGGGAAACAGATTGGAGTCTTCAGTGATAGTCAGGCTGCATTGAAGGCCCTGGAGAACGCGAAGCAAACCTCAAAGATTGTTCAAGAATGTAAGAAGAAGCTTAATTCTGTCGCAAGACTTAACAGGCTTGTACTTATATGGGTTCCAGGACACTCCGGTGTTCAAGGAAACGAAATTGCCGACGAATTGGCCAACCGTGGATCAGCGGTGCCCCCACAGGGACCAGAGCCAATAATCGGAATCAGTCCCGCAGGAATCAAGAACTGGATCAACGATTATGTAGGCAATCTACATAAAGAGCGATGGTCCGGTCTAGAACGCTGCAGAACTGCAAAGTGTTTTGTGACAAGTCCGAACAGAAAACTGTCAAACTTTCTACTAAAACTTAGAAGGAAAGACATTCGGTTGATGGTCGGCATCATTACAGGACACAACCCATGGGGTCAGCATATGACCACCATTGGAATCATCGAGGACCCGGTATGCCTGTCGTGCTTGGAGGAGGCGGATAGCACTGAGCACTTTCTCTGTGAATGTTCTGCCTTTGCTAGAGCGCGACTACGAGTATTGGGTTCCGATGTCATGAGAATGAGTATTATTCGTTCTCTAAAACTGGAGGATATTTACAAATTTGTCAAAGAATCTGGAAAATTCTCACAGGACTAACTATCTCTATCTCTGTCTCTATTCTTTCCTATCTCTTTCTATGATACTTTTCTCCCTCCCTCCTTGACTATCTACCCCCTTTCCAGAGCTTTAAATACAATGGGCTTTTTTTTTAGCCTGAGTGTTTTAGGAGCCACCAAATCTCCTGGTGCTCCTTGGCTCGACCTTTTCAAATTCAATTCACAGTACCAAATTAAGTGTAGAAAAATAGTTGTCAAAAAATAGCTTGAAGTTTTTGTTTTCGGGAATAGTTCTTGTGAGATGAACTACACTATCGGAGCAAAACCCTAGTTTTGGTCCAGAAATAACGGTATTTTTTCCTTGATATATTTCAAAGTCATACAACATGCCATTTGAACTACATAGACAAAATAATTTAATTCCCCATTTTATTGGATTTTTAGGCATGTATTGTCTAAGGACAGTCTTTCCTTTGAAAGGTACCATCATTTCATCCACACAAAGATTCTCTTCTTTGGGGATAGTATACAACTTTTTAGTAAAGATATTTATTAATGGACGAATCCTGAAAAGTTTGTCATTGCCTGGACCACTTGTTGTGAACTTCAAGTTGTTTCGCAAGGAATGAAATCTATTCTTTGTCCTATTTTGACGAAATCCCGGAATATCTGTGGGCGCTGTCCAGTGCATAGACAATCTGGGATAACCAATTGTCCCAATCATAGCCTCCAAAGCAAGAAACTTAAAAAATTCTTCTTTCGTTAAGTTAAATGATCGACCGTCTTTTAAAAGAGAGGCTTGGTTTGTCGCCTACACTACTTCTTCAAAAAATTCTACAGTAAAATATTCCAAAAAGTACTGCAGTGGAAGTTTTACAGTGTTACTTGAATAACACTCAAAAAACTCAGCTTGAGGAGGAGCCCACGAAGTCTTTTTCCATCGAAATTCATTAACTTGTTTTGGTTGATAGTTCGAAGTACCAGCTTCTGAGCTAGAGCCATTTTCATCCAAAACTAGTTCGTCATTACATTCCCCGTTGATATTTGTAATGCTTATATCATACGGACCTTGACGACTAAGCTCCTCCATCACAAAAGTTTCATTATTGTCAAATGCCTCAAATAAATCCTCTAATATTTCTTCCGATTCCGAATTCTCAAGGTCTGAGAGATCTGAGTCCTCGAAATTCTCCAAAATCTTTTCTATAACACTCTCGCTAATTTTTCTTGCCATATTTGAAAATAATATTCCGCAAACAACTACACGTCTCTCTGCTACCAGTTTCAATCGCAAATAAACTTCTTCTGCAATCTAATGCAAGTTAACACCTTACGAGAAATTTGTTGCCATATGGCAACAAGCTTAGTTTTAAAAATTAGCACAGCTTTTAAAGCTGCGATCGAAAAAATATTTATATGCCAAATGACAGATTGAACATTTTTCTATATACTTTATTCAAAAATTGTTGAAAACATTTGCCCAAAATGCCTCAAAAATCTAAAAATGCAAAATACAAATTTCAGAGTGAAGTGCCAGAAGGCTTTCTTTAAAAATATTGTATTACCGATATATAATGGGCGGTTACTACTTATTTTATTTCTGTTTAACCATTAAACTTCAATTTTTGAAAATATGTAACAAAAAAGTTTACAAGAGAGTGTTGACGGCCTTTTAAAGTTTACTGTTGCCATATGGCAACAATATCGCGAAAGGGTTAAGAACGAGGTCAGGGGTTTCACTTATTTGAATTTGAATATGGGAATTTTTCGATTACTTGAACTTTAGAAGGAAATAATCATATTTGCCATTCCCGACAGAAAGGCAGCTTAGATGGAATGCGCTTTTTAAATCTAGTTTGATTCCTAATGGCGGAATTATCTCGTTGATTTCTGGTATTTGGTATCTGTTAGTTATAGTTATATTGTTCAGTTTCCTATAGTGAATCACTAGTCTAAATTTTCTTTGTCCGGACGCGACCAATTTCTTTGGAACTACCTTTACCAGCGAGTTGTTTGGAAAAGCCTTATTATTTTATCTTCAAGTAGTGATTGAATTTTATTGTTGACAAATTCTCTGATTGCTACAGAATAATTTCTAGTGTATACAGGAGTGCCCGAAGAAGGCCACGTCGCACCTATTACTGTGGTAGTGACCGTTAACTTCTCGTTTGGGTCGGTGAATAGCTGATGATATTTTTTGTGAATTGTGCTCCGTCCTTCTGAGTTTTTTTTATATATACATATATTGTATATAATAGGCGCGTACACTCTTTTTGGGCGTTCGGCCGAACTTCTCCTCCTATTTGTGGTGTGCGTCTTGATGTTGTTCTACAAATGGAGGGAACTACAGTTTGAATTCGACTCCAAACGGCAGATATTTTTATGGGCAGCGTTTTCATGGCAGAAATACACTCGGAGGTTTGCCATTACCTGCCGAGGGGCGACCGCTATTAGAAAAATAGTTTTCTTAATTTTGAGGTTTCACCGAGATGCGAACCTACGTTCTCTCTGTGAATTCCGAATGGTAATCACGCACCAAACCATTCGGCTACGGCGGCCGAACTCTAGGGGAAACCATTTGATTAATTTTAATTGCTTTGCCATTATCGAATGTAAATTTTTTACTGTAGGGGAAAGCATTTGCTCAATTTTGATTTCCTTGCCATTGCCGAACTTATTATTTCGTCGTGAACATTAATGGTTTTATGGATGTCTTTGCGGCTATCGTTACAGATAATGCCGTCAAATGGTTTTAAGTCGGATAAAATACAAACTTTTAGTTTAAATTATCTTTTCCACATAGGTTGATTATTGTGTGATGAACAAGTTCAATTGGCCTGCTATGGAATTTTCAAAAGAGGATTTTTCGGAGGGGTTTTACTTAGTGGTTATACTACAAATTGGGGATGTATAAATATATAATTTTTACTTGGTCTTGTGTCTATAAGTATTTTCAGAAATGTCCCGTTCTTCGCCTTAAATTCGGTGCAGGGCAACGAAGAACTCTTTGTCTTAAACAATTGACATCAATATACTCTACTTGGTCCTGTTCTGCATATTGTTTTGGCCGTTGGTTGTGTCAACGTCGAATTCCTGCATGTCCGAAGCCAATTCAATAAAGTTTGTTAGTTAAAATTTTGCCCATACAAAGGGTAAATATTGTGAAGACTTATTTGTGTAATTTTAAAGCCAATTCGCTCTACTACATTTGGACAATCGACGCTGCCATTAGCATCACTCAAAATAAACGAAAGTGGGAGGACTGTCCTTCTTTTTTCTTGCTGTTGTCTTTAGACACTCTTTAAACTATTTTTTATTTTCTACTTTTTAGTTCGATTAGCAAAAAAGCGTGTTTTTTAGTTTCTTTAAACTATTTTTTTTTTATTATGAATGAAAATTATTGTTATCATTGCAGTCAGTGAATTAATGATTCGATATATTCGTGTTATATTTAATTCCTTTCTTATCGACTGTGAGTCTAGCGCTATGCAGTTATCGGCCGTGATAAAGAAGTAATCGGGATGAAAAACTTATTTCGTGGAGGGAGCCTGAGAAACGGCTACCCCACTCCTGAAACGGAGAGGTAACAACAAAATATTCTGACATAATCAATATGTTACATACTTTTTCCCACATCGATCATTGATTGAGGTCAAGCCTTGCTTTTCTGAATGAAAATTATTGTTTTCATTTAGTCAGTGATTTATAGTCCGATTTAATTGCGTTTTATTTAATTTCTTCTTTACCGACTATATGTCCAAAGAAAGGCCAGCATTGGCCTTGACACAGAATAGATACTCTCAGCACAGAAAAAGGAGACCGTGGATTATATTGACACAATCAAAAAGAGATGTAAACTTCCAGTCTGGTTTTTTTAGTTCATTTGTGAACTTTACTTTAATCGATAAAATTTTACAAATGAAATTATGGTCATGATAAATTCTTTCTTTACTTGCCAAAATTTTGTTCCGTAAAATAGTTTCAAAATTTATGTTTTGATTATTTTATTGTAATTAACAAAATTACATCTTATATGAAAATTATTTCATCTTATATGAAAATTGAATAGAGTAAATTTGCGTGTATGAGACTTGTAATATCTACGCATGTGTAAAGACTATACAAAGTGAGAATGCAACAACCCTGAAAACGTTTTAGCCTTCTATTCGTACTGCAGTGCCGCGTGCCCGAGCAAGTTCGAATTCGAAAGAGTAAGTCGTAGACTCCCGAAATCAGTAAGAGTAACTCGGAGAGTGCAGGCATGCGCAGACCGCGCGTTAGCTCTGTCTTTCTTACTCTTCTACAGAAGATCTATAGTAAAAAAAGAAAATATTAATCCTGCCAATCCTAATAAGGATAATGTAAAACTTTTATCAAATTATTGCATTGTCATCGGTCCTTGATAGGTGTGCAAAATTCCAAGTCGATCAGATTTTTAGAAGCCAGTGAAAATTAAGCTCAAAGATTTCGTTACATCCATACATACATACAACCCGAGCTAATAAAAGTGTGTTAAAAACCTTTCATCGACTAGATTAACTGACACAAGAGAATAAAATTCGCAAAGCGTCATGGCGATAAGATTTTCGAGTTCTAGAAGCAGAGAAGAACTTTAATATTAAGGTCAGATGGAAAATCATATGTGTAGACAAGATCTAATGAAGAATTGCTGGAAAGTTAAGCACGGGGGTGGGTCGATAATGGTATGGGGTTATATGTCCGCTGGAAATTTGTGCTTAATTGACGGAAATATGGGCTAAAAACAATACCTAAGAATTATGAAGAAAAATTTGAAAATTAAAAATTATGGTTTTTGTACAACTGAACATCTTTGAACATCTGTGGGCTCATTTGGAAAACCAACTGGAAAACCTCGTTATTAGAAACAAAAAAGACCTAGAAGATGCTATTAAAGAAGAATAAGGGAAATTGATCCTTTAACATGCAAGAAACTGGTCGAATCCATGCCAGGAAAATTGTATGATTTGATAAAAAATAAAGCCTTGCCGACTAAATATTAATTATAATGGGTTTTCTTAAATATTATTTGCCTTACTCTACTTTATATAAATGTCCGAGTTATTTTTTGTCTTGTATTTTGCTAAGTTTTTATGTTTGTATTTTCTGTGTATGAACGAGTTGAAGTTTGTTAATGTTCTTTGTAGTTTTTGAAAATACGCTTGAAGAACGAAAATAAATGTGACACATAACGCATTATATTTGCATTTCAGTATGATACATATTTGTTTATTTAAAACCATATCACTTTAGTGTCCGAGTTCCTTATTGAGCCACTGTATATGTATGTATACACATATGATTACATGTGTTGGGAAAATGTACCCTAGAAGAAGCTCTGTTGACAATGAGAAGCTCTTGATTCCTTATCATAAAATAATATTTTGGGTTGGTATTTGAGTCACGATGAAGGCTTCCTCAATACATCTCCTATGATACCTGAATCGTGAACCGGGCACCTGGCTGGGGGTAGCGGGGCAAAACGGACCCTTATATTTTAGAAACAATAATTTTTTTTGGCCAAAAATGTTTTTGAGGCACTCTGTAACTTTTATATGTGAAAATTTTATACTCAAAGAGTATTTTGCGGAAAATTAAAAAAAATGTATTTGAGGCACGCTGAAAATTTAACAGCATATTATTAGCGATGAAAAATAAATATTAATAAAAAGACAGATCATTCTGGTGGGATTTTTTACATGCCAGGTTAACAGCAAAGTTAGAAATGAGAGTGAGTGAGCAGTGCTGTAGGTAGGTCGCAGTGTGAGAGAGCGCGTATATCGGCAGCTGTTCAAGTCCCACAATGCTCCGGTGCTATTGGCTGAGGTGAGACCACGTGACGTACAGTACCCATTCTGTTGCTAGTCGGAATTTTTGAGTAGTTATTTTCAGTTGTGAAAAACCACGTTATTGCGAAGTACATATTTTAATGAAAAATTTTTATTTACGATGTTTTTTGAGAAGTGCTTCCATTTAGTGAAAAACATTAAAAAAAGGTCACGAGGTGTTGAAGATCAGAAAAAGCATGGATTAAAATATAGGGGTTTTCAGTAAGAGCGCTTCAACTTTTGAACTTTTTTGAATAAAACACAAACTGTTTGACTTTTTTAACTAATTTTTTTTTTGTTATCGAGTTTGAACATGTACATTTAAGTATGAAATTCGATTTCTTTTGCATGACCACCGCGTGCACGTTTTACGAAGTCCAATCGTTGAACCCAATTTTCGACCACTCTTTTGCATATTGGCTCTGAGCTCACAAATCGTCGCCGGCTTGTTACTGTAGACCAATGACTTCACATAACCACAAAACGGGACGGCTTGTTAAATGGACCGTAAAATGGCCGTAATGCTCTTAAAGTAGCAGCAACAGAACGATTATTTTCATAAAAAATTTGCACGATTTGCAATCGTTGCTCAAGTGTGTAGCGTTCCATGATGAAATGTATACTAATGAAGTTTACAATTGACAAGCGAAAAATAAAAAATATTGCGTCGTTCGCCCTCCCTATCGGAAAAAAGTTGAAGCGCACCTATTGAATAACCCTATATAAAGACATAGTTTTAGCAGCAAGTTCTAATGAAAGTGACGGGTATAATACTACGTGTTACAAAAACTTTATCGCGTTTATGAAAAAATATGTACCAAAAGATGCTGAAGAACCTCCACCTGTATTAGGTATTTTATCAATTTACTACTTTTTTATTATTCATATATAGTCAAAGTTTTTTGGGCATTCATAGTGTTAAACTTTCTTGCTCACACCACAATATATTCTTTTTCTACTATTATTATTATGTCTTCTACCTGAAAAACTGGATACACAAGCTTGATCATAACACCTTCTTAAAAACAACCTACTAAAGTTGTAAGCGAGTGAAAATTTTTTTTTTCAATAACTTCAAAAAAAATTTACTACCTTTCGCACAAAAATTAAGAGAGGAAGAGAAAAATCCAAATTTTTGAATGATTTTCAACATGCTGTAAATTGAAAAAAAAAATTATTGTACAGCGAATAAAGAGAAGAAAATTGTAACTCCAAGTCTGTAGTTTCCGAATCTGAGTTAAAAAAAACTAAGAGACAAGAATCTTGCTCTGAAGAGGTCATAATTATTATTTCAACGGAAAAAAAATTTTTTTTATTCATAATGCAATAAATAAACTAAAGTGGAAAACCAAAGAACCATTAAACATGTTTATACTATCCTTTAAATGTGAGGAGGATATTAAAAAAATTTACGAAATTACAAAAATCTTGGGTTCGATTGTCAAAATTGAGCCTCTTAAGCCATCTAGAATGATACCCCAATGCAAAACTTGCCAATCTTACGGCCACACAAAGAACTATTGTTGCAAGCCACCTCGATGTGTAAAATGTGCAGGCAAACATGCTACTGTTAGTTGCACGAAACCAGATACACAAATGCCCAAGTGCTGTAATTGTGGGGAGGAACATCCGGCAAACTACAGAGGATGCCTGGTAGCAAAGGAACTACAAAAGATAAGAGACAATAAGACAAAAATAGCTCCAACTAATTCAGCTAACCGTGGAAATGCTTTTGTTAAATACACTGAAAATAGACGCAGCACTGAAGTCCAAACAGCACAAACTAAAACATATGCAGATATTGCAAGAGAAAATATACCCAAATCTCGAAACAGTGGAAACAATAGTAATGATTCACTTTCCCAAATTCTTTCGCTCCTAAACCAGCAAGAAACTTTTTATAAATCTCTGGAAAAACGTCTGGATCGACTCGAAAAGCTCGCAAATAAAAATTTATAAGAATGGAGAAATCTCTTCGAATTATGACATGGAATGCGAACGGTTTAACAAAACATTTGAACGAATTAGAACTAGTTCTTCAAATAGAAAAAGTAGATGTGTGTCTTATATCAGAAACTCACTTAACAACCCATACATATGCAAAGATGAAAAATTACAGCACTTATTATACAAATCACCCTTTAAACAACGCCAGAGGATTAAGTGCAATTCTGGTTAAAAATAGTATACGACATATTGAAAAAGAAAAAGTTTGCATTGAAGAATTTCAATCCACTAGCATAGCAATAAATGGCGAAACGAACGAAATATGCTTAACTGCGGTATATAGTCCTCCACGACATAATATCAAATCAGAGCAGTATAAACAACTACTTCAAAAGCATATGGGGAGACTCATAATCGGAGGAGATTTCAATGCAAAACACGTTCATTGGGGCTCGAGACTCACAACAACTAAAGGTCGTGAACTTTATAAAGCTGCAAGAGAAACTGGCTGTGAATTTATGTCCACCGGCAAACCTACTTATTGGCCAACAGACCAAAATAAAACTCCAGATCTAATTGACTTCTTCATTTGTAAGAAAAATTTGCAAAAAGTCCTTGCTAGTATATGAAGGAACAGACCTAAATTCAGATCATTCACCTGTATATTTAAAACTAAGTGAAGGCATTGAACTTAAACAACAAGCACCTACTCTGACCAACAAGTTTACTGATTGGGAGTATTTCAAATATACGCTTAATCAAAACGTTCAAAAACAAAATACACTCTCGTCACATAATGAAATTGATGAAGAAGTATTATTGCTTACCCAACAAATCCAAAATGCCGCATGGTATAGCACACCAACTCAAACAGCAAAACAACCTGGACTTCGTTATCCAAATGAAATATATTCCCTTATCGCCGAAAAAAGAAAGTTAAGAAAAAAGTGGCAACGAACCCGACAACCATCGCTAAAAACTTTGTTAAATAAAATGACTCAACATTTAAGAGAAGAAATTAATAAACTAAAAAACGTATCCTTCAATCACTATGTACAGGAACTAACAGCGGAAAAAAGTACTGACTACTCCCTATGGAAATCTACAAAATACCTTAAAAGACCAACTATACAAAACCCTCCAATTAAAAAACCCAATGGCTTGTGGGCTAAGAGCGATATTGAAAAAACGGAAGTCTTTGCTGATCACTTAGAAAAAACATTTAAGCCTCATGAAGCACATCATGCACCATTGCTTACAGATATTCATCAAGCTGAAAACCAGTTCTGTTTGTCTTCGCCTGCAGAGATAAAGCGTGAAATAAAACTCCTGAAACCTAAAAAAGCACCCGGCTTCGATCTTATCACCGCTGAAACCTTAAATAATATTCCGCAAAAAACATTGATTAGGCTAACAAAAATTATAAATGCATGCCTTAAGCTAAAATATGTGCCAACGTACTGGAAAATTTCAGAGGTAATAATGATACCAAAACCTGGCAAAAGTCCTCACGAAGTGTCATCATACCGTCCAATCTCCTTGCTACCTATAATGTCCAAACTACTCGAAAAAATAATTCTGCAGCGGTTAAAGCCTTTGATTGAAAACAAACGCCTTATTCCTACGCACCAGTTCGGATTTCGAGCAAAGCACTCAACAATCGAGCAAGTGCATAGGATCACAAATGTGATAGAAGAAGCAATTGAAAAGAAAAAAGTGTGCTCTTCCATATTTCTCGATGTTGCTCAGGCCTTCGACAAAGTATGGCATGACGGACTACTCCATAAAATTAAAATCTTGCTTCCAAAGGAGTTTTCGGACCTATTTACTTCATATCTAAATAACAGATATTTCAGGATCAAGTGCGATAGCTCTTATTCAAGCCTAAAGCGAATTAAAGCCGGGGTTCCACAAGGCAGTATCCTTGGCCCTATACTTTACGTGCTTTTCACATCTGACCTACCGGTCTCTGAGACTAGCACTATAGCTACCTTTGCTGACGATACGTGCATTTTAGCAATTGGAGATGATGAGACACAGTCCTCTCGCAAACTTCAAGAAGATGTTAACAAAATCACCGAATGGACTACAAAGTGGCGTATAAAACTTAATGAAGCCAAGTCACTTCATGTGGATTTTACAAACAAAAAAATTCAATATAATCCTGTATATATTTCTGGCACGAAAATTCCTTACTCCAATACGGCGAAGTACTTAGGGATGACGCTTGATGCCAAACTATGCTGGAAAGAGCACGTTAAAATAAAACACGTGGAATTAATCCTCAAAATGCAAAAATTAAACTGGCTTACTGGAAGGAGGTCTCCTCTTTCCATACAAAATAAACTTTTAATTTATAAACAAGTATTTAAACCTGTGTGGACTTATGGTATACAACTATGGGGCTGTGCCAAACAAACTCATATCGAAAAAATACAACGATTTCAAAACAAGTTCTTAAAGAACGCAGTAAACGCGCCATGGTATGTGAGGAACACTGATTTACATCGTGACCTAAAGATGTCATTAGTATCAGAAGTTGTCAAACATTACGCTGTAGCTCATGCCGAAAGACTCGAAAAACATACTAACCCGGAGGCTCGGCGGCTTGCCAATTTAGATGACCAATGTCGGAGACTTAAACGAAAAAAACCAAATGATCTTGTTCCAGAAATTTTGATGACTGACAAATATATGTAAATTTCTGTCAGCTGTCTTCCAGTTATATACGTGTTTCCTGTAAATACTGTTGAATTTAATAAAATAATATTACTTGATAGTTGTGAACTAGGTGTAATAGAATGAAATGTATTTAAATATTTATAACGTTTCAATAAAAAAAAAAAAAAAAAAAAAAAAAAAAAATTTTCTTCTAATTACGCATCAGTGACTTGGTAAATTTGAAAAAAAAATTTTTGTTAGCTGATTTTTTATTTTAAAAATTTACCAACTCGCTGATGCATAATTGAAAGAAACGTGAAAAAAATTGTTTGTAATTTACATGAAAATTATGCCCTTTTTAGAGCAAAATTCTTGTCTCTTAATTGTTTTTAACTCTACAGACTTGGAGTTACAATTTTCTTCTCTTTATTTGCTGTACGATATTTTTTTTAAATTACAGTCTGTTGAAAATCACTCAAAATTTTGAATTTTTTCTTCCTCTCTTACTTTTTTTTGCGAAGTGTTCAATTAAGACTAGATTGGCAATTTATTTTATTTACATTTACTGAAATTTTTATATTCTTAGCTACTGTGTTACTATTTACAGATCAAGCAGCAGATGATCAATCCGAAAAAGAAGAAGAAGAAGCGGAAGAAGATGATGAGTATTTCAGATTTGACGCTGAATTTTCAGAAGATGAAGAATCACGAAATTCCTTCTTAGAATAAAAAAGGAAATTTTTATACTTTTATAACATATTATTTTTTATAAATTAATTAAAATAAAATTCAATTAGAGTAACCAAAAAGGCAATACAAGTTTGCTCATTTATATTGACCCTCGAAGAAGATTTATCTTTTTATATATACATATATAAATTATTAACGTGTACTGATTTCATACGAAGATCAATGTATAAAAATTACGATTTTTGAATAAAATTACAATTTAATACCTTTTAACTACTCCAAACTACTAGCAACAGAATGGGTACTGTACGTCACGTGGTCTTACCTCAGCCAATAGCACCGGAGCATTGAGGGACGTGAACAGCTGCCGATATACGCGATCTCTCACACTGCGACCTACCTATAGCACTGCTCATTCACACTCATTTCTAACTTTCTCGATTACCTGGCAGGTAAAATATCCCACCAGAATGATCTGTCTTTTTATTAATATTTATTTTTCATCGCTAATAATATGCTGTTAAATTTGCAGCGTGCCTCAAATACATTTTTTTTTAATTTTCCGCAAAATACTTTTGCAATTGTCTGCCAAACTATTTGGCTCGACTAAATAATCTGGCTTATTCATTTTTTCACTCTTTGAGTATAAAATTTTCAAATATAAAAGTTAAAGTCAAAAACATTTTTGCCAGGAAAATTTTATTGTTTCTAAAATATAAGAGTCCGTTTTACCCCTCTACCTGCCAGCCAGGTGTCCGGTTCTCGATTCAGGTATCACAGGAGATGTATTGAGGAAGTCTTCATCGTGCCCCAAATATCTCCCCAATAATGTTCACCAGCTCTCGGACTATATGGCGACCATACAATAACCACAATAAAATTTCACACTAGCATGATACTTTTTTGAGAGCAGCCAAATTATAAGCATGCACATGGTTGCCTTGCCGTTTAAAGTGCAATGGATATATTTTTCACTTATACGAAGTTGCTATTAGTAAGAGAGAGATAGAATTCACACCAACAAAGGGAAAGAAACATCAAATGAAATATAGGGGTTTTCAGTAAGAGCGCTTCAACTTTTGAACTTTTTGAATAAAACACAAACGGTTTGACTATTTTAACTAATTTTTTTTTTATTATCGAGTTTGAACATGTACATTTAAGTATGAAATTCGATTTCTTTTGCATGACCACCGCGTGCACGTTTTACGAAGTCCAATCGTTGAACCCAATTTTCGACCACTCTTTTGCATAAATCGGCCGAAATTCCAGCAATTTCGCGTTCAATATTGGCTCTGAGCTCACAAATCGTCGCCGGCTTGTTACTGTAGACCAATGACTTCACATAACCCCAAAACGGGACGGCTTGTTAAATGGACCGTAAAATGGCCGTAATGCTCTTAAAGTAGCAGCAATTGAACGATTATTTTCATAAAAAATTTGCACGATTTGCAATCGTTGCTCAAGTGTGTAGCGTTCCTTGATGAAATGTATACTAATGAAGTTTACAAATGACAAGCGAAAAATAAAAAATATTGCATCGTTCGCCCTCGCTATCGGGAAAAAGTTGAAGCGCACCTATTGAATAACCCTATATTTGATTTCGGCATTAAAAACTGTTGTATATTCCATTCTTGTAATGCGCATGTATTAGAGACTAATAAAAGAATTATAAATGTGTCGGAATTTTTGCCGAAACTACTCAGCACTCTTTTGTAGGGTATGTATGTAGCTGTTCATACTCTGAGCAAAACAATGCATATTCGTAAATCCGTATGCCTGTGCATATAACCGCACACATTCACTTTATGCCTCTACATGCTTATGTTTCCTGAGCTAAAATTCTAACCCTGGCGATTACAAGAACAAAACTCATTCCAAGACACATTCATCGGTTGAAAGCGTTGATGAGCGACCAGATCGGGGCAAATATTCCACGACTTCTCGGCTCTCTTCAAAAGCCTTGTACCACTCGAAGACCCGTGTTTTTGATAAAGCACACTCGCCACAGGCTTCCTGCAACTTTTTCAACGATTTGGCTCACTAAATCCCGTTCAAAACACGCAATTTAAGACAAATTCATTGTTCAATATTTTTATCCATAGTGCAAATCGCAGAGCACACCTGCGGTTGACTGATATAATGAAATGCCTAAAACAAGCTAATTGACAGATCACGCTCAAACTCTGCGAGACTATAGAGGATAGTTGTACCAACATTCCAACAAAAAAACTTTAGACTTACATTTGTGTAACGCGCCTTTTTTAAATGAACAGTTCCCGATATTTATTTGACAGAATGTACCTATATTCATAGGTGCAACCGTAGCGGCCATGATTATTCAAATATTATAAAGCCCAACTAAAATTCATTGTTTAGTTTGAGCTCATATTTTAAGGAGCAAAGTACTTTCTTTCATAAAACGAGCCCATACGCAAATTTTTCTTAACGATGAAAAAATCCTTTAACTAAGATTGAAGAAATCATTGACGACCATTCGAAAACAGTCAATACTGATATATTTCTTATAGAAATATTTGCCAACATTTGGTGAATCGTGAATTTTTGTCGTCTCGAAATGTCCCGGCTCCGTATAAATGTTTGCTCACTTATATGTATGCAAATACGTTTTCTAAATGTCAAAGCTGCTGTGTATAAAGCGCTCAGGAACGTACAGTAAAATGCAAAAAATAGCAACAAGTAATAGGACTATGAATAAGTTCGTTTCGGTTTTACAACAGATGGCGTAACTTGATTATTATTCCATCGATCCACATTTCCAAACATTCATTGGAGAGCTACTGTCGTAAGGCACAAACGTCAGTATAAGTTTTTTATTTGAAGCGTAAACAACAATATTTTTACCACACTTGAAAATGTCGAATTTCGTGCCAAATAATGTGTTTTTGCGGGGAATTCTTCTTCATTATTTTAATATGAAGAAAAAAGCAGCCGAAAGTCATCGTATCTTGGTGGAAGTTTATGGTGAGCATGCTCTATCTGAGCGAACGTGCCAGAAGTGGTTTGCACGCTTTAAAAGTGGTGATTTTGGCTTGGAAGGCGAAGAACGCGAGGGTGCGCCGCCAAAGTTCATGGATACCGAATTGGAGGAATTGCTCGATCAAGATCCGGCTCAAACGCAAGAAGAGGTTGCAAAAACTTTGGGAGTTGATCAATCAACCATTTCCAAACGTTTAAAAGCCATGGGAATGATCCGAAAGGTAGGCCATTGGGTGCCGTATGAATTGAAGCCAAGAGACGTTGAACGCCGTTTTATGGCATGCGAACAACTGCTTCAACGGCACAAAAGAAAGGGTTTTTTGCATCGAATTGTGACTGGCGATGAAAAGTGGGTCCATTACGACAATCCAAAACGTCGGGCAACGTATGGATACCCTGGCCATGCTTCAACATCGACGTCGGCGCAGAATATTCATGGCCTGAAGGTTATGCTGTGTATCTGGTGGGACCAGCTGGGTGTTGTGTATTATGAGCTACTGAAACCGAATGAAACGATTACGGGGGATGTCTACCGACGACAATTGATGCGTTTGAGCCGAGCACTGCGAGAAAAACGGCCGCAATACGCCGATAGACACGACAAAGTTATTTTGCAACATGACAATGCTCGGCCACATGTTGCACAAGTGGTCAAAACATACTTAGAAACGCTCAAATGGGATGTCCTACCCCACCCGCTGTATAGTCCAGACCTTGCGCCATCCGATTACTATCTCTTCCGATCGATGCAACATGGCCTGGCTGACCAGCACTTCCGTAATTACGATGAAGTCAAAAAATGGATCGATTCGTGGATTGCGGCAAAACCGACCGAATTTTTCACAAAGGGAATCCGTGAATTGCCAGAAAGATGGGAAAAAGTAGTAGTAAGCGATGGACAATATTTTGAATATTAAATTCGTAACCATTTTACGTCAATAAAGTTTCAAATTTCGAAAAAAAACCGCACGAACTTATTCATAGTCCTATTAGCTTATAATATTGTAAAATCTGTCCTGGACATTTCGATACTAGGAAAAATTTTCGAAACAATTATTTTTTGTTCTCTGATAAAAAGTAAATAATGAATTAGTGTTTTACTTTATGAAAGTATTCAGTTCTCCGATTGATGAAAAAACGCACGAAGTGCCCAATATTTAATATTGAAGCTTCTGTGAACTGTACAGCGTTGTTCATAACAACAGGGACCAAAGCCGCAAATTGTTGAACTAACATTTTTGAGTAAATATGTATTTATTATTTCTGAAACTGTATACATGCTTTTCCTCTTAAACATTAAAATTTACATTTGGAATAATAATGTACTACTTCATAGTAACGACCTAACAAGTTGCTTAAAGACCTTAAAAGTTGTAAATTATGAAACAATTTTGTTAACGCTTTACAATTCATAATTTTTGCTGTGCCTATGAATGTACGCTGCATTCATTGAGCAGTTTGTGCGAGTCGTAATACGGTATTTTTGAATGCAGCAACCGCCGTAGCCAAATGGTTTGGTGCGTGACTACCATTCGGGAGTGTGTAGGTTCCACAAGTTTTTTCTAAGAGCGATCACCACTCGGCAGTCAATGGCAAACCTCCGAGTATATTTCTGTCATGAAAAAGTTCCTCATAAAAAATAATTTGCTGTTCGGAGTCCGCTTAAAACTGTAGGCGCCTCCATTTGTGGAACATCAAGACGCACGCCACAAATAGGAGGCGGAGCTCGGAAAAGCACCGCGCCATCACTCACATTTTGGCAAACAGTAACACAGAAGCGGTCGGTCGAGTGAAAGCAAATCATCGCGATAAGTTCTAAAGGAGATTTTTTATTTTTATTTTTATTAAGTAAAATGTATAAACATAAAACTTAATATAAAGTTTCCGTAACCTTAAATACGAAAAACTACATGTATGAGAAAAAAAGAAACCTTAAAATATACATATGAATGTTTAATACAAATCATAAATTTGGTGTTGGTGTTTGTGATTTTTTCCCCCTTGTTCACTCTCTCGGCAGTATGTTCATTATCCCAGCATGAGCTGGCACCCAGAGCAGTGCAATTTTATTACTCTATTTAATACTCCGGTTACGAATTTTAGAATCTGTAATAGAAGTACATATTATTTATAAAAGGTTAATAAAGTATGTGCCCTTTATTTATTATTTACTTAATGAAATTTTTGCTAACTTACAAACACAAAATACTTTTGTAAGAGCAGAAATGGCATTATAAAATGTTCTTTAATACAACAAAAATTATTTAATTCATAAACTCAAACGCGTATTTCTCAAAGCGAGGCTCGATCATTCATAAAAAGAGCCCACCACATCTTCCATCACGCGCCAGAGGTGTCCATAAGCCTATTTTTCTTGAGAAAAAATGTTTGGTCGTCAATTTTTGTCGTGGCAAGTGCCGGCATCTTCGTATATCCATGTGTAGGTAAATATTATATTACTTGTGAATGCCCGACCGTTGCACACTGTGACTTTTTATCGTTTTAGGATGCCAAAATTAAAAAACAAAAAGTTCTCCGAAAATGATTTTCTTTCGGTATGTTGTGTAAAAATTACCAAATTTTACGACAGTGTACTCAAAATTTATCAAAACAATAGTTTTAAGAAAGATAACCGTTTACAAACACAAGCCGGTGCGTCAATTGAATAATTTTTATTTATTATCCGAACATCGCTGTGAAGTTTGTCAAAAGATATAATACGAATAAGTATCAATTTCATAAAATTGAGTATTTGCTGATTAAATTTCAACAATTTTGTACTTCAGGGGTAAGTAAGAGGATTATAAAGTTTTTACTATCGATACAAATCCGCTCAGTAAAATATCACTAAAACAGCCATAGCTTAATATTATTTTTGATATTTTACTGAGAAAAACTTATATTGGTCCATCGAGTTCCGTCCATTCTTTAACAGCGAAACGACCTTTAGGATTCTGTGTTTCAGATACTGGAATAAAATTTTGCTACAATTTGCTACCACAGCTTTAAAAGAAGTTTTCATGGCGATTCCTCGAAAAGAACTTTTTGAAATTTGGCTGACGAGCTCAAAAGAAACGCGTCGTGATGCGGTGTTAGAGAAAATTTTTGCGGTGATCGGAAAAGACGTGGATACTAAAAAGCTGGGAGAGCGTATAAAAAAACTGTGTTACCAATTTTCTTCAAAGTGGGAGGGGTCTTGCCGAGTTAAGGCCCGTTTTCCGATTCTTCTCTTCGCACAAAGAAAAGAAAAGCAAAGAGTCTTTTAGCAGTATCAAATAGCGAACAAGTGTTAATGGCGGCAGAAATGGGACTTAGATCAAACGGTAAGAGAAATTCCGCAATATTATTTAAAGAGCTGTGTTTGTCTTCACCGTCAAGAGGTACTGTGTTGAAAAAATCTCGACTTTCGAAAGAGCACAACAAAAGTTTATCGCCAGACCAAGCACTTGCGCTGGATACGGTGCATGGAGTGTATGTTGCACATTGCATATCGGTTGGAACTAAGGACATGGTGTGTAAGAGGCGCCGAAAATAAGGAAAAACTGAAACAGAGGAAGAAGGAAAGCATTCAAAGCAGATTTAGAAACGAAACTGGGCTTTTAATTGATATGCCAAAAGAGAAATCTGGCAATACAAACGACGGAAACACATTACGACGTTTTTTTAGTAATGCAGAAGTTACTGTAGACATTACAGGCATTAACTTATGTCTCTTAAAAACGCTTTTCGCCATATTGTCTTGCTTAGGGTGTAAATTTCAGATAAATGCTGAGGCCTTTGAGGTATACGTGAGAGACATACGCGATCTTTGTTTGAGGGAATATGAGTGGTACAATATGCCAGTCAGTCTGCATAAAATACTGTTCCATTCAAGACATATAATATCGTCATGCGTGGTTCCTATTGATCAGCTTTCCGAAGAAGCGCAAGAATCGAGAAATAAAGATGTCAGAAATTATCGCGAATGGTATACAATGAAAAGTTCACGAACTCAAACCAATGAGGATCTATTGCACAGGCTTCTAATATCATCCGATCCCTACATTTGCAGCTTACGTAAGCCATCGAAAACCAAGCGCGGGACTTTGCCTCAAGATGTAATTGCATTGCTGGCCCAGGAAGAAGTATTATGAATAATTGCTTTCGAATAAGTGTTTATGTTTTGTTATGTTTAATCTTTAGAAACTGTTTATTGGCTTACTATTAATAAAATAAAGATTAGTGACATATTTATCATTGAAACAATTTGTGTTTATCTCCTTCATTGAGCAGTATAATGTAGTATAAAAAGGTACCCAGGGGCTGAATGAAATCTTTTAAATATTAGTTATAAGCCTCTAAGCTAAAGTTAAGAAATCTAAACAATTTGTATTTAATTTGGCACTGGAAAATGCTTTTAAAGTAGAAAATATGATTATGTGAAATTTTACCTTATATGTGGGCAAGGAGAAAAAGTGGGCGTATCACGCCCATTTTTATTCTCAAATCAGATTTAGGTATCTGCAACCACACTGCAAAATTTGAAATGAATTGCTCCATTGGTTTGGCTGTTATTAATTTTGGCATCCTAAAAGTGAAAAAAGTCACACTGTGCGTTGTAGCGAATGGTGATTGTTTTAGCTGCTGTGTGTCAAGTGCGCGCAGAATCTTACACTATTGATGTAAACAAAAGCCACCGTTAGCTTAAAGCAAGTTTACGTCTTCGAAATTTCGTACCATTGAAAATTTAAAATCCATTTTTATTTAATAAGACGACCAATTATCTAGGTGCTCTGATAAGGTATTAAGGTAAGATGTGCCCTGGGGGGCCTTCTCTTGGATATAACAGGTTTGCCGTGTTATTCTCAAGTCTCAAAGCAAAAAAGAAAAAAATGCAAAATATTACAAAAGAAATATTTCCTGTCCTACCTTCTGTGCTGAAAGACAATCCTGAATATCTTATAGTAAGTGCTGTTAGTTCCAATAAGCCTCTGAACAAATATTCTTTCTTTGCCCTCCACAAAGCACTAAAGAATATTTCTTCCGAAAAAATGTAAATATCTAACCTAAGAGACGGCAGCCTATTGCTATTTCTCAAGAATACGAAATAGAAATTTGCGGCTACTACTAAGCTTATTAGAGTCTTGCGATGTAAAGTTCTAAATGCACCATAAGCTCAATCATTCCAAGGGCACAATATTTGCACCTTGTCTCAACGAAATACCTGAGAATGAGCATAGTTGAGCATATGAGCGATCAAGCGACAAGCATATAAATTTGTCAAACCTATTGAAGGTCAAACTATTGCTAGTGGTGTGGTTTTGCGTACATTCGATTGAAAAAGTTGAGGTCCATGGTATACGAGTACTACCAATGTTACTAATGCAACTAAACGCTGCAATAATACATCTGTTTGCGGCTCATGCGCACTCCCTTCTCACACTCGCTCCCATGCTCCCGCAATCTCTGTGCTAATTGTTCGGACAACTACGCTTCCTCCAATAGAACATGTCCGAAATATTGCAAATGAAACAAATAATTGTCATAAAAACTGGCAAGAAATGTGGGAAGCAATAAAAATACACCGCGTGTAAATTTCTTCTTCTCTTAATGAGTATTCCTTTCCTTTTCAACAGGAATAAAAAAATAAAATTTAACTAACAACCAACAAACAAGCGCCAACAACAAAAATAGTACTAGCAGTCTCCACGTTCAAAATAACTCGACTTATAACAGTAACATACAAAACATACATACCAAATATATCCCAACTAAATATATCATTCAAGTCAACTTCAAACTTACCTTCCAACATCAATTATAATAGTCACCTAGAAACCGGTTTCCTCTACTCCAGCAGCAGCAATGATAATATCAGCACTTACAACATGAACACGAAAGAAAACAATGAATATACATATAAGCTGTTTTCATAATTTCCCTGAAAACACCAGTTGTAAGCAAGGCATTGCTTTCTTTATTAAAAGAACAATTACCCATAAAGTAATAACTACTAATTGTAATATACGATGTTTAGATATACAAATAGACATATAGACCATACTTAATTGCTAAACCCTCCCCATCAAAACTTTAACTGCAAGGAGCTTATTGATTTAATTTATATACCGACCCCATTAGTAGTCTTAGATGACTTTAATGCCTGGATCCCATTATGGGGCTCAAAAACCACTAATAGAAGGGGAAAAACCATTGAAGACCTTATTTTATCCCAAAATCTTATTGCTCTAAACGATGGCCAACCAACACATTTTTCAGCTCAAAAATCTTTCACCTATCCTGACATAATCCTTGCTTCTTCATCCATTGTTCCCAAATTTTCCTCTCGCACTTTAAGCAAACTAATATATATAACACCGATCCCTTTCCGCTGATAAAGTCTTTTTCCTTTGCAAATGAGTACGAAGTCAAGCCAGTATCAAAGTTCATAACAGATAAGGCAGACTGGGTTGGATTTCAAAAGCTTTTCTGTTGATTTAACAAATAAAAAACCGGTATCAAACAACATAAACGGAGAAGCAGCTAGTATCAAATCAATAATCAGTTCTTTTGCTCACTTATTAATACCACAAGCAGAACAACAAAATTTTCCGCAAAGTTAACTTATTGGTCTAATTTACTTACCTCATTGCAAAATAAAAAACAATCGCAGTGGACCATATACAAGAAAAAACTGAATGAATATAATTTAATAAACTTCAAACAGGCAACACAGTGTTCAGAAGAGTTCGGCTAAAAGAAAATCCTTGGGAAAAATAATGTCCAATATCACCCGTTCCTTTAATCCTAAACAGATTTGGTCCGACATTAGATTGCTGACCGGTTCCTCCCCTCGTTTCCACATACCATTCGTATACAATGGACAAGAACCTATTTACTCTCCACAAGATATCGCCGAAGAATTCTCCAAATCTAGGTCGGCCTATTCCAATAATTGCAATTTTCATCCCTCATTAAACACTCAAAAAAACCACATATTTCCATACAGTTATTCAAATCCTTCCCCATCACCCGAAGCCTCGTTAATTGAAATGCTAATTTCAACTCACGAATTTGACTCTACGAATTTTAAAATGTCAGGAAAAACACCTGGGGCAGATACACTTTCTTACACAATATTGATACATCTACCATACGCCTTAAATAATAGACTTGTAAGACTTTATAATAATATATTCACTTCAGCTGTTTCCCTTAAGTATGGAAATCAGCCTTGATTATTCCCATCCCAATACCAAAAAACCTTTCAATCTCATCGCCAACTTCCGTCCAATATCCCTGCTTCCATGCATGTCCAAAATATTAGAAAAATTATAGCGGCACGAGGAATGTGGTTTGCACCAGTTTGGTTTTCAAAAAGGCGTCGGTGTTATCGAGCCGCTTTTATATTTTGAGCATTTTTCTAACACGGCTTTAGCATCAGGAAACCATGTCTTTGTACTGAAGCCAGTTTTCGACAAAGCGTAGGATTGATAGGATTGGTATCCATCTGATACTCAGGCAACTAAAACGCTGGAGAATTGGCTCACTGCTTTTGGTGATGTTGTTCACAATAGCATTTAATGAAATCAGTTCAATCATAACTTCTCACTCACTTGTAGAACATGTCACATACGCAGATGGCTTTTTGATTTTTTCAAAAATAAGAGACCATAACGAAGTTAACAACGTTTTACTCTAGTATACTAAGTAAAATATACAAATGGTCCGAGTCATCGGGAGCTATTATCTTAACGAACAAATGATCTACCTTTTATTTGTGTAGAAATCATGTTTGTCACTTTCCTACATTATCCATCTCAACTACACTAATTCCTCGTTGTAACTCATCACTACATATTATAAAACAAAGTCGCTTTTTCTGTCCCTATGTCCCCGTATACGCTTAAATCTTTAAAACTACGCAACGGATTTTGATGCGGTTTTTTTTTAAAGATAGATTGATTGAAGAGGAAGGTTTATATCTATATAATGTGAAGAAATATATAAAGGGGGCGTGGCAATCGGTCAAAATGTGGCAAAAAAACATAATTTTTTTGTTTTCACGGCCATAAATCATAAACGAATCAACCAATTAAAATGAAACTTTCTTAGAGTTTAACTTTGAAATATTTACTTTCGTTCTGCATCAAAAAAAAAATTGATATATTTGTTATTTAACCAAAATTGTTTAAACAAAAGCAGCTCTTTTTCCAAAAAAAGCTGTTTGTGTGTTTGTTCGCTGTCAACCGAATGAAGCAACAGGCGTTAAGCGATAATCTCACCACACCTCATTAATGTTGAATTACATCGTATGGTGACGTATGTATGTATGTATTTACGAATCGCTCGCATTATTTCATTTCGGACGTATGTACATATGTATCTATGTATGTACTGAATTCCATGTAATTATATGCACATACAATTTTACAGCGAAATAAAACGCTATTTTCACGTTCCATATTAGTAAATCGCACATACAGTATGCAAAGTTCGTATTAGTACACCCTCTTACAAATAAAAATACCACGTATATTTTCAAATTTACTTTAAAGCAATTGATTTCAATGCGTAGTGCGGTATTGTAAAATTCATAAAAAAATAGAATAATAACAAAAACTCCGAAACATTTGCATAGAATTGAAAAAAATAGCTTTAGTAGCAGTGTAGCTATTTCTACTGCAGGCAAAATTCGTATTAGTACACTTAGTATGCGTTGAATTTGTAAACAATTTGTTGGTATTTACCTTTATTTTCGAAACGATTCAATGTTTAACCTTGGGCAGTTGCGTTTTAGTAGCCATTTGTTCAAGTTCGCGCAGTTAGCTTGCAATGTCGCCAAAGTCAAACGAAACTAGGAGATTAATAATAAATATGAACAAAAACGGAAAGTCTTTACGCGAAATTGCGAGAACATTGCAGAAAAGTGTGTCTACAATACAAAACTTAGTCAAAATTTTTAGAGACAGTGGAAGGATTGACAAAAAGCTTCGAAATGTGAACAGGGCAAAGCTTGGGCAGAGGCACAAGACTTATTTGAAACGCCTTATGAGAAAAGACCCCACCGTCAGTGGAGTTTCACTAGCTGCAGAACTAGAAAAATACTTTTCTATCAAAGTTACACCTCAAACAGTGCGCAATTATGTAAAAAAATTGGGATTTAGAAGCAGAACTGCGGTTAGAAAACCGTATGTAAGCTCAGTCAATAGAAGAAAGCGTGTTATATTCGCCAGGCAATATTTAAACAAAAATATGCGGTTTTGGAAAAGGGTAATTTTTTCAGACGAGTGTAAATTTAATATAAAAATGTCCGATGGACGCATAAAAATTTGGAGAGAGTGTAATACTGGCCTTCAAAAACGAAATCTGCAGCCTTCTTTCAAGCATGGTGGTGGTTCTCTGATGGTATGGGGATGTTTCGGGGCAAACGGAGTAGGAAAGTTGCATTTTATTGATGGAATTATGACTGCGAGGCAATATATTGATATTTTAAAAAAGAATCTACGCAAAGGTGCCAAAAAATTGGGTTGCAAAAAAAATGTATATTCCAACAAGATAACGACCCTAAGCACACGGCGTTGGATACAAGGTTATGGATGCTTTATAACTGTCCAAATTATCTCAAAACACCACCACAAAGCCCGGATATTAATCCCATAGAAAATGTATGGTGGATTTTCAAAAAGCAGCTGGAACATCATCAAATAAGGAACCGAGAACATTTAAAAAAAGTCCTCAAATCAGAGTGGAAGAAGATTTCTCCAAATCTCACAAAAAAATTGGTGGAATCTATGCCGAAGAGATTGTCTGCTGTTCTAAGGCAACGAGGGTATCCTACAAAATATTAATTTTCTGAACTATTTTTTATTTACTCTTTAAATCATTAAAAATACATGTGTACTAATACGAATTTTGCTTCTGTGAAAAGTGTTCATTTTTTTCTTTCTTATTTTTTTTTTTGCATTTCAATACACTTTGTGAGCGGTTTTTTTATTTGGCCTTATTTTAGTTAATTATCTATAAAATAAAACGGTTTCAAGCATTTGTTTTAAAATTAATTTGAAAATATACGTGGTTTTGTTATTTATTAGGTGGTGTACTAATACGAATTTTGCATACTGTAATTAAAATACAGTTTTTGAATAGTTTTTATTGATTCGGAGCGCGTTTAGCTTGCTATCGATTCCATACAATAACATTTTTTGTCATTTACTTTTTACGACAACTAATAGCTTATTTTCGAAGCGATTTCAACAAATAGGTACAACATTAATCCTTATCCAATTAAATACCTTAAATACATTGTTGTTTTCATATAGATCTATGTATATGGCTCTTTACAGCATATAATTAAAAACAATATTTTTCAAGATATTACATCAGTAGTTAGTAATTGAGATCTACCGGAAAAATTGCGTTAGCTGTTGCGTCATCCGGCATTGCCGCTACTCCTTTGGAAGGAGGCCGAACCGCACACTCTACATTCAAGCTCCCGCTGAAAATCGCAACCGATGATGATAAAAGCGTCTGTAGTGTTTCTAGACAGAGCAATACAGGAAAATTGAGGCGTGACTGCTCCTTAATAGTCTGGGACGAAGCTATCATGTCAAACAAGACGTCTGTGGAAGCACTGGATAGGACAACACGCGATTTGCACAACAAAAATTCACCTATGGGTGGATGTACAATTCTGTTCTCAGGAGATTTCCGTCAAATCCTACCAGTTGTGACTCGAGGAACACGTGCTGACGAAATAAATGCTTCGCTAAAACGATCCCACCTTTGGTCGCATGTCAATAAATTAGATCTTAAAACTAATTTGAGGGTTTCGTCATCTTCACGTGAGAACAGGCTATTTCCAGAGATCCTGCTAAAAGTTGGCAATGGAGAATTAACACAAAGTGAGGGAAGGATTAACCTAGAAAACCTTTGTGTTTTGATAGACAACATCCAAGAGTTAGTCAACAATGTCTATCCTGGCATTGATAACATAAGTTATAAGACAATATCTTGGTTTAAAGAAAGAGCTATTCTGTCACCAACTAACGAACAAGTAGATAAAGTAAATAACTTGATTATTTCAAAGCTTTATGCGCCGACGAAAATATACTACTCGGTCGATACTGTTCTCGATTTGGAAGAAGCTGTTCAATTTCCTACAGAATTTCTAAATTCTTTGAACCCGTCTGGACTCCCTCCTCACAAAATGGAGCTGAAAATAGGTTGTCCTGTTATTTTATTAAGAAACCTAAGTCCACCTAAACTTTGCAATGGCACGCGTTTGCTGGTAAAATCACTGAAAACTTTCATAATAGAGTGCACAATACTCACAGGATGTGGTACCGGAGAAGATGTATTGATTCCCCGAATCCCTCTGATACCATCGGATCTACCACTCCAATTTAAACGCTTACAATTTCCGGTAAAGACATCTTTTGCAATGACCATTAATAAATCTCAGGGTCAAACCTTCAACGTTGCAGGCTTAGATTTGAGTGTTGACTGTTTTTCACATGGCCAACTGTATGTCGCTCTTTCAAGAGTAACCTCTAGAGAAAACATGTTTGTATTGTCTAATGACAAGAAGGCTATGAACGTTGTATATAAAGACATTCTGTAATATAGTAATTGTTGTAAAAATAAAATAAATACATATGTAAAAATGCAAAAAGTGAATATGCAAAAATGTAGGGTATGAATTTAGATATCCCAAAGATAGCAGGAAATCTTCATGCTATAAAGAAAGGGGAATTGTTTTACTCCAAATTTAACGCGTGCGGGCCACGGGCAGTAATGAATAAGCCAAAACTACTGGATCGATTTTAATCATTTTTTCAGTGAGTGACATAGGGTATATATTTTATACCCGTGCGAAGCAGGGCGGGTTGCTAGTTAAAAATAATAGGTTTAACATTCAATAAAAAGCTTATTTACAAAGAACACTGTAAAGCCCCTAGACTAAGCTTGTTTGCAAGTCTAAATGTAAGTAAATTTTTGTCATATACATCCACAAATACTTGTAAATGTCACTATAGCAGTTTTGTTATCAAAAATCGATTTTGAGCTTTGTATTTATGAAAATTGTGTAAAGCTAAACCTAAACCTACTGTATGCTCCCTACCATGCTGCAGCCCGAAGAAGTATTTAAGATTTTCTAACGTCTCCGACAAAAGTTGTTCTCACTGAAGCTGGATTACCAGATATAACTCTCAGAGCTATGCGTAACACAAGGATTCTCTTGCCAAAGCTTCTGCTTTGTAGAAATGAAATGTTATTCTCGCAAATCAACTCAGCTCTGGTTACACCAGGAAGAAAAAACAATACTGCATTTCATTATACCAACAATGGAATAGAGTTTCAAATCCGAAGTTGATACCAATTCCAGCCTTTCCCCCCAAACATGAAATCTGATGAGCTCCTGTTTACAAACCCGGCTAACTTACCTAAGGAATCTACTTCTTCAGAGGAATGTATTTAAGACTTCAACCAAACGTTAGCTCAACTGGAGAGGAAATGGGAGATTATTTACACAGACGGATCCAAAACAGACACCAATAATGCGTTTGCAGTAGCTGTCGGTTGATTGCCAACATTCTGCTCGGTATTTGCAGCAGCCGAAGCAGCTGCATTACTTGGCTTGGCTTCGGATGCCACGTCTGTCGCAGACGGCCGTAGTTCGTTGAGCTAAGTTTGGCCGTTCTGAGGCCAAAATAAAGTTTGCGCTTCTTTTCCTCGAGTACCTTCAAGGACTCTTCAGAAATAAGCAGCGGTGCAGTGTAGCTGTATTGGAGGTAATCCCTGGCCACCTCGCAGTCGCAACCACCGCACTTGTTGTGGGGCCCTCAACGCCCTGAGTTGAGAATTTTTTTATTTTCTTAGCAGCGCGCCAGTTACGTCACTCAACCATTCTACTCCAAAAGAAAATACAATTGAAGTGGACTGGTCATCGTAACTCGATACCCAACCAAATAAGTGCCATTGCACTAACGCATTTCGCAAGCGACACAATTAGCTTGTAAAGAAATGAGTGCAACGACACTTATGCAAATAATTTAGGAAACTTAGAATAAGCAATATTCGTATTTCGTTGATTCACCAAATATTGTATTGTAAGTGAATCAACTATTAGCAATAGGAAATATTATAAATACTAGCTGTAAGCATATCAAAATTGTAATTGAAATTTACCATTTAATCAATAAAGACGCGTTTCGACGCCAGTTGATTTTTTTTAAGCCACGACTTTCGCATTGGCTTATTTGGCGCAGTCGGTAGGATATCAATTCTGAAGAATTGATTAAAAGAACCATCGGCATCCTTAAGGACCGAAAAGTAAAATTCCTGACTAAAGTCAAGAATTAGTGATTACAAGAACGTCGGTATCCCGAAGGACCGAAAAATAAAATTCCTGACTAAAGTCAAGAATTAGTGATTAAAAGAACGTCGGTATCCCGAAGGACCGAAAAGTAAAATTCCTGACTAAAGTCAAGAATTAGTGATTACAAGAACGTCGGTATCCCGAAGGACCGAAAAGTAAAATTCCTGACTAATATCAAGAATTAGTGATTACAAGAACGTCGGTATCCCGAAGGACCGAAAAATAAAATTCCTGACTAAAGTCAAGAATTAGTGATTAAAAGAACGTCGGTATCCCAAAGGACCGAAAAACAAAAATTTCTGACTAAAGTCAAGAAATAGTGATAAAAGGCTACTTGAACACTGGCAGATCGGTAAACCGAAAAATAATAGTGAACAGTGATCAAAAGACACTAAAAACGTTTGTATACTCGTACAGGTGATTTAAATTGCTCCTACATATTTAAACAAAAGCAAAAGTTTACAAAATGAACGACCAACCACAACCAGCAATAGCGGTAACCGAACTCATCAAGGAGGCGTCCCGCATTAAAGAGTTTAGAGGCGACAGATCTTATGACTTATCGGCGTTTATACGGGAAGTTGAAATCATCCTTCCGCTATTTAATCAAAATCTACCACTGCAAGAATTCATATTCCAGCGTCACATCAGGACGAAGATCCAGGGACAGGCATTAAACACAATCAGAACACTGGGACAATCACCTACTTGGGACGATATAAAAAAAGAGCTGATCAGGAATTTCGGCGTGAAAGAAACATACCACAGTCTCTACCACCAGGCGATCACAACGAAATATTATAATGTAAGTGATTATTTTTCTAATTTAAGAAACATTTTAGACAAACTTAACACAAAATATGAACGGGACGAAAGCAAGCCAGTAGAGTTTGCACCTGAGGTTAACGAATCAATAATTTTAAAGACATTTCTTAACGGGATAGACCCAAATTTAGCTAGTATAGTTTATAGTAGGAATAAAAAGACACTTAGGGAATCTTACTATACACTCGAAGAAACTGGCATGCTTAAGAAATATGACTATAGGAACAATAGGTCAAATAGATCGACACAAAACTATCCTCGACAAGGATCCGGACAAAACACAACGAGTTACGGACCAACTACTAGTTCCGACACATCAGGACAGTTTAAGCAGAATAAACCTGCTTCTGGACAATTTCATAGAAATTCGCAACAAAGTAGGCTATTTCCAAATAACACAACAAGTAGGGGTTCAGGACAGTACAAGTCGAATAAGACCGAACCCATGGAAGTGGATAACATAGAAACCACTAACGAAGAGAGTGAAAATTTTCGGTTTCCAGCCCATACTACAACCTACCGGTAGTTAAATTGACAATAGGAAAAGACGAAATGACGTGCCTTATTGATACAGGCTCTAACACTTCTCTTCTCGGAGAAGACAAACTCCAAAACTATAAACGACAAAGACTCACGAAGCCTCTCAATTTTAAGACATTGGACGGAAATGTAAGAGTGGATACAGAGATTATCACACCACTCCCAACGGAATTCAACGAAAAAAATTTAATGAGTTGGAAGTTGACAAACTTGAAGAACAAAAAATTCGACGGAGTACTTGGACAAAACATTCTAAAGCCAATGGAGGCAATAATTAACCTAAAAGATGGATACATGGAAATCCACAATACAAGGACGAAGTTCATCGATACATGCCCACACAGTTACGAGGACATACACACACTGGAAACTACACAAATAGACAGTACAATTTTACAAAAGCTTTCACGTGAAGATATGAACGAAGAGGTAAAAAGTCTATTACAAACAATAGTAGACGAAAATGGCGACCTATTTTTTCAGGAAGGACAAAAACTATCTCACACACATGAAATAAGACACGAAATCATCACAACTATTGACAGACCAGTATATTCTAAAATATATCGATACCCTCAAATTCATGAAGAGGAAATAAATAAGCAAATGAAGGAAATGCTAGAGCACGGCATCATTAAAGAAAGCTGTTCTCCTTATAACTCACCATTGTGGATCGTCCCCAAAAAAGTGGACAAATCAGGTAAAAAGAAATGGCGCATCGTTATAGACTATAGAGCCCTTAACGAGATCACTGTAAGCTATAAATTTCCTATACCCAACATAGAAAGCATATTAGAAAAATTGGGAAGAGCCCAATATTTCACAACTTTAGATCTGGCCAAAGGTTTCCACCAGATCCTTATAAAAGAGGAAGACAGGGCGAAAACCGCATTCTCTACTCCACTAGGACACTACGAATTTGTTCGTATGCCCTTTGGACTAAAAAATGCTCCTGCCACCTTCCAAAGACTTATGAATTCAGTCTTGAGAGTCTATATCAATAAAATTTGCGTTGTTTACTTAGACGACATTCTTATATTTAGCACTACAGCCCAAGAACACATGGACAGTATCAAGAAAATTTTCGATAGACTACGAAAACATAACCTACGAGTTCAAATTGATAAGAGTAATTTTTTCGCTACAACCACAGAATATTTAGGGCACATCCTGACTACAGAAGGTGCAAAACCAAACCCCACCAAAGTGGAGGCAATCCAAAAGCTCAAGCTGCCGCAAACAGCAAAACAGATTAAATCATTTCTGGGAGCAACTGGATACTATCGCAAATTCATAAAGAATTACGCTAAAATAGCTCAAGCTATGACTAAATACCTAAAAAAGGATACAAAAGTCAACGTCCACGATACACAGTACATGGACGCCTTTTATAAATTAAAGAGATTACTCATATCCCCACCGATACTTAAGTACCCGGATTTCGGAAAAAAATTTGAAATTGCTACAGACGCAAGCGATTACGCTATAGGTGCCGCATTAACGCAAGCAGGTCATCCCATATGCTACGCAAGTAGAACTTTGAATGAGCACGAAAAAAAATACTCAACCACAGAAAAGGAACTTCTCGCCATAGTATGGGCAGTCAATTATTTTAGGCCCTATGTTTACGGCAGGAAATTTGACTTACTAACAGACCATCAACCACTAAAGTGGCTACAAACAAAATACAGAGGAAAGGACATAAATCCAAGACTACAAAGATGGATACTGAAATTAGGTGAATATGACATCAACATCGGTTACATTAAAGGTAAAGAAAATACCCTAGCCGATTTCCTAAGTAGAATTAATAGCGAAACAGGTGACATCTACCTAACGAATGAGGACACACAAATCGAGGATAACTTAGACAATATGAGTACCTCTGCAACCATACACTCTCAAGAAGAGGACCTTAATGATCATTTCCCAATTCTAGATACAGTAGTCAATCGTTTCCACACACAAATAATATTAGTTGAGCACAAATATAGAGAGATTGAAATTATTGGAAATAAAAGAAAGATATATATTTGCCTAGACGATATAAATAGCGGTTTTATTTCAGATATATTCAGACGATTTCTCAAATCAGGAAAAGTTGGAATTTTCTCTGAGCTTTCTGACAGTGATTACAATACTGTACAGCAAAAACTAATAGAATTATTTAATGGAAACATAAAATTTTTCAAATGCTCTTACCATGCTAAAGACATGCAGAACGAAGACGAGACATTTAGGTATATAAAAAATTATCACTTCACCGAAAGTGGCCATTCAGGCATAAATGAAAATTACGAAGGACTGAAAAAACTCATATATCACAAAAATTTAAAACAATTAATTCAAAAATTTATAAATAACTGTGATATATGTTGTCAAACAAAATATGATAGAAAACCTATCAAACCGAAATTTCATCTGACCGAAACACCAAAGGATACTAACGAAATAGTACACCTTGATACGTACACAATTAAGAAGCATAACTTTATGACTTTTATCGACAAATTTTCTAAATTCGCAGTAGCTATCCTCTTAGAAGACAGAAATAGCATTACACTCGTTGAAAACCTACGGATGTATTTTGCAATGAGAGGAAAACCTAAACTCTTTATAACTGATAATGAATTCAATTGCGTGAATGTAAAAGACTTTTTAAGAGAAGAAGGGGTTGAAGTCCATTTTACTAAACCGAATAGTCATACAGGGAACTCAGATATTGAACGACTTCATAACACGATAGGAGAAAAATTTAGAATTATGGAACTCCAATCACCAACTCTATCAACAAGAGAGAAAATGTACAAATGTATTCAAACCTACAACAATAATATCCATTCCACACTGAAAGAAAGACCTTCAGATATAGCATCTGGTAAAATTGACAAAGGGATAATCCATGACCGAATAAAAGAAACTAAAGAAAGAGTTATTAACAAGATTAATAACAAAAGAGAGGTTTTTAACGACGAAAGAAGTACAGGACACGGAAAAAATTATAGAGCACTTAGACATAAACACGAACCTAGATATCGAAAGCTACCACTTCAAAACACTCATGCAAGTAACATTAAAAGACCAGGAAAATTTGCAGGTACTCTTGACATCAATGATGTTAATAACACTGATAATAGGATCGACCGCAACGATAATAACTGAAGACATCAAAAGTGAAGACGGGTTTGCTGAAATAAAACTCGACAACATACAGGTGATCACAGATTTTGACATCATCCTCCACATAATCAAACCAAAGGAAATAGAAAATATTATTGACGCACTTGAGAATTTAGCAAAAGACTCGAAACTGACCGAAAAGGGACAAATTCTAACACAGGAATTTGCAATACTACGAAGCAAACTTTATACATTACTACCTCACAGACAGAAAAGAGGACTAATTAACATATTAGGTACAACAATGAAATGGCTATATGGAAGTATGGACGACGACGATAGACAAAATATAGAAGAACATTTTAAAGTTATTGACACGAATAACCATATTGCCATAGACACCTTAAATAAGAATATAAAGATAAATGATAACTTTAACAAAACATTCCAAAATATTCAGAAAGCTATAGAATCAGATAGAAGTCAAATCTCTTTAAAATTAAATTCAGTACAACATCAAAATCAAGACATACATAAAGAACTTCTACATCTTGACATTCTTTTGAGAATTAGATCGCTTAGCAATAGTATAGAGCACATCCAAAATAACTTAGCATCAGCTAGACTAAACTTAATGTCCAGCAACATTCTTACCCCTGAGGAAATCAATACATACAATATAGATATATTTAAACTAGAAAACATAGAATTAGGAGCAGCAACCGCCGCAGATAATATTATATTTTCATTAAAAATCCATTTTCATTAAAAATCCCAACAAATACAACTATAGCAAAACATATATTCATAACTCCATGTGCAAACAAGAACTCGGAAGAATTACAATTCAAAAGCGAACATCTTTTGGAAATAAATAAAACAAGATTCACTTTTTCAAGAAATTTATATCAAAAAAGCCTAAAAGCCTCAAAATCATGTGTAATAAAGAAAAATTGTAAGAAAATCAAAAATTATAAAGAAGAAATTATGGAAATCGAAAAAGGCTTAATAATTGTAAAAAATTCAAAAGGAATTGAAATAAAAAGTACATGTAACGAAAGAACTTTAAATTCCATAGGAACTCAACTTATTTTATTCAATGATTGTGAACTTTATGTAAAAAACGAAACTTATAAAAATATAAATAAATCATTTACACAAAAATATGTAATACGTCACCTTGAATCAAATATAAATAACACACAACTCGAACCTACATTTGACGAATTAATTATTAACCAAATTGAAAACGCTCAAAAAATCGAAGAACTAACCTTCCACAAAAAATCATATCAAATTAATATTTGGCTAACAATTTCATTCATCGCAGTGAGCACATTAGCTTTATCTGTAATTTTTATTCATTTCACAAACAAGCACAAAGCCATTGAACTTAACGTAAATGCAAAAACCCAGGAGTGTTTTCAATCAAAGGAAAGGGGAGTTACGTCACTCAACCATTCTACTCCAAAAGAAAATACAATTGAAGTGGACTGGTCATCGTAACTCGATACCCAACCAAATAAGTGCCATTGCACTAACGCATTTCGCAAGCGACACAATTAGCTTGTAAAGAAATGAGTGCAACGACACTTATGCAAATAATTTAGGAAACTTAGAATAAGCAATATTCGTATTTCGTTGATTCACCAAATATTGTATTGTAAGTGAATCAACTATTAGCAATAGGAAATATTATAAATACTAGCTGTAAGCATATCAAAATTGTAATTGAAATTTACCATTTAATCAATAAAGACGCGTTTCGACGCCAGTTGATTTTTTTTAAGCCACGACTTTCGCATTGGCTTATTTCGCCCGCTTACATCTTGTGATCGATTACGCTTAGCCGCTTGTTGGTTCCGAGAATTTGTATGTGATTGGAGGTCGGTAGTTTTCCTCGTGACCATGGCTTCGTACTCCGAAATTACGGCCTCATATCTGACCTTGCCCTTGCATCGCAATCATGTGGTCTACCGCAAATTCATTCTTAGCTAGCTTAGGCAAAATGAATTAGGCTCTCAGGAAGCGTGCTTTGAGCAGCGACCCAGAGGACTTTTTTTTTCTTTTTGGCATCCCTACCAGAGGTCGCAGGAGAAGAGTATGAACGGAAGGAAAGGAATAAATAACAGGCTGAGGTGTGGTTTTTAGTAGCCTCTTACGACAGGCATTCGTTACCTCGGGAAAATTCTAACCCCTAACCCGCGGGGTTATTTAATCATCAAAATTTATTTTGTCGCCTTCAAAATAGGCTCCACTCGAAGCAATATGCATATGCCAACGATTAGTCCGGTCAACGAAGCACCTTTTTAACGCGTTTGAAGAGAACTTCTTCAGCGTATTCTCCTTAATGGCTTCTACCGACTCAAAACGGCATCCACGGAGTGGCAATGTAAGTTTTGGGAAAAGGAAAAAATCACGTGGGGCTATATTAGGTGAATACGGTGGTTGTTCGATGATATTTGTCGAGTGTTTGTTAAAAAAAGTGTTCACAATATGAGTCTTGTGAGACGGTGCGTTATCATGCTGCAAGATCCATGAGTTTTCTTTCCACTTTGGGCTGTTTCCTATGCATATTCTCTCGCAAATGTCGCATAACTTCCAAATAATATTACATATTTACCGTATAACCATTTGGAATGAATTCCGAGAGCACAACACCATGATGATCAAAGAAAACGAGTAGCATTCACTTTTGACCGATTTTGACGTGGTTTTTTGGGTCTCGGCTCTTGTGGATGGCACCATTCTCATCACCTATTATGATGCGCTGGATAAACGTTGGGTCCAAATTCACTTGCTCGAGGATGCCTTCAGCCACCTCCTTCTGATGAATTTTTTGAAAGAAATTCAACTGATGGTGTAAAATGTTGCGAAATGATTCGCGAGACACGATAAGGTCACGGGCTACCTCTATCAAACTTAAATGATGGTTTTACAGCGCCATTTCCTTGACTTTGTCGACGTCTTCATCCGCTGAAGACGTTGATGGGCGACCAGATCGGGGCAAATCTTCCGCAACTTCTCGGCCCTCTGCAAAAGCCTCTTACCCGTAGACCCGTGTTTTTGATAAAGCACACTCGCCATAGGCTTCCTGCAACATTTTCAGCTATTCAGCACACGAAATCCCATTCAAAACACAAAATTTAAGACAAATGTTTTGTGTTTTGAATGGTTTTGCTAAATGGTTCGCCCAAACCGCTCCGTCCTCACTGCAACTCTAGCTATTACTCAACAATACATATTCTTGATAACTGCCAAAAATGGCAGGAATGTAGTACTGCGATGTTTCCTATCTGAAAGCCCACCGATTTATTACGAAAAACTGATATCAATAGTATTACCTTAATTTGAAAATTCATTTCACAGACTGGAATAAGTATACAGCTCATTAAGCTTCGAACAAGCCATACAATCCATATCAGCTAACACCTAACACTCACCCCAAAAACAATCATTCCCTTCCTCCATTGATCCTTCCCCTTTAACCTTAACCTCACCCCAATAAACGTTAGTATGTTTTGTTTTCTTTTTATAGTCCCCATATATTGTATACATCTGTCCATTGACATTAAGTATGTTGTTTAACAATTTGGTCAGGATTTATATACATCGCTTAATGGTCCGTGTCAAAAGCGATAAAATTAAAATAAACGAAATAATATACAATTAAATAATATACAATACAAGTTTTACTTACATGATTACAATTGTACAACTATATAATATAACAGCATTTTAACTATTCTTACATATTTATTGTTTTTTAGCATTTATTAGGTCGCTTTAGACGTCTTTTTGTGTTTCTTTCCCTTTCAAGAAGTTTGTTGATTTCTGCATTACTGTGTGTGTGTATTTTCTCAAAGTGCCTTCTTGTTATCTTTTTGATTTCTTCGTCTACTGTTGCTGTATTAAAAATCTTGTGGATGTCATCATTTTTCGTGTACCTGTCAGACATGGTCAAAACTCGAAGAATCTTAGATTACTGTCATTGGATTTTTTCTTTATGAGTTTTTTTAGCCGTTCCCCACACCTGTAGTCCATATAACCCGATTGGTTTTATCACAGTTTTGTACACTAACAGCTTGTTCTGTATAGTGAGTCTGGATTTAGAGCAGACTAACCAATGAAGTTGTCGAAGTTTTTCTTTTACTATTTGTTTAACCTTCTGCTTTATGTGGTGATTCCAATTTAGTTTGGAGTCCAAGTGAATTCCCAGGTATTTAGTAAGATAGTTGATTCTATTGTAATTGCTTCGTCATATATTTTAATTCGAACAGCAGTAAATTTTGTTTTGTTAGTAAATATAACCTGTATGGTTTTGTCTTCATTTATTTTTAGGCACCAGTTATCAAACCATTCCTTAACTGCGTTTGTGTATCGCTGCAGTTTTTCAGTAGCGATAATTAAGCGTTTGTCTGATGCTAATAGTATTGTATCGCCTGCGAACGTAGCAATTGAAGAATAAGTTTGCTCAGAAGGTGGTATGTCTGCGGTGAATAAAACATATAGAAAAGATACAAGAAGGCACGAGAGCTAAGAAGGCACAGTATCGATTGTTTTCAAGGTCTGATTGAATTTTATTTGTAATTCTATGGATCTGTTGAATAGTCGAATGTTTTTTCTAAATCCAAATTGATGATCCGGTATTATACGTTTTTGGTCTAGAAATTGGCTTATTCGATCATGCAGTAATTTTTCAGCAATTTTAGATATTGTAGGTAGTAGGCTTATTGGTCTATATGATGACACGGTAGTTGGATCTTTACCCGGTTTTGGCAATGCAATAATCTCTTTGGAAAATATTTTAAGCGAAACATTGCATTGAAAAGGTTTCGCAAATATATATTATATATCCCTTGGTTGGTAGCTCCGCTAATGCTTTTCCTGTTATCATGTCATATCCGGGTGCTTTTTTATGTTTTATTCGTTTTTTGATGCAAACTGTTATTTCGTGTGTATTCGCCCTTTCTATTTTTGTAAAATCATAATGGAAGTAGTTTTGGTTGTTGATTTTCGTTTCTTTGCCATTTGATAGAACTTTTTCGAAGTAATTTGCCAATGTTTTCGCTTTTCCTCTTTTGTAACAGCCCATGAATTGTCATCTCTTTTTAATGGTGGTTGAGGTTTTATTTGAGTTTTTAATTTTTTTGGTACATTTCCATAAAGATTAGTTTGTATCTTGATAGGGAGTCAGATTCTTCAAATAGTTCTCGATTTCTTTGTTATTTCTTTTGCTTAGGGTTTCTTTTAGAATTTTTGTAGCTAAACTAAACAATTCATTTGTCGTCAGGTGACCTAGTTTTTTGCCATCTTTTTCTTAACTTTCTTTTTTCTATAATTTGCTTCTTAATAGAAATGTCAGTTGTTGGTGTATTTATTCTATTTGCTTGCTTTGGTGCCGATCTGATCCCTGCTTCTAGTACTACGTCGTTGAAATTGATAACGGCAGGTTCAATGTCAAGTTGCGCTTTTAATATCACATTGATATAAGTTGATCGTCAATATGGTGGCGGAATTGTTTCCAGTTGGTTCTGTCATTAAGTATGCGAAAAGATGTGTCTATAGATTTAATATAACTTACATATTCAAGGAATATCGGCGAGTGGTCAGAAGAAAGTTCATGGCACGACTGCATTGTCAATTGGTTATGGCTTATGTTTTTGGTTATGCAGAAATCGATCAAGTCTCGAAATTTCTTTACGTCAGTTGGCCAAAAGGTTGGTTCTCCGGTACTTATAAATCCGCAATTATTTTTGTTAATTGCGTTAATAAGAATACGCCCCTTTTTGTTGGTGGGTCTTGAGCCCTAATTATAATGTTTTGCATTGAGATCTCTAGCTGCAATAAATCTGTTGTTAAACGTCTTTGTGCATTTATCATATTGATCCGAGTTTAGTATGTGACTAGGTTGACAATAAATGGAGGAGATCGATCATTTGTGTCATAGATTTGTATTGTCGTGGATTGAAGATAAGGCGTCGAATACTGGAGTTGTTCATTGTGCGTTATGTTTGATTTAATAATTATAGCAGCCCCTCCGTGGGAACTTTATCTCTAGGAAATTTCTGGAGACTTTTGTCAGTGAAGTGTGTTTCTGCAATCAATGTAATTTAAATGTCTTTGTCAATTAAACATTGTTTTAGTTCTAAATAGTGCTGTGTTAGTCCATTTGCATTCCAAATTCGAATTTTAATTTTATCACTTTTGTCCATTCATAATTTTTAAAAGCATTGTAATTCTATTTCTCACATTTGTCATTTGGTTGACTAGGGATTTTACCATGTTTTTAAGCTCTTCAATATCACTGTTTTTTTTTAAGATTGGTTAATCAGTTCCTGCTCTGTTTTATGTTCCCTTGAAGAAGATGCAACATCAGCATAGCTTGCTCCGGGAATTATGTTTGTTACGGCTGTTGTTATTATTTTTATTTGTGTTTAATGTTGGTTCTTTAAAGGTGGAAATCTTTGGAGCTACTTATGTGTAATCTTCTTCTTCTTAATTGGCTTGATAACCGCTTCCGCGATTTTGGCCGAGTTTAACAAAGCGCGCCAGTCGTTTTTTTCTCGTGCTAACCGGCGGCCGCTGTAGCCGAATGGGTTGGTGCGCGACTACCATTCGGAATTCACAGAGAGAACGTCGGTTCGAATCTCGGTGAAAACACCAAATTAAGAAAAACATTTTTCTAATAGCGGTCGCCCCTCGGCAGGCAATGGCAAACCTCCGAGTGTATTTGTGCCATGAAAAAGCTCCACATAAAAATATCTGCCGTTTGGAGTCGGCTTGAAACTGTAGGTCCCTCCATTTGTGGAACAACATCAAGGCGCACACCACAAATACGAGGAGGAGCGCAGCCAAATACCCAAAAAGGGTGTACGCGCCAATTATATATATATATAACCGGCGCCAGTTGGACACACCAAGTGAAGTCAAGTCCTTCTCCACCTGATCTTTCCAACGCACAAGAGACCTTCCTCTTACTCTGCTACCACCAGCTGGTACCGCATCGAATACTTTCAAAGCCGGAGCGTTTGTATCCATTCGGACGACATGACCCAGCAAACGTAGCCACTGGATCTTTATTCGCTGCGCTATGTCTATGTCGTCGTAAGCCTCATACAGCTCATCGTTCCATCGCATAGGATATTCGCCGTTACCAACGTGCAAAGGTCCAAAAATCTTCCGCAGAATCTTTCTCTCAAACACTCCAAGCGTCGCTTCATCGGATGTTGTCATCGTCCAAGCTTCTGCGCCATACGTTAGGACGAGCACGATGAGAGAGTGTTAGTTTTGTTCGTCAAGAGAGGACTTTACTGGTCAGTTGCCTACTTAGTCCAAAGTAGCACTTGCTGGCAAGAGAGATAATACGTTGGTTTTCAAGGCTGACATTGTTATAGGTGATAATGCTGGTTCCTAAATAAACGAAGTCTTTTACAACCTCGAAATTATAACTGTTAACATTTACGTGGGTGCCGATACGCGAGTGCGCCGACTGTTTGTTTGAGGACAGGAGGTACTTCGTTTTGTCCTCGTTCACCACCAAACTCATTCGCTTTGCCTCTTTATCCAGTTTGGAGAAGGCAGAACTAACAGCGAGGTTGTTAAGCCCGATGATGTCAATATAATCGGCATACACCAACAACTGTACGCTCTTATAAAATATTGTGCCGGTGCGATTAAGTTCTGCGCTGAGTAATATGCTCTCCCCCATCAGGTTAAATAAGTCACACAACAGCGAGTCACCCTGTCTGAAACCTCGTTTGGTATCAATCGGCTCGGAGAGGTCCTTTCCAATTCCGACGGCGCTGCTCGTATTGAGCAACGTCATCTTGCAAAACCGTATTAGTTTTATGGGGATACCAAATGGGCACAGATTTCAGGATCGCCCGTCTTATGGATTGGGCAGAGTTCCCTCTATAATTTAAGATTGCTCTGGATGTCAGTCACCGGTTCGCCGTCTTTGTTCTTACAGGAAAACGATCCGGTCCTTAAACCTCCTGTAAGCCGCCGAACTTTCTGGTATAATTTTCGGGCGTTGTTCCTGTTGGCCAGCATCTCAAGCTCCTCGCACTCACGTATTTCGGCCGCTCGTTTCTGCTTTCGGATAATATGTCTCTCTTCCTTTCTTAACTCTCGGTAGCGATCTCACATGGCTCGCGTCGCGCCCGACCGCACCGTGGCTCTAAAGGCGATATCCTTTCTTTCTGCGGCAACATGACATTCCTCGTCGTACCAACTATTTTTTCGGCACAATTTTTTCCCGCAAGGGCATCTCCCACAAGGAGGTGACGGGTACGCCGACCCCGCGGACGCTAGTCAAGATGCCCCTCGTTTCAACGTCTTTGAGTTAGCTAGAACGTTAGGAGACAAAATCCAGCACATGTCTGTTCCCATATTGGGCGGTGTGCTGGTCAGTGTCTGTTCACCATGTTAGGTGCGACTGTATGTAAAAAGCATGACCGGTATGCAACGGGGCGCGCTGGGAGTCCCTGGATAGTAATGGCTTTCCACCTGCAACCTTAAAGGGGTGATGTGAGTTCGCTCTGCCTTGGACCCTGGTCAGGAAGTATTCATTGGGCGAAAGAGTAGTAGCTTTCGTTGCTCCGGGTGAGCGCCGGTCCGTCCGTGTTTTCCGGGATCGGTAAAGCGTAAGTCAGGCCTCAGGGAACTGGGGTAGGAGCATTGCCTCCGAGGGTACACCTGCACTTGACTATTTCGGCCCACCCCCCTGCACACGATGCGCTGGTTAAATAAAAAAGAATGGAAACAATTAAGGAAAAAAGACAAAAAGAAGAAAAAGAGCAGAAGGCCATTACTGATGGAGATATAGAGCAGAGCCCTTTCGTAAGGAAACCTCGATTGCTTCGCTCGCCACCACAAAAAGCGAATTAACCCCTTACGAGAGGAACATTGCCTGCTTCATCTCAGGTCTCTGCGACTTCTGTTTTAAATGCTGCTACTGAATCTGTGCCCGCAATACGACAGACATCCCAGTGGGAAATGGTAACAAAAAGTAGTAGACGGAAATTTAATAAGCCTATTGTGATTGGTTCCAATAACAATAATGAGCTACAAGTGGTCCCAATATTTAAATGGCTACACTTGTCATCATTCTCGCCCAATGTCAAAGAAACTGATATTTTGACTTATGTGTCGAAGCATGCTGAAATTGAAACTAAGTCTTTGGTATGCTACAAACTTGTTAAAAAAGATACGGAATTAAATACACTTAGAAAAATTAATTTTAAATTGGGAGTATCAGAATGCTCTTTTGAAAAGGTGCTCAATGCGGACATATGGCCAGAGAGTGTAAAAATCCGACCTTTTCATTTTTTTCAAAAAAACGATTCACCAATGCATCAGCAATAAAAAATTGTGCTCTCAATAATGGCCAAAAAAATTTAAAAATGTACTTTCAAAATGTTTCTGGATTGAGAACTAAATCTAATCAACTTTTAGCGTTTAGTTCGCACATGGACTATGATATTTTTGTTCTCATCGAGACATGGTTAAATGAGAACTTTTTCGATAATGAGTTTTTTGATCCAAATTTATACCATGTCTATCGTAAAGACCGTGATGTCGAGAAAACCGGTCTCTGCAGAGGTGGAGGGGTTTTAATAGCTGTTCAACGGAAGTATAGCTCATCACTAGTATCTCTGAAAAACAATGATACACTCCTGGATCAGCTGTGTGTCTCTGTGCATGGTGCTTCAAATATATTGATTTGTGCGTCATATATTCCTCCGTCAAGTATTGATACACTGTATAAAGCACATGTGGATAATGTTTTAGCTCTAACCTCAAATAATGGCAACTTTTGTGTTCTTGGGGACTTCAATTTGAGTAATATTGAATGGTCTAGTTTAGATGATAGTACTGCATTATGTCCTAACAATGTTAGTAGTATATCTGAAATTTATTTGATTGATAATTTTTTAAGTTTTGGACTGGTTCAGATAAATAATTTCTCAAATAGTCTTTCTCGAATTCTCGATCTCATTTTCATTACTGACAATATAAATTTTTCTTTATTAGAATGTGTAGACCCTCTGTCTACTCCTGGTCTGCATCATGTACCACTTGTCCTTCATATAGAATTCTATGAGTTTAATGATTTTTATTTTCTCATTCCTTCACAGATAAAGAAAAATATCTACAGTTCTCTAGAGAACTTAAATCTTTGGATATGGACTTAAAGCGAAATTATATTCTCAAGTTCGAATCGGACATTAAATCAAATCCTAGTTCCTTCTGGCGTTATGTTAGATCTAGGAAATCATGCTCAAGTATTCCTTCGGTTGTCTTCTATAACGAAACTCAAGCACATACTTCTACAGATGCAGCCAATCTTTTCGCAGATTTGTTTTGTTCAAATTTTCAAGTAGACTCTGATTTAATTGATGAGTTTCATTCGAGCATGAATTCCTCAATCAATATTGGCTCGTTAACTTTTACGCTTTCTGATATCGAAGATGGAATTCGGCAACTCAAAACATCAACAAAAACTGATGTAGATGGGCTATCTTCGTATCTTCTTAAAAACTGCTCTGCAATTGCCTATCCACTTTTGTTAATGTTTAACAAATCCCTTGATCGAGGAGAATTCATATATGCCTGGAAAGTAACAACCATTAATCCAGTATTCAAAAGTGGAAATAAAAACAATATTACTAATTATAGACCAATTGCCAAATTATCCACGGTTTCAAAATTATTTGAATTAATAGTGAAAGATAAAATCTATTTCGTAGTTAGTCGTTATATTTCAGTCGACCAACATGGCTTCATGAAAGGTAGATCTACTGTTTCAAATCTTGCTGTGTTCTCTGAATATTGTATATCATCGTTTAAAAAAAAAACTCAAGTTGATGCTGTGTACACAGACTTTTCAAAAGCATTTGATAAGGTTAATCACAGGGTTTTAATTTCCAAATTGAGTGCTATAGGATTCCATTCCACTCTTTTAAAATGGATTAAATCCTATCTCTCCTCTCGGAAATGTGTTGTTAATGTTGATGGTGTGTCATCTATTTCTTTCATTGCGTCCTCTGGTGTACCTCAGGGAAGTATACTGGGCCCCTTACTTTTTATACTTTTTATTAATGACATTTCTAGTTGTTTTAATAACGCAAATTTTCTCTTGTATGCTGATGATTTAAAGATATACTTGAGGATTGCAAGTACAGTGGACTCTTTAAACCTTCAATCTGATCTAGATAACGTTGATTCTTGGTGTAAAAGAAATAAGTTAGATTTAAATATAAGCAAGTGTTTTTATATTTCTTATTCTAAATCTTGTTCTCTTATACCCACTTCCTACCACATTTGTGGTTCTAGCTTATCTCATCGAAGTGAAATTACTGATCTTGGTGTGGTATTTGATTCTAAATTCTCTTTTCAAAAACATTTAAATCACACTATTTCAAAGTCTTATTCCGTACTTGCGTTTATTCGACGTTTTAGTTCAGACTTTGTTGATCCATATACTCTAAAGTTGTTGTATACGTCTCTGGTGCGTTCCAAGTTAGAATATGCCGTCTTTATTTGGAGACCATATTATGCTTGTCATATTAGTAGGCTTGAACGTGTCCAGAAAGCTTTTGTGCGTTATGCATTGCGTTCTTTAAATTTCACTGATCCAATTCCATCCTATAAAAGTCGGTGCTTGCTTATAAATCTAAAATCACTAGATATTAGAAGGACTATTCTTTCCATTACTTTCCTCTTCGATTTGATAAATGGGGTTATTGACTCCCCATCGCTACTCGAGAAAATCAATTTCAATATTCCTCAGCGAAGTTTACGGAATCATGATTTTTTCCGGTTAGGGATGGCACGTGCTAATTATGCTTCCAATGCTCCGATTTCTAGAACTCTGGGTGATTTTAATTCGCTTTCAAATCATACTGGCCTGGATTTCTGTTCCACAAAGAATCACTTCAAATTGGTTCTAAATGAATTGTTGAACTAAATTCTTAGTATTAATCTAATCTTCTTCTGTAAATTATAAAAAATGTATTCTTTTTCTTTCACTCATTACACTTGAAACTAGTTAATTATAAGTTTAATTTTACTTTGATTAATTTATTCAGCATTAATCTGTTTTCATAGTCTGTAAGAAATATTGTATTTTTAGACTATTAATTAATTAAATAAATAAATAAATAAATAAATAAATATAGGAAAATCAAAGACGGTCAATGAAGGAACTGAAATGACGCCTCAAGAATTCGACGTAAGAGTAACGTCAAAAGAGGTTAAAAGTACTGCAAATGCGCCCAATGTACTGTAACAAATCCCTGTAACTGCAAAGGACGCAAACACAGAACGGGAAACCAATGCATCTGCGCGACAAGAGTTTATTCTCAAAATGCGAGCTGAAGAAGAGGAAGCCGTAGAGAAATGTTTGAGAGTGCTTAGGAAGATGAAAGCAGTTAGATTGAAGTGTAGGAATACTTCCACGGAAATAAAGACCGGAGTCTCAGAGCTTGACGAACTGTTTGACGTCATGAAAACCTGCAGAAGAGGTTGGATTCGAGCTGAGAAAGCCGGTAAAGGTCGTCTCTTGCCGGGCACATCCACAAAAGAAATCGGAGGTGACACCACCGTAACAGCTCGAAAAACAGGTGTTTTCCAGGAGAGTACTCCTTTAACCGCAAAACGGAATGCACCAAGTCCTGCCGCACCCGACTCTTTGAAGAAACTAAGAGTTCGAGAGCCTGAGAAATGGCAAGTGGTAAGCCGGCAAAAATCTAGGCTCAATACCGTGCCAAAAGGAAGTGATAGAGCGCAAAACGACGGAGCAAGGAAGGCTAAAGCAAGCCAAAAGAAGAATGAACGAGCACCAAAACCAAAATCGGAGGCCGTGTTGGTAAAGCCGGTAGAGGGCCACAGTTATGCTGAAATCCTCAAAAGCATCCGAAAAAAGACCATGCCAGACGAAAGCACAACGGTGAAATGTCGGTTCCATTACAACCCTCAGACCAACTTCAATTGTAGAGATCAGAGACTTGGATGCCGTCACGGAGAAGAAGGAAATTGATGACGCTGTGAGAAAAATGCTAGCTGGCACTAATGAAAATATCGATGTTAGGATCACAAAACCTAATCAACGACAATAAGTACGGGCTTATGTTACTCTCGCTATTGAAAGCCCAGAAAAGCTGCTCAAGCAAACTAACATCAAAATCGGATGGGTTAGTGCAAGAGTGAGAGCTAGCACATCTCTGAAGCGCTGCTACCGGTGCTTCGGTATCGGACACCTTCAATCAAACTGCAAAGGACCAGACAGAAGCGGAAAAGGTATATGCATCCGATGTGGAAAAGCTGGCCACAAAATGAAAAAGTGCACCAAAGAGCCCAAATGCTGCCTATGCACTGATGCCAATCGCAGCGAGACAAAGCATATGCCAGGCTCGGGCAAATGCCCGATGACAAAAGAATATGCCAAGTCAAGATAAAATATGATTATACTTCAAGCAAATATGCACAGGAGTAAAAACGCAGACCTGCTAATGAAGCAGATGGTCTTAGAAAAAGGAGTTCAAGCAGTATTGATAAGCGAACAATACGCTTAATCCAAGAAAGCTTGGATCGAAGACGAGTCGGGAACTGCCGCCATCTGGCCGCCTAGCGGCACAAATTTCGTAACAATCGCGAAAGGATCAGGCGATGGTTTCGTCAACATTCAAAACAGCCAATTTACAATGATAAGCTGTTATCTTACACCGAACGACAATATAGATGAATTCACCCGGAAACTGGAAAGTATTGAAGACAAAGCCCTTAGTTTAGAGGGACGGCTAATAATAGCGGGAGACTTCAACTCAAAAGCAACCAAATGGGGTTCTACGACAACGAACTCAAGAGGTAGACGAGTACTGGACATGGCAGCCAGACTAGGTTTAGTGGTGCTCAGCACAGGAACGACTACGTACCGAAAGCCAGGTTGCGAAGGCACAACACCCGACATAACCCTAGCATCGGAAAGCATAGTCACATTTACTAAAGACTGGAGAGTCCTGGAAGATTACAATGGGAGTGACCATCAATACATCACGTTTTGCATTGAAATGGAAAACCAAAGAGTGCGTGAAAATCGAAATAAAAGTACACGCAAATGGAACATAAACAAGCTAAACCCAGCGACGCTCCTTGCAACTATTGACGAAAATAAGACGACGATCTGTACGAATAGTACAGCAAAACACTAGTCAAACACGCATCTATGCCTAAAATAGATAAAAACAAAAATACAAAAAATACTGTATACTGGTGGACACATGAGATCGCAGAACTTAGAGATATGTGCATCCATAAGCGTAGAAAGTATACTAGGGCCAGAAGATTGGGCCCGGCGATAACGGAATCCGAAGAATGCAGAAAGAGCAGAAAAAATTGAGGAAAGCTATAAGCCAAAGCAAAAAAGACAAATGGGAAGAGCTACGAAACGATCTAAACAATAACCCATGGGGGTTGGGCTACAAAATCGTTATGAAAAAGCTAGGAGCCAAATCCCCTGCTGCTGATATGGAAACCGAAGTGGTAAGCAAAATAGTCGACACACTCTTCCCAACACACTGTACTGAGAGGGAAGAACTCGAGCATGAAGCAACGGAACCTGTCCCATTCACAGAAGAAGAACTTATGGATGCTGCAAAAGCAATGAAATGCAATAAAGCGCGAGGACCTGATGGCATAGTTGCAGAAGTATTGAAACTATTGGCAATCGAACGCCCTCTTCTGCTGCTAAACATGTACAACGCCTGCCCAAAAGAAGGAATTTTTCCAGAAATATGGAAAAAACAAAAACTGGTACTAATCAGTAAGGGGAAGGGAGACCCAACATTAACGTCCGCTTATAGACCGTTATGTATGCTGGATAGCGCAGGAAAACTCTTTGAGAAACTGATAAAGCATAGGCTTAGCGAAGCCGTAGAGAACAGTAGCGGCCTCTCCGACAGGCAATATGTTAGGAGTCATTCAAGATGTAATAGCTAGCGTAGAACGTGCCCAGGCAGGTAATCGATACTCCAAACGTTTAGTATTACTAGCCACACTGGATATCAGAAATGCTTTCAACAGTTTGAGCTGGGACGACGTAATTGAAGCCTTAAAGGTAACATTCAAGATCCCGAATAATCTATTGAAGATTATTCGTAGCTATCTCAGCAATCGCGTGCTCTCATACGAAACGCGAGAAGGGTGTAAGACTAAAAAAATAACAGCAGGTGCGGCCAAAGGATCAATACTTGGACTTGAACTCTGGAATATAAGCTACGATGAAATCCTTCGAATAGAGATGCCTGAGGATGTGCATTTAGTGGGATACGCAGATGACATTGCAGCTGTAATAATCGCCCAAAACACCGACGAAGCCAAAAGAAAGTTAAATCAGGTGATGATCCGAGTCCAGACATGGCTAGAATACCATGGATTAAAGCTGGCCACAGAGAAAACAGAGCTAATCCTTCTAACGAACAGACGTATCCCATTAGAAGTAGACATACAAGTACTTGATGCCACCTTGTCGACAAAAAGAGTGGTCAAGTACCTAGGAGTGCAAATAGACACAAGGCTAACCTACTGGGCGCATATAAACCATGCTGCCACAAGAGCTGCCAAAGTAAGCGGCATGCTAAGTAAACACATGGCAAACCTTGGAGGTCCAACGCAGAAAAAGCGAAAACTTTTAATGGACACGACGAACTCGGTTCTCTTATACGGATGCGAAATATGGGCAGATTCGCTAAGGGCGCAATGCCGTCGGAAAATTCTGCAATCTGTGCAGCGCACCTGTGCTCTCAGAGTGGCTTCGTCATACAAAACAGTATCTGAAGCAGCGGTGTTAGTTATCAGCGGAACCATCCCTATAGATATTCTAGCACAAGAGCGTAAACGGAGATGGGAGGCAAAAAACACAGGAATCCCAGTACCACACTTCTCCGATATTAGAGTTCAAGCACTCACACTTTGGCAGGCAAGATGGAACTCTGAACGGTATGGTAGATGCACAGCGAGAGATCTAAAAAAGTGGGTAGAAAGAAAGCACGGTGAGGTTAACTATTACCTCACACAGTTTTTGTCCGGACATGGGTCCTTTCGTAAGTATTTGTGGCGAATGGGAAAAGTGAGCCAACCAAACTGCATATATGGAGATACTAAGTATGATGATGCGGAACACACCTTTTTTAAATGCGAGAGGTGGAACGTAGAGAGAAGAGGTCTGCAGCGAGCTATTGGTGTATTTACACCTGAAGAAGTTATCGAGAAAATGATGATAGACGAAGAAAAATGGAATGCCGTCGCAAATTTTGTGGAGGATATTATCCGAAAAAAGAAGCGCGTGCATATCGTTTGCGCCAACTATGTATAGGAAATTTTTTTCTAATTTGCACGTTCTCTAGAATGAGATACCGCAAGCATCTCCACTTTCGGTAACTTTGTTTCCAATTGCCTTTGATGAAATTAGCCATATCATTTCCAAATATGATACAAAAACATTTCGTACATTATTTATGCCGATGGTGTAATATTATTTTCTAACCGACATCTCAAGATGGTCCATATGCTCAGGCGCGAATCTCTGGCTTAATAAATGTAAATCTTTTCATATATGTAGAAAACATAAATGTAATAACTTAAATGTAGTCTATAATAATACAAATATTGTAAATGCTCACAGTATACGATTTCTTAGAACTATCTTACATAAGCGTCTTACTTTTAAGGAACACTGTTTAGATTTAAAAAGAACTTAGCTACCAGGTTAAATATTATAAAGTATCTGTCATTTAAGTAAAGTGCAAAGTCGCAAGTCCACTATACTAAGAGCACTGGAATATGCTAACAAACTGGTAATAACCTCACGGCCCCAATTAAGGCCCTCAATTAGCTCACCGCCTTGACATTTTAAAAAGTCCTCAGTCCTTTTTGGTATAGCAACATTAAATCCAAAACTAGTTCATTAGAATAACAGCGTAGGTTTGAAGAATACATTGCACCATTTAGACCTGAATGGAAAATTATCTACTGATGGTTCAAAAACTCTGGACCACATTACGTTTGCAGTAGTACATGCTGATGGTGAAACAATAACGAAGGGTCAACTACCTTAATATTGTTCAGTGTCCACACCAGAAGCTATAACAATATACAATCCCATAATAGTTGGATCAAAAACGAATGAGAAAACAATTAGTTTGAATAGCAAGTCCACAATATCAGGTATCATGAGCATAATTAACAAATCACCCCTTATTTCAAGTATACGGAGCATATTCATTGAGCATCAAAATAAAGTCAAAATAATGTGGATTCCTGGCCACGTTGGTATTAAAGGGAACGAGCTTGCCGACCAAAAAGCTAATGGCTGCAGCAATGGAACCGTTGCACACCGTTGCTGAAGAAGGACATCTACTTAGTCTTAATAAATATTTTGAAGCAAAGAGAACTGAGGTATGGAGATCAGTGCTACACCATTATGCAAGCTTAAATACAACTGGCGCAAAACCCAACTATCAAGCCATATGCCGTACGAGGGGCATCTCTGCCGTCATCCGACTTCGTATTGAACACACAATCGGTAGACACTCGCACATTTTAAATGGTGAGGGCCACCTCCCTGCGTGTACTGCACCCTGTCAACATTAACAGTCAAATACCTTTTGGACGACTGCACGAATTTTATGAATCTCAGGAAAACAAGTTCCAACAACCATCTTTCATAGCAAATACTAAAGACTCCTTCTCAGGAAAACATTGATAAAATGACAGATTACTTAATTAGAGCGGATCTGAGAAAATTGTTTAACACATAAGTATCTTTACTTAAATATCTATGTCAGTAAGCTTCCGTACATCCCACGAAATTACTTTCCATATTACTTAATTTCTTTATTAATTCGATAGTGGTTAATAATCCTTTCCAGAATATTAACTGTCTAATAACTTAACTTTTCTAGTCCAAAAATAATCTTATTAGAGCAGTGAGACGTAAGCCCTGACAGCTAGTGCTCCTTTTATTGTAAAATAATAATTTATTATTATATTCCATATATTAAATAAATAAGTAAATAAATAAATAAAATATTATTATACTTCGGAAAAATTAGTCACGCAACATGTTCGAGCAGAAAGTGGGTCCCAGTACTGACAAAATACTTTCTGCTCCAGATTGTGACTCTATGTTATTACTTACTCAATGGAAAACGTTTTTTTTTATAGCGGTCGCCCTTCACGAGACAATGGAAAACTTCCGAGTGTAATTCTGCCATGAAAAAACTATTCATTAAAAAATATTTGCCGTTCGGAATCGGCTTAAAATTGTAGGTCCCTCCATTAATGGAAAAATATCAAGACGCACACCCTAAATTGGAGGAAGAGCTCGACCAAACACCTAAAAGGGGTTAATAAAGGTTAAAGGGTTTAACAAATGTAAAACACATTTTGTTATTTGATAGTTGGCAATTCAGCTGTCAGTAAAAAAAGTTTTTTGATCGGTTGCGTAGTTTTCGTTCGGCGTTCGTTGAAGAACAGAAAATCAAAAGGAACATTTTTGTAATATTTTACTTTTTTATTTCCGCAAAGGGAAAACCGCATCGTAAACTCAAAAAAGTTATGTGCTGTTTATGGTGACGAAGCCTTAAAAGAACGACAGTGTCACAACTGGTTTGCCAAATTTCGTTCTGGTTATTTTTCACTCAAAGATGAAAAACGCTCTGCTCGTCCAGTTGAAGTTGATGACACCCTAATCAAAGCAATAATCGATTCGGATCATTATAGTACAACACGTGAGATTGCAGAGAAGCTTAATGTATCACATACATGCATTGAAAATCACTTAAAACAACTTGGTTATGTTCAAAAACTCGATACATGGGCTCCTCACGAACTGAAAGAAACGCATTTAACGTAACGCATTAACAGCTGCGATTTGCTAAAGAAACGTAATGATAATAATCCGTTTTTAAAACGACTGATAACTGGCGTTGGAAAATGAGTTGTTTACAACAATATCAAGCGTAAAAGATCGTAGAGCAGGCAAGGTAAACCAACTCAAACAACTACGGCAGAGGCATTTCGACTGAGAAAAATACTAACCGATTCTGCTCAACCCATAGGGTATCTTCAAAAGCCAGACTACAGCTGGACAGAATCCAGCGAAGAATCATTAGATCTATTACTAAATACTCACTTCCCAGGTAATTTAGAGGAAGTGATAACCACCAATAGTCCTACTTCGGATGCGGTACTAGGTTCTAATATAACTTGGGCTGTAGAAAACTTGCAACCATACAAAACACCGCGACCAGATGGGATAATCCTTGCGCAACTAGAAGATACAATAGGCAACATTATGAAATGGCTGATAATCATATTCAGAGCAACATTACTACAAAATTACGTCCCCCTAAGGTGGAGAGAAGTCAGGGTAGTTCTTATACCAAAGGCTGGTACGAGCTCGCATACGAAACTTAAAGACTTCAGACCTATTAGCCTTGCTTCATTTCTATTAAATACGTTAGAGCGCTTAATAGACACCCGTGAGATCACAACATGCATACTTTAAAGGTTGATCCCCGGAGATATCACTAAATTCACTAGTTCGAAGATAGAGATATCAATAGAGAATAAAGAGTATTATCTGGTAGCCTTCCTAGACATAGAAGGCGCTTACAACAACATCCTACCGGAGGCCATAACAAGCGCGATGACTGATTTGCGTGTCGCCGAGGGCTTTGTGAAATTTACAGAACAGGTGCTATTAGACAGGTTCTTAATTTCGACGTTGGGCCGCTCGCCGATACGCAGATCCGTCAGAAGGGGAACCCCCCCAGGCGGTGTAGGATACACGTAGGAGGATACACGTAGTCGCCAACGCAGATAATGTTTTCCCTTGAGGGAATCACACGGTCAATTGGGGAAGAGGCAAGCTACCTAGGACTAGTACTAGATAGGAAGTTTTCGAGGAAACAACCGATTAATGATAGAGAGCAAAAAGCATCCACAGCACTCTATACATGCAAAAGATATGTGGGGGCAAAATTTGGCCTAACCCCAAAAATAGGACACTGACTACATACAGCAGTCGTAAGGCCTATCATGACATACGGTGTCTTAGTTTGGTGGCCAACACTTGAGAAAAGAACAACAGTAAAACGCTTAGAAAGTATTCAAACGGGTGCTACTCTGCATAAGAGGGGCACCAAAGACTACGCCCACGGCAGCAGTGAATGTCATGTTGCACTTATTACCGACTTCAAGCTGAAATTTTGGCTATAAGGGAAGGCCTGTTGGCCCTAAATAAGGCCTGTTAGCCCTATCGCCACAAGAGATATAAACATATATTCAGATAGCCAATCAGCCTTGAAAGCTTTAAAATCGCCTAATATTAACTTGAAGACAGTAAAAGAATGTATCGACGTTTTGACAGAACTATGACAGGACTTTTTAATAAACCTGCCCTGGGTGCGGGTTCATAGGGACGTAGAAGGCAACTGCAAATCAGATGAACTAGCGAGATGGAGTACCACATTACCAATACAACCAGACAAAACGAACATACCTTTACCTTTAGCAACTTGTAAGGAGGATGGTTCCATGTGTAGAAGTCCACGCAAGTGGGGAAGTTACTGATAGCCATTCACTAGGGAGTGGCCAGGACGATTCTTCTACATATGGTTCAAGCAGCTCACAACGGCCCACGTATCCTCTGGGTAGCTTCCGAACACCCGTTCGGGAGTGAACTAACGTGAGAAGGCGAAGCATTCCAGGCTAGCTGGTTGTGCGCTGGGTTTGGGACCCGACACTTAAAAATCCGTACCAATGAAAAGAACTGCAAAGCCTCGGATGAGAACTGCCTTTACTGATGACGACCCCTGCAAACGAAATAAAGAATATGGTTTGAGGGCATGCACCTGGAATGTCCGGTCCTTTAATGGGGAAGGTGCCTCTGCCCGGCTGGTTGATGTCCTCGTGAGAGTAAAGGCTGGCATCACATCCGTCCAAGAGATGCGATGGACGGGGCAAGGTAAGAAAACCATAGGACCTTGCGAGGTCTACTACAGCTGCCATGTAAAGGAGCGCAAATTCGGTGTCGGATTTGTTGTGGGCGAGAGATTTCGTCGCCGAGTACTGTCGTTCACCCCGGTGGACGAGCGTCTCGCAATAATCCGCATCAAAGCACGATTTTTTAACATCTCGCTAGTTTGCGTCCACTCTCCGACGGAAGAGAAGGACGATGCGAACAAAGATTCCTTCTATGAGCGCTTGGAACGTTCCTATGAGCGCTGCCCCCGCCACGACATAAAAATCGTGCTTGGCGACTTCAACGCCAGGGTGGGCAAGGAGAGAATTTTTGGTCCCACAGTCGGAAAATTCAGCCTGCACAACGAAACATCCGGTAACGGACAGAGGCTGATCGACTTCGCCGGGGCCCGAAACATGGTAGTCTGCAGCACCAGATTCCAGCATAAAAAGATACACCAAGCTACCTGGCTGTCTCCTGATCGAAAAACGCGAAACCAGATCGATCATGTTGTGATAGATGTAAGACACGCTTCTAGTGTATTAGATGTACGTACGATCCGAGGACCCAACATCGACTCGGATCATTACCTTGTTGCAGCCAAACTGCGCACCCGCCTCTGTGCAGCAAAAAACGTACATCTACCTACGCAAAGAATGTTCGACATCGAAAAGCTGCAATCACAACAGACAGCCAGAAGATTCGCCACTCGACTCTCACTCCTGCTCTCGGGGAGCACTGCCCAACAAACCGGCATGCATGAGCAATGGAGCAACATTTCTCGTTCCCTACGTACCGCCGCCGAAGAAAAAATCGGATTCCGGCGAGCCCGAAAAAACAATTGGTACGACGAGGAATGTCATGCTGCCGCAGAAAGAAAGGATGCCGCCTATAGAGCCACGCTGCGATCGGGCGCAACGCGAGCCATGTGGGATCGCTACAGAGAGCTGAAAAAGGAAGAGAGACGTATCATCCGACAGAAGAAATGAGAGTCCGAAATACGTGAGTGCGAGGAGCTTGAGATGCTGGCCAACAGGAACAACGCCCGAAAATTCTATCAGAAAGTTCGGCCGCTTACAGAAGGTTTTCAGACCGGGGCGTTTTCCTGTAAGAACAAAGACGGCGATCTGGTGACTGACGTACAGAGCAATCTTAAATTATGGAGGGAACACTTCTCGGACCTGCTAAACAGTGACAGCTGCGCATGTCATAGAGAATGTGAAGATCCCGATACCACAATCGTTGACGACGGAATTGTCGTTCCGTTACCCGACCATGACGAGGTGAGAATAGCAATATCACGGCTAAAGAACAACAAAGCCGCGGGCGCCGACGGACTGCCGGCTGAGCTATTCAAACATGGCGGCGAGGAGCTGGTAAGGTGCATGCATCAGCTCCTATGCAAAACATGGTCGGATGAAAGCATGCCTGCCGATTGGAATTTAAGTGTGCTCTGCCCAATCCATAAGAAGGGCGATCCTGCAATTTGCGCCAATTACCGCGGGATTAGTCTTCTAAATATCGCCTATAAGGTTCTAGCGAGCGTATTGTGTGAATGGCTGAAGCCCACCGTCAACCAACTGATTGAACCTTATCAGTGTAGCTTCAGACCTGGAAAGTCTACCATCGATCAAATATTCAAAATACGCCAAATCTTGGAAAAGACCCATGAAAGGAGAATCGACACACACCATCTTTTCGTCGACTTCAAAGCTGCATTCGACAGTACGGAAAGGAGTTACCTGTATGCCGCTATGTCTAAATTTGGTATCCCCGCAAAACTAATACGGCTATGTAAGATGACGTTGCTCAACACCAGCAGCGCCGTCAGAATTGGGAAGGACCTCTCCGAGCCGTTTTATACCAAACGAGGTTTCAGGCAGGGTGACTCGCTGTCGTGTGACTTCTTTAACCTGATGTTGGAGAGCATCGTATGAGCCGCAGAACTTAATCGCTCAGGCACAATATTTTATAAGAGCGTACAATTGTTGGCGTATGCCGATGATATTGACATCATCGGCCTTAACAACCGCGCTGTTAGTTCTGCATTCTCCAAACTGGATAAAGAGGCAAAGCGAATGGGTTTGGTGGTGAACGAGGACAAAACGAAGTACCTCTTGTCTTCAAACAAACAGTCGGCGCACTCGCGTATCGGCACCCACGTCACTGTAGACAGTTATAATTTCGAGGTTGTAAAAGACTTCGTCTATTTAGGAACCAGCATTAACACCGATAACAATGTCAGCCTTGAAATCCAACGTAGAATCTCTCTTGCCAACAAGTGCTACTTTGGACTAAGTAGGCAACTGAGCAGTAAAGTCCTCTCTCGACGAACAAAACTAACACTCTACAAGACTCTCATCATGCCCGTCCTAACGTATGGCGCAGAAACTTGGACTATGACAACATCCGATGAAGCGACGCTTGGAGTGTTCGAGAGAAAGATTCTGCGTAAGATTTTTGGACCTTTGCACGTTGGCAACGGCGAATATCGCAGGCGATGGAACGATGAGCTGTATGAGCTTTACGCCGGCATAGACATAGCGCAGCGAATAAAAATCCAGCGGCTTCGTTGGCTGGGTCATGTCGTCCGAATGGATACAAACGCTCCGGCTCTGAAAGTATTCGATGCGGTACCAGCTGGTGGTAGCAGAGGAAGAGGAAGGCCTCCTCTGCGTTGGAAAGATCAGGTGGAGAAGGACTTGGCTTCACTTGGTGTGTTCAATTGGCGCCGGTTAGCACGAGAAAGAAACGACTGGCGCGCTTTGTTAAGCTCGGCCAAAATCGCGTAAGCGGTTATCGCGCCAATTAAGAAGAAGAAGAGAAGTTACTAATAGTCAAGCACACTATCAGAGCTGCCAACAGGCTATGGACTCAGCCCCTGACCTGTGCGACAAGTAGAATGACCTGACCAGAATGGAACATGAGCCGCACAAACCGACTTTTGAGGTCCTAACAGGCCATTGTCTGATTGGCAGGCATGCCAGTAGACTGGGAGTACCCTATAACGACTATTGCCGAAGCTGTAACGACATTGAAGAAAAAGGGACTGTAGAACATTTTCTATGCGGGAGGATCGCTCTTAATAGAAGAGGGATCAATATTTTAGGAAAAAGTTCCCTGAATAACTTAGCAGAAGTATATATATATATATATATATAACTGGTGCGTACACATTTTTTAGTGTTTGGCCGAGCTCCCCCTCCTATTTATGGTGTGCGTATTGATGTTGTTCCGCAAATGGAGGGACCAACAGTATCAAGCCAACTCCGAACGGCAGATATTTTTATGAGCAACGTTTTCATGGCAGAAATACGCTCGGAGGTTTTCCATTGCCCGCCGAGGGGCGACCGCTATTAGAAAAATGTTTTTCTTAATTTTGGTGTTTCACCGAGATTCGAACCTACGTTCTCTCTGTGAATTCCGAACGGTAATCACGCACCAACCTTTTCGTCTACGGCGGCCGCCGTAATGATGGCATAGCCAGCGATAATGATGGGTACTATCCATAGCTGAAGGTGTGTAGCTAAGAAACTTCCTAGGTCGGATTGCCTTTCATTATTGGCAGAATCGTTTTGTTCCACCGGCTTGTTTCCTGGGAAGTGTGTCTCTAGGAGAAGACCTAATTCCCTTGACCTTGTAGATAGCCTAGGTTGCATGGCGTCTTTGAGAATATTTTTCTTAATCTCGCCGCTTCTGAAGTTTCTTTAATTTCTTTGCAATCATTTTGCTAAGATTCACGCTGCGCAATTCTAACTGCTTTTTATAGTTTTTTAATTTAGCCTTATAGGCTTGTAGTCCTCTGACCTTCTCTTGGCCTTGGCCAGATTAAAAAATGTTCTATCGGATTCACGTAGCGGGGGGAGATGCTTGGACCACCAAATTGGTTTAGACTTCCCTCTGAGTCGGACCACGGGCTACTAAGGAGATGTTCATTGCTTTAGTTACCTGATAAGCCAGTTTATCCAGTTCCCTACATGTAGTTTGGTCTTTGGGGGCTCTCTTCGGCATTCAAGTTCTTAATTTTTTGTTGTAAGCAAGGGTGATATCCAGAACTTTCTCTCTGTTTATAGTAACAAAAGTCGGCTCTGAGCCTAAATTCAAAACACAAATTTTATTTTCTAGAATAAAGTCAAGCAGTGATTCAACTCTAGCGTTAGTGTCGCTGCTCTGCCCCAGGATGTTGTAAGCATTTGCGTCGCAGGAGACAACCAAATCTTTATTTTTTCGGGATGCCTCTTGCACCAACAGACGGACTTCATATAGACGGAGGCTGGTCAGAAACCAGTTTTCCCGACATCGATGCTTGCCGCCACCATGTCGCCGCTACTAAGCTGCGGAGGCAAGAAAATATTTATATTAATTTTTGCGAGGATGCTGCTATGAATCTTACCTGTGTGTTGTACGGCAATCAGTTTAAAGGCGATGAGCTCTGCTCTACCCTGATACCAGCCCGCGTCAGACAATGGGGAGGAAGGCCGGGGTGTTCCTCTAGGACCTGGAGGTACACCTCGGCGATAGCTTCCTAAATCCACCTCCAATTTTCCTTAGGAATGACTCTTTCCTCTTCTCCCTTGTCGATGATGGCCAGTATTTCACCGCCGCCTTTTACAACCTCACTAAAGGTTGGATGCTTATGGCCACCTATCCCAAGTCGGATATTCTCCCTTTGCCCACTCTAGCGATTTGGCCTGGTCTTTGGTTACTGGTCTCTCCTAGTCTAAATAAGACCCTATTGACCTTCTTCTTCTCATAGTAGTTCTGCTTGGAGGGACGGACATATTTAGCCGGTCCACCCCGTCCTACCTTGCTCTCAGCTGTGGCAGTAGTCGGAGTCACATTTGTAGGTTTTTTGGGAGGACCGACCTCCTTGGAAGTAAAGTTTTTCCCATTCAAATTCCGCCTGTGTAGAAGTCCGTGTGCACAGGTAAGGCTAGATAGAACCGGAGGTCGCCGAGTATCCGGAGCACTCCGTTCGTAACTGGGCTATTTTTGGTCTGGGTCCCCAGCCAGGCAAAGCCTCGGCACGGGTCGTATAACACCTTGTTCCAATCCAGAGCAGAGCTTGGTCATCGTTAAAAAGCAGCCCAAACCAAGGTAATGGAATGCATTCGCTCAATACTGCAATGTATTCAAGCGACTACACTGCCATCCATTGGTAAAGTCTGATTAGTGATTCGACTAAGCCTCCACACCATGGTAAGGTGTCTGCCTTCGCGGAGGAACTTTCTTCTAAAGCCAACTTGGAATTTTGTGAGCACATCGTTTTTTCCACCGAATTCGCAAGTCTTGCGTTATCTAATATCATTAACACCTTTGCGATAGAGTTCATAAAAGATATTCCCCGATAGTTACAGGCTGCATTTACATCTCTCTTTTTAAAAATTTTGAAAATTATTGTTTTTTTTTCAAAAGTCTCGTCGATTCTTTCGGTCTCAAAAATTACGTTGTATACTTTTGTTAACTCCAATAGAACTTCCGGCGAAACAAACTTAAGCAGTTCATAAGGTGTTCTATACTCTCCTGGCGCTTTATTTATTTTAGCACGTTCATTGGTTTTTTCGACTTCCATAAAAGTTATATCTTTATCGAGATCATCATCTTTACATAGCGCAGCTGCGTAATAAATGTCTTTTGTTAATTGTGGTTGGTTTGGTAGGTTTTGAAAATAGTGTTTAAAATCGTTCGCAGTAATATTTGTACAAACTTGAAATGGATTTCCTCTTATAATCCTATAATCTTATATCCTTCGCCAAACTCCACCATTCTTTTGCAGTTTTGTCAATTTGTTTTTTCAATTTTATTCATAATATTCTTTCTATGTATTTTTACATGTGTTTCTATAAAGTGGTTTTAATAATTCTGGCAGGTGACTGTGGCACTGACATTTTTATTACGTTGGCAAGCCGTGTAGATCCACAGCCGTATAGATCCTAACAATTTGGTGGGGTTTGTCGGTAGCTTTTTAGCGCAACACAACTGTCAATCACTTTCACAGTTTTCTGTATTTTTCTACAGACGTTCATAAGCGAAGGGCCTGTTACGAAACAGGAATGTCATCCGCATTTGCTTGAGCGTAGACTCCAGCATCATTTAAGGTGGTGAGTAGAGGATCGGTCAACTCCACTATCCGTTCAAGACTTTTCAGCATGAAAGAGGTCATGCTGATGAGTCCCTAGCTTTTGGGGCTGGTGTAATCATCTATCCCAACCATAGGGATGAATTCGACCCTCACCATCGTCAGATAGCGTCGTATATAAGCCAGTGCCAGACATGCAGTGAATATTTTCTTCAGAGCTGCGGTCACGGACTCTATGCCTTAAATCATTTATGGTCCGGCGGACTTGTTGCCACCAAAAGATTCGATGGCAATTCGAATGGCGGCTTCATTCACCACAGATCTAGCAACGTACCAGTCACGCCGAGAGGCTGTAGTAGCTCTCACAACAGCCTCTTTCGTTAAGGGCTGTTATTATCTGATTAGCTGAAAAGTGAGAGCCCATCAGCAAGCTAAGTGTCTCACTTTGCTTCTCCGTGAAGGAGCCATCAGATTTCCTAAGTGACCCCAGCTTTGCGGTTGGATCTCTTTTCAGGATCCTAACCGATTCCGCCGTGTCACTTAGGGATTCAATACTTAGGGATTCAATATTGCTGCTGTTTAGTATGCTTGATGTACGACGCCATTTTCAAATACAATTTTCTGAGAGGGTGATTAATTTTGCGCCACCTTATTTAAGTACATTCTTATGAATGCACTTATTTGAAAACTTCTACATCCAAGTTCGTTAAAGAAAAACAACATATAATTAATATTTGCAGGATTTTTATTTTTCCTTTATACAGGGTGGGCCATATAGCGTTTGCTTTTTGAACCACCTATTTTTTTGAGAACGATAACACAAATGACATGTCAAATGTGTTCATAATTTACTTAAAGGTTTGACATTTACGAAATGGGACGCTATACGCTTGAACAAAATTGGAAAATATTGAACACCTATTTCCAAAGAGATGAGTCTTCGTCTTCTTCCGCGATCACAGTAACTGGCGAACGTTACCGTGACATGCTTAACGAATTTTTGTTTCCCAAAATTGAAGAGGATGACATGGACGACATTTGGTTTCAACAGGATGGTGCAACTTGTCACACTGCCAAAGTTACAATCGAACTTTTGGCTACCGTTTTTGAATTCCGATATCAATTGGCCGTCTCGGAGCTGTGATCTAAGCCCACTGGACTGTTTTTTGTGGGGAGCCGTTAATGACAAATGCTATGCGAACCATCCGGAGACGATTGATGCTTTAAAACACGAAATCGAAATTGGAGCCCATTCATGAAATTGGAGCCCAAACAATCGAAAATGTGCTTACAAATTGGGTTGATCGAATGACCTACTGTAAAGCCAGTCGTGGCAGTCATTTGAACGATATTATTTTTCATTCATATATGACAATGTTCAATCTTCAAAATAAAAAGAAAAGTTTGAAAAAATATTGATTAGTTTTTTCTAGCCGATTGAAAAAGCAAATTTCACATGGCCTACCCTGTATACCTAGATGTTCCGCCAATGTTACTGTGAATGACAATTCTGCCTCAGAAAGCATTCTACTACCCCGAAAAGTAGTAGAGTATTAAAAGATTCCGATTTGGAAATGGTGTATGAACCGTCAGGTTTTCGAATGGAATCCAGCCTTACTGAGTGGTCTAGTTGAATCACCTTACAAAGTCTAGCTGTTTCCCTCTTTTCCTCCACTGTACTACAGAAATTTCTATAAGATTCAAAATTGGACTGTCTCTGAAGAACAACAAAACCGCGGGCACCGACGGACTGCCGGCTGCGTTATTCAAACATGGCGGGGAGAAGCTGGTAAGGTGCATGCATCAACTCCTATGCAAAATATGGTCGGATGAAAGCATGCCTGTCGATTGGATTTTAAATGTGCTCTGCCCAATCCAGGAAGTACAAGGTCCATTCGTGGAACCTCCCAAAGCTAGGCAACAACGAACTACTTCTCAAAGATTATGCGCGGTACCTCGGAGTAATACTGGACAGCAAATTGCTGTGGAAGCACTACATTGAGGAGAGGGTGAAAAAGGCTAGTAAAGCGTTGTACGCATGTAAAATAATGCTGAGCGTTACTTGGGGTCTATCACGATCTCTGATGCATTGGTGCTACACGGCAGCAGTTAGATCGATATTGCTGTATAGGGCCTTAGTATGGTGGACTGCGACAAGAAAACTGACATACTTAATGCCACTGGAAAGGATTCAACAACTCGCTGCTCTGTGCATAACAGGAGCTATGAAAACCACTCCAACGGCAGCGCTGGAAATGATACTCAGCATGTCACCTATTGACCTTATGGCAGAAAACCTGGCAGCGAAACACGCGAGGAGGCTAGTGGCTGCGGGGGTAATCACCTGCAGAACCTTCAGTCACACCTCAGTAGGAAAGTGGAGCTAAGTTTGCTCGGACTACATGACTCCATACTTTAAGTGGGAGAAAAAAGTTTCGCACTACAATTGAAGAGGAGGGATGGCACAAGGCATGAAGCCTGGAACTCTAGAATTCTTCGCATCTACACAGACTGATCTACAACTTTAGATGGAGTGGGAGCGGGTATTTACTTCTCAAAACTAGGGATAAGGCAGCCTATCAAGCTGCCAGACCACAGCAGTAGTTTCCAAGCGGAAGCTTTTGCTGTGGGGAAAGCCGGGGAGCTAGCCTACACAAGACCAAGGAAGAACTTAGCACTTAATATATACGTGGACGGTCAAGTAGCAATAAAAGCAATAAGCTCATATTGTATTAAGTCCATAAATGTTCGACGGAGCGGGGAGGCCATAGAAAGGCTAGCCGCAAACAGTAGGCTGCATAGCTACTGGGTACCTAGGCCCAAAGCTTTACGGGGAAAGAACTAGTAGATGAGATAGCAAAAAGTGCTGTTAGTCTACCTTTTGAGCAAGAGATCGACATACCCAAACCGCTAAACACAATATACAATGAAATGGACGAACGCATGAAAAACCGAGTGGAAGCTAGGTGGACTAATCTGACCACATACAACAGCAAAAGTCATGTGTAAAACTAACGACAAAGAACTGACTCAATTCGTACTAACGCTCTCGCGAAAGGACTGCAGAACTATCATAGGTATACTGATAGGTCATAATCTATTAGCTGCACATGCGTCCAAGATAGGGATTGCTAACACGGACAAATGCAGGAAATGCAGAGAGGATGTTAAGGAAACTTTAGAACACCTTCTGTGCGTTTGCCCGGCATTATTAAAAACGCGACTAAAATACCTGGGAGCAGCAGTTTGATCGTCTGGAGGACGTCTCAAAAGCGGAGCTCCCAGCTCTACTAAGATTCGCCAAAAGCGCTGAGATCGCTAGGCACCAAAAGGTCTATGCGTGGCTTATTGCCAACCAAGCTAACCTAACCTAATGCATAAGAATGGTGATCCTGCAATCTGTGCCAATTACCGCGGGATTAGTCTTCTAAATATCGCCTTTAAGGCTCTAGCGAGCATATTGTGTGAAAGGCTGAAGCCCATCGTCAACCAACCGAACCTTATAAGTGTGGTTTAAGACCTGTCGACCAAATATTGACAATACGCTAAATCATAGAAAAGCCCAATGAAAGGAAAATCGACACACACCATCTTTTCCTCTACTCAAAGCTGCATTCAACAGTACCGAAAGGAGTTACTTTTTTGCCGCGATGTCTGAATTTCGTATCCCCGCATTATTAATACGGCCATGCAAGACGACGTTGCTCAATACGAGCAACCCCGTCAGAATTGGGAAGGACCTTTCCGAACCGTTTGATACTAAATGAGGTTTCAGACAGAATGACTCGCTGTCGTGTGACTTCGTTAAGATGATGTTCGAGAGGATCGTACCAACACAAGCACAATTTTTCATAAGAACGTGCATATGTTGGCGTATGCCGATGATATTGACATCATCGGGCTTAACAACCACGCTGTTAGTTCTGCCTTCTCCAAACTGGATAAAGAGGCAAAGCGAATGGGTCTGGTTGTGAACGAGGACAAAACGAAGTACCTCCTGTCCTCAAACAAACAGTCGGCGCACTCGCGTATCGGCACTCACGTCAATGTTAACAGTTATAATTTCCAGGTTGTAAAAGACTTCGTTTATTTAGGAACCAGCATTAACACCTGTAACAATGTCAGCTTTGAAATCCAATGTAGAATCTCTCTTGCCAACAAGTCCTACTTTGGACTAAGTAGGCAAATGAGCAGTAAAGTCTTCTCGCGACGAACAAAACTAACACTCTAAAAGGCTCTCATCGTTCCCGTCCTAACGTATGGCGCAGAAGCTGGGACGATGATAACATCCGATAAAGCGTCGCTTGGAGTGTTTGAGAGAAGATTCTGCGTAAGAGTTTTGGACTTTTGCACGTTGGCAACGGCGAATATCGCAGGCGATGGAACGATGAGTTGTATGAGCTTTCCGACGACATAGATATAGTACAGCGAATAAAGATGCAGCGGCTACTCTGGCGGAGTCATGTGGTTCGAATGGATGCAAATGCTCCGGCTCTGAAAGTATTCAATTCGGTAACACCAAAGCAACTAATTAAAGTACCTTACACCATAGTACAAGCACACCATACCAGTGCCAGTCAATATTTCGAGGACTCCTACCAGAGGGTTGTAAATAGTATAAAGTCGAAGTCGGAGCTCGATAAGACGATGAGCTCAAAGAGATCCTTCCCTCAAGGTTCGTCATTGGTCGATTTTATTTCCAACTAACCTAGTGGTAAGTGCTAAATCAATCGCTTTGGATCTCTTTTTGGTCACAAAAGTTGGTTAGTTACCAATGTTTTGAATATCCGAATCGCTCGACGGAATAAAATCCAATAACTTGAAACCTCTTGCATATGCTGCTTCCCCATACTATGTTCTAGGGGTTTGGATCACAGCCCACTATCAGCCGCAGAGTATTGGATTGCGCATACTGGACTACTTCTCTTAGCTCCCTCAAAAGGTGAGGCTGTAAAGAGGTTTAGGTAGGCCGAATTTACGATAACTTCGACACTATTCCCACTATTCCAGCTTTTTTTTGCTACAATAATATCTCTAGATCATAGCTCTTTTTACATCGTGTGTTCCATCAACTTTGGCATAAAAATACATGCTCGTGGTCTTACATTCCCTCCCGAATGAAGCATTTGTCCCCTAGACGTGATACGTATACCACAGATACGCTTGTGATATACCCATGATTCTCGTATAAGTATTATGTGTGGATTTGTTTGCAACTTTGCATGCCTACGGCGCAGGAGAGCTGTAGACGCTTTACTATGCTGCAAGTGTGCTGCGTGAGTCTGTAGAATTAAATGTAACTTAACAAGTTTGCTCCTCATCATATTGGTCCTTGCTGCGGGGATAAGGCTTAACCCTTCGTTAGGCACGTGGATTTTTGTAACGTGGTTAGGCACGTGGTCTACAATCGTAGACCATTTTAATATTATGACTAAAAGTGTTATTCATTTGAGTTTCTCAATAATACTTCATAAGTATATTCTGTGATTTAATGTGAGGAATATAAACTAATATTTTCACTAAAATATTTGTGTATCTTCTGTAAATTCAATAAAAACGTGAATGTATGTGTTTTTTAACATTTATTGCAATTCATAAAAGTTTTTTCTTATAACTAATGGACGATTTACAAAAGAGTTTTTATTATTCGTAAAACTTAAAATAAAAATATGTAAAATTCAATTCTTTAAATAAAAAAATAAAAGTTCAGTACAAAACTTATATGTTATGGTTTCTGAAAACTGCTTATATTTCCTCACTGAGACATTCCGTGCAACTTTCCCTCATATGATTTTTGCAAGGAAATCTGCCGCATTTAGTACACGACTTTCGGGATGATTTGTTCATATTGCGAGGGCAAATATGACAACGTCCGACATAGTTACTTGGTGATTGAGTGGGTTGTGGTGCAATGCTTAGGATGCCAAGAAGGTTGTGGGCTCGCTGCCTCATTTCCATGGGTAGTCGAGGATTCTTTGATCTAACTTCAATTTGTGGTCGAATGAGCTCCCAAGCGCATTTTTCAAGAAAATCACTTGGTTTTTTTCATCATTTGTTTGCTCATCTATTGCGTTATCATGGTGCATAGATGATATCAGGATCACTGACCGGTTTTATTGGGCAGTACGACACTAGTATACAATTTTCTTGGAAACCAAAAATACTTGACTTTTCTTTACGATTCTTCCTGGGAAAGAATTCTTTGGGAATTTCGCGTTTATTTTTTCTCACAGTTCGCAAATATGTAAGCTTTTTCTTTAGCATCCATAGCACTTTCTTCACTACTTGATAGTTCGGAGAGCGGATTTTTGCTGCTTTCCAATCGTTTTTTTTTTTGAATCAGACATAATATTATCTGAAACTAATTAAATTAGCACACTCTTGTAAAAAAATATAAGCAAAACTTAACTGAACTTAATTCAAATATTTAATATATCAAGTAATATTGCCGCAAGAAAAAGTAACGTCGTTAGTCACGTGGTCTACATATGTAGACCAGCACTGTTCAGACCTTGATAAAATTTACAACTGTACGTCAAACCCGCACTGAATGCACTAATTGGATAAAGAGATTAATTATAAACAGCTATTAAAAAGCTTAGGTAATTTAAGAGACAAATTTAAGGAGTTGCACGACTTTGAAAAGACGTGGTCTACCATTGTAGACCACGTGCCTAATGAAGGGTTAAGTGATGATCTGACTAGCGGGAAGCTCTATATTGGGATTGGCTAGCCATCCATCTGCTTTACGGCGTATTTGGTGGCCATCCAATCACCATGCGAAGATAACTGCACCGACGAAGATCCCTTTGTTATTGTCAAACCCCTTTCATCCTATTATTTCCTGTCCTTGCCCACCCTCTAATCCAGGGCTTTATGCGACACCGCGCCCATTGGATGGCTTGCAGTCTGGGAAATCAGACCGGCTGTATTTTAACGGTGCCTTCCTAACACCGGGCCGCTTTATGAAGTAACTGTGGCCTTGCCACGGCATGGGGCTCTGCCGTGGTGGACCGTTTGAATTCTCCCTAAACTTAAATAGATCACTGCGTTCGCCTCGTCGAGCAGCTGGTCCTACGAAAAAGATGAATACAAACAATAACTTAAGTGACAAAACTTCCCCTGTAGCGGAAGAAGGTTACAATGGTCGCAATGCTATTGCCAAACACACGCATAACGCTCTTCATCGCGGAGGTGCCATTGTCCATGAAGGCTCGGACCACGGAAGTGTTGGGAGCACAAATACGACTGCGGAAAAGCCAGCCAAAGTTTGTGACCGATTTGGCAGCAAGTCCAACCTGACGAAGCAAGAGCAACGGTTAGCTTGGGCCAGAGAGGAGATAAAAAATGGCCGGGCCTTTTACGTAGCAAAACCAAAGTTCGCAGCCGCCAATCCGTAGCTCAAAATAGGAAAAGAACTAGCCACCAAGAGGCAGCGTTCTGCAAATAGCTAGGCCTCAGTGCGATCGAAAAAGCAGAAGCACCGGCACGAGATGGCTAAACCGAAAATCGGAGACAATGAAAGACCTACGACGTCGCAAGCAGCGGCAGCGGCCAGTGAAATTGCCAAGAGACATCTTATAGTGGCACTCACTGACCGTAGTGACAAGCTGGGTCAAATGTCGCAGGAACGGTGGAAGGTAGTGGAAATGAAGCTACTGCAAACTCTATTTACGAAACTTGACGCAGAGCCGATCGCACCCATGCCAGCATTTGACGGAACAGGATGGTTCAGCGGCGTCAAAATTATTAAATGTAAGGATGGCCCCACGCTTACATGGCTAAAGGAAGCAGTAAAAACGCTACACGGCCTGTGGAAGGGGGAATCATTTGAAATTGTAGATCGCAGCTGTATTCCCTCAATACCGAAGGCAAAGGTTTTCATTCCGCGAGTGGTAAAACCGGAAAATGCACTGCGACTGCTGCAAAGACGACAAAAATAACACGCTCGCTGTGGGGCAGTTGGAAAAGGATCTCGGTCTAGAAGGGATATTGGAAGCCTCCCTCAATATACAGGATGTATAGAAGGGTGAACTGGAGGAAGTATCCAACCCCGAGAATGTACTGAGGCCAGATGCTGAAGGTCCTTCAGATAAACCTCCACAAGAGTAAGAACGCCTCAGCTGAGCTCTTGCTCAACATAGAGGGAGTCGGCTACGATATGGCTCTAGTCCAGGAACCATGGATAGCATCGGGCAACATAGTCTCTGGTCTAAAGTGCCACACCTACAACACCTACATCCCGATTGCAAAGAGTAAGTTAAGAACAGCGATAATGGTCAAAAAAAGTATATATTCTTATATTGATCTTAATCTCTCTTCAGATGATCTGAAAGTGGTGGCGCTGGAGGGCTGCAAGGATGAGACGTTACTCTTTGGGTCTTGCTATATGCCACATGAGGCACCACAGAACTTGGGAAGCTGGTAGAAACAGCTGCCAGAAAGAAGCACGTCCTGGTGGTAGGAACACCGCAAACGCACCTCGTACGGTCTGGGGTAGTGCGGATACAAACGACCGAGTTGAGTCACTATTTAACCATATTCTTCAGAGTACGCCAGCATTTTACGGTGCAGGAGTGGGAAGTTTTGAGTAGCTCTTCATTCTCTGATCACAGATACCTACATAAACTTTCAGGTTATATTCCGCTCAAAAAACCAAAATATATCCTTTGGAAATCCTAAGAATGCAAACTGGGACCTGTATAGGGATATACTTTCAAAAACACGAATGATAGCCCGGAAATACATGTCACACTTCGCACTTGAGAAAGGGGTTGAATTATTTGCAACTACTCTCGTTAAAGCCAACAAAAGATCCTGCCCCCAACACGTATTAGACGCAAGGTGAAGCCTCCTAATGGAACAAGGAATTAGGAGCACAAAGGCGTAGGGTGTATGAAGTCTATAGGTTAGCCAAAGTTGTAGACAATGAGTTTTGTTGGAAGGAGTATAGGGATCTACTAAAAGAATACAAGTAAGAAATACGTAGAGCCAAAAGAGAATCTTGGAGAGACTTCTGTATGGAAGACACTAATGAAGTGACTAGACTTAGGAAAATGCTATCCAAGAATCCGTCTATGCCAAGAACAATACGAAAAATTTACGGGGAGTGGGCTGACAGTTGTGAGGACGCTCTAGAAGACCTAGTAAGCACACATTTCCCAGGGTGTGCGGACGTTACAGATCTCGAACCTAGAAGAGATATTCTGCACGACATCCCGACGAGCGTAATTACGCCCAACAAGATAGAATGGGTATACAAAGTTTCGACCCATATAAATTGCCAGGAGCGGAATTCTAAGCCATCTTGTGGTACTATCGTTAAGAGCGATATTCAAGGGATGCTTGAGGTTCAGCTATGCTCCTGTATTGTGGAAAGAAGCGAGAGTTGTGTTTATTCCAAAAGCGGGAAAAAGCAACTCTCTCTACTCGAAGGAATACAAGTGCATTAGTATGATCTCATTTCATCTGAAAAGGTTAGAGAAGATTCTAGATACATACATTAGGGACACAATTGCACCGGACGAAGTATTCCAGGCGCAGCACGCTTACACTAAAACCAGATCTACTGAAACTGCGCTTCACTCACTTGTACTATAATAGAAAAGGCGTTTGAATATAAGGAGTATGCTCTAGGAGTATTTCGAGATATATCAGGGGTCTTTCACAAAGTGACGAAATATGCTATTTTAAATAATATAGAGTCACCCAATGTGCAACCCGCTGTCTATCTATGGATAAGGCAGCTATTAACTAGCAGGAAGATAAGAGTGGAGTGGAACGATACGAGCGGCACCAAATATGCATGCAGATGCACTCTGCAAGGTGGGGTACTATTATGGTTACTTGTAGCATATGAAACTGCTCAAGAAAATTGACGGAGGGGCACCAAAACTAGTGACATATGCAGATGACATAGCTATAGTAGTTACGGGAAAGTACCTGGGCACCATCAGTACTGTGGTGAACAACACACTTAAAACGGTACACAAATGGACAAAACGGTACACAGAGAGTAAATTGCTGTGGAAGCACAATGTTGAGGAAAGGGTGAAAAAGACCAGTAATGCGTTGTACGCATGTAACAGAATGATTGGCGTTACTTTGGCTCTATCACGCTCTTTGATGCTTTGGTGCTACATCGCAGTAGTTAGACCGATATTGCTGTTTGGGTCCTTAGTAAGGTGGACTGCGACAAAAAAATTGCATTCTTAATGCCACTGGAAAGGATTCAGTCACTCGCTGCTCTGTGCATAACAGGAGCGATGAAGACCACTCCGACGGCGGTGCTGGAAATGATACTCAGCATGCCAACTACTGACCTTATGGCGGAAAGCCTGGCAGCGAAATCCGCGAGGAGGTTAGTGGCTGCTGGGGTATTCACCTGTAGAACCTTCGGACACAGCTCAATAGGAACGTAGAGCTCAAGTTGCACAGATTACATGAAATTTGAAATTTGAAAAGGTCGAACCAAGGAGCACCAGAACATTTGGTAGAGATAGTTAGTCCTGTGAGAATTTTCCAGATTCTTTGGCAAATCCGTAAACATTCTCCAGTTTTGGAGAGCGAATATTACTCATTCTCATGACATCGGAACCCAATACTCGTAGCCTTGCTCTACCAAAGGCAGGACACTCACAGAGAAAGTGCTCAGTGTTATCCGCCTCCTCCAAGTATGACAGGCACACTGGGTCCTCAGTGATTCCAATGGTGGTCATATGCTGACCCCATGGGTTGTGTCCTGTAATGTTACCGACCATCAACCGAACGCCTTTCCTTCCAAGTTTTAGTAGAAAGTTTACAGGTTTCTGTTCGGACTTGTCACAAAACACTTTGCAGTTCTGCAGCGTTCTAGACCGGACCATCGCTCTTTATAGAGATTGCGTACATAATCGGTGATCCAATTCAAGGTTTCTGCGGAGCTGATGCCGATTATTGGCTCTGGCCCTTGTGGGGGAACCGCTGATCCACGGTTGGCCAATTCATCGGCAATTTCATTTTTTTGAACACCGGAGTGTTGTGGAACCCATATAAGTACAAGCCCGTTCTGTCTTACAACAGAATTAAGCTTCTTCTTACATTCTTGAAGAGTCTTTGAGGTTTGCTTCACGTTCTCCAAGGCCTTCAGTGCAGCCTGACTGTCACTGAAGACCCCAATCTGTTTCCCGCTCCATTTCCTCTTGATTATCTATTCGGCTACTTTCAGAATGGCAAAAACTTCCGTTTGGAAAACTGTTGCCATCCCCCCCATAGCATACTGATACTTATTACTACCGTTTAAGTACCATCCGGCTCCAGACCCTATTTCATTCTTGGACCCATCGGTAAAGAAAATATCCGTCAAACCTCCCTGCATGCATTCTGGATTGCTCCATTGTTCACGCAATGGAAATCTGACATCAAATTTCCTTCCAAATGAAACTGTGGGTATCAGGTCGTCTTTAGGTGCCAAAAACAGAGAATACTGCTCAGATAGCAACCTAAAGATTTCTCTGTGTTCCGAAGTTCCGTCTTCGTGCCAGAAACCATTTTTGTGGAGCATTTAGGGCATCATCAGAAGTTGTACTCATGGCACCCGTGATGCATAAACATACACTTCTTTGTAGCCTGTATAGTTCCCGGATTGTGGGTTTAACCATGATCCGTCCCCACCACGGACTACATTACTCCGTTTCGTGTTACAATTGAGGCGGAAGGATGGCACAAAGGCACGAAGCCTGGCCATAGGACTTTTCACATCTATACAGACGGCTTTAAACTTTAGATGGAGTGGGAGCGGGTATTTACTTCTCAAAACTAGAGATAAGACAGCCTATCAAGCTGCCAGACCACAGCAGTATTTTCCAAGCGGAAGCTTTTGCTGTGGGGAAAGCCGCGGAGCTAGCCTACACAAGACCAAGGAAGAACTTAGCAATTAATATATACGTGGACAGTCAAGTAGCAATAAAAGCAATAAGCTCATATCGTATTAAGTCCAAAAATGTTCAACGGAGCAAGGAGGCCATTGAAAGGCTAGCCGCAAACAGTAGGCTGCATATCTATTGGGTTCCTGGTTACAAAGGCATAATAGGGAACGAAATAATAGCTGAGATAGCAAAAAATGCTGTTGGACTACCATTTGAACAAGATAACGACATACCAAAACCGCTAAATACTATATACAACGAAATGGACGACTACATGAAAAAACTAGTGGAAGCTAGGTGGACTAATCTGACCACATGCAAAACAGAAAAAGTCATGTTGAGAACTAACGACAAAAAACTGACTCAATGCGTACTAACGCTCTCGCGAAAGGACTGCAGAACTATCATAGGTATGCTAACAGGTCATAATCTATTGGCTGCACATGCGTACAAGATAGGGATTGCTAACACGGACAAATGCAGGAAATGCAGAGAGGATGTTGAGGAAACTTTAAAACACCTTCTGTGCGTTTGTCCGGGATTATTAAAAACGCGTTAAAAGTGCCTGGGAGCCCCATTGTTTGAGGATCTGGAGGACGTCTTAAAAACGGATCTCCCAGCTCTGCTTTTTGTTTTTTTTTTGTTTTGTTTTTTGTCGGGACAACTAGCACGTGCAGCACTCAGACATTACTTGAGTCCATTGTACTACACTTGGATTCCCTTTAAATTTTCTTTAAATCTCCCCGATCTCTGAAGAAATCTGAGTAGATCTTGTGGTGCCAAGGAGCCAAGATGGTCGCTTCTTAACACATCGGTGCCAAAGACCTCAAACCTGTTTCGAGCGAAGGCGGGGCAGACGCACAGGAAGTGGTCCGCCGTCTCATCCTCCTCTTCACAAGCTGGGCAGAGTACACTGTCTGAGATGCCCAACCTTTCCATGTGCTTTGCCCACAGAAAGTGGCCCGTCATCAGTCCAACCAGCCGTCTACACTCCCCTCTGCCTAATGACAGAAGGGTTTGCGTGATGGCTGCAGAGGGGAGTGGCAAAGCGGGCTCTGGGCCAAAGAAGTTGGCCTCAGAGCCCATCTTAGCTAAGGAGTCAGAGGTCTCGTTACCCGCGATACCCACGTGTCCCAGGACCCATGTTAGCATCAAGCTATTATGTCTACCGACTTAGTTCAGCCTGGATTTACAGGACTTCACTACCACTGATGTGGTTGGAGGGTTGTCTAAGACCATAAGCGCAGCTTGGCTGTCGCTTCAGGCACATATAGATCTGCCTCTCCATCGTTTTTCCACAACAAAGTTCATCGCTTCTTGAACTGCATACACCTCCGCTTGAAACACAGATGCATGCATTCCAAGAGCAAAGTGCAGTTTTGTCCCGCTGGATTCCACGTAGACCCCAGAGCCGGAGCCATGCTCGGTCCTGGAGCCATCCGCAAAAATTCGAAAACAGTGTTTGCCGGGCTCCTTTTCTGAGTCTCCCCACAACTGAGCCTCTGGTAGCACGACACTGTATCTCTTTTCAAGTACGACTCTTGATGGCATGGAGTCAAGGGGCATGGAGAGAGTCGTTGGATCGGTGTCCATGCCTTCTCTGTGTTCCAATGACGGACAAGGGCCGTACCAGTTCCCACTGGGTTTCAGTCTGCAGATGGCCTTCAAGGCCTCTCCTTGGATGAAAGCATCAAGTGGTGGTAAACCAATCAGAGCATCTAGTGCCGGGCCTGAAGTAGTCGGAAAAGCTCCGGTGCAACAGATGGTCACAGTGCGTTGTAGTCTCGATAAGGTCCTCCTGACTCCCACTACAGAGAGTCTACTCATCCAGACCACTGATGCATAGGTGATAATGGATGTTATCATAGCCGTGTAGATCCATAGGACCTTGCTAGGAGAGAGACCCCACGTTTTCCCAAAGAAATCTTTGCACTGCCAGAAAGCTGTCAGTGCTTTGGATGCCTTTGTTTCAACGTGTGATATCCATAGGAGCTTACTATCGAGGATTACTCCAAGATATTTAATTTCCTTGGATAGCTGGATTGTGACTCCTTTTAGCTTTGGCAGAACGAGTCCATCTAGCTTCCTCTTTCTGGTAAAGAGGACAATACCAGTCTTGGCGGGATTTGCCGATAGCCCATTCGCACAGCACCAAGTGTCAATCCGATCCAGAGTTTTCTGCACTTTCCTGCTCTGCTTAGATGCACCAAAAGCGCTGACATCCTACATGATGTCTACTTTCAGTATTAATAGAGGTCTGTCTCCATCTGGTATCGCTAGGGACCAAAAGGTCTATGCGTGACTTATTGCCAATCAGGCTAACGTAACCTTACCTAACGAGTTTGCCAGCATAAACTATAAAAAATTAAAATTGGGGGCCGTGGCCCCGTGAGGTTCTTCCCAAGGGAAAAGAATAAAACTCAATTACTTACAAAAATTAATTATATTATAATTCAATTGTGCTGCAAAATTAAACATTTTTTTAAATCCATTCCTTTATTGCGATCTGTTTTTTACTCGGAAACATTAAACAATATTTTTACTTAAATCTATTTGATGGGCAACAAAATCAAAAAACTAAGAAGGGGAAACGGTTTTGAATATGTGAACTCCGAATTTAAAAATTTTTTCGACAGGAACGGAATCGTACACGAAACACCGTTAGCTGCACTCCACAGTAGAATGGTGCGGCCGAAAGCTCAAATCGGACGTTGGTGGAGATGGCAAGATGCTTGCTAGAAATGTCAAGCCTTCCGCAGTATTTATGGGCCGAAGCAGTAAATACCGCCGCATACATATGAAACCGTTCATGCACTAAAATGAATTTCAAGCCACCACCATCACAATTAATACTGGAGGTGATGTAGCATTGACAGCTGTTAATAATCCGCTAAGGCACCAAATCAAATGCGATCAATATGTTCATCTTATTGAGCGTCATAAAACAAAATTCATTATGGGCGGCGATTTTAATGCCTAACATATCCATTGGGGATCTAGGCTAACAACCACCAAAGGAAGGGAGCTCTTCAAAGCGCTTCAACAAACAAACTGTAACACCGCAGCTTCACGGATGCCAACGTATTGGCCATCTTTTTTTTTTTTTTTTTTTTTTTTTTCCCCCATTTATTTTATACATCTGTCCATTGACATTAAGTATGTTGTTTAACAATTTGGTCAGGATTTATATACATGGCTTAATGGCCAGTGTCAAAAGCGATAACATTAAAATAAACGAAATAATTAAATAATATACAACAACTAGCGAAAACCCGCCCGTTCCGCTGGTCGTCTTTAAAAAAATTTAGATTAATTAATTAAATTAAGCCGAAAAATACTGTGTGTATTTTATAAAAATTCTCGCGCATGAATAGTAATGAAAGAAGTTTTAAATAGCAGTAGCAATTAAAAAACGTTTGATGTGATTTACTTTATTACTTTTTTTATTGTAATGCTCTTTGGTATACAATATTCTTCGTTTTTCCATGCGTTGTTGAATAAATGAACAATACCGATGGCTTACCAATTCTTGAGCATGAAACATAAAGTTGGCTATGAGAAAAACATGGGTATTCTAAATCAATACCACAAATTGATAAAGTTTGGCCTTGTGACTTATTAATAGTAATCGCGAATGCAAGGCGAACAGGAAATTGAAGACGTTTGAATTCAAACGGCATATCCGATGGTATCATTGGTATTCGCGGTATTAAAACGTCTTCACCAGAGTATTTCCCATTGAAAATTGTTGCTTCAATGACGTTATTCATCAATCTCTTAACTGTTAATCGAGTGCCATTACATAGTCGTGGTTGATTTATGTTTCTCAACATAATAATCGGTGCTCCCATTTTCAAGTTTAGCATGTGTGGCGGTAATCCAGGTAAATCAAAGGAATTCAAAAATTCAGTGGGATAATTTACAATATCATCTTGATATGTAACAGTGTCAACGGATCGATATGTTTGTTCAGGACTTGGTATGTTAGCCAAAATAGCCGCATTCATTTCATTCACATCTTTATTTTTGCCAGCCATGATGGCTCGTTCACTAAGCCAATCATGATTTTTGTAATTTTGAGGCAAATTTGGGAAAATATTGTACTTTGAATTAACTGTTCTTTCGTTTGACTTATTTGACAAAAGTTTGGTTGTAAAGTTATTAAGCCAGTTAAATTATCGACAGGAACTTTGCCATTTCCAATATCCAATAATTGCTGTGAAAATTCAGCAGCTGATGGATCATTTTGCATAGGAACACGTACATTTGTAGTTAGTTTGAGTGTTTGAACATGTCTCCACAAATATGATGATTTCAAACATGCAGCCAATTCATCTGCTACAGATGCTCGAGGAATAACAGGCAGTGTTTGTCTAAAATCACCTGCCAGCAGCACTAAGGCACGACCAAACATTTCATTTTTACTACGTAAATCTCGTAATGTCCTATCAAGCGCTTCCAGTGACTTTTTATGTGCCATCGTGCACTCATCCCATACAATTACGTGTGCGAAAAAGCGGAGAAGGAAAAGAGAACTGTTCTATTCCCCCCCGCTTTAACCCAGCTATGTGTTCAGGTGCAAATGACTTTTTTGCGTAAAGTCTGATATAAAATAAGTTCTATTTACTCTTCTTAAATTTATCTAAATTTTTCCAGGCGAAATAAAAAAACCGACATACATATATTTGCTTCAACCGTATATTTGTGAGTACACAGGTAATACGTAAATATATGAATGATATAGGTAATATCTCATATTAGCATAACCTTCTGCAAAAAATTAAGGAAACGATCACCAATCACGCCGGCAATGATACAATGAATTTTTCACTATAACTGACTTCAGACTAACGTTTATATAATAAGCGTTTATGTAACATTTTACAATTTTTTTAGAATTTTTTTTTTAATTTTTAATAATAAGTGGTCTTCCTCTTCCTCTTCCTGTAGCTATTCCTTTTCCTCTTCCATCTCCTTTCTTTATCCCTGAAACGGGCAGTAAAAATTACTTCACTTAAAAGCTTTCTTGAACAGCTTCCATCTGATACCCATATTGTACAAACACATCCAAGGGTACCTTGGTCCACCTTTTCGGCTATATCTCGAGACCCTGGTCACTCAGAGATCTAAAAAATACTCTGTATTAAAGCACTCATCAGTAGCTTTGATTTGATACCCACACATCCTAGGGTTACCCGGGTCCTCGTTTTGGCCTTCGGCAGCGCCACCTGGTGGCGAGTGGAATCAATAAGCATATTATACTAACCTTCACCGTGGAAAAAAATATATATATACCAAATTTCATAATAATCGGCCCAGACACACACGACCAAAATGTATTCAATTCTAATGAATGTTATGTGCGGTACAAAAAATACGTGCGGCAAATAGCCAAAACACACTCACTTAACCGACACACCGCACACACACGCGTTATTGGATTTCAACCAAACTTAACAGAAACCTTTGCCCAAGCAACACCAACAATGTGTGAAACTTTCATTGTTTTCCTTGCACGCGTTGCTGAGATTACCCCGGACAAACGCACACTTTTTTTCGGCTTAATTTTTATATATATAGACTAGCAACCCGCCCTGCTTCGCACGGGTATAAAATATATACCCTATGTCACTCACTGAAAAAATGATTAAAATCGATCCAGTAGTTTTGGCTTATTCATTACTGCCCGTGGCCCGCACGCGTTAAATTTGGAGTAAAACAATTCCCCTTTCTTTATAGCATGAAGATTTCCTGCTATCTTTGGGATATCTAAATTCATACCCTACATTTTTGCATATTCACTTTTTGCATTTTTACATATGTATTTATTTTATTTTTACAACAATTACTATATTACAGAATGTCTTTATATACAACGTTCATAGCCTTCTTGTCATTAGACAATACAAACATGTTTTCTCTAGAGGTTACTCTTGAAAGAGCGACATACAGTTGGCCATGTGAAAAACAGTCAACACTCAAATCTAAGCCTGCAACGTTGAAGGTTTGACCCTGAGATTTATTAATGGTCATTGCAAAAGATGTCTTTACCGGAAATTGTAAGCGTTTAAATTGGAGTGGTAGATCCGATGGTATCAGAGGGATTCGGGGAATCAATACATCTTCTCCGGTACCACATCCTGTGAGTATTGTGCACTCTATTATGAAAGTTTTCAGTGATTTTACCAGCAAACGCGTGCCATTGCAAAGTTTAGGTGGACTTAGGTTTCTTAATAAAATAACAGGACAACTTATTTTCAGCTCCATTTTGTGAGGAGGGAGTCCAGACGGGTTCAAAGAATTTAGAAATTCTGTAGGAAATTGAACAGCTTCTTCCAAATCGAGAACAGTATCGACCGAGTAGTATATTTTCGTCGGCGCATAAAGCTTTGAAATAATCAAGTTATTTACTTTATCTACTTGTTCGTTAGTTGGTGACAGAATAGCTCTTTCTTTAAACCAAGATATTGTCTTATAACTTATGTTATCAATGCCAGGATAGACATTGTTGACTAACTCTTGGATGTTGTCTATCAAAACACAAAGGTTTTCTAGGTTAATCCTTCCCTCACTTTGTGTTAATTCTCCATTGCCAACTTTTAGCAGGATCTCTGGAAATAGCCTGTTCTCACATGAAGATGACGAAACCCTCAAATTAGTTTTAAGATCTAATTTATTGACATGCGACCAAAGGTGGGATCTTTTTAGCGAAGCATTTATTTCGTCAGCACGTGTTCCTCGAGTCACAACTGGTAGGATTTGACGGAAATCTCCTGAGAACAGAATTGTACATCCACCCATAGGTGAATTTTTGTTGTGCAAATCGCGTGTTGTCCTATCCAGTGCTTCCACAGACGTCTTGTTTGACATGATAGCTTCGTCCCAGACTATTAAGGAGCAGTCACGCCTCAATTTTCCTGTATTGCTCTGTCTAGAAACACTACAGACGCTATTATCATCATCGGTTGCGATTTTCAGCGGGAGCTTGAATGTAGAGTGTGCGGTTCGGCCTCCTTCCAAAGGAGTAGCGGCAATGCCGGATGACGCAACAGCTAACGCAATTTTTCCGGTAGATCTCAATTACTAACTACTGATGTAATATCTTGAAAAATATTGTTTTTAATTATATGCTGTAAAGAGCCATATACATAGATCTATATGAAAACAACAATGTATTTAAGGTATTTAATTGGATAAGGATTAATGTTGTACCTATTTGTTGAAATCGCTTCGAAAATAAGCTATTAGTTGTCGTAAAAAGTAAATGACAAAAAATGTTATTGTATGGAATCGATAGCAAGCTAAACGCGCTCCGAATCAATAAAAACTATTCAAAAACTGTATTTTAATTACAGTATGCAAAATTCGTATTAGTACACCACCTAATAAATAACAAAACCACGTATATTTTCAAATTAATTTTAAAACAAATGCTTGAAACCGTTTTATTTTATAGATAATTAACTAAAATAAGGCCAAATAAAAAAACCGCTCACAAAGTGTATTGAAATGCAAAAAAAAAAATAAGAAAGAAAAAAATGAACACTTTTCACAGAAGCAAAATTCGTATTAGTACACATGTATTTTTAATGATTTAAAGAGTAAATAAAAAATAGTTCAGAAAATTAATATTTTGTAGGATACCCTCGTTGCCTTAGAACAGCAGACAATCTCTTCGGCATAGATTCCACCAATTTTTTTGTGAGATTTGGAGAAATCTTCTTCCACTCTGATTTGAGGACTTTTTTTAAATGTTCTCGGTTCCTTATTTGATGATGTTCCAGCTGCTTTTTGAAAATCCACCATACATTTTCTATGGGATTAATATCCGGGCTTTGTGGTGGTGTTTTGAGATAATTTGGACAGTTATAAAGCATCCATAACCTTGTATCCAACGCCGTGTGCTTAGGGTCGTTATCTTGTTGGAATATACATTTTTTTTGCAACCCAATTTTTTGGCACCTTTGCGTAGATTCTTTTTTAAAATATCAATATATTGCCTCGCAGTCATAATTCCATCAATAAAATGCAACTTTCCTACTCCGTTTGCCCCGAAACATCCCCATACCATCAGAGAACCACCACCATGCTTGAAAGAAGGCTGCAGATTTCGTTTTTGAAGGCCAGTATTACACTCTCTCCAAATTTTTATGCGTCCATCGGACATTTTTAAATTAAATTTACACTCGTCTGAAAAAATTACCCTTTTCCAAAACCGCATATTTTTGTTTAAATATTGCCTGGCGAATATAACACGCTTTCTTCTATTGACTGAGCTTACATACGGTTTTCTAACCGCAGTTCTGCTTCTAAATCCCAATTTTTTTACATAATTGCGCACTGTTTGAGGTGTAACTTTGATAGAAAAGTATTTTTCTAGTTCTGCAGCTAGTGAAACTCCACTGACGGTGGGGTCTTTTCTCATAAGGCATTTCAAATAAGTCTTGTGCCTCTGCCCAAGCTTCGCCCTGTTCACATTTCGAAGCTTTTTGTCAATCCTTCCACAGTCTCTAAAAATTTTGACTAAGTTTTGTATTGTAGACACACTTTTCTGCAATGTTCTCGCAATTTCGCGTAAAGACTTTCCGTTTTTGTTCATATTTATTATTAATCTCCTAGTTTCGTTTGACTTTGGCGACATTGCAAGCTAACTGCGCGAACTTGAACAAATGGCTACTAAAACGCAACTGCCCAAGGTTAAACATTGAATCGTTTCGAAAATAAAGGTAAATACCAACAAATTGTTTACAAATTCAACGCATACTAAGTGTACTAATACGAATTTTGCCTGCAGTAGAAATAGCTACACTGCTACTAAAGCTATTTTTTTCAATTCTATGCAAATGTTTCGGAGTTTTTGTTATTATTCTATTTTTTTATGAATTTTACAATACCGCACTACGATTGAAATCAATTGCTTTAAAGTAAATTTGAAAATATACGTGGTATTTTTATTTGTAAGAGGGTGTACTAATACGAACTTTGCATACTGTATGTGCGATTTACTAATATGGAACGTGAAAATAGCGTTTTATTTCGCTGTAAAATTGTATGTACATATAATTACATGGAATTCAGTACATACATAGATACATATGTACATACGTCCGAAATGAAATAATGCGAGCGATTCGTAAATACATACATACATACGTCACCATACGATGTAATTCAACATTAATGAGGTGTGGTGAGATTATCGCTTAACGCCTGTTGCTTCATTCGGTTGACAGCGAACAAACACACAAACAGCTTTTTTTGGAAAAAGAGCTGCTTTTGTTTAAACAATTTTGGTTAAATAACATATATATCAATTTTTTTTTTTTGATGCAGAACGAAAGTAAATATTTCAAAGTTAAACTCTAAGAAAGTTTCATTTTAATTGGTTGATTCGTTTATGATTTATGGCCGTGAAAACAAAAAAATTATGTTTTTTTGCCACATTTTGACCGATTGCCACGCCCCCTTTATATATTTCTTCACATTATATAGATATAAACCTTCCTCTTCAATCAATCTATCTTAAAAAAAAAACCGCATCAAAATCCGTTGCGTAGTTTTAAAGATTTAAGCGTATACGGGGACATAGGGACAGAAAAAGCGACTTTGTTTTATAATATGTAGTGATGTAGTGATACAATACAAGTTTCACTTTACATGATTACATTTTACAACTATTTTAACTATTTTTAATTATTTTTTTTACATATTTATCGTTTTTTAGCATTTATCATACTACGGTGCTTGGTCGGGTTCTCTTTAAACGCCTTTTTCCGTTTCTTTCCCTTTCAAGAAGTTTGTTGATTTCTGCATTACTGTGTGTGTGTATTTTTTTAAAGTGCCTTGTTGTTATCTTTTTGATTTCTTCGTCTACTCTTGTTATATTAAAAGTCCTGTGGATGTCATCATTTTTCGTGTACCTGTCAGACATGGTCAAAATTCCAAGGATCTTAGATTGCTGTCGTTGGATTTTTTCTATATGAGTGTTTTTAGCCGTTCCCCACACCTGTAATCCATATAGCCAGATTGGTTTAATCATAGTTTTGTACACTAACAGCTTGTTCTGTATAGTGAGTCTGGATTTGGAGCAGACTAACCAATGAAGTTGTCGAAGTTTTTCTTTTCTTTGTTTGACCTTTTGCTTTATGTGGTGATTCCAATTTAGTTTGGAGTCCAAGTGAATTCCCAGATATTTAGTAGTTAATTCTATTGTAATTGTTTATCATTTATTTTAATTGGAACTGCGGTAAATTTTGTTTTGTTAGTAAATATAACCTGTACGGTTTTGTCTTCATTTATTTTTAGGCACCAGTTATCAAACCATTCCCTAACTGCGTTTGTGTATCGCTGCAGTCTTTCAGTAGCGATAATTAAGCTTTTGCCTGATGCTAATAGTATTGTATCGTCTGCGAACGTAGCAATTGAAGAATTAGTTTCGTCAGGAGGTGGTATATCTGCGGTGAATAAAACATATAGTAGAGGGCCAAGAACGCTTCCTTGCGGAACTCCAGCAGTTATTTGATGAATATCTGAACATTGATTGTGATATTTAATATAGAAGCTTCGGTCGGTTAGATAGCTTTTTATGATGAGATAGTAGTCAAAAGGTAGCATTCTTTTTATTTTGTGGAGTAAGCCTTTGTGCCACACTTTGTCAAACGCTTTAGCTACGCCCAAAAATACTGCGGCACAGTAACGATTGTTTTCAAGGTCTGATTGGATTTTATTTGTAATTCTATGGATCTGTTGAATAGTCGAATGTTTTTTCTAAATCCAAATTGGTGATCCGGTATTATACGTTTTTGGTCTAGAAATTGGGTTAGTCGATCATGCAGTAATTTTTCAGCAATTTTAGACATTGTCGGTAATAAGCTTATTAGTCTATATGATGACACGGTAGTTGGATTTTTACCCGGTTTTGGCAATGCAATAATCTCTGCCGCTTTCCAGAGCTTTGGAAAGCATTGTAAGCGAAACAATGCATTAAAAACGTTTCGCAAGTATATGCTTTCCCTGTTATCATGTCATATCCGGGTGCTTTTTATGTTTTATTCGTTTTTTGATGCAAGCTATTATTTCGTGTGTAGTCGTCCTTTTTATTTTTGTAAAATCATAGTGGAAGTTGTTTTGGTTGTTGATTTTCTTTTCTTCGTCATTTGATAGAACTTTTTCGAAGTAATTTGCCAATGTTTTCGCTTTTTCCTCTTTTGTAGCAGCCCATTAATTGTCATCTTTTTTTAGTGGTGGTTGATGTTTTATTTGATTTTTAATTTTTTTGGTACATTTCCATAAAGATTAGTTTGTATCTTGATAGGGAGTCAGATTCTTCAAATAGTTCTCGATTTCTTTGTTATTTCTTTTGCTTAGGGTTTCTTTTAGAATTTTTGTAGCTAAACTAAACAATTCATTTGTCGTCAGGTGATCTAGTTTTTTCCCATCTTTTTCTTAACTTTCTTTTTTCTATAATTTGCTTTTTAATAGTAATGCCAGTTGTTGGTGTATTTATTCTATTTGCTTGCTTTGGTGCCGATCTGATCCCTGCTTCTAGTACTACGTCATTAAAATGGATAATGGCATGTTCAATGTCAAGTTGCGGTTTTAATATCACATTTGGTATAAGTTGATCGTCAATATGGTGGCGGAATTTTTCCCAGTTGGTTCTGTCATTAAGTATGCGAAAAGATGTATCTATAGATTTTATATGACTTACATATTCAAGTAATATCGGCGAGTGGTCAGAAAAAAGTTCATAGCACGACTGAATTGTCAATTGTCTATGGCTTATGTTTCAATGTGTTTTGCATTGAGATCTCCAGCTGCAATAAATCTATTGTTAAGCGTCTTTATGTATTTGTCATATTGATCCGAGTTTATTATGTGTCTAGGTGGGCAATATATGGAGGAGATAGATACTGGTCGTGGATTGAAGATAAGGCGTCGAATATTGGAGTTGTTCATTGTGCGTTATGTTTGATTTAATAATTATAGCAGTCCTCCGTGGGCTCTTCCATCAGGATGGCTTGTCACGTACACTTTGTATTTAGGAAATTTCAGAAGGCTTTTATCAGTGAAGTGTGTTTCTGCAATCAATGCTACATATGTCAATATCATTGTCAACTAAAAATTGTTTCAGTTCTAAATAGTGATGTGTTAGTCCATTTGCATTCCAAATTCGAATTTTAATTTTATCACTTTTGTCCATTCATATTCTTTAAAAGCATTGTAATTATATTCATCATATTTGTCATTTGGTTGACTAGGGATTTTACCATGTCTTTAAGCTCTTCAATATCATTGTTTTTTTCAGGTCTGTTAATCAGTTCCTGCTCTGCTTTATGTTCCCTGGAAGAAGATGCAACATCACCATAGCTTACTCCGGGAATTATGTTTGTTACGGCTGTTGCTATTGGTGTATTTTTATTATTTGTATTTAATGAGGGTTCTTTATTACGCAGAGGTGGAAATCTTTGCATTTTAAGTGCTTTATAAATTTCGCATCCTTTGTAGTTGGCGGTATGCTTACCTCCACATAAGGTGCATTTAACTTCCTTTATTTGGTTTTTGCATTCCATTGAAAGATGTCTACCAGCGCATTTCACGCAAACTGGATCCCTTGTACAATAATTTTTTGTGTGCCCATATCTCTGGCATTTCGTGCACTGTGAAATGGTGCGCTTATGGTGAGGTGCTTCAAAAATGACTATGCAGTTCATTAGCCTGCTTATATTGTAAATGTATTTGTTGTTATCACTTGCTTGTAGTTCGATGAAAAATAATGGTAGTGGTTTTTTTGTTGATCTTTGTATTATATTAGTAATGTTAAGTACTTTGTGGCCTTTTTCGTTTAGTTCTTTTTTAATTTCTTCTTGGTCAGTAGAGTGGTGCATATTTCGTAAGACTACTTTAAATCCTTTTTCACTTTTTGGCGTAAATGTATACAGTTTCGTAACTTTTTCTTTTAGCATGTGGTGTAATCTGTTATATATTTCTAAATTTTCTGCTTGAAAGCGAACTTCATTATTTGCTGAAATTTTTAGAGTGAAGCTGTTATTTGCTATTTCAGTTAAAGCACTCTTTAATGTTTTTATGCATTCTACACCTTGAACATATATTGGCGGTGGCTTATTATTGTTTTCTTTTTTGTCTATGTTTAAATTTTGTGACAAGGTTGCTTTTTTAGAGCAGCTGATTGCGCAGACGCTGACAAATGGGTCGCTAGCGGTAGTTCTGTTGATGCAGTTGTTGTTGTTGTAGCATTTAAGACGGTTGCACAAGTTGTAGATGTATTTGTAGTCGTAGTTGTAGGCATACCAGTTGTGCTCACGCATAATGCAGAGAATACGGGACTGCTGATATGAGAACTTATGCTCTCTGCGCTCCATGGCGATAATGTAGAGCGCATAATGTTGTTGCAGCTTATGGGAGCTGACTGTCTTGACCCGTTTGCTTTTGATCCGCTCTGTGCTAAATTCGTGCGCGGCATTGAGAACGAGTTTTTGGTATGTAGCGGCATTTTTTGCGGAGTAAGAACTTTCTTTGTAGTTTGCTATGAGTCCTATCTCTTGTTAGCAATAATGCACTTTGAGTTTGTTGAGAAAACTTTTATTAACACCGATCGACAGTAAAACACGTCCGATACGCACAGTATAAAAATTGAATTGGCCATCTGATCCACAAAAAAATCCGGACCTTATCGATTTCTTCATCACCAGAAAAGTCTCCAGTGCATATCTTAATATTGAAAATGGGCTAGACATGAATTCAGATCACTCCCCAATCTATCTAACTCTCAGCGAAACAGTAGTGTTAAGAGATCCAAGTCTCAAGCTAACTATTCAATTCACCGACTGGGAGTATTTTCGCAAAATGTTAGAAGAATCTGAAGACAATACGTTTCCAATGGACTCAACAACAAAGATAAATGAAAAAGTTTGAAAACTGACAAGAGAAATACAACACTCTGCTTAGTCGAGCATACCTTCTTTAATGAAAATTTCCGCTGGCCACAAATACACCAAAGATATAAAAGAAATGGTGCTAAACAAGCGAAAAATGCGGCGTAGGTGGCATCAAACAAGATCTCCTGCTGATAAAGCAGCTTTGACAAATCAGCGAAAGATCTCAGCCATAAAATGAATCGTTTATAAATTACGTAGAGCAATTAAATAATAAAAGAGTCGCAAATTACTCACTATGGAAATGCACCATAAAGCTTAAACAGCCAGCTAACTATAATCCACTAATCAAAGTAGACAATAATGGATGGGCGAAACCAAACACAGAAAGAGCAAACATATTTTCAAACTATCTAGCAAAAATCTTTACACCCAAAAGCGACTCATCACCAACACCTAATAATGATGGCATAAAAAAATAAATAATTGGCGCGTACACTTCTGTTAGGTGTTTGGCCGAGCTCCTCCTCCTATTTGTGGTGTGCGTCTTGATGTTGTTCCACAAATGCAGGGACCAACAGTTTCAAGCCGACTCCGAACGGCAAATATTTTTATGAGGAGCTTTTTCATGGCAGAAATACACTCGGAGGTTTGCCATTGCCTGCCGAGGGGCGACCGCTATTAGAAAAATGTTTTTATTAATTTTGCTTTCACCGAGATTCCAATCAACGACCTCTCTGTGAATTCCGAATAGTAATCACGCACCAACCCATTCAGCTACGGCGGCCGCCGTAATGATGGCATAGCCAGCGATAATGATGGCGATATAGTACCCATAGCTGAAGGTGAGATGGGCGACGTGATACAAAAGTTAAAGTCGAAGAAATCTCCAGCGTTTGATTTAATAACTGCCGAAGTCCTCAAACAAGTGCCACAAAACATCATTACAAAACTAACAAACGTAATGAATGATTGCTTTAAGCTGCAATACTTTCCAATTTGATGATCTGATGTTGTCATGATTCTAAAACCAGGAAAGCCTCCAAACGATGTAGCATCATATCGACCAATATCACTCTTGCCCATTTTATCAAAACTGTTCGAAAAAATTTTGATAAAGCTCCTGAACAATATCAAAGAACAAAAAAACAAATAATCCCAACACACCAATTTGGATTCCGCGCACACCACTCAACAATTGACCAAATTCACAAAATTACTCGTATCATCGAGAATACATTTGAAGAAAAAAAGTCTGTTCTGGTGTATTTCTCGATGTCTCTAAAGCTTTCGATAAAGTATGTCATACTGGTCTGCTGTTGAAAATAAAGAATGTACTGCCAATAACATTTTATATTATCTTAAAAACCTTCCTGCCCGAGCGCTATTTGCGAAGATGAATTCTCTGAACTGAAAGAGACTGAAACTGAAAAAAGCTTGAAAAAGAAAAGAGAAGAACTGGACCTAGAATCCCAAAATATGGGTAAGCAATCAGCTTTATCCGCACACAATAAGCTACTTCTCTACATACAAGTTCTCAAACCTATCTGTACCTATGGGATTCAGCTATGGGAATGCACCAGCTATAGTGACACTTTGCAAATACAAAGATTTCAGACTAAGGCACTCAAGCATGCAGTTTGTGCTCCATAGTATATTAGGACGCAAGATCTAGAACGTGACCTCAATATTAATTCAGTTACGGCAACTATAAAGAAATTTGCAAAGTCGACCGCTAAGCGACTAAGCAAGCATGTGAACAATGAAGCCATGATTCTTAGCGATGATGCAAAATGGAAACGAAGGCTCAAACGTAAGAAACCTCTAGATTTGAACTAATAAATAAACGAAAATCAGTTAAAAGTATAAATTGTATTTTGCTGAGGATTAACATAAATTATTTGTTGTAACAAAACTCCACAAAAATTTCTCGATAGTGTATGTAAGTAAGGTTATTCTAGTTGCAATGAAAATACTAATAAATAAAAAAAAATTAACGTTGGGTCGGTAAAAATCCTAGTAGCCACTTTATATTATATGTAGTATTTGTTTCTGAGGCCGTTGTGCTTGATAAGCGTAAAAATTATGTTTGTTGGATAAGCGTCCAACACAAACGTCTTTGACTTAAAAGAAAGAAAAATCGTAATTGCAAGAGCCGTTTTATTTTTTGAAGAAACTTTCGATAAAACTGAAAACGAGTATAAAATAGAAACTGAACGAAAAGAAGAAGAAAGTATGAAATAGATTTCGGGATGAAAGAAGAAAATAAAAGTGACGAAGGGGCAAAAGAAAAGGAAGTGCGAGTGTGACGCTAATGAACCTGGCAGTGAATATGAAGACGTAGAAATAATTGCAAGTAGAGTTGCGACGCGAAAAAAGCACAATCGGTCAATTTCGGGAAGATTCGGTAAATCAAAAAGAGACATGGGACATAAACACCGGGACATAACACCGCAATGCTTGCACAGGTGGCTGGCATTGATTACACAGACACATTCGCCCCGGTGCACAGTGCACTATGGGCTGGCATCAAGAAAGGTGGCCAAAAGTCGGTTTTGGAACTGGGACCAATGGAGTATATTTTTGATATCTATACACTTTAGAGCAGCTATGAGCAAAATTTCAGAGAATTTCGTTTAGTAGTTTTGCCATTAAAGGGCGATAACCATTCATACTTCGGCTTTTTTTGCACTTGGTCATATAGTTAAAAACAGTGCGAAATTCGAATATCGCTCAAAATATTTTTGGTAAATTTTACGTTTTTGTATTCAGTTAGAATATTCCAACACAGATTATACTGAAAAAGCTTTGAAATAAAGGAACTTGACGAAAAAAAATTAATTTTATTCTTAAAATGTTGTTTTTTACCAAAAAGTTTTAGCCGTCGAATGCTGGCAACTTTTGGCACTCCATGATATTAACAAAATTTCAATATGAAAATATTCTTTGAAGTATCTATTATTACCTATTAATGCGCAAATGTGCGCTTTTTAGTATTTTCAGAGATAACGGTAAAAACGTATGTGCGCTCTGAACAGCTTTTGTACTGTGTCTATGTTCAAATGCCCATAACGTTTTACTGAATTGACAGATTTGAGTCATTTTTGATATATTAAAAATATTTTTAAAAAATCGTTACACAGCCAATAGAAATGTTTTTTTTGTTTACATTACAAAAGTAACAAAGTAGCCATGATAAATTAAAAAAATCGTTGGGAGAACGTAATTCTGATTGGGGGAAGGTTTTTTTAAATGTCTAGAATTTTGCTTCTAACAACATAGTAGGCATTAAATCAAAAATAAATTTCAGAAAATTCGAAACTTAGTTGGTCGGCTCATTGTTAAATGCAATTTAATCAAAGCTGTTTCATTATAATGGCGACATTCACGAAGAAGGAAATTTTAGATGCCAATGATGCTGAAAAAGGAAGCGGTGTAAAATATATTTTAAATAAATTACTAATTGAAGAAAATAAGGTACATTCTGAGGATCTTAAGCGTTTAGTTAAGATGGTTGCGTCTCTTATTTCTAAAAGAAAGGTTAAATACAAAAAAACCAAAAAAAATAATAAATCATTTACAGAGAAAAATGTCGAATGGATTAATTCACAGTTTCTCATTCCAGAATTAAGAATAAAGTCTAGTTCCGATTCTTCTTCCTTGAAACGTGGTCGCCCATGTGTTGAATTTGAAAAAATGTCAGATCGATCGAAGCGGCGGGCAATTGCAAAAATAAGCCAGCAATGTGAAAACGATCCTCTAAAAATATTATTGGCGGCACGACAAGCTGCAATAAAGTCTCAGGAGTGCGAATTAAGTTCGGTTTTGAAGAAAATCATAGAAAACCCAGAGTATTGCGTGAAAATAAAGCAATCCAGTAAAGCCACGCTTTCACTTATTGTGAAATCTCCTGAAGAAGCTCTGGCTTTTTTGATCGATAATGGGCTTTCAAAATCAGTTTATACAAATATAAGGTTAGCAACAAAATTAAGCGGAGCTGATGTTTGGCCTCCTTACGATCGATTAAAGGAAGCTAAAGAGCAATGTAGACCTCTAAAAGAATTCATTCAAATAAATGAGAATGAAGCTAAGTGCGATCTTCAAGCGCTTTTAAATCATACTGCCAGAAGAATTGCCGAGTTGCAACAAGAAGTAGTACTTTTATATGCACAGAAGTCTAATTTTTGCGACATTGAAGCTGTTTTTATTTTTTCTTGGGGGTTTGATGGAACCAGTGGATTTCCATCATTCAAACAACCTTATTCTGAATCAAGTGTAGAAAAAGTTGATACAAATTTACTTGCTTGTACATGCATTCCTTTAAGATTAGTAACGTCAAATGGGACCATTTTGTGGAACAACGCTATTTCTCAATCTGAAAAATTTTGTCGCCCAATTTCACTTAAATGGATAAAAGAAACTACTGAAATTATTAAATCACAAAAGCAAATAATGGACGAACAAATTAATAAGCTCGAGTGCTTGGAAATTGAGGTACAACATTTTCGTATACGTTTACATTTTTCTTTGCATATGACTCTAATAGATGGTAAAGTTTTAAATGCACTTACTGACACAACATCATCACAGTCATGTCCAATTTGCCACGCGACACCAAAACAATTCAATGATCTTTCCAATATTGCGACAGATGTTTTCTTACCAATTACTGGCTCCCTGCAGCATGGCATAAGTCCATTGCACGCTTGGATTAAAATTTTGGAATGCTGTTTAAATATTTCATACAGGAAAAATATAAGAAAGTGGAGAGTCTCAAACGAAGTTGATAAAAAAGAATATTCGCGCAGAAAAGCAGAAATACAAGATATTTTGTGGAAGAAATTGGGATTGAAAGTGGACATGCCCAAGGATAGAGGTTGCGGAAACAGTAATGATGGCAATTCAGCTCGTCGGGCTTTTCAAAATTCAGAAGTCTTTGCAAATTGTTTAGAGTTGAATACAGAATTAGTAACCAACTTTTCAATAATATTAATGGCTTTATCCTGCCATCTGCCGATAGATCCTAATAAATTCAATATACTGTGCCATCAGACTGCAAGAATTTATGTTGCGAACTACAATTGGTATTTTATGCCTGCGACGGTTCATAAAATATTAATTCACGGCTCTGCGATTATAGAAAATAGTATTTTACCTGTAGGAATGTTTGCAGAAGAAGCTTCTGAAGCCCGCAATAAAAATTATAAGTGTTACCGTGAGCGGCACAGTCGGAAATGTAGTCGAGAAGCTACAATGCAAGATATGTTCTTGCGTTCTATGGATTCCTCAGATCCACTAATAGCGTCTCATAGCTTGAGTTCACGACTACAAAAACGAAAAAAATTGCCTCTTCCATCTGCAGTAATTGCATTACTCGCATTACCAGAGGTTCCGCAAAGTGAAGAGTAACGGCCACTCCTCAAAAGAGATAAAAAAAAAGTAAATCATAAAAAAAATATAAAAATATAAAAAAATTAAAAAAAAAAAATCTTAAAAAAGCAAAAAAAAATATTTTCAGTTGAAATCAATTTTATTTTCCTAAAATATCTTTAATTTTCAAATTAAGAAAAATATAAAATAAAAAAATCTTAAAAAAAATCGTTTTAATAAAAAAAAACCAAAAAACCGTAAAAAAAAATTTAAAAAATAAAGAAAAAATAAAAAAAAATAAAAAAAAAATTAAAAAAAATAAAAAAAAAATAAAAGTGGAGTCTTCTAAACCTGTAACCTCCTCGTGGTAGGCTCTGGAAACTGCAAATGTTCACCAAACTTTGCAGGCTAATAACAGGCTTATGAAAGTGCTGGAATTTTCAACTTAGGCGCTTGGTATAAAGATTTTTCAAATTCTGAGTCCAGATTCGAAATCAGCGACCTCGAAAACCCCTTTATGCAAATATTTGTATAAAAAATTGATTTTTTTTAATTTCGGCCGCCATATTGGATCCGCCATATTGAATTTTTAAATTCTGAGTCCAGATTCGAAATCAGCGACCTCGAAAACCCCTGTATGCAAATATTTGTATAAAAAAATTGATTTTTTAAAATTTCGGTCGCCATATTGGATCCGCCATATTGAATTTTTAAATCCTGAGTCCAGATTCGAAATCAGCGACCTCGAAAACCCATGTATGCAAATATTTGTATAAAAATATGGATTTTTTAAATTTTCGGTCGCCATATTGGATCCGCCATATTGAATTTCTAAAATCTGATTTCAGATTCGACATCAGCGACCCCAAAAACATTTATATACCAAGTTTCACGAAAAAATGTTTTGATTTCGATTTATGGCCGCTTTTCCTTGATGCCAGCCCATAGTGCAGTGGTTCCGCCGCGTAGGAAGGGCGGTCATAAGAACTTTTGGCGTGATAAATGACTTTTCAGTACGTTTTTAAGTTGAGAAATGTTTTTATTTGTTAAAAAAACATTAAGACATATAAAAAGTAATGTATATATAATAAGAATATATATAAGATATAATAATAATAATATATAATAAAGTAATATATAATTAATATAAAAAGTCAAAGGAAAATTAGGTACACACATTTTTTATATATTATAAAATTTTTTTGTTTCGTTTAAAGTTTTGCATAAATCTTAAATTATAAACAATAATAGAAAAAAAACATTAAATTCCGAAAGGATAAGCATAAAGTATACTTTGATGCCAGTTAAATTCTTATTTATGAAAACAATAAAATATTCACTTCCCAAAAAGTTAATGTACTTAGAAATACAAAACTTTTAACTTAATAAATCTAACACTTCTCTTGACATCATAGATTTTTTTTTACATGGTAATTTTCGTAGACTAGATATAAATGGATCGGAATTAAGAAGAAGCCTGTGCAAAAGATCCGTGTTAGTTACAGTTCTTGAGTGCTTTCTGGTATTGTCACGTCTGAATTGTTTCACTAATTTATTACATGATTCAGCTGCCTCCTCTGATAATTCTCCAATTGATAATAAACAATGATCGATCACCTCCGACCCATGAATGAGCACTTTATGAACTGAAGCAAGTAAATTATACCATGAAAATTTACTAACTAGAATTTTAGCAGTGTCTAGTGCGTATATTTTGAATTTATTCGAATTAATTTTAAAACCAGATGAAAGACATTGTAGGAGATAACTACATCTGTCTATAACGTGTTTGTCTATTCCTGTGGTTTCGGATGATATGGTTGGTTGGTTGGTTGGTTAGAGTGGTGATTCATCCTGAATCCAACTAGCGCTTCCGCACCATTTTGTTGCCACATCCTCTTTACCAACTTGTTATTTACGGCATGACTATACCCAGTCTGTGCGGTTCAGGAACCTTATTAGGTTGTTGACATCTAAGCCAGACAGTTGTTCGAGCTCCTCGAACAGCGGTTTGCCCAGGGTTAACATTCTGTCCTTCCATAGGGCAGGGCATTCACAGAGGAAATGGAAGATTGTTTCCTTTTTCTCCGGTTGTTTGCAACTGTGACAGTATGTGTTGTGAGGGATGCCCATTTTGGCTGCCTGTTCTCCGACAGACCAAAAGCCAGTTATGACTGCCGTTAGTCTCCAGGCATCCCGTCGTTTCATGTTTAACAATATTGATGATTGTTTAAGGTTGTAGGTGGGCCATAACGTTCTGCTGATTTTGCATTTCGTCTGGCCCCTCCATCTACACTCCGCCATTCGGAGGTATTTTAGGGAAATTGTACTCTTGACTGCGCCTAATGGTGTGAATACCGGTTCTGCAAGAGCGTTATTCATGGCAGATCCCCCTCTTGCCAGTTCATCTGCTTTTTCGTTACCTTCAATATTCCGATGTCCTGGGACCCAGATTAAGGTAACATTATGTTTTTCGCTCAAGGTGGAAAGGCTATTCCTACTTTGTTCCACCACCATTGAGGTTGTAGTCGCTGAATCCAGTGCCTGGATTGCAGCTTGGCTATCCGAGATAATAGCGATATTGCTCTTAAAAGAGAAGTCTGTGATTAGTAGCCTACAAGCTTCCCCAATTGCCAGTACTTCTGCCTGGAAGACACTGCAGGTATTGGGGAGGCGCACAGATTTTTCAATTTTAAGTCTATGAGAATATATACCAGCTCCAACACCACAATCCATTTTAGAACCATCTGTATAGACTGTAGTGTCGAAGTTGTTTAATGAGAATCCCTTATTCCACTCTTCCTTAGATGGAAAGAGAGTGGCAAAATTCCTATTGAATGTTACCGTCGGGACGATGTAGTCAGTCCTCACCGAGGTTAACTGAGTTTGCCGCAATAGTAGACTGGCATGACCATAAGTGTTTTCTTTCCAGCGGCCCGCTTCGTTTAACCTAAACGCACTCATGGTTGCCGTCTTCTTAATATGTAGGTCTATTGGAATAACGTGTGTCAGTGCGTTCAGAGCCTCCCTAGGACATGATCTGATTGCGCCGACCGTTATTGCACAGGCTGATCTTTGTATTCTGCCGAGTAATTTGATGTTGTAATCTCTCCCTAGAGCTTTCCACCAAACTACCGAACCATACGATAAAATTGGTCGTATAACCGCCTTGTACAACCATAATGTATGCTTAGGTTGAAAACCCCATCTTCTTCCAAGCATACGTTTACAGGCATATAGAGCAATTTCAGCTTTCCTTACCCGTTCTTCGACGTTTAATTTCCAGCTAAGTTTGGAGTCCAAAATTACCCCTAAGTACTTTGCACTGGGTGAAAGTGAGAGGGTTTGTCCCTTAATATTTGGTAGGGTAAAGCTTGGTACCTTGTATCTGGTGGTAAAGAGCATGAGTTCTGTTTTACGCGGGTTTAAACTTAAGCCACAGCCTGTTGCCCAAGAATTAAGCTCGCCTAACGCCCTTTGAATGATCCCACTGATCGTATTAGGACACAGTCCTGACGCCATTATCACCACATCATCAGCGTACGCCACCGCTTTTACCCCTCCTGTATTAAGTTTTATTAGGATTTTGCTAATCACACATAACCAAAGAAGTGGAGATAGTACTCCCCCCTGTGGAGTACCCCTGTGGACTCTCTTAGTTATGTTGATGTTACCCATATTAGCTCTAATGATCCTGGTTTCTAGCATAGAGATGATCCAATTGGTGATACAATTTTTCACCCCTAAGTCTATTAACGCCCGTTGGATAGCATTCGTGCTAACGTTATTAAATGCGCCCTCTATGTCAAGAAAAGCTGCCATCGTATACTGTTTGTTTACTAGAGACCCCTCTATTGTTCGGATTACCTCGTGAAGCGCTGTCTCCGTCGATTTGCCTTTGAGGTAAGCATGTTGTGCAGTTGATATACTAAAGCTCTCCAGCGAACTTCTAATGTGCATATCTAAAAGCCGTTCCAAAGTTTTAACAAGGAAGGACGACAAACTGATCGGCCTAAAGTCCTTCGCTGATTCATGTCCTCTTCTGCCTGCCTTTGGTATGAAGACGACCCTAACAAGTTTCCAGCTGTTTGGAATATAACCTAGATTTAGACACGCTTTGAAAATTTCCATTAGCCATGGTAGAATACTATCAAGAGTTTCCTGTAACATCTTAGGAAAGATCCCATCAGGGCCTGGAGATTTGAAAGGTGAGAATGATTTGATTGCCCATGCAACCTTCTCTTTCGTAACTATTACATCGACAAGATGCTGTGGGTCATATCGGCTCCGCCGGATTCTCCCAGCATCACTGTCATGGGTGCTACATCCCGGAAAATGTGTATCTAAAAGAAGTTCTAAAGACTCTTCCGCCGTAGAAGTCCAAGTGCCATCCGGCCTCTTGACCCAAGAAGCCATTGAATGGTCCTTAGACAGAATACGGCTAAGTCTCGCAGAATCTCTGGTAGATTCGATAGAAGAACAGAAATCTCTCCAGCTCTCTTTCTTGGCGGCCCTGATTGCCTTCTTGTATTGTCTCCGACTTTCTCTATACAACTGCCAATTACCTGTTGAGTAGCTGAGATTGAAATTTGATCTGGCTTCTTCCCTTAATTTTGAGAGCTCATTGCTCCACCAAGGAGGATAGGATTTTTTGCTATATTTAATTGGACATGACGTTTTGTAGGCCCTACTGAATGTCTTTTCCAATGTTGTGACCCTACTCTCAATGTTTTCTGCGAGAGTGATTTGATGGATCGGAATCCTTCCTATCCTATTCCCTACTACATTTTTGAACCGTTTCCAATTTGTTCTAAGTGGGTTTCGATATGGTAAGGGTGGATCTACCTCAAGATCCAGGTGGTAGAGGATCCAGCTGTGGTCCGAAAAGGACTTTTTGCTTGAGACTCTCCAATTTTCTACCCTCACTGAAGTATTTTCAGACAGTAATGTAACATCTATTACTTCCGCCCATCCTCTAAAGCTTTCCGTGCTTGGAAAGGTGAAAGTCGGGGTATTACCCCTGTTACATACTGTTAGGTTAGTATTGATGATAAATTCATATAGGGACTCACCTCGATCATTCGTTTCGGTACTCCCCCATAGGGGATGCCTCGCATTGGCGTCGCATCCTAGTAGCAGGATACTGTTTTTGCAGTCAAGCACAAGCCTACGAGCCTCGTCAGGTGGTACTGGTTGGTCGTGTGCCATGTAGATGGAGGCAATTTTGATCCTGACGCCGTCAGTAACCTCCATTTCGATGACCGTCACATCCGATGAGCTGTAGGATGGGATTAAAAATATATTTAGATGTTTTTTTGCTACAATACATGCCCTGGGGTTACCCTGGGTCCGCTTATAGTACAAGTTGTAGTTTTTGAGAGAGAATCCGCTTACCTCAGTACTCCGCACTCTGGGTTCCTGTATCAGTGCGATGTCTACGTCCTCCTCCGATAGGAGAACGGCTAGGTTGTCCGTTGCAGTCCTGGAGTGCTGCAGATTGATCTGGACAACCTTGAGACCCATACTTACTGGTCGTTTTTGGGGGCGTCAAGCTGCATGCCCGTATGCTGCTCATTAGCGCCATTGTTTTGGGTGGACCCGGCTTCTTCCAGTTGCATGCCCATGAGCAACTCATTAGCGTCGTCAACCTCGTCCTGCTCATCCTCCGGATTTGCAGAACGGAATAACTTCAGATGCGCTTTCCTCACGCCAAACCGAAGTTTGTTGTCCACTTTTCCCAGTGGCTCAATACTCTCCTCCGAGATTTGGAGAAGGAAGGACACACTGTTCATTTGCGGAGTCTCCGCTTTGATGATACTCCAGTCATCCATTGGAACAGTGCGGTTGTGTGCTTGCAGGTATGGTATTAACTGCTTAGCTTCGAACTCCATGTTCGGTATCCAGATACGAGCCCTTGGTCGTATTGGGATCTCACTGGCTGGGATTAGTTTGAGCCTCAAACCTTCCCAGTCGCTCTGGATTTTGCTAATAGCGTTTTGAAGGAAATCAACAGAGAACTGATCGTCGCATTTGATCACCCTGTATCCACGGACCACCTCCATTGAATCATAACCTGGCACTTGACCCTCCGGGCTTGCCATGACGTGATCAACGACAATGCGAGACAGCCGTGCCTCGATTTCGGACCACCTTTCTAACGCAGGTTTACCGCGGTTCGTTAACTCGTCCACCAACGCCGTTTGCAGGTGATCCCGTGCCACCTCGTTAAACGCGCGTTTGGCTGGTTTGGGCGTCAGAGCAGTGTGAGACGTCTTGTGCTTTTTCGCAGTTTTACAGCCCTCGTCCTGCGAACGATTGCGTTTAACGGTTTCTGCCTTCTGGGTGGCCTGGAACGCCAGGTACTCATCGACCACCTTTTGGCACCTTGCCTTATCGGCCGCATCTTTGGGATGAGTTTTACCTTCGGCCTCATTTTTGCTTATTCTGCCGAGAATAGCTAGAGACCGCTGGTAAAGCTTATATCTAGACGGGCCTTTTTTTGGGTATTGACGCTTTTGCCCCTTGGCATCAGCGGATGTGATCGGTTGATTTATAGTTGATGGCGTGCTGTGGCCCACAGCTTTGTCATCAACTGTCTCTTGACTGGAAGCCAAGAGCTCGTCCTCTGAGGGAGTTCCCAACTTCCTCAGCTCGGTTGTGTCCGTTCGTTTGTCTGTCCGTTTTATCATTGGGTCCGTCCGCTTGTCTGTCCGACTGTCGGTTCGTTTTGTCTTTGTGTCAGTCCGTTTGTCCGTCTGTTTGTCTGTCCATTTGGTAGCGTTATCCGATTTTTTGTTTTTTTGTTGTTTGTTCATTTGTCTGTTTCTTACGGTCACCTGCCCTTCCAAAGAGCTGCCCATGTCGCCATGTGCGGTGACCAATGAGGATGGAGGGGAAATAAACGGTCCGCCATGGCAGCGCCCCATACCATGGTAAGGCCACCGTTACAACCTGAGGCGGCCTGATATCAGGAGGGCTCCGTTAGGAGACAGCCTAATTTTATCCCCCGGCTGCCAAACCCACCCAATAGGCACGGGTCGCGTTACACCTTGGGTTGAGGGAGTTTTTTTAACGAAGTTTACGTCTTCGACCTGTGTGGTTCGCGGGAGACCGATTCTCCTGCTTTCCATATCTGGGAGGCGTTCCCCTATCCACCACCTGGGGACGCGCCCTATAGGGATAACAGGTCCCCCCAAGGGATGATATGGTTGAATGAAGGAAAAATTTTCGTGATGTATTTCCATCATTAGAGGTGCCACTTCCTCCACTTCGCGGTTTGTCAACTATCAAGCCTAATTGTTCTCTAAACTCCCTCTGAACAAATTCCTTTCTCTTAGCTAAAAGTGCTTTTTCCTCAGATGAACGTGCTTGCACCTTTTAAATTCGAGTCTATAAGAAACATGAAATTCAAAAAATCTAATCCAAGAATGCAGGGGTGATAAACCAAATTCAAATCTACTGGAGTTTACTTGTTTGTTTCTATACTTTTCTAAGTCATTCATTTCTTTAGGTGTCGCACCACAAATATAACATTTACCCATCAACCATAGTTAATTGTAAAGAATGACTTACTTTATAACTATGGTTATCGATTTTAACAACAAATTATCTTATGGGTCAGAGGTAATCGATTTACAAATTAATTTCAAGGGTACATAAGATGTAACAATTAAACTTCCATCTTCCGTTCTCGGATCAGAAAAACTTTGCTTGTATTCGCTATGTCCAGTGCTGCCATCGAAACCCATTTACCTACTAATTCATACTCAGTGCAACTTGATTCAGATATATTTACCAGAGATGAGATTCGAGAGCATGTGTGGTCCAACAAACATTGTAAATTAATTTCGGCAGATGATTCTGTAACGCCAATTCCTGTTGGGTAACACCGTTTTTTTGTGTCAAGAACTTTTTTATAAGATGGTAAAGCGTTAGGCAATTTTGAATGAATAAAGTCTCTTAATAACAAATACTGATGTTTGGTGAGTTTTGCCGCATTAAATAGAGACAAAACTTCGTCCGTATTGAGTTCTAAGGAATTTGAATTTGATTGCTTTGAATTACTTAGTATTGCATGAATAGCGGAACTATCAACATTAGCTAGATCGGATAACCTGCGACGCTTTGTCCTCTTGCTGCACTCCTCAAAATCTTTTCTGTGTCCCTGCCTGTGTTCGCTCGGAGAAGGATTCGTAGAGTTTGTCACCTCGCCCGACTCCCGCTTTTTCAACACACATAATTCGGTTTCAGTTGACCAATTACTGTACTTGGCAATCAGCCTTGTTTTTGATCTTTGCACTATTTTCCAGTATCGAGAAATCCGTGAACAGATCCAAGAAACACGATTTTCAATGTCTTCTAAGGTTAAATTCTCAGAGTTTGGTAAAGCTTGAATTATGTTCTTCAGTACGTGGCGACATCTATCAACATCAGTTTTAATGCTATTGTAACATAACCACGAGTCCAGAATATGCATGCGCGTAATGAACACTTCAAATTTACACCTAAAACAAAAAAAAAATCTTTATTAGCAATCTTGATAGAATCACATTTTTCAAATCCCTACACATAGGTACAGATTAGACCCTATATCAAGCGCAGTCGCAGTTCATCGCAGCTGGAAATTATTTTTCCTTAAAGAAGACATACGTAAGAATATTTTAATGTATGTTTCATTTGTGCAGATTCGTGCGAACTTAGTTGAAACTTTACAAACTTCTTATAAAAAAAAATAAACGGGAAATTTTAAAGTACGTATTTCGTATGGTCTGAAAACCTATTAAATAATAATTAAAAAAGATAACAAAACGTTTAACATGTCGTACATACCTTCAACTTGAATTTCCATTGTACAACAGGTCATAAACACAGTAATGCTTAGAAAAATAACACTTCCCGGAACTGCGTAAGTACGGAGCGGAGACCACGCTAACTATCACTTTTCAAATTCTCTTACTTTGGAGGCACAATTATAAGTGAATTGTTTGTGCAGTTGAAATTTCTTTTATACTCTCAGTTACTATGACTAATGAACTAACATTTAGCTAAACATTGTTGCATAATTTTAACATGACTATTTTCATCCAATGTCCTATGGCGGAACCACTGTGCGGTGGTAAGGCACTCAACTATACGTCTCATTTTGTCGCTGGAAGAGCAGTGTAAGTTACTGGTCAATCACGTCGATGTTGTTTCGGCGTACCTTAATAGCGATCTCGAGGAAGAGCTCTATATGCGGCTACCAAAAGGCGTCATAGACAACAATTTTCCTAAAAAGGTGAGCAAGCTCAACAAATCATTATACGCACTGAAGTAGGCTGGGCGAAATTGGAACACGAAGGTCAACTCTATCCTCTGTGAAATGCAAGGTAGACCACTGCGTATACACTTTGATGACAGACAAGGGGATGAACATAATTTCAGTATATGTCGATGACATTATGCTAGCATGTTCGTCGGCAGAAACTTTACAACATATCATTAAGAAGTTGCAGTCACATGTGGAGGTAGTCGACAAAGGCTTTTTTAAATACTACTTGGGAATGGAGACATGTCCTAATGGGCTGCGCGGTTCTATGTATATACCCCAATATCGATACGTGGCGGAAATGTTAAAAAAGTGTAACATGGATGAATGCAAAGGAGCACCAACGCCATTCGCTAGCGGCACCATTCCGAATAAATGCTCTTATCCGGACTGTTTGGGCTATGAAACTAAAAACGATCGATCGGTTATCGGTGGTTTGCCATACTTGGCTACCATTTCGAGATCAGACATCGCTTACACGGTATCCAAACTAGCTCAGTTCCATAGACATCCACATAGAGAGCATATGTTGGCAGCAAAAATAGTGCTTATATACCTGAAATCTAGGCCTCTGATGCTGATTGGGCTTCCGATAGTACGGGTTCGTACAGTGGATTCGTTTTGTTCCTAGGCGAAAACCTGATTGCGTGGGAATCCAAAAAACAAAAGGTGGTCTCACTTAGTACACTTGCGAAGTACATACCGATTTGTTCCGGGACAAAAAAAGTGAGAAGCTTTAATGAATATACTAAGAAGCCAACAACAATCATGTGCGACAACGAGAGTGCGCAATTCTTAGTGAAAAATCCAATTGTGCATCAGCGAAGCAAGTATGATACATCGACATTCGCTATCATTACCTTCGCGACAAATAGAATAGAATATAATATTATATATGGTAGAATATGTCCCGTCAGAAGATATGTATGTATATGCTGCGGATATATGTACGAATAACTAACAGGCTCGATGGAGCTGAAATTTTGAATAATTTTTTTTTTATTGTATGGAGCCAACTAAATTTTCGTTAAATTTTTTCAATCACTACATATTACACTGTGCGACAATTTTGGGGTCATCAAAATCAAACCACACCGGACCTTTTTTTCTGAAAATATACCTATTCAATAGCAAAACCCTCGCTGTGTTTTTAAAAGTTAGCTCGATTTTTTTTTTATAGCGTTTTGAAGTTTTCTATTTTCATGAGACTTTGGAGTTTTACCTGTACGCTAAATTTGACTTATAAATCGACCTTTGTTTGATTTAATCGATTTATTTTGTTATAGCTTGATCTAGAAATGTCGTACATGTACAAATAAACTTATTTTGAGAAGAACCTATATCTCAATACGCAATTTTGAATACCAAAATTTCGAAAAATTGTATGTTTTTACCATTTTTTACTGTAATTACGAAAGTAATTAAAATTTCACACTATTTCTTCTAGCAAAAATGTTGCAAAATGTACTAAAAAAGTCATTTATAAGATAAAAACATAAAACTGAACTTTAAGTTTGTTATTTTCTAAAAAAATAAATTTTTAACAAGATTTTTCTTCATAAAAATAATTGTTTTATACTCTGCACTTTGGCACTGGAATATTTTCATTATGATCAAGCGGTAATTGTACACACTGGACTGAAACGTATTTTTGTTTTTCGCTTTCTTTTTGTTCAATCCGATCACAGTATTTGCACAACTATAACAATTTTTTGGATCATGTTCTTCTGGATTGTGCCATAGCATTGGCATTCCAAAAGGCATTCTGCTTTGTTTTTTGTGCAACCAATTAACTAAACCAACATAACAAGCTCTACACACTATGTTTGGCGCCCAAGGTACATTCAAAATAACTTCACGATCAAAATAATGTCTGTATGCCACAGTAAAATCATCACTGATTGATCCATGCTTTTCACTCGCTGGTGTGAAACGTCCACAACAATAGCAGAAAACGTTAATATTTGCAGGACAATTGTACATTTTTTATTTTCTTAATTCATAAAAAATTCACGTAAATGAAATTAATAAATTCAGATATGTTAACAAAAACCGTATTGTTCACAAAAAAATATTTCATATCAAATTAATTTAACCCTCCGTGTATTTTTCGGTTTTTTATTATTTTTACTGATAGTATAAAATATTTAAAAGAATTTAACTATGGAAAATATTTAGCGCGTCAAATGTGTTTTAGGAGTTGTTATGCACGAACCTGATCTCGCAAGACTGCTGCGATCTTAGAACAGGTAAAATCGTTGGGAACAAATTTTGGAATTTCTAAAACAAACATTTCCTGATAAGACAGACTACAACCTTCTTTATACTTTTTATTTTGGAATGTGTGCTAGCCACTTTTCTATGTACTTAACAGGCTAAAAGTCTTGTGAGACCAATCTTGCTTATCAATACTCACGATCACATTTTGTTACATCCAATATTCATTGGAAAACCGTATCTGGGAAAAATACTAGCAAAAATAGAAAAATCTGAAAATGTGTATAACGGGTGGTTACGTATAAAATTATTTTCATAATTACAGTAAAAAATGGTAAAAACATACAATTTTTCGAAATTTTGGTGTTCAAAATTGCGTATTGAGATATAGGTTGTTCTCAAAATAAGTTTATTTGTACATGTACGACATTTCTAGATCAAGCTATGACAAAATAAATTTATTAAATCAAACAAAGGTCGATTTATAAGTCAAATTTAGCGTACAGGTAAAACTCCAAAATCTCATGAAAATAGAAAACTTCAAAACGCTATAAAAAAAAAAATCGAGCTAACTTTTAAAAACACAGCGAGGGTTTTGCTATTGAATAGGTATATTTTCAGAAAAAAAAGGTCCGGTACGGTTTGATTTTTGATGTCGCACTGTGTTATAAAACAAAGTCGCTTTTTCTGTCCCTATGTCCCCTTATACGCTTAAATCTTTAAAACTACGCAGCGGATTTTGATGCGGCTTTTTTTTAAAGATAGATTGATTGAAGAGGAAGGTTTATATCTATATAATGTGAAGAAATATATAAAGGGGGCGTGGCAATCGGTCAAAATGTGGCAAAAAAACATAATTTTTTTTGTTTTCACGGCCATAAATCATAAACGAATCAACCAATTAAAATGAAACTTTCTTGAAGTTTAACTTTGAAATATTTACTTTCGTTCTGCATCAAAAAAATAATTGATTTATTTGTTATTTAACCAAAATTGTTTAAACAAAAGCAGCTCTTTTTCCAAAAAAAGCTGTTTGTGTGTGTGTTCGCTGTCAACCGAATGAAGCAACAGGCGTTAAGCGATAATCTCACCACACCTCATTAATGTTGAATTACATCGTATGGTGACGTATGTATGTATGTATTTACGAATCGCTCGCATTATTTCATTTCGGACATATGTACATATGTATCTATGTATGTACTGAATTCCATGTAATTATATGTACATACAATTTTACAGCGAAATAAAACGCTATTTTCAGGTTCTATATTAGTAAATCGCACATAATTAAAATACAGTTTTTGAATAGTTTTTATTGATTCGGAGCGCGTTTAGTTTGCTATCAATTCCATACAATAACATTTTTTGTCATTTACTTTTTACGACAACTAATAGCTTATTTTCGAAGCGATTTCAACAAATGGGTACAACATTAATCCTTATCCAATTAAATACCTTAAATACATTGTTGTTTTCATATAGATCTATGTATATGGCTCTTTACAGCATATAATTAAAAACAATATTTTTCAAGATATTACAACAGTAATTAGTAATTGAGATCTACCGGAAAAATTGCGTTAGCTGTTGCGTCATCCGGCATTGCCGCTACTCTTTTGGAAAGAGTCTTTTGGAAAGAGGCCGAACCACACACTCTACAATGAAGCACCCGCTGAAAATCGCCACCGATGATGATAACAGCGTCTGTAGTGTTTCTAGACAGAGCAATACAGGAAAATTGATGCGTGACTGCTCCTTAATAGTCTGGGACGAAGCTACCATGTCAAACAAGACGTCTGTGGAAGCACTGGATAGGACAACACGCGATTTGCGCAACAAAAATTCACCTATAGGTGGATATACAATTCTGTTCTCAGGAGATTTCCGTCAAATCCTACCAGTTGTGACTCGAGGAACACGTGCTGACGAAATAAATGCTTCGCTAAAAAGATCCCACCTTTAGTCGTATGTCAATAAATTAGAGCTTAAAACTAATATGAGGATTTCGTCATCTTCACGTGAGAACAGGCTATTTCCAGAGATGCTGCTAAAAGTTGGCAATGGAGAATTAACACAAAGTGAGGGAAGGATTAACCTAGAAAACCTTTGTGTTTTGATAGACAACATCCACGAGTTAGTCAACAATGTCTATCCAGACATTGATAAAATAAGTTATAAGACAATATCTTGGTTTAAAGAAAGAGCTATTCTGTCACCAACTAACGAACAAGTAGATAAAGTAAATAACTTGATTATTTCAAAGATTGATGCGCCGACGAAAATATACTACTCGGTCGATACTGCTCTCGATTTGGAAGAAGCTGTTCAATTTCCTACAGAATTTCTAAATTCTTTGAACCCGTCTGGACTCCCTCCCCACAAAATGGAGCTGAAAATAGGTTGTCCTGTTATTTTATTAAGAAACCTAAGTCCACCTAAACTTTGCAATGGCACGCGTTTGATGGTAAAATCACTGAAAACTTTCATAATAGAGTGCACAATACTCACAGGATGTGGTACCGGAGAAGATGTATTGATTCCCCGAATCCCTCTGATACCATCGGATCTACCATTCCAATTTAAACGCTTACTATTTCCGGTAAAGACATCTTTTGCAATGACCATTAATAAATCTCAGGGTCAAACCTTCAACGTTGCAGCTTAGATTTGAGTGTTGACTGTTTTTCACATGGCCAACTGTATGTCGCTCTTTCAAGAGTAACCTCTAGAGAAAACATGTTTGTATTGTCTAATGACAAGAAGGCTATGAACGTTGTATATAAAGACATTCTGTAATATAGTAATTGTTGTAAAAATAAAATAAATACATATGTAAAAATGCAAAAAGTGAATATGCAAAAATGTAGGGTATGAATTTAGATATCCCAAAGATAGCAGGAAATCTTCATGCTATAAAGAAAGGGGAATTGTTTTACTCCAAATTTAACGCGTGCGGGCCACGGGCAATAATGAATAAGCCAAAACTACTGGATCGACTTTAATCATTTTTTCAGTGAGTGACATAGGGTATATATTTTATACCCGTGCGAAGCTCGGCGGGTTGCTAGTTGTCTATATAATGTATTGGAAGAAAAATTTTGAAGTGTTATTTTTTGCATTCTTACAATACTATAAAGCAATTAGGTAGAGGCGGAGTTTGTAAAAATCTGGCAAATTTACACGGTTGACAACTCACTTGCTATTTATCACGCAAATGTAAATTCTCACATTCTCTCTTGTCTACTTGAATAAATTGCATCGAAGCGGTCGTGTCTTTTTACTTTACCACGTGCATTCCATTTAGGTTAACATGATTCATTTAAGAGAAAAAACGTTTATGTAATACACCCATTGGTGCAATCATTTACTAATATAATGCTAAATAATAATTTAGACTAATTTATTAACATATGAGGTGCTTTGTAGATTTTCTCTTGAGTCTGGTAAAGGTTATGGGATTTGTAGGAGGGTTTGAGTGCGATTGTAGTCGTTTGTTGTGTGATGTGGCTTATTTTCTTGTTTCTTCAATTATGGTGGGTACTTTGAGATCACGATGAATTTGTATATTTGGGATATAATAAGGGGCGTTTAAGATCATTCAGAGGTTTTCGATTGGAATCTTTCAAGTATTTCCATGTTGAAGTTAGCTGCATTGCCCCAAAGTTGGATACCATAGTGAGAGCTTACTTTCGAGAGAAACAGGAGAATGTCGACGTAGTAACCAACATAGGTTTCAGAGTTTTATTCCTAGAGCCTTACGTTTGGTGAAAATATGGGTTTTCCATGTAAGTTTGCTATCAAGATCCATGCCGAGATATTTTGTGTCGTTGGTTTGAGGTATGTTTATATTATTGAGCTTAACTGGTATGCTAATTTTTCGATTTAATCTAAAAATGACTTGGGAAGATTTTGTCTCGATTGGGTTAATGCGTCATTCTTTCAACCAATGAGTTATTTGATCAAGTCCTTTCTGTAGTTTTTGGGAGACCACATGGCGATGGGAGTCAATTGTGAGTACGGCAGAGTCATCCGCGAATATTCCGACTATTATTTCTTCAGAAGCAGGTAGATCGTATGTGTATAGCAAGTATAGGATGGGGCCCATAATATTGCCTTGGGGTACACCAGCCAAACTTTTACGTAATTCTTCTCTTGTTTGGCAAAGAAATATCGATTTTGCAGGTAGGGCTTAATAAATATGTAATAATTTATTGGAAGAGTGTATTTGATTTTGTAGAGTAAGCCATCATGCCAAACATGGTCAACGGCTTGAAATATATCGAGAACAGCCGCTGTGCTCTTTGAATACCATTTACAAGTATATTTCGTTATTCAGTTATAGGCATCATTCTATTGAGGAAATGGGATTCCATTACTTTAGAGGTAATAGGCAATAGGATGATGGGCCGATATGATTCGAACTGTTCAGCGCTTTTTCCTAGATTGAGGATAATTTTTACTTGATCTACTTTCCATTGTGGTGGAACAAAGTTACATAGATAATATAATATAATTAATATATATATATATGTGCGTAAGGAAATTGAGTCGGGTCAACTGACGAGCAAATGTGTTTGCCTTCTCGAGATCTGTGTTAACCTATTTGTTTGTTTCCATTTTAATGGATGATTGTGATAGAGTTGGACTTTTTAAATTTGTTTTTCTTTCCATAGAGAGTAGACCGTGACAGAGGTTGGATCAAGTTTGCTGAGATAATTATGGAGCGGAAAAACGAAATTAAGTGCGCGGATGCATTCCGAATGTTCACTGTGTCATATGGAGAAGCAACTTTGGACAAAGCAACGTTTATCGGTGGTACCAAATGTTCTCGGAGGCCCGAGAAGATGTGAACGACGAAAAGCGTGCCGGACGCCCGAGCACTTCAACAACAGACAAAAAAATTCATGAAGTGAAGAAAATGGTATTGACCCATCGTCGAATCACCGTTTGAGAAGTTGCTGAGGACCTAGACATATCGATTGGGGCGTGCCATTCGATTTTTTTCAATGATTTGGGAATGAGACGGGTCGCCGCAAAATGCGTACCAAAACTGCTTAATTTTCGACGAATTTGCATATTTTTTAGAATCACATGGCCTTCCCATTTATGGTAACTGTGCGAAAAGCAACATACAACTAATTTACTCAGCTTACCACACGGCTGTAAGCAGAAGCATCCGTGCTATGCCCAAGACCCAACAAAATTCATAATGACGGAAGCCGGCCTCCCCACAATTGAAGAGAGATTCACGACGAATACGAAAAAACGTATACCTAAGCTATTTCTTTGCTACAACAGCGCTTTATACGGAGCAGTGGAAGGCGAGCTTCAAAGAAGAAAGGCCCCACGTCGCAAACCGACGATTGCACTGTGCATCCATTACGCCAAAGGGATTGGTATCACATCTGCTTCACTTCGCCAAAATGTACTGTTTCCCCCATAGTTGATGAAAGACGCTAATTTTATATTAAACCTAGCGAAAAATGTAAAAATCACACCAATGCTACGGTTTACCAACGCCTTTTTACAGAAGCAACAAATCCTCTACTTCCCGAATGGAGCTTAATTTTCACTGGTCAAAAACTGATACTAACACCTAGTTTGCAGTTGTCGACTCGAAAGGAGAAACAATCACGGCCAGCCTCTTTCCTAGTTATGCCTCCGTTCATACAGCCGAAGCCGCGGCGATCCTTCATGGTATTATCTTCGCTGAAAACTCGTTACCGAAAGCAGTAATTTACTCGGATAGCAAATCAGTCATTTACTCGATAATCAATAAAACTTTTGTGGGTTTCAGGCCGTGCAGGAATAAGAGGGAACAGTCTCGCGGACGAACGGGCTAAACTCGCTGGAAAGGAACCACTAATAACTTTCGACTATATTTCGAAAAAAGACGTATACAAATTTATATATCACAGGCACTATAATGCACAAATGGTCAATTGGGGATCCTCTTCCCATCATTATATCGTAAATAATCCAAACAGGATAAAACCAAACTACCCATTAAATTGCCGTTGCAACGATATCAAATAATTTGTCCGCCTTCGTCTAGGGCACACAATCGCCACACATTCATACGTTTTTAATCGTTCCAGCCCTCCATGCTGCCAACACTGTCATTCATCATCTTTAACGGTCTGCCACCTACTCGACGCTTACCCACAGTTTGAATAAATCAGGAAAAATATCTTCCGAAACCAAAAACCTTTTACACTGTTAAGATACTTCCTCAGAAAATATATCAAAAATGTCAGAATTTCTGGTTAAATCTGGATTGAAAAAATTGATTTGATATTTGCTCTTCTAACATAGTTACTATATTTTTACAATAGTCTTAATTAATTAAGTTTTCTAGTCCACTTTTACATGTAAGACCTTTAAGCTATATTAACTATCTGTTACTTTTACATCAGCGAGCCGAAGGTCCTGGCAACCAGTGCTCCGTTTTTACGTGTAAGAATAATTGTATTATTATTTCACGTCTGTAAATAAATAAATAAACTTTGAAGGTCTTCTCTTCTTTGGGCTTATACGTATGAAATTCGTTTTTTTTTCTGCTCGAGTAGGGATACTGTATTCCTATTAGATTCGGGAGTGGAAGCTTGTACTTTCACTTGCTCATTGATTATAAGTTTCAGATCGTAGGAGCCAGCAGCAGTTTCTGCTAAGAGCTTCATCAACTGTGAAATATTGTTTACTTTACCAACAAATATTGGTGGGGGTTTGTGGGTTTCTTCTTGAGGTTTAGGGTTAAGCTCTTCTTCTTGAACTTCCAAAGGAGAAAATCTGGTTTCAGAGGGTTCAGCGCTACCAAGGCAGTATTCGTCCAGTTTGACTTGCTTGTAGGTAGAGTTGGGTATTTCCCGAGAAAATCCCATCTCGAGAATCGGGATTTCCCGAAATAACGAAAATTTCAATTCTCGAGATGCGGGATTTCCCGAAAATAATTTTTGAGATTTCTCGAGAATTCTCGAAAATTCGGGAAAAGTTCCAAAAAATTAAAAAAAAAAATCTAAAACCAGTGTAAGAGCAATGAATTTCATAAAATATTATTTTTATTTATTTTTATTAAAGTATAAATTACATAAAAAAATATTTGAAAATATTACTATTTCAATTATTGCAAACAAAAAAGTGAAACAAAAATAATTACAAAAAAATTCAAAACAAAAATAATTCAAGATTATACTTATTAAAATAGGGGAAAAAAGTGATTGTAAACATTATTTCCCAAAATGGTGTTTTAAAAAACACAGACTGTCAATGGCTTCGTCTTACAATCGCGTACGCTTTTTGGACACAAAATTACCCGCTGTAGAAAAATTCCTCTCATTTTGAGTCGATGTTGGCTTAACAGTGTTAAAAGCCCCGATCAGTCTTTCAACATTTTGTGTTTTCTCTCCAGTTTTTTCATATAGTTTTAGCTCGTTTCTAAGCGACGAAAACATCTGGTTCGCCGCATGTTGCGCAATGTCTGCTTTCGGTTTTGAGCATTGCTGATCGTATTTTTCAAGCTGTTTCGCCATATCTTCTTCATCGACGTTTTTGGTTGCAAATACGTCATCATCGTCAGAACTAGACACTGCTTGGTCTTCTTCAATGCTCGTAGAAAATAGACGAACCAAGTAGTTTTCGGCTTCTTTTATCAATTCTGTTTTAGAACAGATGTGGAAAAATTCAGATTTGTCACTAGAGCTGTTAACTGGATCGTGTAAATATTTAAAGGCCGATAACAAACGGCTAGATCTACGAGCTGTTAAGTTTTTTTTTAGGCTGGATAAGAATTCATTGCCCAATTCGGTGTGCTGATTCTCCAATTTTGTGAACAAAAATTTGAGAATAGAATCCGTAGCAAGTAAGTTCACATTTTGGCGACTAAGTGCTTCTACAGCAACACGTATAGGTTTAAGAGCATTTATGATATCCTCGCAATACTTTTCTTCTGCGTCAATAGTGGCCATAAAATTTAAATTAAGAGTGTCGAGCGCCTTACGAACATACTTGCTGATGCAAATGTATCTGGCCAGCATAGTTTCCAGGCTATTCCAATGTGTTTTGCAATCCAACAGCAAGAAAAGCTCTTTCTTCTCGACCTCTTTAACATAATTCTGCAAGATGGCATTCCGTACAGGCGAGTTCTTGAATTTCAAAACTATCTTGCGAACCTTTTTTACGATTTCAAATGCAGACTTTATAGTGACCGTCTTGTCAGCAACAAATACGATATTGTCGTCCTCGTCATCGGAAGCGTTTTCCGCATTAATGTCGGAAAATGAAGTACTGGCTGCATTGTTTTCATTTTCATCGGAGCCTCTATCATCCGAATCGTCTCCATCGCTTACGTCACTATCGTATATCCTGTTTGCGACTTTTCGTTTCTGGTACATTACCTCCATGACCGCCAAATGTATGCCGTGATTGTAGCAAATATGTTGATGCGCTGGTGATAGTCTCCCAAATTTGATCATGCCACTGGCACCATCACTTGTAATAGCCACGATGTCGGACTGTAGTTTTATATTGAAGTCTGAAAGCTTTGCATTTACGAGCTCATATACTTTTTCAGCGGGACATGATTCCTGAATGCGAACCAGGCCAAGGTTGTCAGATTGTCCATCGTCATAATATATGTGGATGTTCATGTAACGTCGGTTTCGCACGCTTGTCCACTCGTCGATGCTCAAGCTGAACTTACGCTGTGCAGATTTAAAATTTTCAATTTTGATCTTCAAATCGCTTTTTATTTTCGTGCAGTACTTCATAACCAAACCCAGAACAGCTTTGTGACACTTTGGAAGATGAAATCCTAAGCGGCTGATACTATTACGAATGAACTCACTTTTTGTTATCGCGTTTATTGGAATTCCATCTTTTGCAGCCAATTTTGCAACAATTTGTTCAAGCGATTCAGGCGAGGAAGAAGTATTGAAAAAGTTGTGAAGAGTTCGGGTCTTCTTGGCTGGTGGCTGTTCTTTTGGAGCCTCATGTTCCCTTCGCTTCATGTTGTGTATCCTATCCATGTGACGGTGAAGTCCAGATGTTGACGATGACTTGCATTTAATGATTTTATTGCATTTCAAACATGTTGCTTCGTCGTCAAATCGCTTGAAAAGCTGCCACACTTGGTCGTATTCGTATTCTGAACTCGTGATTTTGAATGCTAAAAATTCAAAATTTATTTTAAATTTTGTTTTTTAAAGGAAGTAACTAACCGGTACTCACAGTCAACGATACGTCGATTCAAAACTTAAAAATAAGTAATATTTGAACCACAAAATATTTTATTATACGGTGTATAATTTATACTTAATCAGGTACCACAAAATGAAATGCACCCGCTCACTATAAAAAATAAATTTACAAACGTCGTCTGTGCAGTCTGCGAACAAATTGAAATTGCTTGACTATTTTCAAAGCATTTCTAATTGCTTAACTGCTGCTGCATATAAGAAACACATAAAACTAAACTTCATTAGCTTGATGTTACAGTGCTTTCCCTCGACATAGCATAGCAACGCATCTAGCATTTACTCTGTAGTCACCCTAAAACAAAAAACAAAAAAACAAATGGAACAGTTATACTGTTGTGGCTTTTCGCATAGCAATTGAAACTATGGTGTGAATTGTATGTGATTCTGCGAAACAGTATGTAGTGTGCGATTCTTTGTAACATAATGGCCGTTACAGTTTGGTGTTTCAAGGTATTAATCCTATGTATGTGTATTCTTTTACTTTTGAAAGAATTGTTTTTTCTCTTAATATTTGACAACAAAAATTAAAAAAAAAAAATGGATTTCTCGAGAAATCTTGAAACATTCTCGAGATTCGGGATTTCCCGAAATGCTAAAAATTCCAATTCTCGAGATTCGGGATGGAAAAATATCGAGAATTTCTCGAGAATTCCCGTCGGGAAATTCCCGAAACCCAACTCTACTTATAGGTGGCTTTAAACTTACCTGTACTTTCGAAACATTTTTTATTTTTGTTCGACGATTTTCCCATCGGTCCAGATGTATGTAAGTGAGAACGACACCCGTACTTCGACTTCAGGGCCGTAAGTGACCCAAGTCGATACCCAGCAATAGGTGGGTGCATCTTCCCAAAGATAGGCGCCAAGATAGTCTTGTTGCCCTTTGGATAACAGACCGTCTTGTTTGTAGGTATGTATCTCTACCGTCATTGCCTTGGCTGTCACTCTCGCGAATGATACGCGAGACGTGGACAGACGAGTTTCATTCGACATTTGTGGTGCTTTAGCTTCAGAAATAAATCTACGATTGGTGAGAAAAGCTTGTACTATTTTAAATATATTACAGCCAAGATTCCATTGCTACAATTGACGTAAGACGACGTGAGCCCCGAACGCGGTCGAAAGCTTTCTCAAAGTCAATGCTTAGAGTTCAGAGATGATTTCTGCTTGAGAGAGCAGTGGAGGCGTAGTGTTCAAGAAGAAGTAGTGCGTCAATTGCGCCTTGTTTTTCTTTGAAAGCTAGTTGTTGTGGACTTATGAAATCGTTGTTTGAAATATGTCGCGAGATGCGTTGGGCTATTATTTTTTCAAAAACTTTACCTCAACAGCTGAGTAGTGAAATGGGTCTGAAGTCTGAGACTTCTATTGCAGGTTTGCTGGTGTTGGGAATAGAGATAATGACGGCGTTTTTCCAGGTTTGTGGATAGATGCCTTGGTATAAAATGTTGTTGTACAAGTCAATTAATCTGACCCTTAGGCACAGCGGAAGGTGTTTTAGCTTGGGGTAGGATATTCTGTCGGCCCCTGGGGTTTTGCCAGATAGGGAGGACAGTATAAATTCTATCTCAACTAACTCTATCTTGTAATCTGTGACGTTTGGATATGGATCAGGATCGTTAAAGTTGTAGTTTAGGTATTTGTTTTTTTCAGAAATGAAGGTGGTGTGGAAATTTGAATTCTGCGAGTATTCAGATTAATAGGCTGCGAAATGGTTGGCCAGTTCTTTTGGGCTTGTGATCGGTCCAGAGTGGCTGCTTAAGGAGATTGATGGTCGTTTGGGATAAATACCAGATAATTTTTTAATTTCAGTCCATGTTTTTTTGGGGTTTGTCTCATGATTTATTGACTCAGAGTACTTATTTTGGCTTTCCCATTTTTTACGGATTAGATTTTTTGTACATAATTAAATTTGTATGGGATCTTGTGCGTTTATATTCCGTCAAGTAAGAGCGTTTTTCCTTTCTTAATTGGGATAACTCTGTAGACCAGTACGGCACGGATTTCTTATAAGTTTTGCGGCCAGATTGTGGAATGAAAAAGTGGGCAGGAGTACGGATTGGTTTTGTTATTATGGCGGTTTCTTTATTTATGTTTCCAGCGTGTTTAGAATAGACGTTACTAGCAACAGTTTGAAATTTTTCCCAGTCGGCTTTTTCAGTTAGAAATTTAGGGCTTGGTGTGGTGTCTTGGGTTGCAATAGAAGAAAAGGAAATGAGTATGGGATAGTGGTCGCTGCCGTAGAGGTGCGGTAGGGTATTGGTGTTTAATTTGGGGGCAATATTGGATGAACAGATTGTGAGATCTACATTGGTGAAAGTTTTGTAAGTTGAGAAATGAGTTGGCTTGTTATTGTTTGGCAAGGTGAAATTTTCTTATAGTATGAGATCTTCTATGATAGCGCCTCTGCTATTGGGGTGAGCTGAGCCCCAAAGAGGGTTCCAGGCTTTAAAATCGCCAACTATAATATAATTAGTGGAGTGGAGACTGACCGTAAGGTGTTTCTGAGTTCACCGCAACTAAAATTTTGTATATGTGGGATAAAAAGAGACACAATAGTAAATTTAAAAGAGAGTGATATTTCTATTGCAAATGTTGCTAGGTTTGAATTTATGGGAATTTGTCTAAGGGGTATATGTCTTTTTATTAGGACTGCAATGCCTTGTTGACTGGTTTTGCTGTGAGTTGCATACGAATGAAGGTGTTGCGCTGAACGGACGTGTTTTGGTTAATGCTTTTATTAGTAGTAGGTACAAGTATGATTTGGATGTCGCGGTCAAATACAAATGGTTACATTTTGCTTCTTTCTCTCCCTGCGTATCTGAAGATGATATTAAAGACTACGTCTCTAAGCATACAGGCTTGATTACAAATATACTTTCCTGTTTCAAACTGATCAAAAAGGATATTTCATTAACAAGCATTAAAAGGGTCAACTTTCAGTTGGGAGTTCCGGAGCCCTCGTATGAAAAGTTGTTAAGCTCAGAAATCTGCCCAACAAATGTAACTGTGAATCAGTTTCGGTTTTTTCAAAAGAATTCGCAGCAGCCGCCACCGGCCTAATAACATCTTCGAATCTTCCTAGTGGTGGTCTTAAGGTCTATTTTCAGAACTTATACAAAGGCTGTAGTACTGTACAAAGGCTGAGTATGTACATTCCCTTAGTGCGCAGTTAGATTACGAAATCTTCGTTCTTGTTAAGACCTGGCTAAATACAAGTTTCTATGACAATGAGTTCTTCGACACGAACTTATTTAACCTTTTTCACAAAGACAGGGATGTTGCGAAAACAGTGTGCTTGCGTAGGGGTGGCGTTCTCATTGCTATCAAGTGTCACTTAAATGCATTTTTGTGCCCACTCATGAACGGTGACTCTCTATTGGATCAGATCTGCGTCTGCATAAGTTGTCCCAATTCACAAGGCTCTTTATATCTACTTGCCTCGTATTTGCCGCCTGAAAGTTCATACGAGCTGTACAAAGCGCATTTTGACAACATAATATATCTAGCCTCAAATAATCTAAATGACAATCATTTATGTGTATCAGGTGATTTCAACTTAAGTAAGATAAATTGGTGTGCCAGTGTCCCTAACTCTATTCTCACACCAAATAATGTTACTGCAAATCATGAATTATATTTGATTGATAATATTCTTAAATTTAATTTATTTCAAATTAATAATTTTGTTAATGCTCTGAATAGAATCTTGGACCTCATATTTGTAAGTAATAACATAAACTACAAGATCAGTGAATGTTTGAATTCCATAACTCCTAAAGATAAGCAACATTTATCCTTAGTTGTCAAACTCGACTTTTACTGTTTTGCTACTATTCCGTCTGATGCCAGGTTATCATTCAATTATTCATTATGCGATTTTGTCAATTTCAATGACTTATTACTGGACATTAATTGGGATAATTTATTTGCTGAACTTGACACATCTAGTAGTTTTTCTGCCTTTAAGTCCATTTTGTTTAAACTGTGCTTAGATAACATTCCGCTCAGAAAGAAAAAGCCTTATAAATTACCCTGGCTTAGAATATCACCAGAAAGTATTCTAAGACTTTGAAAAAGCTTAACAATTTTAAAAATAATAATTTCAAGAAGTTTAAATCTACGAAAAATCATTTGTATTTCGTTAAATCTAAGCAAACGTTAAAGGATTTCAACGACTTCAATAAATCTCTTTATAATAGCTATATTAACAATATGGAGTTAAACAGTAAAGCTAATCCCACAATCTTCTGTGAGTATATAAAATCTAGAAGGATTAGTGCCAGTGTTCCCACTGGTATGTTTTTCGATAATAGTCGAGCGCGAAGCCCAAGTAAAGCGGCAAACTTATTTGCTGAGTTTTTTAAATCCAATTATGTTGACGAAGAACTTGATCCTCCGTCCGACTTTTCTTCTGACTTAGTTTATGCCCTGAACTTTGGAGGTCTTTGCCGCTCTCCTAAGGATATTAGTAACGTTTTAATTAAATTGGAATCATCCTCTCAAACTGATGCTGTTGGAATCTTAGCAGTTTTGATAAAAAATTGTCCGACCTTGGTCTATCCCCTGAAAATTATTTTCGTTGACGCATGGAAGCTGTCTTTAAGAGTGGCAATAAAAATAACATTAGATATTATAGGCATATTTCAAAGCTGTGAACTATTTCCAAAATATTTGAGCACGCGGTATATGCAAAGCTGAGCTTTGCGGTTAAATCCTTAGTTTGCCCTAATCAGTATGGGTTTATTGCTAACAGATCTACAGAATATAATCTGGCTGTTTTTTTGTATTTACACCGAATTTTCGAAAGCCTTCGACAAAGTTTCTCATAGAATCTTAGTTAAAAAATTAGCTTTCATTCTACATTTCTGCAACGGATAAACTCTTAATTGAGCAATAGACGTTGTGTTGTAAACAATTAATAGTATTTCATCTACCCCCTTGGCTGCCACCTTTGGTGTTCCGCAAGGAAGTACCTTGGGACCGCTTTTATTTGTGTTATTTATTAATGACATTAAAAGTTGTTTCTCATTTGCTAAATTTTTGCTTGCTGCTGATGACCTTAAGATCTTCACAGCGATCAAGACGCAAGAGGATGCCATTAAAATTCAAGCCGATATGAATAGGCTTTACTTGTGGTGCCAGAATTCACGCCTTCGCCGAACTTATCTAAGTGCTTTCAAATATTTTACTCAAAAACATCTAGTATTTTGTGCACTAAGTACAGTATATCGACATGTGTCTTACAGTTTGTTAGCGAGTTTAAGGACCTTGGCGTTATCTTTGATAACAAATTCTCTTTTAATAACCATACAAATTATATCACTCCAAAATATTTTCCAATGTTGGGCTTCGGCTGACGGAACGCCACTAAGTTCTCTGATCCCTACACCATTAAGTTACTCCATACATCTTTTGTTATGTCTTATTTAGAATATGCTGTTATTATTTGGAGACCTTGTCGTCAGCAAGCTACCAATAGAATCGAACGTATGCAAAAACTTGTTCTCGGTCTCTGAATTTTATTGATCCCACGCCATCATGTTCCGCTCGTCTCATGCTTATAAGTGTCAAGTCCCTAGAAATTCGTGGGTCTATACTGTGACTGTCTTTTACTCATAATATTATAACTGGAGTAACTGATTTCCCCTACTTGTTGGAAAGGATTCGATTTAATGTTCCCCAGCGATCTCTTAGGAACTTCGACCCTTTTTATGGGGGAAACTTTAAAACTAAGTATGCCAGTAATGTTTCGATTACTCGTGCTTTACGGGAATTAAATTCCGTTCATAATGATGTTGTTTTCGATATTTTGCTTTGAAGAGTAGCATTTTTAAATCTCTTGAATTCTATATTATAGTTGTTTTTAAATACATGTAATATATCTGTAGTTTAGTCTAAGCAACTTTTGTATCATTGTTTATTGTATTTGTATCATGATTAGGTGAGGCTGCAGACTTATCAGCGGCAACGTTTGTCTCTTGCAGAGAAATGACACTTGGTGAATATTCTTTTTTCAGAGGTTCTTATTGTGTATGGTTATTGAAGTACCCGTGTATATTCCACTGTAAAATGATAAACATAGAAAAGTAGAGAGGGGGTGTCGGAAATTAGTTTAGAGTGATGATTTCTGTGTACTTAATAACTATTGTCGATTGGTCTTCTTTGGGGTTATTTTCGGTGTCTTCTGTAGTGTTTGGAGTTAAACAGAGATTGCTACCTGAGGTAGTAGTTGTCTTTTTCATTTGGGCGACTTGGTTGTTATAAGGGTAGCTTGCGCCATAATGATCGGGAGGGTGGTTACTGAGTTTAAATGTATGTTTAGGTGTAGATCGGTAATAAGTGGTAAAGCAGTAAGCTCAGTACTGGATTGCTGGTTGTTGTTGCTTTGTTCTGAATTTGAGGGTATAGCAGAGATAATTTGAGGTAAGTTTCTAGATGGAATATCAAATGAAGGATTAGTCATTTAAAGAGACGATTGGGGATGGAAGGAAAGGCTTGGAGATTGGTTGAGTTGACTTGGTTTTTGGTTTTTGTGCTTCTTTGGCTACCTCAGCGAAAGGGATGTTGAGTACTGATGGTGTTTGGGCTTTGTAAAGATTTAATGCTTCGCGCATGGAGCAATTGTTTTGGCACTTTATTTTTAATATATCCTTCATTTGCGTATATTGGGCCAAGTATTGGCAGATGCCAATGTTGTGGAACAACATCAATACGCATGCCACAAATAGGAGGAGGAGCTCGGCCAAACACCCAAAAAGTGTGTACGTACCAATTATATATATATTGGAAGACTGCATGACTCACATACGGGAGCATTGTTGCAGCGTTTGGCGGTAAGTCCAAGCCGTTGGCAAACTTTGCACCTCATTGGATTGGGATAGTAGGGATTTACTTTTGCACTTCGCCACGACACCTCAACTTTATCAGGAAGCTCGTAGAGGTCAAAAGTAAGTAATACAATTCCAGTGAAATGTGATACTCCCTCTACTTTTTTTGTAAATTTGTAAACTCTGGCCACACCTTCTTTCCTCAGGTTTTCGATTATGTCTTTCTCTTTAACATTATTTAAACAGGAAGTGTATATTGTTCCTTTCATGATATTTTACATCAATTTCCCAAACACCGGGTAACTTTTCGTTTGAAATAAGTTTTTGGGCAATTTGGTGGTTTTTCACAAGCCACAGGAGACTGCCAGCACGTACATAATTCGGAAATTGAGATAATTTCTTTGCTGATGGCTTCTCGAGCTTTATGTACGGCGAAGCAAGAATATTTAGAAATGGGCTTGTTTGTATTTCTTTTCTTGTATGAGGCAGTTCCGAGAAATTAAGAGGGTGTACGATGGTTTTTTTTCTTTTAGGAAGGGAGTCCGAAGCAAGCGAAGCATATTAGAAACACATATTTATTTAATTCACTGTTTTCAAAAACTTTAAAGAAAAAAAAAAGAACACAAAAAGGTATAGTACTGGGATTCATTTAGGAAAGACGTGCACGAATAACGTGTGAGAAAATCAATAGAATACCGCAAAACACACGTGTGCTTAGAGCGAGAGCTAGTCGGAGACTGTGTATACAATTTATACTTTCAAAAAAATTTAAATGCACAATCAAAGATACATATATTTGAATTATAACCACCAACATTTAAAAGTAAAGCAATTTAGAAAGAAGAATTTAAACAAAATATATGTAAAATGACCTCAAATGTTGTTGCGTGAGTTTTAGTCAATTTAAAATTTTATACAAATTTGATGAAAATTGTTGCTAATTTTTTGTGCTGAAACTAATTTTAGATGGGAATGTATAGAGCGCTCAAGTGTTTTGGTATATTGATATACATATATACTTATATATTCTATGTAAAACAATTTTATTTTGCATATGCATGTATGTATGTATTTGTATGCGCGTATGCACACTTGATGCCCTTTTCTATGTACGTACATATTAGTATTCTGACTCTCAGCAAAACAATGTTTATTAATATATACATACGCACTTACATATAACCGCACAGACAGGCCATTCACTTTTTTCTGGTAAATGCGTATGTCGTCCAAAGCTAAAATTCAATGCATAGCGAATACAAGAACAAAGCGCATTAATAGGCGCAGCCGTAGCGGTCATGATTCTAGTTGCCATGGCGCTGAACAGTTTCAGCTATTGTACAGCACAACAAATTCATTGATAAGCTCGAGCTCATATTTCTATTTCAAAAAAATTTCATTCAAAAGACGAAAGAGGGGTTTGCCACGTCACTGCTTACGCAGATGACTTAGCAATTGCCGTTAAAGGCAAATATCCTGAGAGCAGGGGACTCGGTATAAGCCCCGCAAAAACTAAAATAAGTCTCTTTACAAAGAAACATAGACTCCCTATAATTTCCCCGCTAATTGTTAAGGGTGTGGAGATTCCTTTGGAAGAGAATGTCAAGTGCCTAGGACTCATATTAGACAGGAAGCTCTACGTAAACCGAATATTGAGAAAATAGTAAAGAAGGCCATTCATGAAACGAGCCGCCCATATGCCAATTTTTCATTACGATGACGAACAGTTACATCTAAGATTGAACATATCAAATCAAAATAGTCAATACTGGAACAATTGTCAATATTTGGTGAATCGTGAATTTTTATTATGTCGAATGGTCGCGACTCCGTATATATGTTGGCACCCATATATGTATGTAAGTAAGTCTTGTAAATGCTCGACAGCCGCAGCTGCTGTGCGTCTATTGAGCGTATGAGCGCACAGTAAGATACAGAAGACAACAACAAATGGCTTATAAAAAAGTTCAGTCCCGGACATTTCGATACTAGGAGAAAATTTTGAAACAATTATTTTATGGCTTCTGATAGCAGAGAATGTTAATGGAATGAGAAGGCGCAAATGTTACTGTTAACTATTTTTAGTACAATTGAGATTTGAAAGGTTTGTAGAAAGGGATTTTGGAACACCGACTTTATAGACTCCACACTAAGTTTTCTACCACCAAAATTTAAAACACCACACATCTTTCACCTCAACATACAACACATTTCTCACCTCGACATTAAGCCAATTAAATTTTTACTAATATATTTTCATATTTTTGAAACAATAAGCGAATACGTAAAATTTATTACACAAAATTTTTTTCGCACATTAAAAAAATAATAAAATTAAAACAAAAAAATTAGATAAAAAAAAATTGGCGACGAGCATGATGTCAAGTCATGCATTTGGAAGGGAAATAAGCGCGGTGCGTTTGTTTCTGCGACTGCGTTGTGCACCAAGGTTTTGTGATGCGTGTATCATACATAGGTATGCGTGCGCGCGATGCAAATAAGTTTTAATAAAGATCTGAAAGTAATTCATGGCGCTTTTTCATTACATATGTACATGAATGAACGTATACTACATATATACATACTATATACATTAAAGATGGTATATGACAATATAATATGCAATATGTACATGGCAATACGAGGTATTTGCATGCACATATAAAATAATGGTGTAATATAAATCAACACCTATTTTATATTGCATGCCAATTTTTAGTTTATGTATTCGACAGCAAATTACATACATATGTATGCATGTATATGAAAAACAATAATGGGAAACAATCCCAGCAAAACCTGCGTGACCGAAACTCTCACACAATTACACTTTTTTATTTGTTACTAACACATATGCACTCGTATTTGTTTGGAAATCGACTTTTTTTTTTTATTCTTCGTCACCTTTGGCAAATGTGTAAGCAGTAAGCAAACTTTATTCATATCTTTTTTCTCATTTTTGCATCAATAGAAATAGAACAAAAGAAAACGATAAGTGGCTGTCAAAGCAATAAGTCAAAAAGATATCTTTTCTCTCTTTTTGATATCAAAGTAGGCCGAGAATCAAATTGTCAACCTTTGGCAAATGTGTAAGCAGTAAGCAAAGTTCATTCAAATACTTTTACTCATTTTTGCATCAATCAAAGTAAATAAGCGCCGTAGCCGAATGGGTTGGTGCTTGACTACTATTCAGAATTCAAACAGAGAACGTCAGTTCGAATCTCGGTGAAAGCAAAATTAATAAAAACATTATTTCTAATAGCGGTCGCCCATCAGCAGGCAATGGCAAAACACCGAGTGTATTTCTGCCATGAAAAAATTCTCCTCATAAACATATCATAAAACAAAATAAAATAAATGTATAAAAAAATTTTTTTTTTTGTGATTCGAACCAAGGATTTTGGATCGGAAGCCCACATTGCTAGCCGCTAGGCTATCGCGCTGTGCTGCCGGCGCTGGCCTAAAAGTTATTTTGTTCGTCGCTACGTTTATATGAAACTGGCACTGGCAAACGAATCCATATGTATGAAAGGGATAAAAAATCACACGTACACAAAATTTTTGGCACGATTTTCCCAACGCTTTTAACAAAGTGATTGCAAAGGGGCGGGGCTAGTGACCGTTTTCAGACCACGCGTGGCGGTCACGTGCAGGGTCACATGACCGCCACTCTTCTTGCTGGGATCTTTCTTTCATATGTACATACATATGCATGCATGCACAAATAACCTTGACTTATTTATATACATACATGTCACAGCTCATCATATTCCTACAAAAAATCAAATACACATACGCACTAGTGAATGACCCAGCAAGAAGAGTGGTGGTCATGTTACCCTGCACATAACCGCCACGCGTGGTCTGTAAACTGTCACTAGCCCCGCCCCTTTGCAATCACTTTGTTAAAAGCGTTGGGAAAATCGTGCCAAAAATTTTGTGTACGTGTGATTTTTTATCCCTTTCATACATATGGATTCGTTTGCCAGTGCCAGTTTCATATAAACGTAGCGACGAACAAAATAACTTTTAGGCCAGCGCCGGCAGCACAGCGCGATAGCCTAGCGGCTAGCAATGTGGGCTTCCGATCCAAAATCCTTGGTTCGAATCACAAAAAAAAAAAATTTTTTATACATTTATTTTATTTTGTTTTATGATATGTTTATGAGGAGAATTTTTTCATGGCAGAAATACACTCGGTGTTTGCAAAGCGACCGCTATTAGAAAAATGTTTTTATTAATTTTGCTTTCACCGAGATTCGAACTGACGTTCTCTGTGTGAATTCTGAATAGTAGTCAAGCACCAACCCATTCGGCTACGGCGCTTATTTAATTTGATTGATGCAAAAATGAGTAAAAGTATTTGAATGAACTTTGCTTACTGCTTACACATTTGCCAAAGGTTGACAATTTGATTCTCGGCCTACTTTGATATCAAAAAGAGAGAAAAGATATCTTTTTGACTTATTGCTTTGACAGCCACTTATCGTTTTCTTTTGTTCTATTTCTATTGATGCAAAAATGAGAAAAAATATATGAATAAAGTTTGCTTACTGCTTACACATTTGCCAAAGGTGACGGAGAATCAAAAAAAAAAGTGGATTTCCAAACAAATACGAGTGCATATGTGTTAGTAACAAATAAAAAAGTGTAATTGTGTGAGAGTTTCGGTCACGCAGGTTTTGCTGGGGAGTTTCTTCCTAACAAGTGCAAAAACAATTCTACTCTAAAGTCTATGTAGGTGTGTATGTATATAGCCAGTTTACGTCCTAGTATATATACAGATGTATAGGGTTTTTCAATTGGCGCGGGTCGATTTTGGCGCCCTGTGGCAGCCATTTTGTTTTGGTGACATCTGTCAAATCTTTTGTTTATTATTTAGTTGTTTATGGCAAATCACCATGGCAAGTTACACGATTGAACAGCACGTTCAAATGATGAATTGTATTATCAAAATGAGTGTTCATTAACGCAAACGTTTTTCAATTGGCGCGGGTCGATTTTGGCGCCCTGTGGCGGCCATTTTGTTTTGGTTCTTGCTTCCGTGTACTTTTGTCTACCACCAGTCGATATTCCGAATATTGACTTAGAAAAACAAAATAGTTTCATAGATGCAAAATTAGCAGCAAGCGCAAAGCGAAAGCCGCTTTGGCACCACGCAAATTTCGTTTCCGCGTCGTGGTTTTTATTAGAAAAAACTAAATTTGTTTTTTATTTATTTTATTGAAGCTTGACAACTTCTTGACCGAATGGGAGGAACAAGACTGACTTTATTATTTCACTTAAGGTTCAGTCAAAGCTTACATACATATGTGTACATATTTTCTTACTCGGTATATTTTACAATTCTGTTTTTCTCACTTGCTAAATTACATTCGTTTAATAAAATTGCTGATTCTGTTTTAAAAAAAAATTGTTTATTCTCTGGAAATTTTATGGATTGCGACATGTGCCGGAAATTGAAATTTGGATATTCAATTTTATTTAAAAGTTCTTCGAATTTATCAGGTGCATTATCCTTGAAATCAATGAAACTGTTTGTATATGTAAATTCTCCCCCCTTTAGATTAGAATTCTCCTGAATTCTTTTATTTAGATTTATTTTAATATATTTTAGTTTTGTTCTCCAAATGCCAATTATTAATATTATTGTTAAAATTAGAAAAAAGTTACAGCCGTATATGATTTTGTTATGAATTTTCAACTTAGATATATTTTTGAAATTTATTTTATTCTCTTCATCTACCTATTTGATCGAATGTAAGTTTTTCTGTAAAATTCTTTATATTGTCATAGTGCAATCTCATAATATTTCCTTCGAATCTTTCAATCCAATTAAAGTAATAAGGTCATTTCAAATTCAACTTTGCTCACGAGTGGGGAATTGCAGATATTTACCACGCGAGTGACGCGAGTGGAGGGTTTCTATATTTACTTACCACGCTAGGACAGGAATTCAGATATTTTCTGCGTTTACCAAACTACTGAGGAAGTTCATAAGATTTTTCGGCACACTACTAAGGAAATCGAAGCGAATAAATTTGCGATTAAGAAGGCCGCGCGGCAGTTCATTTGTGTTGCAGAAGCTAAAGTCGGCGGATTATTCGCTTTGTTTTTTGGCACGTATTTAATTCAGGTTCAAGTCCTGAAGTCATATTTTTTTTCTTGCACATTTTTTTTTTACAATTCAAACCAGGAAAGTTTGGTTAAAAATTTTTGAGTTTATTTTAATTAAAATTTCTTTAAAATACTGTTTTTTTTGTATTTTATAAATGGAAATTTCTTTTCGGTATAAAATAGTTCATACTGGATATGACCTAATTTTTATATAAATCAATCAAAACAGAAAATATGTACATATGTCTTTAATCTCTTTCATAAAATCCAAATTATATTGATGAGAAAATATCATTCTAATATTCGTCCAGAAAGCCAAACGCGCATACACAGATACATATGCATATAATTACCCATACAAACTTTCAACTAACGCCCCAGCAAGAAGAGTGCCGGTCACGTGACCGGTCACGTTACCGGGACGCGTGACCGTTAAACGGTCACTAGCCCCGCCCCTTTGCAATCACTTTGTTAAAAGCGTTGGGAAAATCGTGCCAAAAATTTTGTGTACGTGTGATTTTTTATCCCTTTCATACATATGGATTCGTTTGCCAGTGCCAGTTTCATATAAACGTAGCGACGAACAAAATAACTTTTAGGCCAGCGCCGGCAGCACAGCGCGATAGCCTAGCGGCTAGCAATGTGGGCTTCCGATCCAAAATCCTTGGTTCGAATCACAAAAAAAAAATTTTTTTATACATTTATTTTATTTTGTTTTATGATATGTTTATGAGGAGAATTTTTTCATGGCAGAAATACACTCGGTGTTTGCAAAGCGACCGCTATTAGAAAAATGTTTTTATTAATTTTGCTTTCACCGAGATTCGAACTTACGTTCTCTGTGTGAATTCTGAATACTAGTCAAGCACCAACCCATTCGGCTACGGCGCTAATTTAATTTGATTGATGCAAAAATGAGTAAAAGTATTTGAATGAACTTTGCTTACTGCTTACACATTTGCCAAAGGTTGACAATTTGATTCTCGGCCTACTTTGATATCAAAAAGAGAGAAAAGATATCTTTTTGACTTATTGCTTTGACAGCCACTTATCGTTTTCTTTTGTTCTATTTCTATTGATGCAAAAGTGAGAAAAAATATATGAATAAAGTTTGCTTACTGCTTACACATTTGCCAAAGGTGACGGAGAATCAAAAACAAAAGTCGATTTCCAAACAAATACGAGTGCATATGTGTTAGTAATAAATAAAAAAGTGTAATTGTGTGAGAGTTTCGGTCACGCAGGTTTTGCTGGGGCAGAATATGTGCATATAAAAGTGCGAATCGAATAAATGAGTGATTTAGAAAAGATCATTAGTGATTGTAGTTTAGCGCAATCGTGAAAGACGTGTTGTGTATGCAGTAAGTCGTCGCATATTTGACTCAGGTTCAAGTCCTGTACACAGTTTTTTGTTCGATATTTTTATTTCATTTTTTATATTTGGTTTAATTAGAATTGATTTAAAATAGTGTATTCAGGTTTTTCTAATACCTGTTATTTAGAAATTTATTTTCTATATAACATTATTCATACTTCTTTTGAATTAATTTATATGTAAAACAGCCATAAAGGCAATCATATGAATATGGATTCCTATATTTAATCTCTTCAGTCAAATCTGAACTACTTACATACACATATTGATGAGAAAATATTCTAATATCCATGGATGCATCCAGAAAGCCAAACGCGCATACACGCATATGTATACAAATATATACAAACCTTCAACGAACGCAAAATGTATGCATATAAAAAACAGCAACTGCGACCGTCTTCTTGTCCGTCAGTGAAAAGATGGGATATGTATACCCTATGAGCAAAAAGAACCGGGAAGGTGATGTTGACTGTTTCCTTCGATTGCCAAGGCATAGTCCACCATGAGTACCTTCCATCGGGCCAGACAGTCAATAGAGAATATTATTTATCCATTTTGAAACCTTAGAGAGATGCTGTGTGTTGGAAACCCCCGGAAATGTGAGCAAACAATTCTCAGATTTTGCATGATGATAACGCGCCATCGCACTGATCAAAGAGAATACAAATCGGCCTGCCGGGGGTGTTTGGAGGACTGGGTTAAACGTTGGCACATGTGTGTTGCTTCAGACGGGTCAAATTTTGAAGGAGATAATATAAATTTGCCTTAAATTTAACTCTGTTTTGTTTAATTTAAACATTCCCGGTACTTTCTGATCATAAGGTACATATATGCGGCTTTGCGGACAGCAATGTGTGATTCGCTGGAAGTCGCATTAACTCGCGACTGTCGCACAGTTAGAAGACATATTTACATACATATAAGGGTGCATACATACATACGGAGGAGCGGCCACTCGACATGACAAAAATTTAAGATTTATCAAATATTGGCAAATAATTCCACGCGAAATATTCCAATATTGACTATTTTCGAATGGTCGCGAAAATTGGCATATGGGCGGCTCGTTTTATGAATGAAATTGAAATATGAGCTCGAACTTATGAATGAACTTTCTGTTTTTGTTCTAAATTGTTCAGCGCCGTCGCTGATAGAATCATGGCCGCTGCGACTGCGTCTACGAATGTATTTTGTTTTTGTAGTCGCTAGGCTTAGATTTTAGCTTTGGGCGACATGCGCATGTGAGGTATGTGTTTTTGTTGTGTTCTAGAACATTTTAGAATGTGTAGTGGCAAAGCGGCCATCGCGTTGTGCTTGCTGTTGCTTTTGCGTCTATCAAAGTATTGTGTTTTTGTAAGTACAATATTAGGAATATCGACTGGTGAAAGACAAAAGTATACGGAAGCAAGAAGGGAGCGCTGTGCTCGCGCATATGCATATGTATGCTTGAATGTATGAACGTGCATGGATGTAGTAACATATGAATACAATTATTTTGTAGGAAGTTTAGAAGGCAAGTAGGTATATATGTATGTATGTATATATGCTAGGACATAAAGTCGGTATATATGCATACATAGAGCAGAATTGTTTTTGCACTTGTTAGGAAGAAACTCGTTCACTAGTGCGTATGTGTATTTGATTTCTTGTAAGAATGTGATGTGGTATGACATGTGTACATACATAAGTCAAGGTTATTTGGGCATACTTGCATATGTGATATGATGTTCTTGCTTGTGCATTATTGTTTTTCATATACAAATGTACATACATACATATGTATGTAAATGCTGTCGAATACATAAACTATAAATTGACATACAATATAAAATAAGTGTTGATTTATCTTAAACCGTTCTTTTTTTCTGAATGCAAATACCTCCTATTGACATGTACATACATATTATGTACTTATGTATATTTCATATACCATCATTTATTTACATATAAAGTATACGTTCATTTATGTACATATGTGTGTAATGAAAAACTTCATGAATTACTTTCAGAACTTGATTAAAATTTATTCGCGTCGCGCGCATGCACAAAACCTTTTGTTCACAACGCAGGCGCAGAAATAAACGCTCTGCGTATTTATCCTCCCCACGTGACTCGCCATCAATTCTCGGCACAAATTTTTTTTTTCGTTTTTAAATTTTTTTTTTTTAATGTAATCGTAAAAAAATTTGTAATACATTTTATGAATCCGCTTATCATTTCAAAAGTAACAAAATGGACAAAAAAAAAGCAGTCGAAGAAATAAACGCACCGCCTATTTTTCCTCGCCACATGTTAGACTCGAGTTCAATTCCCGGCGCAAACTTTTTTTTATAAATTTTTTTTTTTTTAAATGGTTTTTTTTTTAATGTAATCGTAAAAAAATTTGTAAAACATTTTATGAATCCGCTTATCATTTCAAAAGTAACAAAATGGTCAAAAAATAAGCATTCGAAGAAATAAACGCACCGCCTATTTTTCCTCGCCACATGTTAGACTCGAGCTCAATTCCCGGCGCAAACTTTTTTTATAAGTTTTTTTTTTAAATGGTTTTTTTTTAATGTAATTGAAAAAAAAAATTATGTAATAAATTTTACGTATTCGCTTATTATTTCAAAAATACGAAAATAGTAAAAATTTAATTGGTTTAATGTCGAGGTGAGAAATGTGTTGTGTGTTGAGGTGAAAGATGTGTGGTGTTTCTAATTTTTGTGTGGACAAAAGTCAGTGAGGTGTCTATAAACTCGGTGTGCTAAATGACCTTATTACAAATCTTTCAAATCTCAATTGTACTAAAAAAAGCTCACAGTAACATTTGCACCTTCTCATTGCATTAACATTCTCTGCTAATATCCGTCCAGAAAGCCAAACGCGCAAACACACATACATATGCATATAATTACGCATTCGAGTTAAGAGATGCATTGATTCTGGACCGGCGTCGATGCATCCAATTTTATTCAATATGAGCGACAGGTGAGAATATACCTGTTGGTAGAACTCTTGGATGGTGAGGTTACCCTGCACCAAAGAGGTCATCTGGTACTCAAGGGTACCTAAATCGCGTTTGTCCGCGTAGTGAAGGGTGAGGCATTTTGAAATGGAACGCGATCTACGCTTTTCTTCCAGGAGTTAAACTCTCCTGGTTGCCCTGAGAGTTCTCTAATGCATCGGACTACGTCCGGGATTTTGTCTAGATCCGAGACATTATTCGAATGTCTTGGATCTATGGTAACGTCAGATATGCCGGAAAAGTTGGAATTTGGATTCAGCGCGGCCTGTACGATGTTTCTTCCCTCTCGTTGAAAGATATTACTAACCACTCTGGTCACTACATCCGTCAACTGTGCCATATTTATTTCTGGGGTGATAGGGATGTTAGGGACAGGAGGTGGTGTTGTATTTGTGTTTAAAACTGGAGGCCTGATTAAATTGTTAGGATTAGACATTTTCCACTTTTACTAATTTTCACTTATTAATATTACTTTCCAATTATTAGTATTAATTTTAATTATTAATATTTTATTAATATTCAATTTTCCTTCTAAATTTCTTTTGATTTAACTCTCTTTAATTTTATTTTGACAAACTTAACCAATATTACTTTCCAATTATTAGTATTAATTTTAATTATTAATATTTTATTAATATTCAATTTTCCTTCTAAATTTATTTTGATAATATGAAATATTCTTTAGTATTCGATTTCCTTTACTAAATTTCCTTTTGTATATACTTATTTAACTTTCTTAACATTCAAATCTTTTAGTGGATTTTAATATATTTGACCTTTTTTACTATACGATTCCCTTTTGGGTAGATTTAATATTTTATTTCAATTTCGGTCTTTTAGTTTCCTTGCATAAATTTAATAATATGTATTTTTTTTTTTTTTTTTTTAATTCTCTTAAATTTTATTTTGATAAACTTAACTTTACTGCTTACGATATTATAATCGGGGTCAGCGACATCTCCTTTTTGTTTGGGAGTCCTGTGGTGCGGGCAGAGCGGCTTGGCATTCGCTGCCGTCCTTTTCCTCTGCAGTCCTGCAGTTACTTAGGGGCCTCGTTCTCTACACCTGACCGGTTCCGCTTTTTGTTTTTGAAGGCGGCACTGCAGCTAATTTCTTTTTAGGTGGCTGGTCGTAATCAAACGTGTGTGAATTTCACCTAATTAAACGTCGTGGTACACTATTAGTTTTTTATGCGTATTAATTTTCGATTTAACACTGATTAAACGTCGCGGTATACTAGTAGCTTTTCACGCGTATTAATTTTCGGTTTAATACTTTTCACTTTTCGCGGAATTTAAACCGGTCCCTGCTCGGGCGCCAGTTAAATTTTTATTTATTAATTTTTGTTTTTAAAAAATATTGCGGAGCGAACTCCGTCTTTATTATACGAGCCTTTTACTAGAACTAAAGCTTATAATATTTTCTTAATTCTAAGCATACCCAAAAAGCATAGCCAAATTGACGATGTCACCTGCTTTGCCGCGTGACACCGTTCCTGGAATTTTGTTTCGAAATAGTTCGCACGGTAAATAAGCAAACATAGTAGCGTCAGCATAATTGCAATAAAAGCGGATGCGCGTGCAACGGGTCGCTTACAGCGTATGCAGCGTTAACTTACATAAGTCAAGGTTATTTGGGAATACTTGCATATGTGATATGATGTTCTTGCGCTTGTGATTATTGTTTTTCATATACAAATGTACATACATACATATGTATGTAAATGCTGTCGAATACATAAACTATAAATTGACATACAATATAAAATAAGTGTCTAAGTCTTAAACCGTTCTTTTTTTCTGAATGCAAATACCTCCTATTGACATGTACATACATATTATGTACTTATGTATATTATCATATACCATCATTTATTTACATATAAAGTATACGTTCATTTATGTACATATGTGTGTAATGAAAAACTTCATGAATTATTTTCAGAACTTGATTAAAATTTATTCGCGTCGCGCGCATGCACAAAACCTTTTGTTCACAACGCAGGCGCAGAAATAAACGCTCTGCGTATTTATCCTCCCCACGTGACTCGCCATCAATTCTGGGGGGAAATTTTTTTTTTTTCGTTTTTCGTTTTTAATTTTTTTTTTTTTTTTTTTTTTTTTTTTTGTTTTTGTTTTTTAATGTAATCGTAAAAAAATTTGTAATAAATTTTGTGTATCCGCTTATCATTTCAAAAGTAACAAAATGGTAAAAAAATAAGCAGTCGAAGAAATAAACGCACCGCCTACTTTCCTCGCCACATGTTAGACTCGAGTTCAATTCCCGGCGCAAACTTTTTTTTAAAATTTTTTTTTTTTAAATCGTTTTTTTTAATGTAATATTAATTGAAAAAAAAAAATTATGTAATAAATTTTACGTATTCGCTTATTATTTAAAAAATACGAAAATAGTAAAAATTTAATTGGTTTAATGTCGAGGTGAGAAATGTGTTGTGTGTTGAGGTGAAAGATGTGTGGTGTTTCTAATTTTTGTGTGGGCAAAAGTCAGTGAGGTGTCTATAAACTCGGTGTGCTAAATTCCCTTACTTCAAATCTTTCAAATCTCAATTGTACTAAAAAAAGCTCACAGTAACATTTGCACCTTCTCATTGCATTAACATTCTCTGCTAATATTAGGGCCAAGTATATTAAGATAAACAAACTTTAAACTATAAACTGCTAAACTTGTAATAAAAAATATACTAATGTTTGTTTTAAAACTACGAACTAACTTAAAACACATAATTAAGTAACAAAACATATTTCTGCGTGCTCTTGTGTTGTTAGATAAACATCAAAAATATTCTAAATAAATATTACATTTGTTTAAAGAGAAAACTATAATTTTTCTGTTGTTTTGGTTTAATGTACATTAAATAACCAATATACTGGGTTTTCTCTTATTACAGGACTAATTAGTTACTTTACATGCTTTTTTACTACCTTTAGGTAAGAAGGGGAAAACATTTTTCCCTCTTTCCCATCCTTCGTAAATGCAGCCCTAAAATAAAGGAGTGTCAAAGCGCCCTTGTCACTACTTACCTAACCTTCTATAATTGAATCATGTTTGGAAATTACCCGAATTTGAAAATCTATTAAAATTATTTATCCCTCCATTATTAAAATTATTATTTTGCCTATACTGTCCTGAATAATTATGTTTTGTAACGTTCTGATAGTACGGATTCCTGTCCCGTTGTCCTCCTTGAAACTGATTAACAAATTTATTGCCTAAATTTTGATTCCTATTTCGATTATTAAATCGTGTCCTTTCTCCTGATTTCTATTATTCCATATATTTGCCGGTTTATCTTCTTTCGATCTAAACCTCCTATACTCTGTTCTGATACAACCATCTTCAAATCTTCTACTTGCCATTATTTTCCAAATATTATTTAAATTCCCTTCATTATAAATTTTATCTTATAAAACTCCTTGAGTCATTTCTTTTACAGTATTTATTAATAAACTGTCGATGTTGCTCAGGTCAATTTCTCTCTATAGTACACTATCAGTTCGTCTGACTTATATTTAATATCTTGTAAATCTAACATAAGATGACTTACATTATTTACTTTAAAGTAGGCGAGGAGGATGGTTCCATGTGTAGAAGTCCACGCAAGTGGGGAAAGTTACTGATCGCCATTCACTTGGGAGTGGCCAGGACGATTCTTCTACATATGGTTCAAGCAGCTCACAACGGCCGGGATTAGCCCACGTATCCTCTGGGTAGCTTCCGAACACCCGTTCGGGAGTGAGCTAAAGTGAGAAGGCGAAACATTCCAGGATAGCTGGTTGTGCGTTGGGTTTGGGACCCGCCACTTAAAAATCGCCCCCAATGAAAACTTTAAAAAAGCCTCGGATGAGACCTCCCTATACTGATGACGACCCCTGCAAACGAACTAAGGAATATGATTTGAGGGCATGCACCTGGAATGTCCGGTCCCTTAATGGGGAGGGTGCCTCTGCCCGGCTGGTTGATGTCCTCGTGAGAGTAAAGGCTGACATCACTGCCATCCAAGAGATGCGATGGACGGGGCAAGGAAAGAAAACCATAGGACCTTGCGACGTCTACTACAGCTGCCATGTAAAGGAGCGCAAATTCGGTGTCGGATTTGTTGTGGGAGAGAGACTTCGTCGCCAAGTACTGTCGTTCACTCCGGTGGACGAGCGTCTCGCAACAATCCGCATCAAAGCCCGTTTTTTTAACATATCGCTAATTTGCGCCCACGCCCCGACGGAAGAGAAGGACGATGCGACCAAAGATTCTTTCTATGAGCGCCTGGAACGTTCCTATGAGCGCTGCCCCCGCCACGACATAAAAATCGTGCTTGGCGACTTCAACGCCAGGGTGGGCAAGGAGGGAATTTTTGGTCCCACAGTCGGAAAATTCAGCCTACACAACGAAACATCCGGTAACGGACAGAGGCTGATCGACTTCGCCGGGGCCCGAAACATGGTAGTCTGCAGCACCAGATTCCAGCATAAAAAGATACACCAAGCTACCTGGCTGTCCCCTGATCGAAAAACGCGAAACCAGATCGATCATGTTGTGATAGATGGAAGACACGCTTCTAGTGTATTAGATGTACGTACGATCCGAGGACCCAACATTGACTCGGATCACTACCTTGTTGCAGCCAAACTGCGCACGCGCCTCTGTGCAGCAAAAAACGTGCATCTACCTACGCAAAGAATGTTCGACCTCGAAAAGCTGCAATCACAACAGACAGCCAGAAGATTCGCCACTCGACTCTCACTCCTGCTCTCAGAGAGTACTGCCCAACAAACCGGCATCCACGAACAATGGAGCAACATTTCTCGTTCTCTACGTACCGCCGCCGAAGAAGAAATCGGATTCCGGCGAGCCCGAAAAAACAATTGGTACGACGAGGAATGTCATGCTGCCGCAGAAAGAAAGGATGCCGCCTATAGAGCCACGCTGCGATCGGGCGCAACGCGAGCCATGTGGGATCGCTACAGAGAGCTGAAAAAGGAAGAGAGACGTATTATCCGACAGAAGAAACGAGAGGCCGAAATACGTGAGTGCGAAGAGCTTGAGATGCTGGCCAACAGGAACAACGCCCGAAAATTCTACCAGAAAGTTCGGCGGCTTACAGAAGGTTTTAAGACCGGGGCGTTTTCCTGTAAGAACAAAGACGGCGAACTGGTGACCGACGTACAGAGCAATCTTAAATTATGGAGGGAACACTTCTCGAACCTATTAAACAGTGACAGCTGCGCATGTCACCGAGAAAGTGAAGATCCCGATACCCCAATCGTTGACGACGGAATTGTCGTTCCGCTACCCGATCATGACGAGGTGAGAATAGCCATAACGCGGCTAAAGAACAACAAAGCCGCGGGCGCCGACGGACTGCCGGCTGAGCTATTCAAACATGGCGGCGAGGAGCTGGTAAGGTGCATGCATCAGCTCCTATGCAAAATATGGTCGGATGAAAGCATGCCTGCCGATTGGAATTTAAGTGTGCTCTGCCCAATCCATAAGAAGGGCGATCCTGCAATTTGTGCCAATTACCGCGGGATTAGTCTTCTAAATATCGCCTATAAGGTTCTAGCGAGCGTATTGTGTGAAGGGCTGAAGCCCACCGTCAACCAACTGATTGGACCTTATCAGTGTGGCTTCAGACCTGGAAAGTCTACCATCGACCAAATATTCTCAATACGCCAAATCTTGGAAAAGACCCATGAAAGGAGAATCGACACACACCATCTTTTCGTCGACTTCAAAGCTGCATTCGACAGTACGGAAAGGAGTTACCTGTATGCCGCGATGTCTGAATTTGGTATCCCCGCAAAACTAATACGGCTATGTAAGATGACGTTGCTCAACACCAATAGCGCCGTCAGAATTGGAAAGGACCTCTCCGAGCCGTTTGATACCAAACGAGGTTTCAGACAGGGTGACTCCCTGTCGTGTGACTTCTTTAACCTGATGTTGGAGAGCATCGTACGAGCCGCAGAACTTAATCGCTCAGGCACAATTTTTTATAAGAGCGTACAATTGCTGGCGTATGCCGATGATATTGACATCATCGGCCTTAACAACCGCGCTGTTAGTTCTGCCTTCTCCAAACTGGATAAAGAGGCAAAGCGAATGGGCCTGGTGGTGAACGAGGACAAAACGAAGTACCTCCTGTCTTCAAACAAACAGTCGGCGCACTCGCGTATCGGCACCCACGTCACTGTTGACAGTTATAATTTTGAGGTTGTAAAAGACTTCGTCTATTTAGGAACCAGCATTAACACCGATAACAATGTCAGCCTTGAAATCCAACGTAGAATCTCTCTTGCCAACAAGTGCTACTTTGGACTAAGTAGGCAATTGAGTAGTAAAGTCCTCTCTCGACGAACAAAACTAACACTCTACAAGACTCTCATCATGCCCGTCCTAACGTATGGCGCAGAAGCTTGGACGATGACAACATCCGATGAAGCGACGCTTGGAGTGTTCGAGAGAAAGATTCTGCGTAAGATTTTTGGACCTTTGCACGTTGGCAACGGCGAATATCGCAGACGATGGAACGATGAGCTGTATGAGCTTTACGACGACATAGACATAGCGCAGCGAATAAAGATCCAGCGGCTACGTTGGCTGGGTCATGTCGTCCGAATGGATACAAACGCTCCGGCTTTGAAAGTATTCGATGCGGTACCAGCTGGTGGTAGCAGAGGAAGAGGGCGGCCTCCTCTGCGTTGGAAAGATCAGGTGGAGAAGGACTTGGCTTCACTTGGTGTGTCCAACTGGCGCCGGTTAGCACGAGAAAGAAACGACTGGCGCGCTTTGTTAAACTCGGCCAAAATCGCGTAAGCGGTTATCGCGCCAATTAAGAAGAAGAAGAAGGCGATTTTCTTGTAAAGATGATATGGCTCCACGCTGGGACGGTACCGTAATTTTAGAGTTTCCTTAATAAGCTGCCAGTTGTCTGGTTCTGGGATGTTGATGATTGCATCCTTTGCAGGTCCTTGTATAATTCTGTAGAAAATGGTTCGAACTGCTTCCTTCATTAGTTCCGCGTTGTTTATTGTAGATAATAGATATCACTGTGCGACAGTGATATTATACTTTTATGGAGACCTAGTACAACTTGTAGGTATAGTAAAACTAAGAAAAATGGTATAGGAGAAATTTCCAATACACCCCCAAAATCTCATTTTATCTCCATAAAACCGTTTTTGAGTTGGTTGATGTGAAGAATCACTCCTAACTTCGCATATTTCCATCCGATTTCGAATTTGTTTTTTTAGTTCGAAAGAACAAAAACAAACCTTTTTGACAGTTTGTTGACAATTTTTCTGAAATGACAACTGACGAGACTGTAGACGGAAGTATTTGGCATTTTTTTATTTTTTCTCTATTTTCAACTTTGACATAATTTTTACTATATTATCCGTTATTGGGGATTTTTTTTAGTACACTGCTCTTATAGCAAATTTAATTTTGAGTCGAATGAGCTATATGTGACTGTAATTGAATTAAAATTAATAAAGTTGTGTGAGTTTTAAGATTTTATTTTTTTTTTACTAATTTGGTATGTAGGTATAACTTACGCTAAATGGGAATAAGGGCGCGTTTCGAAGCATGAAAATGATGACAAGTGTCATTATAAACACATAATATTTATTGGAGTATTGTGCAGTGCAGCACTGTACGGTATGGTACGGTGCGGTACGGTGCAGTACACAACGGAACTGGTTCCAAACTTAAAAATGCATTGGAAACAGCCCTTTATAGTTTAGTATGGTACGGTACATTTGTGTAAGCTTAAAGAAATCGTTGTAGCCATCAACCAGAGCTTTATTACTCTGTAACTTCAAACAATGCTTTTGATCCTATGAGACAATGTCCTGTGAGGGTTCCTACTAAGGTCCTGATTTGAAGTCTACAAAGTTTTATAATACTCTTGGACAGACGTAAATTTAGCCTTGGCCATGTTTGACTAGCAATTTCACAGGTGTTAACGCTAATCCATCTTTGATTTGTAGAACTGATTGGTGCGTCCTCAATAAGAAGCTTACAAGTTGCAAGAGGTACCTCCATAAAATTACTTATGTCTGGCATACATATACCTTCTCTTGCAAGTTGGTGTGCCCTACAGTTCCCTGGTATATCTCTGTGGCCTGGAACACAGCATAAGATTATTCAATATTGCTTAGCCATCTCATTTAGAGATTGGCGGCAACGTATGATACTCCTTGATGTTGTTTGGAATGCATCCAGGGCTCGTAGGGCACCTTGGCTGTCTGATAGAATGCCGATATTCGTCGATGATATTCTGTTTGTCTTTAACAGTGATCTGGTAGTTTAAAGAAATAGAAAGCTCTTCGCAAAATAACCCTAACCTTACACCGGTGTCCATTTTAGATCCGTCCGTGTAGATCTTAACGGGTGTATTGAAAAGGGATTTTCATTAGGAAATTCCTTTTGAAGCAAAGAATGGGAGGGTGATAATCACAGTCACTGGGTATATCCGTGTAGGATTCTAAGATGGTTGAATATCCATGTGTGACAGTCCTCCATTGTGAGCTCGCTTTGAGCCTTAAAGCGGAGCAGGCCGCTGATTATTTGCAAAAGAGATTAGGGGTGGTAGATGTAATAAGATATCCAAAGCCATGGATGGCGTGGTTTTCATGACGCCACATATAGCTATTTCTGCTAATATCTGCACCTTATTCAATAAATTAGAATAGGTTTTTTTCTGCATAGCATACCACCAGACAACATTTCCATGCCAAGGAGCATTAATTCCCCAGGTCTTACCTAAAGGTCTCTTACAGGCATAAAGAGCTAGGTTCACTTTCCGGACTCTTTCTAAGATGTTTGACTTCTAAGTCAGTTTCCTATCTATGTTTAGTCCCAAGTACTTGGTTTCTTCCGAAATGACAAGAGCTTCCCCCTTGAGCATAATTGGGCTTAGGTGAGGGATTCTCTGTTTCCTAGTGAACAATATGAGTTGTGTTTTGTCTGGGTGGACTCCTAGACCACACTTTTCTGCCCACCTAGAAAGTATGTCTAGAGCATTTTGTATTAGGTCTCGTAATGTAGATACAAATTTACCCGAGACAGCAATAACAACATCATCGGTGTAAGCTATCACCTTACAGCCCACCGATTCCAGTATTAACAGAAGTTTATTTACAACTGCTTTCCATAAAAACGGCGAGAGGACTCCTCCTTGCCGTGTACCTCTACTTAATAATCTCCTGAGTACTGATTCTCCTAGTTCCGCTTCAATGATTCTGCTATTTTACATTTTGCCAATGAAGCCTACCAAGTCAGGTTCTACCTCAAGATCAGTGAGTGATGCAGTAATTGCATTTATCCCTTTTCTTATTAGTACGCATGCTCTCGGATTACCTTTGTTGCGAGCATACATGAGTTTATATTTTTGAGTCCTTAGTCCGCACACAAGTCCATGTGATACCCATTGCTCTTGAATCAGGACAATATGACGTCCACCTTTGGCCAGGTGGATTATGAGGATGGCGGACGCAACCCTTGAGTGGTGAAGGTTAATTTGAAGAACCCGTAACATCATGGCTACTAGGCTTCCTCTCCAGCACCGTTTTGTTAGGATCATCTGAGTCTGACGCAAGTAGCTCTTTCTCATCAGTGAGGGTAGTATCTAGTGCTCTATCGAACAATGAAGAGATACTGCCTTCAGTAGATGAGTAAAGCCATGTCAAGTGTTCCTCGAGAATTTCACTAAGTCACCGATTTTAGGGCAAGATGTCTCGTTGTGTAGTCAAAGTCATGTTAACGCTGTTCTATAAATATTTCGCGCAAATTCCAATTTTAGCAATTGTTATTAACAATCAAAATTTTAAGCAAGATTAAATTGAAAAGTTAATTACTCCAAAACTACAATAGATAATGACGTGAAATTTTGCATACCATTCAAGTATTGTCTGTACTATTTTTCAAGAGTTAATAACTCTTTTTATTTTGACAAAAATATAAATAAATAATAACTTTTTGTAATCAGTTGCATTTTTTCATGTTTTCTTCACGCTGTTAAACAATCGGACTTACGCATAATTGTGCGGAAAACGCTTACCTTTAATAATCTGAAAATAGAATTTTGTACTTTTACTCTATTTCCGAGATATTGACTGTTTTGTAACTTGATGCGCTCGACGGTAGCATTGCTGCCATCGGCTGATCGGTCGCGCGGCGGCTTGAGGGACCGCACAAACTGAAGCAGTGTACAACTAATTTCATTAAAATAATTATATTGTATTAAAAGTCCGAAAGATTCCAACTATAGTACAATACATTTTTACCATAATATGACAGTTTTATTTACGTTTCTTTCTTTTATTTGCTGATAGTATTTTCAAACAAAGAATCGTCTTTTGAAAAAAATCGACTGTGACTTTTTTTCCAATCGTAGGTTGAATCTGGTGATATTGCCGCGCATTTTTTATCGCTACACCTCCTTTGATGCGGCTTTGATATTTTTTTTCATGAGCATCATGCTCAAGTTGTGAGCAAAAATCAAAATCGATTGTTTTGAAAACATTTTCGCCCATTCATAGAGAGCTTCAAGGTTACTTATATGATCCCCGCTTACACGTTGCATACTTGCTTTATGTGCTAATCTCTTCACAGCTCCTCCAACTCCATCGCACGCTCCTTTTCCATGAGACGTTGCGAAAAAATTCCATTCAGCGTCGATCGCAAAATCATTCTTATGATGATATAAATTTATAACATTAAATTTGTTTTTGTACTGTGAACATGCCCCATCAGAGAAGTAAAAATTTTTTTTCACATTTCTACATCCAAATTTCTTTTTCAAATACTTCACATGTCGTGCATTGAATAAATGGACCGAATTCGCGTCATGAGTCAATTTTCCAGATATTATCACAAAACTAAGATGATAAGCTACTCCATCTTTGCGATAATATAATATAACATAAGGATGGAGAGTAGCTTGAGTATTAGACCAATGATGGGATTGGATTGCAACTTGAATCTGGAAAGTGTAATTTTCTTAACTGACAACATATTCTTCATCGGATACAGCTTTCTCTGTTTCTTGCACAATTTCGCATCTGTAATAGAAATATTCTTAATCATGCATGATGTACTATAATGAAAATGCAGATTTTTTTATTTAGCCACTTCCCACAAAGTGCTTTTGAACGCCTCATAAAGGTTTACAAAACGCCCTTCATGGACACGTGGAATTTTTTGAATTATGCAGTTACCGGTCAGTGTTCACCCATTGACTGTATGTGATTTCTTCAACTTCATTTTCGGTCAAAGTTTGTTTAATGTGTTCCATGACTGCTGATACTCCGGGACATGCTTTGCAATCACGCAAAAAACAATGGGGCGTCGAATTTTCGCAGACACACTGTTTTATCAAATCGCCCATATTCTCCTGAAAATTTACTTTACATTTTTTTAATTCATGCCTGATTCCATAAATTTTCAAAGCCACATTCTGATGCGTTTTACACACGCAAACTTTGTGCGTCAAAAGAATCTATAGAGCTATCCGACGTCTCACTTTCTGCACTTTGAGTAGGACTGAAAAAAGAAACGTGCACGCTGCTTCAGTTTGCGCGGTCCCTCAAGCCGCCGCGCGACCGATCAGCCGATGGCAGCAATGCTACCGTCGAGCGCATCAAGTTACAAAACAGTCAATATCTCGGAAATGGAGTAAAAGTACAAAATTCTATTTTTAGATTATTAAAGGTAAGCGTTTTCCGCACAATTATGCGTAAGTCCGATTGTTTAACAGCGTGAAGAAAACATGAAAAAATGCAACTGATTACAAAAAGTTATTATTTATTTATATTTTTGTCAAAATAAAAAGAGTTATTAACTCTTGAAAAATAGTACAGACAATACTTGAATGGTATGCAAAATTTCACGTCATTATCTATTGTAGTTTTGAAGTAATTAATTTTTCAATTTAATCTTGCTTAAAATTTTGATTGTTAATAACAATTGCTAAAATTGGAATTTGCGCGAAATATTTATAGAACAGCGTTAACATGACTTTGACTACACAACGAGACATCTTGCCCTAAAATCGGTGACTTAGTGAAATTTTCGAGGATCACTTGACATGGCTTTACTCAGATGCCTTTCTTAGCGCTGTAGCAGTGTTAGGACCGGAGCCAAATTCCGCCGTGGGCCTATCTCAGCTCCAACCGGGTCCTTTAAATTAGACGTCTTGTCCTTATTATAGACCCTCAGTGTTATGGACGAAAACCCAAAGCTTGCTGCATCATCAGATCGCGCCAGTTCAACCACCGAGTCCCGGCAGACTACGAAAGTAGCGCTTCGGTACTCACCCTTGGGATCGCCCAGCTTTGTGACCTTCCAAGACGATGTAGGGTCCTCCAGATTACATACCCGAAGCATTTCAAGGATCATTTGAGAGCTGATGGCTCCGCTGGTAACCAGGCCTTAGCTCTTGGTAAACTGGGGATGTCATCCCTTGAAATTACCTCGAGTTCAAACCCAGGCCATCCTTCGTCGATCTTTGAAAAGGCTATTTTGTAAAGATCAGTTGATCTCTGATCGGCGCAGGCGATAAGCTTCCAGTGGATTCTCCTTCAAAATTTGGAAGAAAACGCTTGAGAGCCTGGCCTCCACTTTCTTCCAATTGTCAAGCGAAATAGTGCCATCAGGGTTGCTTTTATCAATCACCGCCCACAGCTGTTCGGCTCTGACAGCTTCGCTGTATGTAACTGGAGAAGTTTTGGTGTTTCGAGGCTTCTTCAACGTGCTGGGGCTGCTGGGTGGGTCGTCCGACAACTGACGTTTTGGGTTCGGTTCAGAACCCCGAGGGGACTCCTCTGTTACCTTTTCGCCCAGCTAAATGAGTGCTTCTGTTTGACAGATCACTCCCCCTCTGGAATCGTCTTTTAAGCGCTCCAGTAGCCTGAAGGCAGCTCGTCTCTCCTTGTAGCCATGCCGTGCAAGCTCTGCTCCTGTCCTGGTATCAGTCGTTTCAGACTCAGTTTTACCGCCTTTACCAGTGCTAGTTCCGGTGTTGGTGGCACAGGAAATTGACTCCTCGGCCAGAGGTTTATTGTTATTTAGTTCCGCCACTTCTGCTGTTGCCAGGTGTTCGCAGCAGCACTAATTGGTATTTTCGATATTCGCATCACTAAATGGCGGGATCATAACTACAACTGTAATTCTCTGAATGTACTAAAATTCTTCGTATTTCCTTCTTATTTCATTCTTGTATACATATATACGAGTATGTACCAACATACATAAGTGTAGCATAAATTTATATTGTGACAACTTAAAAACTCACTTCTACCACGATCATGAAACAATAAAGTTGTAAATCATATTAGTGCTTATTTTTTATTTGAAATTAATTGCATACATAGGTGGTGCAAAACAGCTCCTCCTCGAAGCATTGGTGACCCCGACGTGATCGGGTTAGAAGTCTTTTCGCGTTATAACTATTCGAGTTTTAACTAAATAAAATTTTTGCTCATTTGCGTGCAAGCAAAAATTTGAGTGCAGTTATTGAATCTGTAAATAAATTAAATTCGTTCGTCAGTACATAACCGCATAACGGAGGTATCGGCTGATAATACAGCTACTCCTATTTTTTCGCATCTGTCGTGCTGCACACATTTAATTGTATTGCCAAAATGTCCAAAGGCAGCAAATCGAAAAAGGGTATCGACAACACATCATAAAAGAAAAGTGCGTCGATTAAGCACCAATTAATTGCGTTAAACAAATCATTGTCGTCGCATTGTCTTGGTGAACTTGATGAAGCTGAACTTTCTGTCCACATGGAGTACGTCGAAAGCATTCACGACCACTTTGACTACGTGCATTCTATTCTCGAAGACGCTGATCCAGGCGAACTAGATGGAGTAGGCCGAGCAGAATTTTTCGACGTGTACCTAGAAGTCAAAGCAAAGCTGTCGCGTGAGCTCAATTCGCATCGGAAGACAAACGTAAGGCATTCATCGACTGCTAGGCATTTCGCATTGGAAGAATCGCCGTCAACGTTATTCTCATCGCAAAGAAAGTCTCGCCTTCCTGAGCTGAAAATACCGAAATTTAGTGGAGCGTACATTGATTGGCCTACTTTTTTTGTCATGTTCAGTAGCGTTATTGACAAGGACCTCGTGTTAAGCAAAGTGGAGAAACTCCAACATTTACGCGCTAGTCTACAAGGAGTCGCTTTGGAAACAATTTGCTCACTAGAACCGGTTGAGGAGAATTATGACAAGGCCATTGCCCTATTAAAAAATCGATTTGATAACAAATTACTTATTTTTCAGGCTCGCATTAGGGCGATTATCGAGTTGAAGAGTGTTGATAAAGGTTCAGCCAATCGTTTGCGCGAGTTGTGCGACAATTTTAATTCCCATCTTCGTGCACTTAACACCATGGCAACACCAGAACAAATATCGGATGGTTTGCTCATACATCTTGTTACTAGAAAGTTCGATCAGAAGACGCAGGAGAAGTGGGAGGAAGACTTGCGCACGCAGACATTGCCAACTTTGAATTCAATGGCCTCATTTCTGGAGAAGCGGTGCCGAATTATGGAAAATTTGGAAAGTGCTACGCAAACACTTAGCAATCAGATTGGCAAACATTCGAATGCAAATAAAGGTATTAGAAACGCTTTGGTAGCATCCTCAAGTAGCTCTAGCTTTTGCATATTTTGCGATTCGAAAGAACATTACATAAATAGCTGTTTAAAATTTTTGAATTTGTCGCCGAATTTGCGCTACAAAGAAGCTAAGCGATTGCAACTTTGCTTAAATTGCCTACGCAAGGACCATAGTTTACAACGGTGTAAGTCTGGGCATTGTCGTCATTGCCCAGGCAAACACAATTCGCTTCTCCATATGAACCCGCTTACCTCGTCTATATCCCCGTCTTCAAACCTACCAACAATTGAAGCTACAGCCCCTTCACAGCAAACACTCATTTCATCGTTAACTTCAAGTACAGTCGCTCAAGCCCCAAAATCGGGCGCCAATAGTAATGTGTTGCTTGCTACAGCTATACTTTCAGTTAAAAATCGTTCAGGTGACTTCGTTCCATGTCGTGCTATTCTCGACTCGGGCTCTCAAATAAATTTTGTAACCGCTCGCTTGGCAAATATGCTGCAACTTCCATTCAAACAATCTGCAATTTTGATTTCCGGTATCGGCGAATCAAACTTTGTTGCCGACAAAGAGATTGACGTTTTCGCACAGTCGCAAGATAAAGGCTACAACACTTCGTTCACTGCTGTGGTCACACCCAGTATTACAGATTATGGACCTAACTTCAGCCTTTCTTCGGAATGGATACGTCAAACATTAATCTAGCAGATCCATTATTCTTTAAAGTCCATCGCATTGACTTGCTTATCGGCGCGGGTTTGTTTTTTGATTTGATGTGCGTTGGCCAAATACGCATTGCTAGTAATTTGCCATTACTGCAAAAAACTCGACTGGACTGGGTTGTCGCTGGTGGTGTTTCATATACCAACAAACAATCATCCTCACTCGCTGCCTGCAGCAAAAACATATTTGAACATCAGCATAATAACTCATTGAACGATATCGTAAATCGATTCTGGGAAATAGAGAATTGCTTCGACTCTGCTCCCCCTTCATCTAAAGAAGATGACTGGTGCGAGCAACATTTCAAGAAATATTTCTCTCGGCTTACTTCGGGAGAGTATTCAGTGCGTTTGCCAACAAAAACAGGCTTTAGCGATCTTGGCGACTCATACAATCGTGCTCTTCGCAGATTTAAAAGCTTAGAGCGAAAATTGGAAAATAATCATAACTTAAGAACTCAATATATTCATTTTATGAGTGAGTACATATCGCTGAGCCACATGTCACTGGCGACACCTGGGGCAACAACAAAAACATTTTTTCTACCGCACCATTGCGTGCAAAAGTTTGACAGTACAACGACAAAACTTCGCGTCGTATTCGATGGCTCCGCAAAAACAACAACAGGCTACTCGTTGAATGATCTTTTGCTAGCGGGTCCAACTATTCAAGCAAACTCTCTTACAATTTCGTTTTCGTAAATTCGCTCTGTGCGGAGATATATGCAAAATGTACCGATGCGTACGTATGACATCTCCAGACGAATATCTGCAATGTATTTTATGGCGCGAGAACCCACTCGATGAGGTAAAGATATACAAGTTAGACACTGTAACATACGGAACAAAAACTGCCGCCTTTCTTGCAATACGAGCTATGCATCAACTTTCGTACGGTGAAGAAGGGTCATTTCCAATAGGTGCAAATATCGTGAGGAGAGACTTTTGTGTTGACGATCTCATTTCAGGCGGAGATACTATAGAACAGTGGTCGCCAACCTTTTCAATGTGTTGAGCTACTTTCAAGATTTTGAAATAAACAGCGAGCTACTTGCACAAGCCAACATAAATTAAATAATACACAGTTATATTCGACATACAATACATGTATTTATTTTACTAATATACGTTCTATATAAGTTATCATATCATGCCTGCCCTAATATTTGACCCAGCAGTTAGCATTGCTTTGATCTTGTTTTTCACAAACAAATACGCCGTCTATAAATTCTGCCTAGTAATCATCAGTAACAATGAAAAACAGCAAATCCCTTTACGGTACCCAGACACCCAACTAAGAGCATTATTGCTTAACAACAGCTTAGCAATATGATCGGGTCAGTCAAGCATTACGGAAACAACATGATAATAGGCTTGAGTTTGCAATAAACATTAAAGCAACTCCACAATAGAATTGGGTAGGTCAGGCATTGCAGCAACAACTTAACAGTGGCGTTCGCTAACAATGCATCCCAATAACAGTATCACCAAACACACAAGATCAAGGCATATGACAACAACAACAACATAGAAAGACAAAGGGTATTTAAGGTGGCAGCTTAGAATAAGAAGAGAGTAATTTTCAGTCATTGATTGACAACGATAAGTCGTGGTCGGGACAATTAATTTAGCTCTCGTAAGGACTAAATAAATATATGTAAGAGTAGCTGGAATAAAGTTTATTTCAAAAAAGTAAAAGGGGTTTTAATATTGTATAAAGTGAAAAACTTAACTTATATAATAAACTTATGACTTATAGTGCTTATACTTATGCATAACAACATCCATGTTCACACCTATCAATCGTAACAAAATTTTTTGCAGTCATAATGGCAAATCACAAGGGACTTAAAAAACCAACAAAACAGTAATAGTACATTATTATATAAATAAAATATGGGCAGATAAAAAGAGCATATTTAATGAGAAGGTTGACATTCTGACTTATCGATAATTTTTTTAATATTTGCAGTATAATTTGATACAGTCATTCGAATACAGTTATCCAAATGTATATCTGTAAGCCGATTGCGGTATTTATTTATAATAAATTTCATATTGGAAAAAGAAGATTCACACAAATAAGTTGAACTGAATAACGCTTTCACTTTCAACGCAACACGACATAAAACTGAATACTTATCTTTACTTACTAAAGTCCATATACATTTTGTATTTGAACCTAAAGATTTTAAAGTCAAGTCACTTTGTAAAGCCATCAGTTCCATTTCTGTCACAGCAATGTCTTCGCCAAAGTTGTTCATAACACAAGTTGCAAACTGTTGTATATCTATGAAGGGTGAAACAACAAATTGCGTCACTAAAGCAATTTTGCTGAAATCCTTGAAACGATTTTTGAAGTTTTCCTTCAAGTTAGAAACTATTTCCATATGATATTTACTGTCATAGGGTTCTAATAGATTTTTGGATATCTTTTCGGAAAGAATATGAAAATGCTTAGTATCGCGGTTTTTTAGGTTTTGTTCCCAAAATTCAAGTTTTGTAATAAATGCATTTATATCAGAAATCATTTCCGCTAATTCTTTATCCCTGCCTTGAAACTGCAAGTTAAGCTCATTTAATTTCTCTGTAATGTCCACAAGAAAACCAAAATCTCTGAGCCAAGTCGAATTTTCCAGTTCAGGAAACGGTTCATCGCGTTCTTTGAAAAATTGGAGTATAGCAGGCAGGACATCATTGAAACGTTTGAGCACTCGTCCTCTGCTTAACCATCGCACTTCAGAGTGAAGAAGTAGCTCTCCGTATTGACAGTCAATTTCATCAGCCAAGGTTTTAAATAATCTTCTTTGTAACGCTTGAGCTCTAATCTTGTTCACAATTTTCACCACCAGTTTCATAACGTTGTTCAATTTTAGAAAATTTCCACATAATGCTTGCTGATGTATAATACAGTGGTAACTAAAAAATTGTGGAAAACTTTCATCCTTATGACATAGCGCCACGAGCCCCTTATCACAGCCCACCATAGCTGGAGCACCGTCAGTTGTCAGGCCTACCATTTTTGATATTGGAATTTTCTCAGAAGAGTTGAGATTTTTTAAATGAGAAAACAGCTCTAGCCCAGTAGTATGTCCTTTGAGTGGAATAAACTTCAAAAGATCTTCTTTAATTCTAAAATCACTAAAAGCCATCCTGACAAATATGGCCATCTGTGAGGTGTCAACTACATCTGTTGATTCATCCAGTTGCAGTGAAAAATAAATACAGTTATCTAAGTCACTTCTTAACTGTAAAAAAAAAACTGTAACATTGCTCATTACTTCTACTCGCCTCGTCACTGTATAAGCAGAAAGTTGCATAGATTTTATAGCAGACACTATTTCGTCTTTATTTCTAAAGTTGGCGAATAAAGAATCTGCAGCTTCCAAAAATGCTTGTTTTATGATTTCCCCGTCTTCATAAGGTTTTTTCTTTTGTGCAATTATCTGGGAAACACGATAAGGTGCTTCAGTTGCACCCTTATTTTTGTCGATTGTTTTCAAAAATATTGACTGTTGTCCAATTAACTGGATTTTTAAATGTTTCAGTTTTTCTTTTCTGGTGGCAGAATTTAACGGAAATGCCTTCTCAAAATTCGAATGTACAGTTTTATGATGACTCTCAATATTTCCTTTTTTAGGAACTGACACAGATGTATTACATAACAAACAAACACTTTTGCCTTTAACTTCTGTGAAGAAGTATTGTTCTTCCCATTCCGAATGGAAATGGTATGTCTTCGCCTTCTTACTACTGCTTGCCATAATGTTTCGAACTCTAACCCAACCGCTGCACGCAGAACGTTGATAATGCCGTTCAGTATTAAACTGAGCGCAAGGTCGACGTGCATTGCGTATATATAAAGCCAAAAAATTCTCGAACACGCTAATCGGTTCCAGCCGATCCTAGAACGGAGACGCGACTTCGCGACGTGTTTGTCGGCGCGAAATCGCTTACCGCAGTGTTGCCGCTGTTTATCTATTTATTATGAAATTTGCTAATACTGGTATGATTTTCAGTCTTTCGGATTTTTTGCAACGTGAGCAGCGCGAGCTACCAGAATTGCCTTTGCGAGCTACCAGTAGCTCGCGATCGACGGGTTGGCGACCATTGCTGTAGAAGAAGTGGTTGAGATCAGACGTCAGGTTAAAGGCGCGCTGCAAGGTGTTCTTGACTCAGATTGCGAGAATCTTCTTAAATTCCACGATGAAAGTGATGTTGCAAAGACTCTTGGCCTCATCTGGACCCTGAAACTGATAACTTCTTATTCTCATTTTCGCCTATTGTTAATAACGCACGCACGACAAAACGCACGATACTTTCATATATTGCTAAAATTTATGATCCGCTTGGCTTGGTTTCGCCAGTCATTACGAAAGCAAAAATTTTCCTGCAAATCCTTTGGAAGGAAAAACTGCAGTGGGGCGAAAGCTTGCCTCAGTTGTTGCAAACTACCTGGAACGACATTTGTGTACAGCTTGATAAGCAGCTTTAAATTTCCTCGCTTTGTATTGACGCCTAATTCTAGTTGGGAGATTCACGCGTTCTGCGACGCAAGCTTGGCGGCGTTTGGTGCATGTGTATACATTCGTTCGGAGTCTGATGGTATTTTAAAATCATGCTTACTTTGTGCAAAGTCGAGAGTCTCGCCTCTGAAGAGTTTAACTACGTTTAAGAACTGTCCGCAGCCTTGCTGCTTGCGGAATTGGTGGCACCCATTTCACTAGATTTTCCACAATCTCACACCGTTCACTGCTGGTCAGACTGAATGGTCACTCTATCATGGCTTCGTGAACAACCATCAAATTTTAACATTTTTGTGTCAAATAGAGTTAGCCAGATACAAACACTAACCAAAGGTATGACTTGGCATCATGTGCCTACTTCTTTGAATCCGGCAGATATTCTTTCGAGGGGGGCACTCCAAAAGAATTACTAAATTCTAAACTTTGGAGAAGTGGTCCACAATTTTTGTCAGGAAGGCAATCGGATTGGCCTAATCTCCTGGATTTGTTAACTGATTTACCCGAACGGCGACGTAAAGTCTTAGTTGCTTCTCAACTACGAGACATAACGCTCGATTGCAAGTACCACAACTCCTTTGAAAGGTTGCAGCGCATCTTTGCCTACATTTACAATTTTTGCCAACCGCACTGTACTCGCGTTGATGGCCGACCGTTGACTCCGCTGAATATTAAAATGGGTACACATTTGCTAATCCGTAACATTCAACAAATTCATTTTGCAGCTGAGCTCAAGGCGCTAAGATTCGACAAGAAACTTAATTCGTCAAGTAAGCTACACTCATTAAATCCGTTTATCGACTCATTTGGGCTTCTTCGTGTTGGAGGACGTCTACAAAATTCTTTATTGGACTTTGAAGCAAAACATCCACCTTTGTTGCCAAAACATCATCCGGTCACAAACGCAATAATTGACCACTTTCATCGCAAATATCTACACGCTGGACCGCAGAGCGTACTGGCTTCAATTCGGCAGAAATATTGGCCAATTGGCGGTCGCAAGACTGTTGCTAGCGTTATAAGTAAATGCATTCGTTGCTTCCGTTTGAAACCAATCAACTATGAGCATATCATGGGAAGCCTTCCAGCCGACAGGGTTCAGGCTAACAGAACATTTTTCAACACTGGCATCGACTATTGTGGACCATTTTACTACAAGTCGGAAGTTCGCACCAGGCCACCCATTAAATGCTACATATGCGCTTTTGTCTGCCTCAGCACGAAGGCTTGTCATCTGGAGCTTACTCAGGACCTTTCTACATCATCGTTTTTAACAGCTTTGAAAATATTTATTTGCACAAGAGGCAAACCGCACACCATTTGGTCAGACAATGCAACGAACTTCGTTGGCGCTAAAAACGAGTTGCAAGAGTTAAGTCAATTGTTCTCAAGCAATTCCCATAACACTGAAGTCACTAATCAATGCAACTTGGAAGGCATCTCTTGGAAATTTATTCCGCCGCGTTCACCACATTTTGGTGGATTATGGGAGGCGGCTGTTAAGTCAGCGAAATTTCACTTTCTCCGCACTGTTGGCCTCTCAATCCTGACATTCGAAGAGCTTCATACTCTTGTATGTGAAATCGGAGCAATAGTTAACTCTCGTCCACTTTATCCAATTTCAGAGAATCCAGATGATTTCAACGTGCTCACTCAAAGCATTTTCTCATAGGTGCTCCATTTACATCTGTCGTTGAACCAGACGTAACCGGCCTCGATATCAGTCGCTTAAGCCGATGGCAGCGTGTTTGTCATATGCAGCAGGTATTTTGAAAAAGGTGGAGCAGTTCTCACTGCTGCAAGAACGAGTTAAGTGGCGAAAATCAACTGGGATTGTTCAAGTTGGAAATATGGTCATTTTGAAAGAAGAAAACCTTCCACCACTAAAATGGCGACTAGGACGCGTGGAGAGTTTAATTCGCGGCGCCGATGGTGTGGCTGGTATCGCCATCATCCGCACTGCCAATGGATTAGTCCAGCGAGCTGTGGGAAAAATTGTTCGCAGCAGCACTAATTGGTATTTTCGATATTCGCATCACTAAATGGCGTGATCATAACTACAACTGCAATTCTATCAATGTACAAAAATTCTTTGTATTTCCTTCTTATTTCATTCTTATATACATATATACGAGTATGTACCAACATACATAAGTGTAGCATAAATTTATATTGTGACAACTTAAAAACTCACTTCTACCGCGATCATGAAACAATAAAGTTGTAAATCATTTTAGCGCTTATTTTTTATTTGAAATTAATTGCATACATAGGTGGTGCAAAACAGCTCCTCCTCGAAACACCAGGTTTGTCCTTAGCGCCAGCTTCCGCCGTACGAAATGGGCTAGCCTCGTACTGACACTTCCACTAGGCTTGATTATCCCGGCTTCCGTTGTACTAAAAGAAATCTGGTTTCACCCAGATTTGGGGGTAGAAGCAATAGCTTCCTTTGCATTTAAGGACTGCTTGTCCGTAGAGGTTGTTTGTTTGAAGGACTCCATCTGCTTCGTACGATCACCGTCCACCGTGGCAGACATGGTGATCTTATAAAAAGGAAGGGGAAACATAATGGTCTACCGTGGCAGCGCCCCATACCACGGCAAGGTCATGATTACACCCCGAGGTGACCCGGTATCGAGGAACCTCCCTAGAAATACAATCGGACAGAAAACCCCCAGACTGCAAACCACCCAATACAGGGTTTGATTAAAAAGTAATGAGCCTTATTTTTTTTAAGCAGTTTTATTAAACCTTTTGGCTAATACAACTAATATTCTTCCAAAAAGAAGCCTTGAGCGTCAATACACCGCTGGTAGTGGTCCTTCCACTGCAGGAAACATTTTTTAAGCTCATCCGCCGGAATCGCGTTCAATTCGGCTGTCACCTCGGATGGATCGCCTCGATGGAGTCGAAACGCCTCCCCTTCAGTTTCTTTTCAAGAAGAAGTCCGGAAGGGACAGGTCTGGGCTGTAGGGAGGGTGGGGAAGCACCGGAACCCCCACCTTGGCCAATGCAGAAGTGCAGAGGAAGGCGATGTGTGCCGGCGCATTGTCGTGATGAAGGGTCCAATTGTTGACAAGGTCAGGCCGAACCTGGACGACGCGGTTTTTCAGCCGAAGGAGCACTTCTTTGTAAAATGCCGCGTTTACATTGCTTCCTGGACTGTTTGCGTCATCGAAGGCCTTCCAGATCGCTGTCCGTCTTCAACGTCCTTCCGGCCTTCCTTGAACGACTTGTACCACCGTTTTACATGTGCACTGGACAGAGATTGGTCCCCGTAGGCCTCCTTGAGTAGCCCAATGGTTTCGGTACTCGTTTTGTTTAGCTTTACGAGAGGATGGTTCCATGTGTAGAAGTCCACGCAAGTGGGGAAAGTTACTGATCGCCATTCACTTGGGAGTGGCCAGGACGATTCTTCTACATATGGTTCAAGCAGCTCACAACGGCCGGGATTAGCCCACGTATCCTCTGGGTAGCTTCCGAACACCCGTTCGGGAGTGAGCTAACGTGAGATGGCGAAGCATTCCAGGACAGCTGGTTGTGCGCTGGGTTTGGGACCCGCCACTTAAAAATCCCCCCCAATGAAAAGAATTAACAAGCCTCGGATGAGAACTGCCTATACTGATGACGACCCCTGCAAACGAAATAAGGAATATGATTTGAGGGCATGCACCTGGAATGTCCGGTCCCTTAATGGGGAAGGCGCCTCTGCCCGGCTGGTTGATGTCCTCGTGAGAGTAAAGGCTGACATCACTGCCATCCAAGAGATGCGATGGACGGGGCAAGGTAAGAAAACCATAGGACCTTGCGACGTCTACTACAGCTGCCATGTAAAGGAGCGCAAATTCGGTGTCGGATTTGTTGTGGGAGAGAGACTTCGTCGCCAAGTACTGTCGTTCACTCCGGTGGACGAGCGTCTCGCAATAATCCGCATCAAAGCGCGATTTATTAACATCTCGCTAATTTGCGCCCACGCCCCGACGGAAGAGAAGGACGACGCGACCAAAGATTCCTTCTATGAGCGCTTGGAACGCTCCTATGAGCGCTGCCCCCGCCACGACATAAAAATCGTGCTTGGCGACTTCAACGCCAGGGTGGGCAAGGAGGGAATTTTTGGTCCCACAGTCGGAAAATTCAGCCTGCACAACGAAACATCCGGTAACGGACAGAGGCTGATCGACTTCGCCGGGGCCCGAAACATGGTAGTCTGCAGCACCAGATTCCAGCATAAAAAGATACACCAAGCTACCTGGCTGTCTCCTGATCGAAAAACGCGAAACCAGATCGATCATGTTGTGATAGATGGAAGACACGCTTCTAGTGTATTAGATGTACGCACGATCCGAGGACCCAACATCGACTCGGATCATTACCTGGTTGCAGCCAAGCTGCGCACCCGCCTCTGTGCAGCAAAAAACGTGCATCTACCTACGCAAAGAATGTTCGACATCGAAAAGCTGCAATCACAACAGACAGCCAGAAGATTCGCCACTCGACTCCTGCTCTCGGAGAGCACTGCCCAACAAACCGGCATGCGCGAGCAATGGAGCAACATTTCTCGTTCCCTACGTACCGCCGCCGAAGAAGAAATCGGATTCCGGCGAGCCCGAAAAAACAATTGGTACGACGAGGAATGTCATGCTGCCGCAGAAAGAAAGGATGCCGCCTATAGAGCCACGCTGCGATCGGGCGCAACGCGAGCCATGTGGGATCGCTACAGAGAGCTGAAAAAGGAAGAGAGACGTATTATCCGACAGAAGAAACGAGAGGCCGAAATATGTGAGTGCGAGGAGCTTGAGATGCTGGCCAATAGGAACAACGCCCGAAAATTTTACCAGAAAGTTCGGCGGCTTACAGAAGGTTTTAAGACCGGGGCGTTTTCCTGTAAGAACAAAGACGGCGATCTGGTGACTGACGTACAGAGCAATCTTAAATTATGGAGGGAACACTTCTCGAACCTGTAAAACGGTGACAGCTGCGCATGTCATAGAGAATGTGAAGATCCCGATACCCCAATCGTTGACGACGGAATTGTCGCTCCGTTACCCGACCATGATGAGGTGAGAATAGCAATATCACGGCTAAAGAACAACAAAGCCGCGGGCGCCGACGGACTGCCGGCTGAGCTATTCAAACATGGCGGCGAGGAGCTGGTAAGGTGCATGCATCAGCTCCTATGCAGAATATGGTCGGATGAAAGCATGCCTGCCGATAGGAATTTAAGTGTGCTCTGCCCAATCCATAAGAAGGGCGATCCTGCAATTTGTGCCAATTACCGCGGGATTAGTCTTCGAAATATCGCCTATAAGGTTCTAGCGAGCGTATTGTGTGAAAGGCTGAAGCCCACCGTCAACCAACTGATTGGACCTTATCAGTGTGGCTTCAGACCTGGAAAGTCTACCATCGGCCAAATATTCACAATACGCCAAATCTTGGAAAAGACCCATGAAAGGAGAATCGACACACACCATCTTTTCGTCGACTTCAAAGCTGCATTCGACAGTACGGAAAGGAGTTACCTGTATGCCGCTATGTCTGAATTTGGTATCCCCGCAAAACTAATACGGCTATGTAAGATGACGTTGCTCAACACCAGCCAAACACCGCCGTCAGAATTGGAAAGGACCTCTCCGAGCCGTTTGATACCAAACGAGGTTTCAGACAGGGTGACTCGCTGTCGTGTGACTTCTTTAACCTGATGTTGGAGAGCATCGTACGAGCCGCAGAACTTAATCGCTCAGGCACAATATTTTATAAGAGCGTACAATTGCTGGCGTATGCCGATGATATTGACATCATCGGCCTTAACAACCGCGCTGTTAGTTCTGCCTTCTCCAAACTGGATAAAGAGGCAAAGCGAATGGGTTTGGTGGTGAACGAGGACAAAACGAAGTACCTCCTGTCTTCAAACAAACAGTCGGCGCACTCGCGTATCGGCACCCACGTCACTGTTGACAGTTATAATTTTGAGGTTGTAAAAGACTTCGTGTATTTAGGAACCAGCATTAACACCGATAACAATGTCAGCCTTGAAATCCAACGTAGAATCTCTCTTGCCAACAAGTGCTACTTTGGACTAAGTAGGCAATTGAGCAGTAAAGTCCTCTCTCGACGAACAAAACTAACACTCTACAAGACTCTCATCATGCCCGTCCTAACGTATGGCGCAGAAGCTTGGGCGATGACAACATCCGATGAAGCGACGCTTGGAGTGTTCGAGATAAAGATTCTGCGTAAGATTTTTGGACCTTTGCACGTTGGCAACGGCGAATATCGTAGACGATGGAACGATGAGCTGTATGAGCTTTACGACGACATAGACATAGCGCAGCGAATAAAGATCCAGCGGCTTCGTTGGCTGGGTCATGTCGTCCGAATGGATACAAACGCCCTGGCTTTGAAAGTATTCGATGCGGTACCAGCTGGTGGTAGCAGAGGAAGAGGGCGGCCTCCTCTGCGTTGGAAAGATCAGGTGGAGAAGGACTTGGCTTCACTTGGTGTGTCCAATTGGCGCCGGTTAGCACGAGAAAGAAACGACTGGCGCGCTTTGTTAATCTCGGCCAAAATCGCGTAAGCGGTTATCGCGCCAATTAAGAAGAAGAAGAAAATCTTAACGCACTTTTAAAACAGCTTTCATGCGCGGATCGATGTTGACTGCACCGCTGTTGCCAGCGAACTGGGACCGGTTTCTAGTGGAAGGGAAACGTCCAACGATCATTTTCCCTCACCAGCCGATTCGGTTGACTGCTTGGCATACGCTCCGCGCGGGAAGGCTCATTGCTTTTCAATCAAACCCTGCAGGCACGGATCGCATGTCACCTTGGGTTATGGGGGGGCGAGGAGAGGAGATGATGAGATGATGGGGTTTAGGATTAACAGGGATCTTCGTCGGTACGGTGATCTTCATATGGTGATTGAATGGCCACCAATTTTGCCGTAAAGCGGATGGATGGTTAACCAATCCTCATATGGAGCTTCCCTCTTGGTTCATGTTGAGTTGGTCTCCATGATATGGGTGTCAACCCACCGCTTAAGCCTCCTTCCCGCTGCAAGGAGACCAACATGATAAGGAATCTCAAGTTAAGTAAAACAAAAATAGTTTATGTATGTTTACTATTCGAAATATTGCAGTTGTAGAATTAGAATATTGTGTTCTTAAAACTATGTTAGTTTCTAAGAAATAATGATTTTATTATAATCTAGATATTAAAAAAAGTAAACAACTATTATGTCGCAATAACAAATTTTTGTTGGTTTTTTCAAATTTAATATTAACGACTCGCGTTTACGCACTTAAATCGTATTTGAATTGCTGATTAAGAATTTTTTTGAATGTAGTGGAAATTTTGAAGTATAGTCCTTCACGCCTTACAGTAAGTTTTGTAGATCTTCTTCGTAAGTTTTCTATTGCACGATTGAATAAGTTTAACACCACGCTCAGCAGTGTCGTGAACGACTTTAATTTTGCTTACAATTTCCAATCCTTTTTGAAATTCGCGTCCTGGTCCCAAAAATCAGGATCATTCTTTAAAAACTCTTTGGAAATACCGAGACGTTCAAAAAAACTCCATGTATGTAGCGTTATAAAATTTGATAACTGTTTTTTCACAAATGTCCCAACATCAGTCACTTTCAATTGTATACGTTTGCATGGTTCGACATCGCAATCACAGAAGCATTATGATTTTTCACCATTCTTCTTTTCTCCGTTTTGGGGATATTTTTGTCAAAGAATGAAAACGCAATGCTTTCATTTGATAAATAGGTATCATAAATGATTACATATCTTGCCAATAACTGCTGCTGATAATTTTTTTTCAATCTTTTGATAATGATAAATATCTAGCAGAAATGTTAAATCTTGATTGTTTGCTTCAGCAGCAGCAGTGGAACAAAAACATACTTTAACGTAGAAGTCTACTATAAAAATACATACATATATCGCGTAAACTCTGTTCTTCACGTACTCTTAACTTAAATTCGTTTCTGAATATATTCATTTTCAAAGAATAAATAGCTTTGGACATTCAACGTGCGTGATGCCTAGGTCCAGGCAGACGGAAACCAACTTTCTCTTTCGATAAAATTTCAAAAAAGATTAAAGTAAGCTATAATAACTCCTCGTAATCGTCTCGTGCATGATCTCTTGATAATTCATTCGAACAGAATTCGACCATTTCGGATATCATATAATTTTGCTGTTTTGCCACATAATCATTCTCTATACCTGCCTTGTAATTAGTTTTATCCATTTAATTCCACTTGGCCTTAAATCTGTCAAATATTGGAACGTTCACACCTGATGTACAACTAATTTTTGATTCAAACGCAGCTCGCAGAGATAATGCATAGATGTGATGTCGGCAGGGAAGGTATAATATATTCCAATCGAGCATATTCTCTAATAAAGTAGCAGCTCCTTGCACTCTTCCAGTATTTGCAGAGGTCGTATCAAAGCAGGCCGCGACAATTGTTTTTTTCAACCTTCTAATCGACCAACAGTTCGTGAATAGCCTTAGCAAGTTCTAGGCCAGTTGAAGTAGTTAATTTTGGAACTCTCAATAGTTGTTCACCATTTGCATGAGAGCTAATAACTGGTAAACGATATACTTTCCCTAGTCCTGTTCATTCAGGAAGCTTTTCTCTATCCCAGTGTACTACTCCAGCTGCAACCTATAAAAAAATAAAGTATTTTTATATATTGAATAATACAAAATAAAAACAATTTCAAAATTCAATTTTTCCATACCTTGAAATTATTTTTAACACATGTAGATCTTTTCAATCGGTTTTTCCATCGGCACACTTCTTTTATAGCTAACTTTGCACTTGCACGAATAGTTTATTTTACAGTACGATGATTGAAGAAAAAAACGGACGATGTTTGTATTTTTAATGGTACTTTGGAGCCAAGTATTTGTGGAGTCTCGGGTACCAATAAATAAATTTCCGAAGTAGAACGTAACTTCGCCATTTAATAAATATATTTTCAGCTTTAAGCGCATACGCGCACTAAATTCAATCAGTCAGTATAAAAGGTCGAGAAGAGGTTTCGAGACGCAAGAACAGTGGAAAAAAGTAATGAACGATTCCGCGAACGTGAAAACTCGGAACTCAATGTTTACAAATGTTATTTTTGCAGACGATACCCGAAACAACCACAAAAATCCTGACAGTATAATCAAAATCGAACATTCATTAAGAAATAAACTTAAAATAAAATGAAACAATCAAGTAGCCGACCAATGATCGAATTTCAAATGCATCCAGCTATTCAGCTTAGTGATATCAATGTAACCAGCGTACAGCAATAAAAAGAAAGTACAACAACAAATGCTAAGAGAGTTGCAAAAAAAAACAATTTCTTTTGAACTTCATTTTTTAAGAACAATCACAACAATAAGATTCTTTTGTTATTGCGCACGTGCACTTTGCAAAACAAAAACTTTAAATGGAAAACCTAGTTAGAGCCAAACAATATCAGAAAACTAAATCATTGCAAGAAGTTATATGAGCACTTACTGAAGTGTTTACGCTTACATATTTTTTTAATGTAAAATACTGATTTTTAGAGAATTAAAGTTTAGCTCCTCTTTGCTTAATTTTTTTAAATTTAACCTTCCCAATATTGTAATCAAATAATTATTTGTAAGCGATTCTGATCATCAATATGAATCATGAATCCCTTACTAGCATGGTAAATATCTGCAATCCTCCACTAGTGTGGTAAGTTGAATTTGAAAATTCGTTACTATGAATCTACAAATTAGTACTCGAAAAAAGCTCATTTAACATTTGCGCCTTCTAATTCTATTAACATTCTCTGGTAATACACTAATTAACTACACTGTGCGACAATTTTGGGGTCATCAAAATCAAACCACACCGGACCTTTTTTTTCTGAAAATATACCTATTCAATTGCAAAACCCTCGCTGTGTTTTTAAAAGTTAGCTCGATTTTTTTTTTATAGCGTTTTGAAGTTTTCTTTTTTTTTTTTTTATATAAAATTAGCTTACAACATAAATCTTATAAGCTATTTTAAGTTAGGGGCTATAGCAGCGAGGCCTTAAGCTCGATAATTTTATATACATATGCATACTTCCATTCTTAAACTTAGTAGATACAATTTTATTTTAAATCTTATGGTAAAGATTGGTTCTTTTGAGGAATTTTGTTATTAAGGATATTGACTCAAGAGAAGGGACTGAGAGGTGTGAAATTGGGTTTGTGTTAGTGAATATTTCTTCTATACAGGTAGCATACAGGGGGCAACTCAGTAGAAGATGAGTTACTGTGACTAAGCTATCTGTGTTGCAAGTACAATATAATGGGTTTGTGTTATTCATAAGATGGCCATGTGTTATTTTCGTGTGTCCTAACCTAAGGCGTTCGAATTTTATAATGTCTAGTCGTGAAGGTTTTTTATTAGTTTTTTGTAGAAAATCTGTTATATTGGTCTTTGTGTAGTTAACGTTTTTATACCAGTCATTGGTTAGATTCCATTCAAGGAGTTGTTTGTTGTAGAAGTGTTGTTTAATATGATTTTTAATATCGAGTAAGTTGAAATTGTCTGTGCTAGTTACTGGGCTTCGATGAGCTTGTTTCGCGGATTGGTCAGCGAGGCTGTTCCCAACAATATTGTTGTGCCCAGGCACCCATATTAAAATAATTTTTGGGTAGTGTTGTGAGATAATGTGTCTGATTTTGTTTGGGTAATAGTCGCTGTTATTTATATTGGCTATGGAATTAAGAGCGGAGAGTGAGTCTGAGCATATAGCAACCTTTTTTCTCTTGTGCTTTACTAAATTTATTGCTTCAGATATGGCAATAATTTCGGCTGAATATATAGAACTATAATATGGAATAATTGATATTTTTATAATTTCATTTTCTAGGGTTATGCTATATGATATATTTTGGTTTATCTTTGACCCATCAGTATAAATAAAAGTATAGTTGGAGTATTTGTTTTTAACTTCGTTGAACATTGCATGATATTGAATCGGATTTGTGTTGTTCTTGTTGAAGATATGCAATGAAGTGTCAATTGCTTTTGGGTTAAAGGACCATGGGGGATGGATATGAATATCGTATTTAGTTGGCTTTAAAAGTATACCTACTGCTGAGCAAAGTACTGTTGTTCTGCTTATAGCAGGCTGTATTTTAAGGGTGGTTGTCCTCTTCTTTAGGTTATTGACGATATTGTAAAGCGGGTTGTCTTGCTTTGTTATGAGAGCTTTAAATAGTTTAGCAGTTGTTAGGTCTCTTTGATTTTCGAAATTCAATATTTTTGATTAAAAAAATAAATTTGCGATTGGTGTAGAGCGCAGGGCTCCCAACGCGGTTCTTATTGCAGTGTTAAGTAATGACTTGATTTTGTTTATGAGATAGTTAGGAGCATATCCGTAAAGAAAAATGCCATAACTGATTTTGGGTATAAATAATGTTTTTACAATTGTTAAGATAGATTGAGTGTCGCATTGAAATTTTGGGGAGGCTAGACATTTCACAATGTTTAATTGTGTGACCAGGGAAGTGCTTAGGTGATCGATGTGGGAGTTCCATCTGTATCTCTTATTGATAATGATTCCTAAAATTTTTAACTCATCACAGGGAAAGAGGTTTATGTTTCGTGAAAGCACAGTACATTGACAATTGTGCTTTCGACAGAGATGAATGTACCGATTTTTTGTTGGTGATAAGTTTGCTCCTGAGTAATCGCACCAAGTTAAGATGTCGTGAAAAAGGTTATTCAGGTCAATTATTGGACACTTTTCTTTATTTGATTTAATAATAATGTTAAAGTCATCTGCGTAGGCGCAAAAGTCAATTTCTTTATGGAATGATATTACAGAGCATATTTTATGAAGAAAAATCTTGTTAAAAATTTATTTTTTTAGAAAATAACAAACTTAAAGTTCAGTTTTATGTTTTTATCTTATAAATGACTTTTTTAGTACATTTTGCAACATTTTTGCTAGAAGAAATAGTGAGAAATTTTAATTATTTTCATAATTACAGTAAAAAATGGTAAAAACATACAATTTTTCGAAATTTTGGTATTCAAAATTGCGTATTGAGATATAGGTTCTTCTCAAAATAAGTTTATTTGTACATGTTCGAAATTTCTGCATCAAGCTATGACAAAATAAATCGATTAAATCAAACAAAGGTCGATTTATAAGTCAAATTTAGCGTACAGGTAAAACTCCAAAATCTCATGAAAAAAGAAAACTTCAAAACGCAATAAAAAAAAAATCGAGCTAACTTTTAAAAACCCAGCGAGGGTTTTGCTATTGAATAGGTATATTTTCAGAAAAAAAAGGTCCGGTGCGGTTTGATTTTTGATGTCGCACTGTATATTGCTTTACGTATGTAGTTCTCCAATTGATAAAAAAAGCACAAAACCATATGTATATAGCTGCAAAGTTAGAAACTTACCGTGAAATCAGAGTGTGGCTTAGTTTAAGGTTACTACCCAAAGTGCCAAATATTTAATAGGTAAGCGTCTGTGAGCTGTGCAGCGCTGTTCATAACAACAGGGACCAAAGCCGCAAATTGTTAAACTAATATTATTCAGTTAATATGTATTTTTCATGCCGACGAGTTCGGCCATTTTGAATGTTCACTTAATTGTTGATAGCTGCTTTGCTTGCACGTGTTTCGGCTCGTCTTCGATTTTTACCTATTCAAAAAGATTGATCAAAGAACCTGTAGGTATACAATTTTATGTGAAAAACGAAATTAAGTGCGCGGATGCATTCCAGATGTTGACTGTGTCATACGGAGAAGCTACTTTGGACCAAAGCAACGTTTATCGGTAGCGCAAAATGTTCTCAGAAGGCCGAGAAGATGTGAACGACGAAAAGCGTGCCGGACGCTCCAGTACTTCAACAACAGACAAAAAAATTCATGAAATGAAGAAAATGGTATTGGCCAATTGTCGAATCACCTTTAGAGAAGTTTCTGAGGACTTAGACATATCGATTGGGTCGTTCCATTCGATTTTTTTCAATGATTTGGGCATGAGACGGGTCGCCGCAAAATGCGTACCAAAACTACTCAATTTCGACCAAAAGCAGCATTGCATGAACATTGCTAATGAGATGTTGGACTCTGTCCGCGACGACCCAAATTCGCCCCAGAGGGTCATAACTGGTGAGGAATCATGGGTTTATGGCTATGACGTGGAAACCAAAGTTCAATCATCTCAAGGGAAGCTGCCGCACGAACGAAGACCGAATAAAGCGCGCCAAGTTCGGTCGAAAGTAAACCTTTTTCTTACCGTTTTCTTCGATTGTAGGGGCGTTGTGCATCATGAGTTTTTGCCGCAGAGTAAAACGGTCATGAGGGAATATTACTTGCAAGTTATGCTCAATTTGTCGCGAAGCAATCCGCCAGAAACGCCCGGATTTGTGGAAGAACAAAAATTGGCTCTTGCATCACGATAACGCCCCTGCTCACACATTGTTGCTTGTGCGCAACGTTTTGGCCAAAAAAAAAAACACACTAATGATGCCACAGCCCCCTGTGACTTTTTCTTGTTCCCGAAACTGAAGAGCCTCATGAAAGGATGACGCTACGCTACGATTGACGAAATAAAGACGGCATCGAAGGAGGAGCTGAACAAGATAAAAAAAAATTTTTTGAAGTGCTTCGAACATTGGAAAAAAGTGCATAATATCTCATGGGGATTACTTTGAAGGGGACAAAATAGATATTATTTGATAAATAAATGATTTTTGAAAAACCACAAAATTCGCGATACTTATTGAACACACCTCGTATGAAGCTATTTTGTTAACGCTTCATAATTCATAATTTGTGTCACAATGCTGTGCCTATGAATGTGCGCTGGATTTCTTGAGAACCGTAATATTTTTTGCTGTGGCAAGTGCACGCAGCCGCATACATATGTATACGTTGTATGTACATATGTATACGTATTCACATATTTGAAATTGCATATTCCATCTTCCTGAGTGCCTGGTAATGAAGCAATTCTCTATGATTTGTTTGAAGGGAATTCAACAAAGTTTCAACAGAAGATGCCTTAACAGACATACCATAATATACATATGTATGTTTATATTTTTGCATGATTTGCTCTTTCTAAGTCACTATTGAACTTAACATATTTGTTTTTTATGATAAAGTGCCTGTAGATAGCTTATAGCGTTACCATTCTTTCTTCCTACATACGAATTTTACTCAACTGCTGTTTAATTTGACCAGTGGAGCATATTGCTCTTAACTTTTTGTGAAAAATATGTCTGTGGTGAACTACGCGCGCAATACGAATACCCGTCAAAGTTCCATAAGTTCCTGTCATTAACACTTTTCTAAACGTTAATGTTCTGCAAGTATGATACTATTCACTGTGACAACTCTTTTGTCCCATACCAATATAAAAAATAGTCCATACATATGTGCTTATATATGTAAAGGGTGATTTTTTAAGAGCTATAGAAAAGTTTTTCAAAAAAACACACGTAAAATTCAGAAAAATGAATGACATTTTTTTAAATCGATAGTAGAGTCCATATAATTTAATGTTTGAAGATTATTTTATGTAAATGTTTACCGCGACTGCGCTTCAAATGGTCCATCCCCTTAGTCCAATTTTGGCATACTCTTTTCAATGTTTCGGCCGGTATCTCACATATGTGTATAAATGCTTTAATATTGTCTTCCATTGCCTTAATTGAAGCAGGCTTGTCTGAATATACATGCGCTTTATCATAGCCCCACAAAAAATAATCTTAAGGCGTTATATCGCACGATCTGTGTGGCCAATTGACAGGTCCCGAACGTGAAATAAAATGTTCACCGAACTCGCCTCTCAACAAATCCATTGTTACGCGTGCTGTGTGGAATGTGTCACCATCTTGCTGAAACCACATGTCATGCAAATCAAGCTCTTGCATTTCGGGCAAAACAAAGTTGGATATAATTTCACGGTAACGCTCACCATTCACAGTAACGTTACGATTCGCAGCATCTGTGAAGAAGTACGGTCCAATGATACCTCCGCACCAAACTGTGACTTTTTCTGGATACATTGGTAGCTCTTGAGCTTCGTCGCTGAACACAATTTTTCGACTTTAAACTTTCTTAACAGAACACGCATTTTTATAATAAAATTCAATGATTTGCAAGCGTTGTTCGTTTGTAAGACGATTCATGGTTAAATTATAGACCAAACTGAAGATGGTTGACAGTGAAACAAAACACGAAACGTGCGTCAGCTGTTTAAACCAAAAAAATAATAGCTAAAAAATCACCATTTACAAGGTGAAGTTCAAAATAAACAAGAGGAGCTTTCTTCTAATAATTTCGAGTTTTCGAGTTTATTCAAAATATCCTCCTCTGGCCTCGATTGTTTTCCGCGATCTAAAAGCTTTTCGAAAGAGTGTTTCAGGTCATTGACCGGAATGTCCTTCAGGATGTCGGTGCAAGCCTTTCGGATGGCCTCTATGGACGTAAAACGTTTTCCTTTCATGGCCGAATACAATTTTCGGAATAGGTAGAAGTCATAGTGGTTAAAATGCGATTTCTAGTCAAAAAATTAATCACAAGAGTGGATCGATGAGATGGTGCATTATCATGCCATAAGCTCCAGCTTCCTCCTTCGCGGTATTCAGGGCGAATTCGACGAATGCGACTCAACAAACGCTTAAAAACGGCAATGGAGAAAATTGCATTGACGGTTGGGCCCGTTGGTACAAACTCCATGTGGGCAACTCCCTCTGAATCATAAAAACAAATGAGCATCGACTTGATTTTTGACTTGGTCTGGCGCCTTCCGTTCGGCACTTTGACACTTAGTTTCAGGCTCTGTTTGGAAACACCACGTTTCATCATCAGTTACATTTTTGGTCCTCAGTTAACGTCTTCCGTTCGGCACTTTGACACTTAGTTTCAGGCTCTGTTTGGAAACACCACGTTTCATCATCAGTTACATTTTTGGTCCTCAGTTAACGTGTACGGAATGAAACGTGCACAGACCTTTCGTAAGCCCAAATGATCAGCTAAAATGAGATAAATCGATGTTTCGGAGATATTCAACTTATGATTCTATGAATTTCAACGATGATTTCGATTCATTTTTGATAAATTTACGAAAAATTTCGATGGAGTTTTCGGTGATTACTGATTTTGAGTGGCCCATATGTTCACTATCGTTCACGTCCTCACAACCATTTCAGATACGTGTTAACCACTTATGTTTCGGTAAACGTTTTCCCGATTTAAAAACAATATTTGATATTAGCTCTTTGTTCGAAACTCATTTTTGTACCGATGCACATTAGGTCAAATCACCGTTTTTGCTGTGCAAAAATTATAAGAATTAGTTTTGTTGACAGCCGCTAAATTGAAATGCCAACGTCAGGGTATAGAAGCAAATGATACCCTTGTAACAGTTTCGTTGCAATCTTTTTTAGAACATTCGGCTGAAAAAATTGTTGAGATGCAAAAAGAAGTTTTTCAAGCAGTAATGAAGGAAGAGGGCACGAAGTCTGTTAGACGTATTTAATAGGGTTGTCGATACTTCAAATCCATTAATTTCCACACTACAGGTATCCCTCGTATAACGCGATAGTTACGTTCCAGAAGAATTGCGCGTTATGTAATTCCGCGTTATCCAAAACATAGTTTTCATATAAATTTGGGGGTTATGTTCCAATAGGTTTTTTTTTAATAAAATACATACAAAATAACAGATGCACATATATTTCAACTCAATACTAAAGTTCAGACTTTCTTATACAATTAAAGACACAAGATATGAATAATAATACATATGTACATACATATTTCAAAATTCAAAAAACAAAATTTAAAAAATTATGTGCATATTAAAAAATTTAAAAACAAACTAAAACAAATTAAAGGTTTATTGAAAACTTTATTGTTATTCTTCAAAGTTCATATGGTAATTAATCTGTTTCACTGTCTTCAAAGATCCTTGCACGTGGGCGTTTTGGGGGAGCAATAGCTTCATCAGAAGATATTTCTTCAACATAGTTTTCGCTATTGGATAAGAAACTAGTTGTGGGACCTTGTGGTTCTCCTACTGGTTTTATAATTGCAAAATCTGTTATCAGTTTTTGGTGGGTGGTTTTTTTAAGCTCCTTTTCAATTTCGTAATAAGGTGCTAGATTAATATCTATTTCCCTTATTATTTTGCTGGATCTCTCCAGCGAAGGATCATTAGTTGTAAAGAAAGATTTCATTTTCTCAACCAAACTTAAACCCTCTCGTATGCGCTTCAGAGTGAAACTGGGAATTGATTCACAGATATCTTCTACCGAAGTGACGTCATCTTGTGCGAGATTTGAGACGGATGGAGATTCAGTTGTTACTTGAATTAGGTCTGTTTCGGTGAGGTCTGTACCTTCATTCATAATTTCATAAATGTCATCTTCGTTCATATCGTCAAAGCCTTCTCCACTGAAACGTTGAACTATCGTTAATATACGGCTCACTTCCACATGTAATGGTGGCCCAGCATTATTTTTTGCAACAATCACCGGCCATATGTTTTTCCATGAGCCATTTAGCGTGGACTTATATAAGCCTAAATTTCGCGTTGTACTGAAACCTAATTTTTCCAAATCGCGTTATATCGAAACCGCGTTGAATAAGACCGCGTTATACAAGGGATACCTGTATTCTTAAATAAAACCTTACAAAAGTGCAAACCTTCCACACTTCCTTCCGAAGTAATTGAACTACAGTGCACTCGCGATAACTCGAACTAATTAAAACAGGCGCTGTTCGATTTATCGAATTTGTTCGACTTATCAATTGAGTGTGCTATGTTAAAAAAACAGTCATCGATATCGATTTTTTTCAATTAAATTTATTTATTTATTTACATATGGATATGAACATGAATATGTTTAAAATAATTAATTCGTTTCAATATTTTAATGTTAAACACTTCAACCTTTTACGATCCATTACTCACATGCACTGATACACTACAAATGACAAATTTAAAGCAATTTGGTCAATCCAAGATGTTGTTCCCAGAAAACTAACGGGATATTAACGTCGAAATATTCATATGGGCAATACACTAGTATACATATAATTTATATACATATACTATTACATATGTATGTATGTACAAAATGTACATGTTTGAAAAGAATGTGTGTACAAATAAATTTGTTTTTTTGTTCGAGTTATAGCGCTTTAATATTGTTCGAGTTACAAACTAGTCAATAGGGAAAAAAATGTGTTCGAGTTAGCACGTCGTTCGACTTAGCGGCTATTCGAGTTACCGCGAGTGCACTGTATTATGTTGTGAAGAATTTAATCTTAACAACCAATACGATGAAATTAATGAAATACGACGAAATCGTCATAGTTTAATTACTTCAACTAACACGAGATGGGTTGATAGTCTGGCATGTAATGCTTCAAAAACAATTTGGTCATAATGAGACCCAAGGCGCTCAAAGGCACAACGTTTCTTTGCTAATTGCATTAATCACAGGCTACTGTGTAGTAGGTTGACGTGCTCAAAGATTGAACGTCCTCAATTCAACTATTGCAAAGACTGCCAGAACGAGGAGGAGGAGGAGTCCTTTAGACATATTCTCTGTTACTGTCTCCCGATGCATGCCATTAGGCTAAGAAACTTTGGTTCATCGATCTTAAATGATACTAGTGACCTTGGGGATATTAGTGTCTGCCAGATCAGTGGGTTTGCATTTAAAACAGAGTGGTATAACGAAGAAAAGCAGATAAATGCGGGGAGAGAGTGGCGTGGGATAATAATATTTGAATTTTTGAATCTTCTGGTATTAATGCTGTTTATGTTTCCGAGACTTGGTTCTTTGTGTGGCATAGTGATACGTTATTTTATTGTTATTGCTCGGAGAGAACTGTGCATGGTGCTTGTGTTAGGTTAGGCCAGGTTTTTGTGGCAGTTGGCTTAGAACTGCCCATTGTGGTACCACTGTGTAACACGGGAACCTTACTGTTTACTTTTCACGGAACCAGTTAGACTCTCTTATGAAAATGTCAAAATTGTATTTTCCTAATAACATTGCTTCACTCTTACCTAATGCTGGGCAATTGCAGAGGTAGTGTTCTACTGTTTCTTCCTCGTCCTCGTCTCTACAACTTCTGCAGTATTCTCGAGAAAATACTCCTAGCCTAGAAGAGCGTCTACCTAACAGCCAATGACCGGTGACACAAGCCACGACCTTCGAGATGTTCGCTATTGAGAGGTGAAGCAATTATCCTGATCTTTTCTTATCTATTTGCGGCCAAATTGGCCTGGTTGTAACACATGACCTATTGGCTTCCTGGGGAATATTATATTTTGTCTTTAATTTGCAAGTCACCATAGGAATTAAACTATTGACTCCGTTTTCAAGCAGTAGAACAGACTAGATCTTTCTGACTAGCTCATCGGCCTTGCGATTTCCTTCAATATCTCTATTTCCCGGATCCCATATAAAGCTGACCTTGAAGACGGTGCTTATGTTATTTTAAGTTGCCAGGCATTCCTGAGTAACCCTTGATTTTATTATCGTAGTTTTTGTTACAACATGGGTGCTAAGGTACATAGTTACGTTCTTTATTGCTGAGACTTCTGTCTGGTAGACGCTGCAGTAGTCGGACAGATTATTCGAATCCTAATTTGAAAAAACTCCGTAGCCTGAAATTGAAACTTGAAAAGATCGAGCCAAGGAGCACCAAGAGGTTTGATGGCTCCTAAAACACTCAGTCTAAAAAGCCCATTGTATTTAGAGCTCTGGAAAGAGGATAGATAGTCAAGGAGGAAAGGAGAAAAGTATCAGAGAAAGAGATAGGACGGAATAAAGACAGAGACAAAGGTAGTTAGTCCTGTGAGAATTTTCCAGATTTTTTGGCAAATCTGTAAATATCCTCCAGTTTAAGAGAACGAATATTACTCATTCTCATGACATCGGAACCCAAAACTCTTAGCCTTGCTCTAGCAAAGGCAGGACACTCACAGAGAAAGTGCTCAGTCCCTCCGCCTTCTCAAAGCAAGACAGGCCCATCGAGCTCTCAATGATTCCAATGGTGGTCATATTAATACCGTAATAATACGGACCATCAACCGAACGATTTTCCTTCCAAGTTTTAGTAGAAAGTTTGGACTTGTCACAAAACACTTTGAAGTTCTGCAGCGTTCTTGACCGGACCATAGCACTTTATGTAAATTGCATACATAATCGCTTATCCAATTCATGATTCCTGCGGAATTGATTCAAATTAGTGGCTCTGGTCCCTGTAGGGGAACCGCTGATCCACGGTTGGCCAATTCATCGGCAATTTCGTTTCCTTGAACACCGGAGTGTTCTGGAACCCACATAATTACAAACTGTTCTGTCTTGCGACAGAATTAAGCTTCTTCTTATATTCTTGCACAACCTTGAAGTTTGCTTCGCGTTCTCCAGGGCCATCAGTGCAGCCTCACTGTCACTAAAAACTCCAATTTGTTTCCCGCTCCATCTCCTCTTAATTATCCATTCGGCTACTTTCAGGATGGCTAAAATTTCCGTTTGGGAAACAATTGTCATTCCCCCCATAGCATAGAGATACTTTAGTATCGCTTAAGTAGTATCCGGCTCGAGACCCTATTTCGTTCTTGGACCCTTCGGTAATGAAAATATCCGTCCAATCTCACCGAAAGCATTCTGGATTCCTCCATTGCTCCCGCTATGGAAATATGACCTCAAATTTCATCAGGTCGTCTTTAGGTACCAAAAACAGTGGATACTGCTCAGATTGCGTCTTAAAGATTTCTCTGTGTCCCGAAGTAATGCCTTCGTACCAGAGGTCATATTTATGGCGCCTACACATTGCTTTTATTGCGTCCTGTTGTATCTTAAGATCCAAGGGGAACAAATCAAGCATAGCATTTAGGGCATCACCAGAGGTTGTACTCATGGCACCGGTAATGCATAAACATACACTTCTTTACAGCGTGTATATGGGGACTTAACTAAAGTCCGGCCCCACCAAACCACAGAGCCATAGGTGATGACTGGTCTGTTAAGTGCTGTGAATATACATCAGACCACAGCAGGTTTCAGATCCCACGTTTTGCCAAAGGCTTTACGGCATTGTTGAAAGATTCTGAATGCGCGAACCCTTACAGGGTTGAAGGCTGATTTACATGATTTCCACTCTGGTAAACATATTGACTTCTTCTAAGTGGGCTTCTCGGCAATATCCCCACTCGAATATGTTTCACTACCACTTGTCATCTTTTCCTGGTTTCGGAATGAATACTCCTCTTACGAGTCGCCAATGGGGGGGCATGTGACCAAGTGCAAGACAGGCTGTGAACATCTTTTTCAGGGCGTCAATCAGCCTGTTTCCTCCTTTCTTTAACATTGCTGGATATATTCCATCAGGTCCAGGAGACTTAAAGTTTTCAAAGGAAGGTAAGGAAAAACTTATTGATTCCTCTGTCACTATCTGACTATTACAGCAGTACCTAGAGGTTCCACCATTGTTACCGCTAATGTCAGTTCTGCTTTCTTCTTCAGAAAGCATTCTACCCAGAAAACAGGTTTCAAGTAGAGCATTAAACTTTTCTGATTTGGAAATGGTATATGAACCAACAGGTTTTCGAATAGTCTAGTTGATGGACCTTACACCCTCTCGCTGTTTCCCTCATTTCTTCGATGTTAGGCCTTAAGGCCTTATTAAGAATCTGGACCGTATACAAAGCTTCGACAGTTTAGAGTTCCACCAAGGAACCACTTTCCCCTGCCTACTTTGCCTGAGTGGTCAACTGATTGAAGTACCTTCTAAATTCTCAGTAGCATCTTCAATCATTTCTATTCGTTTGAGTTTTTTCAGGTTTGGTAAGTGTTAAATCATCTAAATCTTATCTCCTTTGTGTAACGAAAGTTGTTTCGTTACCAGTGTTTTGAATGACCAAATCAGATGACAGGATAAAATCGAGTAACTTGAGACCTCTGGGGTTGCATTTGCTTCTTTCCAATACAATGTTCTGTGAATGGGCATCACAGCCCTCTATTAGCCCCATATTATTGGATTCTGCATACTTGTGAGAGAGAAGTACTCTTAGCTCCTTCGAATGAGGTGGCTGTAAAGAGTCGTAGAATAGGTAGGCCCAAACTTTGAGAGGTTCGACATTGTCCCCACTCTTACACTTCTTGATTTTTCAACAACCACAGCTCAACATGGCTGGGGCTCAGTCTATCAAGTAGCCCAGTCGCAAACAGAGCATACGGAATACTTCACGACCTTTTGTATTGCAGAGCTTTGCTTGCATACAGGAGCCTCTGTGCGTGTGGACATTCTCCTGATCCACACTCATGGGACCATTCAGAGTCCGGACATCTTAAAAAACAGAAGAAGGCAACTCCTTCAATTCTGGTTCCGCCAGTACTCAATCTTTGAGCTGTGGGGCTACTAAGGCTCGCCAAAACGGTAGAGGAGCAACATGCCACTAAAAACTATAGAAAGTGGCTATAGAAAAGGTTGGTGCGGTATATCGAGGCGAAAAATTCGACGCTTTAGACTTTGAAAACATTCGCTCGTGCGAATAAAATTTGCGGTTGAGTACGCTAGGCTTTAAGCTGTGGGTATCTGGTTCTGACGTTATTCTCAGAGCCTGCATTTTAGCAAGAGCCACTCTAAATATTTTGGTAAGGCAAAAATGTGACTACCTTTACAGAAGTCTATATATAAAGGGTGATTTTTTAAGAGCTATAGGAAAGTTTTTCAGAAAATGCATTAAATTTTTATTTAAATCTATAGTATAGTCCATATAATTTAATGCTTGAAGATTATTTCATGCAAATGTTGACCGCGACTGCGCTTAAAATGGTCCATCCTTTAAGACCAATTTTGGCATACTCTTTCCAATGTTTCGGCCGGTATCTCACATATAAATGCTTTAATGTTGTCTTCCAATGCGTTAATTTAATCAGGCTTGTCTGAATAGACATGAGCTTTATCATAGCCCCACAAAAAATAATCTAAAGGCGTTATATCGCACGATCTGGGTGGCCAATTGACAGGTCCCGAACGTTAAATAAAATGTTCACCGAACTCATCTCTCAACAAGTCCATTGTTACGCGTGCTGTGTGGCATGTGGTACCGTCTTGCTGAAACCACATATCATGCAAGTCATGCGTTTTGGGCAAAAAAAAGTTCGATATCATTTCACTGTAGCGCTCACCATTCACAGTTACGTTACGATTCACAGCATCTTTGAAGAAGTACGGTCAAATGATACCTCCCATAAACCGCACCAAATTGTGACCTTTTGTGGATACATTGGTAGCTCTTGCAATTCTTCTGGCTGATCTTCACTCCAAAATCGACAATTCTGCTTATTTATGTACCCATTGATCCAAAAATGAGCTTCGTCGCTGAACACAATTTTTCAACTTTAAACTTTCTTCATAGAACACGCATTTTTATAATAAAATTCAATGATTTGCAAGCGTTATTCGTTTGTAAGACGATTCATGGTTAAATTATAGACCAAACTGAAGATGTTTGACAGTGAAACAAAACACGAAAGGTGCGTCAGCTGTTTAAACCAACTGTTTAAAAAGATAATAGCTAAAAAATCACCCTTTATTGTAGGGGTGGCAACTTTGACTACCCATGTCAGTAATCGACCAACAGTAGTAAAGATACGACCGTGGGAGCGGGCGACCAACGAGTTGTTCATTGTACCAATTTCTTTTTTTATTCATATTTTTCAATAAGCCAGCATATGAGCTAAAATTTTGCGTAAGTCTTTCAGGTCAGAAGTGGGAGGACCTTGCGTGTTAAATCGTGAATTCGCCTAGGGGGGAAAAAAGCGATTTGTGAGACGTCGCCGGCAAAAATGCGTGCTCCGCTGGCAATAAGAAATTCAGAAAAGAGATTCAAAGCGAATTCAGTTGCAAGTGTTTGGGATAGCAATATATTCAAGTGTGAGCGCAATAGCAACTTGAGCGTATAAAAACGCGAGAGTGTAGGAGTAGCGTGAGCGGACGATAAAAAAAAAACGACTAACGAAACAAAGCAGAAACCAAAACGAAACAAAGTGAATGCTGATCAGAATTTTATTGTATGCAAGAAGAAGTTAACAACCAAAATGCCTCTTGTTAAAATAAGTAGTTTGAAATCGGCAGAAATTAAAGAGTTGCTAAGTGAGAAAGGTTTAGAGACAGAAAGTCCGAAGTCAATTTATTTTGCGATCAAGCCAAACGGCGGCGCAGACGTGATTGAGTTTTCTCAAACTAATGTACAAGACCAAATAAACGAATTCCGCGAAATGTTTGCATCGGTTATGCAGCCGATGCAATCTAATTCGAGTTCGACAGCTAGTGCGAGTGATTGTAATACACATACTGAACAAGTTGTTCAAGAGACACCGAGTGTAACTTCAAGCATAAATAATTACTCAGTAAAAGAAATAGCAGAAACGATTCCCGATTTCGACCCAACCAACGAAGCGTCTATCACTGTTGAGCAGTTTGTAGATAGAGTGAATAGTGCTATTACCAGAGAATGTTAATGCAATGAGAAGGAGCAAATGTTAAATGAGCTTTTTTCGAGTTCTAATTTGTAGATTCATAATAAGGTCATTTCAAATTCAACTTTGCTCACGAGTGGGAAATTGCAGATATTTACCACGCGAGTGACGCGAGTGGAGGGTTTCTATATTTACTTACCACGCTAGGACAGGAATTCAGATATTTTCTGCGTTTACCAAACTACTGAAGAAGTTCATAAGATTTTTCGGCACACTACTAAGGAAATCGAAGCGAATAAATTTGCGATTAAGAAGGCCGCGCGGCAGTTCATTTGTGGTGCAGAAGCTAAAGTCGGCGGATTATTCGCTTTGTTTTTTGGCACGTATTTAATTCAGGTTCAAGTCCTGAAGTCATATTTTTTTTCTTGCACATTTTTTTTTTACAATTCAAACCAGGAAAGTTTGGTTAAAAATTTTTGAGTTTATTTTAATTAAAATTTCTTTAAAATACTGTTTTTTTGTATTTTATAAATGGAAATTTCTTTTCGGTATAAAATAGTTCATACTGGATATGACCTGATTTTTATATAAATCAATCAAAACAGAAAATATGTACATATGTCTTTAATCTCTTTCATAAAATCCAAATTATATTGATGAGAAAATATCATTCTAATATCCGTCCAGAAAGCCAAACGCGCAAACACACATACATATGCATATAATTACGCATACAAACTTTCAACTAACGCAGAATATGTGCATATAAAAGTGCGAATCGAATAAATGAGTGATTTAGAAAAGATCATTAGTGATTGTAGTTTAGCGCAATCGTGAAAGACGTGTTGTGTATGCAGTAAATCGTCGCATATTTGACTCAGGTTCAAGTCCTGTACACAGTTTTTTGTTCGATATTTTTATTTCATTTTTTATATTTGGTTTAATTAGAATTGATTTAAAATAGTGTATTCAGGTTTTTCTAATACCTGTTATTTAGAAATTTATTTTCTATATAACATTATTCATACTTCTTTTGAATTAATTTATATGTAAAACAGCCATAAAGGCAATCATATGAATATGCATTCCTATATTTAATCTCTTCAGTCAAATCTGAACTACTTACATACACATATTGATGAGAAAATATTCTAATATCCATGGATGCATCCAGAAAGCCAAACGCGCATACACGCATATGTATACAAATATATACAAACCTTCAACGAACGCAAAATGTATGCATATAAAAAACAGCAACTGCGACCGTCTTCTTGTTCGTCAGTGAAAAGATGGGATATGTATACCCTATGAGCAAAAAGAACCGGGAAGGTGATGTTGACTGTTTCCTTCGATTGCCAAGGCATAGTCCACCATGAGTACCTTCCATCGGGCCAGACAGTCAATAGAGAATATTATTTATCCGTTTTGAAACCTTCGAGAGATGCTGTGTGTTGGAAACCCCCGGAAATGTGAGCAAACAATTCTCAGATTTTGCATGATGATAACGCGCCATCGCACTGATCAAAGAGAATACAAATCGGCCTGCCGGGGGTGTTTGGAGGACTGGGTTAAACGTTGGCACATGTGTGTTGCTTCAGACGGGTCAAATTTTGAAGGAGATAATATAAATTTGCCTTAAATTTAACTCTGTTTTGTTTAATTTAAACATTCCCGGTACTTTCTGATCATAAGGTACATATATGCGGCTTTGCGGACAGCAATGTGTGATTCGCTGGAAGTCGCATTAACTCGCGACTGTCGCACAGTTAGAAGACATATTTACATACATATAAGGGTGCATACATACATACGGAGGAGCGGCCACTCGACATGACAAAAATTTAAGATTTATCAAATATTGGCAAATAATTCCACGCGAAATATTCCAATATTGACTATTTTCGTTGGACAAAAAAAAAGCAGTCGAAGAAATAAACGCACCGCCTATTTTTCCTCGCCACATGTTAGACTCGAGTTCAATTCCCGGCGCAAACTTTTTTTTATACATTTTTTTTTTTTAAATCGTTTTTTTTTTTAATGTAATCGTAAAAAAATTTGTAATACATTTTATGAATCCGCTTATCATTTCAAAAGTAACAAAATGGTCAAAAAATAAGCATTCGAAGAAATAAACGCACCGCCTATTTTTCCTCGCCACATGTTAGACTCGAGTTCAATTCCCGGCGCAAACTTTTTTTTATAAGTTTTTTTTTTTAAATGGTTTTTTTTTAATGTAATTGAAAAAAAAAAATTATGTAATAAATTTTACGTATTCGCTTATTATTTCAAAAATACGAAAATAGTAAAAATTTAATTGGTTTAATGTCGAGGTGAGAAATGTGTTGTGTGTTGAGGTGAAAGATGTGTGGTGTTTCTAATTTTTGTGTGGGCAAAAGTCAGTGAGGTGTCTATAAACTCGGTGTGCTAAATGACCTTATTACAAGTCTTTCAAATCTCAATTGTACTAAAAAAAGCTCACAGTAACATTTGCACATTCTCATTGCATTAACATTCTCTGCTATTACTGCGTATAAGAGGGAAGAAAAGTATTTGGTGTTGGCTGTGTATGGCGGACTCAAAGGCGCACCGAAATTTTGGCTTAATTCGGCCGAAAAAGTGTATTCCAATTGGAATGAACCTGCAAAATCTTTGTGTGAAGAGTTTAGTTGGGCGCCAGACGAAGCTGACATACTTTATAAAATAAGTCAGGCAGTACGAAAATCAAACGAAACTTTGATAGATTATTGTTTTCGCATGAGTGCGTTAGGCAAGCGATTTGCATTGAGTGAATCTGCTATTGTGAAATATACGAGGGACGGATTAAAAAATTGTGAGCTGCAAGCGGCTATGGCAGCAACCCGTTTTAAAACTATGCATGAATTTCGTCAAGCTATTACTGATTATGGCAAAAATATTCCGTCGCGTTCGGTTAAATACACAGGCACACAAAAAAAAAAAGTGTCATGTCCAAGACATTAGACTAGTGTATTCCGACGTATTTTTTTGCACTGAATCCGAATCCGAAGCCAGAATACTCAAATTGGCTCCCGTTTTTGAGATAATCTCAAAAAACTGAAAAAAAAATTAAAAAACTGAAAAAAGAAATAAAATTTTTTTTCAGATCCTACGGTAGTGTATTTCGATGTATTTTTTCCCGCTGAGTCCGAACCTGATGCAATAATTTGCATATTGGCTAAAATTTTTGAGACAATCTCAAAGAACTGCTCAAAAAATCGAAAAAAGAGCAAAACCAAACGTAATAATTTTCTCGAGAAATTATGGTAGTGTTTTTCGACGTACTTTTCCCCGCTGATTACAAAAATGTTGCCAAACATATTTGCAAATGTAAAAAACCAAACGTAATTTTTTGAGACACTATTGTAGTGTAATTCGATGTGTTTTTTCCGCTGATTCATTACTCTCCTGATCAGATAAGAAAATTGGTTTCGTGACGCTTGAAACTTCTGCATACAAATAATTCGATTTTTTAGAATTGTTGATACCTTTTAAATCCGTCATACAAACATAACAATTTTCTTTATTAAGGGGTTTTCTCCAAATGCAAGGAACCTTAATCGTTTGCTTTGCTTTACCGTTTAACATTCTTTCGCAAAGATTACATATTTTTTTTAGGAACCCAGTTAGTATCTTGATTTGTAATGTCTAAATTAAAACAAGTTTTATAAAGTTCCATAACATTTTTATTTACATTTCGCCGACTCTTTGGAATCTCATACTTGCTGCAAATATAACAAAAACCGTTTACGTCCTTATTACAACTGTGATTCAAATCTGATCGCTCAAGAGATTCACCTGCTGATTCATGACTTGTCGCATTATTCCCTACAGTAGCCAAGTTTCCCACTACTGTAGAGCTGCAGTCGCTGGATGACGACGCCTGCGGGCCTGCATTTCCACCCTGACCAGCCGCCGATACTGGGCTTCCGAGACCCTGCATCGTAAAACACTTTTCACTTGTGCCTGCCATGACGGCGTCAGCCGTTTACCCAGGGACTCTGCCAGTATGGTTCCGTTGCCCACCGTCACCACGTGGAGGTGCCCTGGTTACAGATACAAGTAAAGAGAGTTTTTATCCCAGAGGCACGAACTTGGCGCTTTTGGATACCTCGAGACAGGGTCGAAAGTCATTCATTTGTTCGACCATATGAAAATGGCGTCGTTGTTTTCTCAAGGAATTTGAGCCAATATGCAAATTTTTGCATCAGGTTCGGACTCAGCGGGAAAAAATACATCGAAATACACTACCGTAGGATCTGAAAAAAATGTTTATTTCTTTTTTCAGTTATTAATTTTTTTTTCAGTTTTTTGAGATTATCTCAAAAACGGGAGCCAATTTGAGTATTCTGGCTTCGGATTCGGATTCAGTGCGAAAAAATACGTCGGAATACACTAGTCTAATGTCTTGGACATGACACTTTTTTTTTTTTGTGTGCCTGTGATATGAATATCCAAATGAAAATGGTTCGAGTGTTAACGACAAAAATGATAGAGCTAAACAAGTTATTTGTTAAAATTGCCAAGAGAAATGGCATATTTCAACTAAGTGTCCAAAACCACAACGAAGGCATAGGTGCACTGATTGCGATAAAGTGCATCCTAAAAGTGAACCCCAAATTGCGGGAAAAAGAAAGTGTCGGTACGGAAAACAAATACGCGTAAAGATGTGCCAAATAACAATATTTTTGAACAATGTGTTGTTGCCGATGGGAAAGAGCTAATTGCATTTATCGATACGGGCAGTGAGTGCAATATGGTTAGAGCTACGGTAGCGAATAATTTAAACTGTGACAAAGAAAATTGCGCTCTAAAAATAAGGTGTTTTGCGGCGGTGTTATTTACGCTAATGCAAAAAAAAATGCTCAATTGCAAATTGACAATTTAGAACGGTTCGTGAATTTATACGTGGTAGTTGATGAACTATTAACGGCGGAATTATTACTAGGCCAAGACTTATTTAATAATAGGCGTGCGGTTATTGTTGATGGCCGAATAGCATAGCCGAGCTTAGTGTAAAAACGGATTTATTGCAGTTGTTAAGCAAATACGAAGACATTTTCGCGACAAATATGAACGAAATCGGTAGAACGGACTTAGTTGAAATGGTTATTGAACTTGAAACGGAAGTTCCTATTGCGCAAAACTCGTTTAGGCTTCGTGAACCTAAAAAGAAAAACATATCGGATATGATAAATGAACTCTTAGCGTGCGATATAATCAGCAAATCGAATTCGGAATATGCGAGTCCAATGCTTTTGGTAAAAAAGAAAAACGGTAGCGAGCGGTTGTGCGTTGATTTTAGGCGATTGAACCAGCATATGCGTAAAGAAGTTTTTCCAATGCCAAACATTGAAGAACAATTACAAATCGCTAAACGATATACTTATTTTACCGTGTTAGACTAAAACAACGGGTATTATCAGATACCTATCGCGAAAGACAGCCAAAAATATGCAGCGTTCGTAACGACAGAAAGGTTATTCCAATTTAAACGTATTCCCTTCGGGTTAAAGAATGCCCCCGTGGTATTTCAGTGGTTGATTGCCAAAATTACAGATCGGATTAAAAGTGGCGATATGATGAACTATATGGATGACATATTAATCGGAAGTCAAACCATAAGCGAAATGTACGACATATTAAATCGAGTTTTTAATGCAATTCATGACACAAACGTAACGCTTAATATAAAGATATGTGAGTTTTTCAAAACAATACAGTTTTTTGGTCACGAGTTAACGCCCGATGGCATCGCTCCAGGCTTAGCAAAAACAGTCTGAATACGTGATTTTAAAACGCCAACGAGCGTAACTAAAGTTAGGCAATTTCTCGGGCTAAGCGGATATTTTCGTAAATTTATGCCAGGGTATGCTTTAATAGCTGCTCCTTTAAATATTTTATTGCGCAAAATGAAGCTTTGGTGTGGTCGAATAATCAAGAAAGTGCGTTTAATAAACTAAAAACGATTTTAGTATCTCAGCCAGTGATGACATCATTTCGAGTTGATGCAGAGCATCAAGTGCATACGGATGCAAGCGCGATCGGGGGTTTTACTGCAAAAAGAAAACGAAGGTTGGAAGCCGATTTTATATTACTACCGCGTGACTACTGACGCGGAGAAATAGTACCAAAGCTATGTATTGAATGTGCGTACAACAAGATTCCTGGTGGAAGAAAAGAAGTTGAACTTCACGTAGGAGAAATTGAGCCTATCCCATTTAAAACAGTGCACGCCGACCATATTGGTCCTTTCCCGAAAAGCTCAAAACGTAACGAGCATTTATTTGTTATTATCGACGCTTTTACACGTTTTGTCATTACGCGACCAGTCAACCAAACACGTCGTCGGAGTTTTGAACGAGATAAGTAGTTTTGCGGGTATGCCCGAACGCATAATATCTGACCGCGAACGGAATGGTAGAAAGTTGTAACAGAACCATTTTGTCGATGCTCTTACCAACTGTAGAGAACGATAAACGCTGGGATGAATCGATTCGAAACATACAATGGGTGATAAACAGAATGAAAAACAAAACAACATCACGAACGCCTGAAGAGTTACTTTTTAGGTTTCAACCACGAGATATAGTTCAAAACAAGGTGGTACTGGCATTGCAAAACCACGATACGACTAACGTCAACTTGAATGAATTACGCACATCAACAGCAGCACGAATTATAGAAGCACGACTCAAAAGTACACAACGATTCGACAACCCCAACTAAATATAACATCAACGATTTTGTGGTTGTTGAATACAAGCCGCCAAGTACCGATACGTCACGCAAGCTAGAACCCCGACAAAAGGGGCCTTTTCAAATTACTCATGTGCTCAAGAGTGATCGATATGTGGTTCAGGATATTCCTGGATCAAGTCGAACTAAACGACAATATTCATCTGTATACGCCAGCGACAAAATTAAACCGTGGTGTACCTTACCACAACTTTGCGACGATAAAAAAACCGGAGAAAACAGGAGAAGCCGAGCTGTAAGGGTGGCAACTTTGACTACCCGAGTCAGTAACCGACCAACAGCAGTAGTAAAGATACGACCGTGGGAGCGGGCAACCAACGAGTTGTGCATTGCACCAATTTCTTTTTTTTATAATATTTTTCAATAAACCAGCAAATGAGTTAAGATTAAGCGTAAGTCTTAGGTATAAAATGCATTTTCCTACAATGTGGAGGCTAACCAAGGATCTCTCTGCACGAGGTAACCCACTTTCGGGAAATCCTCGCGTCGAACAATCGACGGCTCGGGCATCGGATGTGCAGCCCCGAACCCCACATTCCCCTATGACCGGAACTGACACCCAGGGTTCCAGAGGAAGCGCACTACTAGTGGTGAAACATGGCACATTGGCTACGCCAATGGAGAGTCGAGTGAGTGTGAGCGATATACCGTCGTCGAAATGATCTGAAGCAACTGAACAAGTTGTGGAGGATGTGGAGATGGCGGATGATCTCTCAGTAGACTCAGACGTATCTCTGGTACCGAGTTAGTCTTTGACAACGGTTAAACCTGGTGTGAATCAGGTAAGTACCGGTAAAAGGACCGAAGTTATTGGAGAGTCGATCGCAGGTGTTGGTCTAACCGCAAGGCAGATCAAACGAAGAAGACAGAAGGCGAGGCAAGCCGAAGCACTAGCTAAGGCAAGGACTCAAGCTCCGTCAACTTCGACACGTGTAATTGAAAGGGGAAAGCGTGGCAGAACAGAGGACTCCTCTGTAGCGCTGCGCTCTTCCGGAAACCAAACGGGGTCTGTGCCAACGACCGGGAAGAGGAGAAAGGCAAAGAAGAGGAAAGTCGAGAGACGGAATTCGGAAATGCCTGAATCCTCGACCCAATCCAAGGCAGACAAACCTTTGCCTGACAAGGCAAGGGCTAAGGGACCTCAAATGTCGAATGACACTCTTCCGTCAACGTCTGGCGAATCATTCGCGCGAATGGCAGCAAAGGCAATGACGGTGGAGATACATACCGACAAACAAGATGGTCTACTGTCCAAAGGGCAACAAGACTATCTTGACAGCTATCTTTGCAAAGCTATCGGTGAGTCGAAAGACGCGCCGACTTTCGAGGGGAAAAGCGTGGTGGACGGCATCGTAAAGGTGCACTGTTCCAATGCTTTTTCCCGAGAATGGCTAGAAAAAGCGATAGCAAAGATTCCAGCCTGCGAAAACAGCAAGTTTATTCTTGTTGAGAGTAGCAAAGAAAGGATGGTACGAGCGAGTGTTTGGATTCCGGGTCCTTCCTGTAATTCAGCAGAACTCCACACATGCATCCGTGTTCAGAACAAGGAACTTGGCACGACTCTCTGGAGAGTATACTCGTGCACCAGGCAGAAATCCGCTACCACTTCGGAGGCGGGTTCCCACCTGGTACTGGGTAGCGATCTTGGGTCCCTCAAGGTTCTTAAGTCGAAGTACGGTGAAGTATGTAAGTAAGTATTGTATTAGAGAAGTGGTCAAGTATGCAGAATCCAATAATCTGGGGCTACTAGTGGGGTGTGATGCAAATTCACCGAACATTGTGTGGGGAAGCAGCAAATGCAACCCCAGAGGTCTCAAGTTACTGGATTTTATCCTGTCATCCGATTTGGTCATTCAAAACACTGGTAACAAACCAACTTTTGTGACCAGAAGGAGACAAGAGGTGATTGATTTAACACTTACCAATAGGTCAGTTGGAAATCAAATCAACCGATGGCGAGTTTTGGAAGAGGACTCTCTTTCTGATCATCGTCTTATCGAATTCCGACTGGGAATTGATACAATATCAGTACCTTCCCGTAGGAATCCTCGAAATGTGGACTGGGACAGGTATGGTGAGCTTGTAACGGAGCGATTACCAAACCTAAAAAAACTCAAATCAGCAGAAACTATTGAAGATGCTACTAGGAAATTAGAAGGTACTTCAATCAATTGCTTTGAGGAACTGTGCCCACTCAGGCAAAGCAGACAGGGGAAAGCGGTTCCTTGGTGGAACCCTGAATTGTCAAAGCTTTGTGTACGGTCCAGGAAACTTCTTAATAAGGCCTTGAAGACCAAAACAGAAGAGCACTGGACTAATCATCCACTTACACAGAGAGAATATAAGAAAAAAGTACGGAAAACCAAACTTGAATCCTTTAGAAATTTCTGCAGTAACGTCGAAGAAATGAGGGAAACAGCGAGACTTTGCAAGGTCCTTCATTTAGACCGCTCAGTAGGCTGGATTCCATTCGAAAACCTGATGGTTCATACACCATTTCCAAATCGGAAACGTTTAATGCTCTACTCGAAACCCATTTTCCGGGTAGTAGAATTCTCTCTGAAGCAGAGAGTGGCATGAACAATAACGGTAGCAACGGTGGAACCTCTAGGTACAGCTGGTATATTGCTAGTCGGATAGTCACAAGGGAATCGATAAGGTTTTCCTTATCTTCCTTTGAGAACTTTAAGTCCCCTGGACCTGACGGAATATATCCAGTTATGCTTAAAAAAGGAGGAGACAGGCTATTGAGGCCCTGAAAAGGATCTTCACAGCCTGTCTTGCATTTGGTTATATACCATCCCAATGGCGACGCGTAAGAGAAGTATTTATTCCGAAACCGGGAAAAGATGACTATTCCCTAGCAAAAAGTTTTAGACCAATCAGTTTGACATCGTTCATGTTGTAAAGTGTGGAACAAGTGGTGGAGAAACATATTCGAGTGGGGGAATTGCCGAGAAGTCCACTTAGTAGAAATCAACACGCTTACCAGAGTGGAAAATCATGTGAGTCAGCCTTACACGATCTTGTTAGCAAGATTGAAGCCGGGCTGGAAGCTGACGAATACACAATGGGCATGTTCTTGGACATTGAGGGGTCTTTTGATAATGCCACTTTCGGCTCGTTATGTTCTTCTGCCGAACGACACGGAGTTAATCAAGCCATTATAAAATGGATATATTTCATGCTCTCTGAGAGGCTGTTAACCGCTGGTGGGAGCAGTGACGAACAAATCTCAGTCAGGGCCAGACAAGGATGCCCCCAAGGGGGTGTTCTTTCTCCGCTGCTGTGGTGCTTCGTCGTAGACTCTCTATTAGTGGAGATGCAGGAACTCGGCTTTCACGTCCAAGCATAAGCGGATGACGTCTGTGCGCTAACATCGGATAAATCCTTAAGGAGGCTTTGCACGAAAGTGCAGAGGATTCTTGACAAAATCGATGACTGGTGCATGAGACAAGGTCTTTCCGTTAATCCGAACAAAACAACCATAGTCTTGTTTACGAGAAAACGGAAATTGGATGGACTCAGTCTTCCAACACTGAATGGTGTGACACTTGATCTTTCCAACGAAGTTAAATATCTAGGAGTAATCTTGGATAAGAAGCTGACTTGGGAGACACACGTTCCACTGAAGGTGAATCGTGCCTTCAAGATTTTTCAGCAATGCCGTAGAGCCTTTGGCAAAACCTAGGGTCAGAAACCTGCTGTGGTCCTATGGATATACACAGCACTTATCAGACCAATCATCACTTACACTTCTGTGGTCTGGTGGCGACGGAGCATGGTTAAATCCACATTCCGGGAACTATACAGGCTGCAAAGAAGTGTATGTTTAAGCATCACGGGTGCCATGAGTACAACCTCTGGTGATGCCCTAAATGCTATGCTTAATTTGCTCCCTCTGGATCTTAAGATGCAACAGGAAGCAATAAAAGCAATGTGTAGACTCCATAAATATGGTTTCTGGCACGAAGATGGAACTTCGGGAAACCAGAAATCTTTAAGTTGCTGTCGGAGCAGTATCCACTGTTTTTGGCACCTAAAGATGACCTGAAACCCACAGTTTCATTTGGAAGGAAATTTGATGTCAGATTTTCATTGCGTGAGCAATGGAGCAATCCAGAATGCATGCAGGGAAGTTTGACGGATATTCTCTTTACCGATGGGTCCAACAATGAAATAGGGTCTGGAGCTGGATGGTACTTAAACGATAGTAATAAGTATCATTATGCTATGGGAGGAATGGCAACTGTTTTCCAGACAAAAGTTATTGCCATCCTAAAAGTAGCCGAATGGATAATCGAGAGGAAATGGAGCGGGAAACAGATTGGAGTCTTCAGTTCTTCTGCGGTCTGCTCCTGGAAAGATGGGCATCGCACCAACTCAGCGAGCGCTGGGCAAGTACACAAACGTGTCAGGTCGCAAAATCTTTCTGGCCACGTGTGGACCGGAGGCGCTCGGGCGAGCTTCTGAGGCTGACAAAATATCAGCTCTCTAATCTCGTGGGTTTTCTCACAGGACACAATGCGCGAGGAATGCATGCTGAGAGACTTGGAATCACCTCGAGTCCTTTTTGCGCTGGATGTATGGAGGATGAGGTGGAATCATCTCAGCACCTTCTCCTTAGCTGCCCTGCTCTGGGGGGCTAAGATCTAGGCATCTTGGCTCCTACTTCTTTGCCACGCCTGCTGATATAGCTGGCGCTGACATTAAAAATCTGATGAATTTCATCAGCAGCATAAAGCGGTCGACGCAAACATAGTCATCGTTCGTAATCCGCACGCTCCTAACCATCCCAGCACAAACTCTCTCCGCCCTCTCCCTCTTTCCCATCGGTCTTTCTCTCCCGCCTCACCCCTCCATAATGGCATCACAAAGAACGAATCCCTCTTCGTCCAAGTGTGCCCATTCCCTGGGCAACCATTTCAACCTAACCTAACCTAACCTTCAGTGATAGTCAGGCTGCATTTGAGGCCCTGGAGAACGCGAAGCAAACCTCAAAGATTGTTCAATAATGTAAGAGGAAGCTTAATTCTGTCGCAAGACAAAACAGGCTTGTACTTATATGGGTTCCGGGACACTCCGGTGTTCAAGGAAACGAAATTGCCGACGAATTGGTCAACCGTGGATCAGCGGTGCCCCCACAGGGGCCAGAGCCAATAATCGGAATCAGTCCCGCAGGAATCAAGAATTGGATCAGCGATTATGTAGGCAATCTACATAAAGAGCGATGGTCCGGTCTGGAACGCTGCAGAACTGCAAAGTGTTTTGTGAAAAGTCCGAACTGAAAACTGTGAAACTTTCTACTAAAACTTAGAAGGAAAGATATTCGGCTGATGGTCGGCATCATTACAGGACACAACCCATGGGGTCAGCATATGACCACCATTGGAATCATCGAGATCCCGGTATGCCTGTCATGCTTGGAGGAGGCGGATAGCACTGAGCACTTTCTCTGTGAGTGTCCTGCCTTTGCTAGAGCACGGCTACGAGTATTGGGTTCCGATGTCATGAGAATGAGTAATATTTGTTCTCTAAAACTGAAGGATATTTACAGATTTGCCAAAGAATCTGGAAAATTCTCACAGGACTAACTATCTCTATCTCTGTCCCTATTCTTTCCTATCTCTTTCTCTGATACTTTTCTCCTTCCCTCCTTGACTATCTACCCTCCTTTCCAGAGCTATAAATGCAATGGGCTCTTTTGCCTGAGTGTTTTAGGAGCCACCAAATCTCCTGGTACTCCTTGGCTCGACCTTTTCAAATTTCAATTTCAAGCGTAAGTCTTTCAGTATGTGTACATAAATCGGCATACATACATATATGTATGTGCACCGGCACGCACTCACCACAACAAAAATATTACCATTCACTCAATTCTATATTGCGAAGTTATCCATCTATTTATATATGTACGCACGTATGTATATATATGTAATCTACATAAATGCATATATTTTAATAAATACTTTAATTTAATTCATAATTTGGCTGGTATAATTGCATCGCTCCTTTAAGCAGTTTTTCAGTGTATTTATGGCTTCTATGACCGTTTGATCTAAACTAATCTTTGTGTTCTTACTTTTATTTTTTTCGATATAAGAATTCTCTCCTTTAATATGTAAAACTAAGGGTTTAGCTAGAGCTGCATAGCTTTTCACGAATTTTATGTAATATAGTATTCAGTAAGTCCTAAGAATCCTCTAAGGTCTTTGTGGGTTTCTGGTATTTCGTAATTTGCTATCGTTATTATTTTATTCGGACCTAAGTATTCTACCTCTTCCATGAAAAATTTTGCCTTTTCATTGGACACCTTTAAAGAGGGATTATTAAATGCATTAGAAATAGTTCGGATGTGTTTCACATGCTCGTTATAGGATGATGAGTAAATGATTACATCGTCAATGTAAACATATGAGAATTTACCTATGAGTCGCGCGGGAAGTCATCCACACATCTTTGGAAAATAGATGGGGCGTTCTTCAAACCGAAAGGCATTCGAATGAACTCATATTTAACTCCATGCACACAAAACGGTGTCCTCTGTTACTTTCCTTTATCTTAATTTGATGAAACCCTGACCCCAAATCAAGTGTAGTGAAAAATTTGGCTTTCCCTTAGTTTTGCAGGGTAATATTTATGTCTGTATTACATATCTATCTGTGATCGTATGTCTGTTAAATATCCTAAAATCTATAACCATACGTCTTTTGGGCTTTCCGCTCTCATCTACACCTTTCTTATGTACGGTTAACATGGGTGAATTGTATGGGCTGTAGCTTTTTCGTATTATTGTTGTGTTATGGGGGTTTCCATAACTCTTCCCCCCTTAGAGTAAAGTGAAGGCCAAGGAAGACGTAGGGGCTGGAACGTAAGTTGAAGATCAGGCGTGAATTGAAATTTAGTTCTTATCCTTGCGATGTAAACAAGGGCGGCGGTAAATATGATGCTCAATGAACAAGTTGTAAGGATAATAATGTTGTTTTTCTTTGATGTTGTTTCGTGACTTTCTATTTGATAGCTTCTAAGCTTGTCGAGGCTTAGTTTGTTTGTTATTGTTTTTGCGCTTACTTCGGAATAGCTTATGAGCGGTAGAAAAAATTGGGCTCTGTAAAACATGTGGTTGTCTTTGTAGATTTCGCCGTTGACATTGATTGAACAGATTGATATAATATTTGAATTATTATAATATGCTTGTAGTCCAAGCAGTTCGTATATTTGCTCTTTAGAGCTAATTTTTATTGACTGATTTTCCATATAATTATATATTGGATATAGCTCTGTAGTGCTTAGTATGAATTTCGATATAACATTTAGTTTTGCTTTCTAGATGATTGTTTAAAAGGTTTCTAGGTGATTGTTTAAAAGGTCTATTAATTTGGCTGATATACTGAAGTTCAAAAAATTGGTCATATTCTTTCAAGATATTGTTTGCTATTTTGTTAATGTAATTATGTTTCTATTTTATCCTGTTCCTTGTTTATGTGGATAGTGACGTTTTGCAATCTTTCTTGCATGATTGAATTTATTTGGTTCTGGCTATTCAGTATAGTCTCGATATGTGTTGTATTAGTTTTAATGTCTTGAATTTGTTTATTTATGGAAAGTGCGTCATTGGCATCCATATTCCCCGTGATGAATTTCACGGCTGTCTCTAGTCCGTTGATGAGTCCACGTTTATGTCGTTTATGTGGTGTAAGTGTCTGTACTTTATTTTCTAGTTCCTTGAGTTTTAACCTTGTTACTTTTGTCAAGCTTTTAGTTCTGTGGGTGTTCTCGAAGACTGAGACAGTGTCCTGTATTTTATTGACAGTTTTAGTGTATTCGTCAAGGTTAACAATATGTATGAGGTTATTGTGATTAGTGATTATTCTTGCGGGTCCTAATCGGAATCTAACTACTTTTTGATGTTTGTTTATTTCTGTTATGTCTATCGTTTGAGGAAATGCTAGTGGTATCCTATGAATGAAGAAAAGGTTTAATTAGAAGTTTTTGGTTTTGTGTGTATCTTTTTTATTTTTGACTTGTGAAATTTGTTGTTATGTTCTGTAATTATAGTTACTCTATTACTTTTCTTCACTTTATGTTTTGTAAATCTGGGTGTAATCTTATTACGTTTTGCTTCTTTTCGATAAATGGTTTGATTTTCTAATTTTTCCGGGTCTGAGCAGGTTTCGTTCAGTTTGTTTATCCTATTGCTAGTTGCATTTTCCATTTTTTCTTTGATTTGTGGGTATAAAATGTTTTGGAATTTGTTAAGTTTTGTAATGTATTCATGCTCGTTTTACCGAAAAATAGTTCGAATGGGGTCAATTTCGTAGTACTGTGTATTGAGTTGTTGTAGGTGATCAACGTTTCTGTAAGTATGTCGTCATGGTCTTCGCTGAGGTGATTCTCTTTTCTGGTAGTTAATACAATTCTGTGTATTTCCGTTAGGGTGGAATGTAGTCTTTCTACAGGGTCGTTGCTCGTGCTCTGTTGAAATGAGGTAATATGCAAGTGAATTTGGAATTGAAATTCTTTGAAAATATTGGCTGTGAACTCCGAGCCTTGGTCAGCAACTATTTTCCTTGGAATACCGTAAAGGTTAATGAATTGTTTTAGAGATTTTAGTATACATACAGAATGTCTTGATGGGAGTGTGTATGCTGCTGCAAATTTTGAGAATTTGTCAATAACTGTTAGCATTTGTTTGTGGTTTATGCTGTAGATGTCTATATGTAAGATATCTAAAGGTTTTAAGGGGGTTTCCGGTTTTTAAAACAAGGGTTTTGGGGGATTTCAGTCATATTTACAGGTTTGGCATTTGTCGCAGTTGTTAACAATCTGTGTTATTTTGTTTTTCATAAAAGGGATATAAAATTGTCTTTTAACACTCATAACGAAACATCGGTCAAAATGACCGATAGTGAATTTCGTGCTGGAATAGTGGCTAAACTGCTTGACCTTGACAGCTGCCCCTCCTCCTACCTTCCTCCCTCCCCCTACCATCGCCACTGAACAGGTTTTCATTTAGTTGGCGTGACGCTATTGTCTTGTGCACATCCCAAGTTCGATTTCGGTCGGTCAGATTTACCGTGTGTTTGTATTCAAGCTTTATAGGTTTCGTTAATTTCAGTTTCATGTTTTTTTTAATGATTGACATGTCAATTATGTAAAATAAAAACTTTTTTTGATTGTAAATGCTTAATAATTATTGTAGTACCTTATTATTTACCTCATTTTAACTGAAAAAAAACATAACAATAAAAAAAACATAAAAAGTAACGATTTCGGTCAAAATTACCTTATGTTTCGCTTAGTGTCACAAAAATCATGTTTCGTTATAAGTGTTAAGATGGAGAAGCATTTCGTTAATTCCGCGGTGGCTGTTATTCTCATGGTAATTCTTTATTAGTTCCTCTTGTTTGTCAGTGTCTGTTATGTCGTACAATATTTCTTTACATTGTATTAAACGAAATATTTTATTATTTGAAAAATATTTATAATAAACGAACTGAATAATGCGAAAAGTGTCATCGTCAGCAAATATAGCGGACAACTGATTTGGATTGAGAAATTTTTTTAAAATATCTATTATTATTTCTTCTGTGTATAAAGGTTTCCTGAATATCCAACGTTGTTTGTTTTTAATGGCAAAATAACTGATATTTCTGGAGTTTCTGATGATTTTTCGAATATGAGCTGTAGATTTAAAAGTTTCTCTGAGATATATATGCCGTCATTTAAATTTTCTTCTGCTGAATCTACTGTGGTACCAGACGTACCTTTATTTGAAGCAACATCATTTACGTTTATTTCTGATAATTTAAGTGTATCTCTTTTTATTCGACTTAGGGCATCAGCATTTGTATTTAATTTTCCTTTCTTGTATACTAATTCATAGTCGAATTCTTCCAGTTTGAGACGCCACCTGAGCAGTTTTGAATTACGCTCTTTTAAACTCATTATCCACGTGAGTGGTCTATGATCAGTCACAATAAAGAACTTACGTCCAAACAGGTATGGGCGGAAATATTTTGTCGCCCATACTATCGCCAATATTTCTTTTTCTATTGTTGAATACTTGCATTCGGATTCCAAGAGGGTTCGACTAGCGTAGCGTATAGGTTTATCGTTTCCTATGCGACCTTGGGATAGTATAGCACCTAACGCAAAGTTGCTTGCGTCCGTGGTTAGTATAAATGGTTTTGAAAAATCAGGATACTGTAGAACGGCGTTATTAGTTTTTTTTTTCCCCCTTTATTTTATACATCTGTCCATTGCCATTAAGTACGTTGTTTAACAATTTGGCCAGGATTTACATACATCGCTTAATGACCAGTGCCAAAGCGATAAAAATTAAAATATACGAAATAATACTATATACAATTGAATAATATTCAATACAAGTTTTACTCTACATAATTACAATTTTACAAAACTTTAACAGCAATTTAACCCCTTTGCACATTTATTATTTTCTAGCATTCATTAAGTCGCTTGGTCGAGTTCTCTTTAAGCGTCTTTCAGTGTTTTTTCCCCTTTCCAGAAGTTTGGTGATTTCTGCATTATTGTGTTCCTGTATTTTTTCAAAGTGGCTTCTAGCTATTTTTTTGGCCTCTTCGTCTACTGTTGCTATATTAAAAGTCCTGTGGATGTCATCATTTTTCGTGTACCTGTCAGACATGGTCAAAATTCGAAGAATCTTCGATTGCTGTCGTTGAATTTTTACTAGGTGAGATTTTTTAGCCGTTCCCCACACCTGTAGTCCATATAGCCAGATTGGTTTAATCATGGCTTTGTACAATAATAGCTTGTTCTGTATAGTAAGTCTGGATTTTGTGCTGACTAACCAATGAAGTTGTCGAAGTTTTTCCTTTATTTGTTTGACCTTTTGCTTTATGTGGTGATTCCAATTTAGTTTCGAGTCCAAATGTATTCCAAGGTATTTAGTAGTTGGTTTAATTCTAATTGCTTTGCCATTTATTTTTATTGGAACTGCAGTAAATTTTGTTTTGGTAGTAAATATAACCTGTACGGTTTTGTCTTCATTTATTTTTAGGCACCAATTATCGAACCATTCCTTAACTGCGTTTGTGTATCGCTGCAGTTTTTCTGTAGCGATAGTTAAGCTTTTATCCGATGCCAGTAGTATTGTATCGTCTGCGAACGTAGCAATTGATGAATTAGTTTCGTCAGGAGGTGGTATGTCTGCGGTGAATAAAACATATAGTAGAGGTCCAAGAACGCTTCCTTGCGGAACTCCAGCAGTTATTTGATGAATATCTGAACATTGATTGTCATATTTAATATAGAAACTTCGGTTAGTTAGGTAGCTTTTTATGATAAGATAGTAGTCAAAAGGAATCATTATTTTTATTTTGTGGAGTAAGCCTTCGTGCCCCACTTTGTCAAACGCTTTAGCTACGTCTAAGAATACTGCCGCACAATAACGATTGTTTTCAAAGTCTGATTGGATTTTATTTGTAATTCTGTGGATCTGTTGGATAGTCGAATGTTTTTTTCTAAATCCAAATTGATGATCCGGTATTATACGTTGTTTCTCCAGAAATTTGGTTAGTCGATCATGCAGTAATTTTTCAGCAATTTTGGATATTGTCGGTAGTAAGCTTATTGGTCTATAAGATGATACGGTAGTTGGATCTTTACCCGGTTTTGGCAATGCAATAATCTCTGCCACTTTCCAGAGTTTCGGAAAATATTGCAAGCGAAACATGGCATTGAAAACATTTCGCAAAAATATATATGCCTTGGTTGGTAGCTCCACTAATGCTTTTCCTGTTATCAAGTCATATCCGGGTGCTTTTTTATGTTTTAGTCCTTTTTTGATGCAAGCTATTATTTCGAGTGTATTCGTCCTTTTTATTTTTGTAAAGTCATAATGATAGTTGTTTTGGTTGTCAATTTTCTTTTCTTCGTCATTTGATAGAACCTCTTCAAAGTATTTTGCTAAAGTTTTCGCTTTTTCCTCTTTTGTAACGGCCCATGAATTGTCAACTTTCTGTAGTGGTGCTTAATGTTTTATTTGGGTTTTTAATGTTTTGGTACATTTCCAAAGAGAGTAGTTTGTATCTTTGTTGGGAGTCAGGTTCTTCAAAGAGTTTTTCGATTTCTTTGTTATTTATTTTGTTTAAAGTATCCTTAAGAATTTTTGTGGCTAAGTTTAGTTTTCTCTTGTCGTCAGGTGATTTAGTTTTTTGCCATCTTTTTCTTAACTTTCGTTTTTCAATAATTTGCTTCTTCATAGAAATGTCAGTTACTGCTGAATTTGTTCTATTTTCTTGCTTTGGTGCCGATCTGATCCCTGCTTCTAGTACTACGTCATTGAAATGGATAATGGCACGTTCAATGTCAAGTTGCGTTTTTAATATCACATTTGGTATAAGTTGATCGTCAATATGGTGGCGGAATTTTTCCCAGTTGGTTCTGTCATTAAATATGCGAAAAGATGTATCTATAGATTTTATATAACTTACATATTCAAGTAATATCGGCGAGTGGTCAGAAGAAAGTTCATAGCACGACTGAATTGTCAATTGGTTATGGCTTATGTTTTTGGTTATGCAGAAATCGATCAAGTCTGGAGTTTTCTTTACGTCAGTTGGCCAATAGGTTGGTTCTCCGGTACTTATAAATCTGCAATTGTTTTTGTTAATTGCGTTAATTAGAATGCGGCCCTTTTTGTTGGTGAGTCTTGAGCCCCAGTCAATGTGTTTTGCATTGAGATCTCCAGCTGCAATAAATCTATTGTTAAGCGTTCTTATGTATTTGTCATATTCATCTGAGTTTATTATATGTCTAGGTGGACAGTAAATGGAAGAAATAGATACTGGTCCATTTTTGGGTTATTAGTTAAGATAGATTTACGTGTTTCAAAAGCGTTCATGTATCTCTCATTAAAGTCTATGTTTTTACCCTTCTTGAGGCGTTCCGTTTGGGGTTTCGTTAATCTGGAAAAATCCTTAATGAATTTTCGGTAATACCCGACGAGGCCAATGAAGCTTTTAATTTGCTTCTGAGTTCGAGAGATTGGAAAGTTTTTTATAACATCAATTTTTGTCGGGTTGGGTCTTATTCCCCCTTTTGATATAATATGTCCGAGAAACTTTGTTTCTTTTTTTTTAAATTCGGATTTAGCTGTTTGAATTTTAAGGTTGGATGATCGAAGCGTATCGAAAACTAGCTGGATGTTTTGTATGTGTTCTTGTAGGGATGTTGAATAGATAGTAATATCGTCTAGATATATAATACTAGGCACATTTTACCTACTAGTTCACCTAAAACGTTAGCCATGACTATTTGGAAGCTATCCACCTTGCTTTGTTGAGTCCAAAAGGCATTCTAAGATACTCAAAATGCCCGCCTTCTACTGTGAATGCAGTTTTTGGTATGTATTCATCAAGCATCTCAATTTGGTGAAACCCACTTGCCAAATCAAGTGTGGTAAAGTACATACATTTACCTAATTTGTCTAGAATTTCGCTTATATTGGGGAGGGGATACCTATCGGATATGGTTTTCTCATTAAGTTTCCTGCAGTTATTACCAGCTGCCATTTCTGTTTACCGCTGGTATCGAGTTTTTTTTGGAACTATCCATACAGGGGAACTCCAGGGAGAATAACTTGGGCGTATTATTCCCTGTTCTAACATATCTGCTATTTGTTTTTTTACTTCGGATTTGTGTACTTGAGGGTATCTATAGGATTTTGTATGTATAGGGATATCGTCTTTTGTTATTTTATGCTTGACTTGATTGGTTAAAGTCAATTTCGTATTTTCCTTAAAAAAGATATCTTTATAATTTTGGCAGAGTTTTAATAGGTGTAATTTTTCTTCACTGTTTAAATGCTCTGTTCTAAATGTTTCTAAGATATCGTATTCACAGTTTCCTGTTTGAATTGATTCGAAGTTAAAGGCTTCTATGAACTCATGACAGTTGCATTTAGTAACTTTCAATATCTGTTGCTCTTCCGAAATGTTAATAACTTCAAGTAGACTGTGTCAGTCTTTTGCTTGGTATATATCTTCAGGTATATAAAGCGAAGCAGTGATAAAAATTGTTTCTATGTAGATATCTCCGTCCCTCACGTCTACTACATTTTTTTTTATAAGTTTTGAATTATCTGGAATAATATGCTTCCCTGATGAGAAATTTGGCTTAAATTCTAAAGGAATTATTTAGTTTTTTGTTACAATTTAATTTTTTTCCAAATCTTTTTTGGAATATAATTGAGAAAGGATGCCAATGTCTATCAGTCCATCGAAATATTTATGAAAATTAAATAAAAGAAATCTCAATTCACCTGGTTCGTTAAACTCAACGAAGTTTGGAAGTCTAACCTCTTTGTTCAGTTTATATTTGTTGAGGATCGTTTTTATAGTAATTGGCTTACATGTTATTTGATCTGAAGGATTTATAAATTTTGGGTTTATAAATGATGCGGAGGCTCCCGTGTCAATTAATATAGGAATTTAAGAGGTCGTCCGAATGGGGAGGAGATATAAGTGTAGCCTAACTCGCTACCATGCTTGTTTATATCTAAGTATCCTGTCTGTTGTTTGCTAAGTCACGAAAATTTGTGTTGCTCTCACTGTTTGAATGATCTTTTGTTTCTTGGCACTGATCTAAGTTTTGTTCATAACCTGCGATTGGTGGTAATGAATCTAATAGTTGTTGCTTTGAAGGTTATAAAGCTCCCTTCTCTTGTATTGATTTCTGGATGCGAGAGTACGCATCGTGTGGTCAGTTTTAAAGGCTCTTTGAGTAGTGGTTGGTGCTTGAGTTTTCACATAGCTGGAACTTACATCCAGGGGCGGATCGAGACATTGTGGGGCCCTGGGCTAATGTTACTCGGGGGCCCTGTTTTCTGTGGTGATGCAGTATATAGTTATCAGAAAAAAATCATCTTATAAAAACATTTATTTATCAAAACAAATATGACAATTAAGAATATTAAATTACAAATCAATATTTCTGCATTTGCAGCGAATTCCATTATTTGCTCATCAACTGCTAAATCCTTTGCTAGATCACAATTTATCGAAAGAAGAGATAAATGATTAAGTCGATCGTTCGACATTGTTGTCCTATACTTATTTTCAATATATGACATCCGGGAGAAAGAGCGCTCCGCTTCGCAGCTGGTGATGGGCAACGTCAAAAAGAGTTTTAAGATGGTGTAACAATTAGGAAATACACCAACAAGTTCCCTTTCATAGATAAGCTTATAAATTTCACTGCAAGAGGTGTAGCAGTCTGATTTAGATTGTAGTAAATATGACTTTAATTGAATGCATTCATTTACTAAATTTTCATCTACGTCATCTGAATAATATTTTACAATATTGCGTACACTTTCCAGATCCACGCTTTCCTGGTTTTTATTCTGCAAATCCATTAAAAAATTAAATTTTTTGCTGGTTGTCTCATAGACTTGACCCCTTTCATTTAAATCCTTATCCAATGCAACTTTTAGCGTGTCTCTTTTAAATTTTTCTGCGCCGCACACTGAGACTTTAGCAGTAGACTTATCGGCAAATTTTGAAGTAATTTGTCTCTTGTAAACGTCGCTGTAATTTGTTCCACACTAGTTTTTTAATTTAACTTAATTTTTTAGCTTTCCCTTCGTACTCTTTTTGCTTCTGATCCGAATGCTGTCGTATGTTGTACACGAACTCTTTTAACGAAACAATTAATTTAGTGCGTTCGCAAATATTTAAGCCAGAGTGAAACCTCTCCAAAATTTCTTCGCAAAATGTGATCAAAATTGCAAATGAGAGTTTCGCCAGTTTATTAAATAACCTTCGTGCCTCTTTTCTGAAATCAGCTTTCTCATCCTCATTTTCGCTAAAAGTTTTTAAAATGTTCATAATTTCAGAATAATGATTTTTTAAAGCTTTGACAGCCTCATAATGACAATACCATCTGGTTTGGCTTAAACTTTTTAACGTAAATTTTAGTTGCATTTCACGATGTAACAATTCCCACCTGTGGGTTGAAGATGAAAAGAAACCATATATTTTTTGCACCACTCCAAAAAAATTTACAATTTTGGTTGCAACTTTAACACATTCTTCACCAACTAGGTTAAGGGAATGTGCAGCACATGGTACATAATCCGCACTTTTATTCTTTTGTTTAATTAATGCTTGGACACCTTTGTACTGACCCTACATATTGGCTGCGTTGTCATAAGACTGTCCCCTACAGTTATCCAGTACCAGCCCATTTTTTTCTAAAAAGTCTTGTAGAATATTAAATAAGTGTAAACCAGTACGACTACTAATTTTGATGAATGAGACACATCTCTCGTACAAATTTCCCTGAAAACAGTATCGTAATACAATAGCAAGTTGGTTATTGTGAGACAGATCTGGAGTTGAATCCATCACAATTGAATAATACTTTGTGTCATCGTTATTTATTTGATTTATAATTTGTTTCACTATCTGTTTGCCCATAATATCAATAACTTCCTCATATACTGTTTTTGATAAGTACGATATTGTTGGTTTCGGTCGCAGCTCTCGTTGTTCAATATGTTCCCGAATGAATGGGTCAAACTCTGCCAATAGATCCAGAGCTTCCTTGAAATTACCATTATGTGTGTACCAAATTCTTCTTCGGAACCTCTAAATGCTAATCCTCTTATACTCAAAAAGTTTATCATTGCAATAACCCGTTTCATGACATTATGATAGTACTCTGTTTCTTTCTTTGATTGATCCTGGAGCTGCTTATCTACAACATACTTATTTTCTTTTCGTGGTGGGTTGAATAGCACAACCAAGGTCGTTCCAGTAATTGGCCGTTTTTCATTTTCTTAAAAAAATATCTGTCTGAGAATGGTCTATTTTGATCTTTATATTTTTTTGTTGAAGCTGGATATTTATTTTCTGGATCATTATTTTGAAGATCTGTTATTTCATGAGAGCGGATGTGATTAATGAAGTAATTATTTAGTGACACTGGCCACAATCCCACGTCAAGATATTTCCCAAACTCAAAGTTAATGTTTTCTGAATTTCGTTCAGTCTCAATATAAGCTTCCTTATGTTGAGCAATAATATCGTTTTCAGTTGGATCAGAGGGTTGTTGGTAGTCAGATAATTGTTCATTTGCATCACTAATATTTTTTTTTGGTGTTGGGGTTCCTTACTCTCTGTAGATATGTTCTCTTTGGATAAGGTTCCTTCCTTTTCGCTTGATAATAGATTTTTAGATCTTTCATCGTCATTTTTATATTCTATTTAAAAAAAAGTATGTAGTTTTGCACATTTACTTTTTTATAACTAATATTTACTAATATTTTGTACAAGTAACGCAATTTATTAGAAAAAACATGCGAATAAATTTTTGAGTGGATGAGGAATAATTTTCTTAACAACTCCTGTCGATTTGTTTGGTTGAAGCCACCGGTAAACTTAATTTGTTGAAACCGATTGGCGCTACCCATTCTTTCACAAAAATCGCTTCACATAAATCGCTAGCCTCTATAGATTTTTGGTTCCATGTAGAGCTATCCATAATTCGAATTCCCATCCACCCTTACAGAAATTACAGAGAACACTTGTAACTAGATTTACTTACGAAGTTGATGCAATTGCCTTTGCTTTGTTCTGAATATTCCATGGAGCTTTACTGTCTCTTTTCAAAATTCGAGACGTATTATCGCACCAACACTTTTTTAAGTTATATAGTAACTTTATTAGCAGCACACAGCCAGTTTTTGTTTATTTTTGCACTTCGAAGACAAGCATGAACTAAATTCTTGATCTACGGGGAGTCCCCGAAATATACGCAATACACACGCACGCTATAAAATACACCGTCTATAGACAAGCGAAGTGGCAGGTGAATTACCGATTCGTTTCGTGGGCGCGCACACGAGTTGATCGATTTTAGTTGCCAAACTTACGATTTTTTTTTCGTTGCAAGTAACGTTCGCACACGTGTGCAAACAAAAGAACATATATAAAGTCAAGTATCAATGTTTATGTCAGCGCAGGATCAGCACTGTCAAAAAGTACGAGTACTTAATTAGTTGGCACTTAACCGTTTAAACAGTTCTGGCCGTCTAGTGTTTTTAAAAGAAAACTAATGTGAGTGTGGTAGTAAAATATCAGTGCGTCTCGTAGGGCATTCGTATTTTATTTTTATTGGTGGCTGGGGGCCCTTTGCAACCACGGGGCCCTGGGCTGAAGCCCAAAAAGCCATTAGGTAGATCCGCCACTGCTTACATCCATAGGCTCCGGCTTACTGTATCCTTCAGACGTGTTACCTCTAAACGGGTTCTGGTTCGGAAGGTTGGAGTTTATCCTACGTTGAGAGGTCTGGGCGTTATAATTTACTATTTCTTTTGACTGTTGGTGACTTATATATTGATTGTTGTATGTAAACTGGTTTTGTTGCGGAAAAGGTGTACATCTATTATTATACCTGTTTCCACTATAAAACAAATTGTATGGCCTTGGCTGTCATTTGTTTTGGGTTGTAATGGGATCTGTTTTCATATAAAAAATGTTTTGTTCTTTAATGCATAATGAAAATACTTTTGCTAGTGAGTCTAGCTTGGATGCTGTTATGGTCGAGCCTAGTGGTTCCCTTAATCCAATCAGAAAACTATTTAGACACATTTCAGAATAAAGTTCTTTCTTTGATCTTGCTATCCTTTCGTCTCATTCGTGTATTTGGATATTGTTGAGTAGAGCTGCCTGGCTCTCTATTATTTCGCTGTAACATTTTTCTACATTATTGAATTTTTGGCGAATATTATGGAGGTCTCTAATTAGAGAAGTTTCGGGTCTTTTATCTGAGTAGTGTAGGATAAGGTTTTGTTTAATGTCATCCCAAATCAGAGGTGTTCCGTACATATTTAACACCTCATTAGCTTGTCCGATGATTTTGTTGCGGATGGCTCGCAATAGTATCTGACCCTGTGGTGTTGCATCACAGGCTGTTATGTGAAGCAAAATTTCTTCCACGTTGTTAATGAATTCATTTAAGAGTCTTGGGTTGCCTTCGTATGTTGGCAAATCCTTTATAGCGTCTGGAATACGAAGAGATTCAAGAGAGAATCTAAGGGGAAAATTTGGTATAGGGTTCCCTACAGAGTTTGGCTGTTCGCTTGGAGGAGTAGCCATATTATTTGCTTCTAATCGAAAAGATGTCTCTGTCAAAGGAGAATCTTCGGATATTGAACTTAAAATCCTACTTTTAAAAAGTCTTCCTAGTGTATTTGTGTATGGTCTAAATGAAATAGTTATACCTGTTTTCCGCTTGTTCATTTAGTAGCATTATAGTTACTTTTTTCTCTATGGGAAATCAATCAATACGTGAATAATATTTATATTTGTTTTCCTGTTTATTTATATAAATAAATTATAAGTTCTTAAAAAATATATATCTTTTTTTTTGTATGTATGAATATATATGTATGTATTTTCTTTTTGTTATTGTATTTTTCCCTTAACTCCTATTTTTCCTTTAATGTTTCCAAACACTTCTTTTTATTTTATATGTATATATCTATATATATATAGCATGTCTCTCTCTTTTTGTTTTAGATACAATATTTCCGCTTTTTTCTCAAATTTTGTTTTTATTAAAAATTTGCACTGTTTCGGTTTTCCCTTATTACTTTATTATTGTATTTATTTATTTACTTTTTATAGGCTCTTCTTACCTGGAGGGTCGGGCTTTAAGGCTACGGAATTGCAGATTTGAGTTTCTGTTATGCTGGAGGGTCCTTCGATAGGAATTTCAGTTTATTGTATTTTGTTAAGACTGTACATGCCTGTTTGTAATAATTTATTTTTTTGTTTTTATTATATATTTATTTATACACATCACAATTTTTACTCACCAAATTAAGAGTACGATTTTGAACATGTTGCTCCTGGTGGTAAGGAATTGAAATTCCCGATATTCGATATTCCTTTAAAACGCTTTCCTGTGATGTGCCCTCACAGTCCTTCAGGGGGTACTTTAAATTTTCCTTCGATATTCCCCGAAGCTATTTTCGTACTGCTCTTGTGATGTTCTCTCACATTCCTTCAGGAACTGTTTTTACTGTAAATCGAAGTCGTTCACCAGGCCTAAGCCGACTGCGCCAGTTTCACCACTGAATTACAACTGATTCTTTTATTAAAAGTGTTTAAAAATGAAACTTATAATTTAATTACAAAATTGCTTATTCTGTATTTTAATACTTAATCAATTTCTTAATAATGTTAATATTGCTTAATTAGCATTTTACAAGTTTTTGTTAATTCGGCAATCGGTGATATCAAGCTTATAAATTAATTGCAAAATTGCTTATTCTGTATTTTAATAATTCTTATGAACTCAATCAAATTACAATTTGCTTATTCTATATTTTAATAGTAATTCTTATGAACACAAATTACAAATTGCTTATTCTATATTTAAATAATAATTCTTATGAACTCAATTTAGTTCATTGACTTAGTTATTATATACGTAACCTTAGAGGTTTGGTTGGTGGTTGTGTTATGGGGGTTTCCATAACTCGCGTTGAATTTCTTTATTCCGTTCCATCCTAAAATCAAATCAAATCCATTTATCTCATCTACTTCAAAAAATCCAATCTTCATTCATAAACTTAATTTTTTGTTTCGTATTAATTATTGAATAACATGCATTGATATCACTTGTAACGGTTTTCTTTTTGTGGTTATGTTATATTTTAAAGTTTCTGGTTGCACCTGTATCTACTAAAGCATTATAATTTACTTTCCCATCAGTCACTAATACACTATACCCGTATATTAGTTTAAATACTTAATAACTAAATGATTTTGTCTAACCTGTCTCTACAATTTTGTTAGAGTTGTATTCTTCGGATGTTAAGTTTTTGCTCCGCATGAGTTTTGGTGGTTGTTGATTGGTGAACTGGCAACTGTTACCTCGTGGTCTTTTCCAATTTTAATTGTTTCTATTCACGTCGTTGTAGTCGTTAATGTTGCTGAGTTGGTTGCCTGAATGTTGTGTTTCTGGACGTTATGTCCATGCGTTCTGGTTTGGTAATTGTGATGGCGGCTGGTTATAGTTGTATTTGTGCTGATACATGGGACGTCTCTTGTGATGTTGTTTCTCATAGTAGTGTTTATTGTTGGTTGGATGAATGTTCTGTTGTGCATAGCATAGACGTAACTTTCGATGTTCGTCGTCGTCTAAATCCCTTATAGGATTTCCGTATAGAGTGGAACGAATATATGAGTTATTTATTCCATCCTTAAACACTGTTTCGGCTTCTTGTGTTGCCTCATTGGTCATTACTTTGGTCACTTCTTGGCTATGACCACACAGACTATAGATATTTTTCACGTTGTCATGGAATTCACTTAAATTGTGTTTACCTTGTGTGAGTCTCTTCATCTCGTCCTCCAACACATATAAAGGTCGTTGATCAGCATATAGGTATAGTCCAATCTATTCCTGATAGCTTCAAAATTAAATATTATGTTATGGTTGGACAACACGTCAGCTGCGGCACCTTGTATTTTAGTTTTTATAATTGATAAAGCTTCCACGTATCTGCTGGAATTCCTATGATTACTAATTCCATCAATAAGTCTAGAGACATCTTCCCTCCATACGCTGTATTTGGAAATGTAGCCGTCAAATACCGGTAGTGCTTTAAAAACGTCTAGGTTGATATCGGTTGGATTGGTATAAGTTATGTTGACTGGTGCCAATAGTTCTGCTGCTTGTGGAATCCGGGCTCTTAATGTTGCATTTTCTGCTTGGATATTCTGAAGCATTACTTGCAAATTGGCCATCTGCTGAATCAAAGTATTCACGTCGATTTGTTCGCTAACGTCAATGGTGTCCAAATTTCTTTTTGTATTAAGTTTATTACGTTTCTCCACAGATTTTATCATCTGCTCCTTTCTATAAGAATTAGATCACTGTTTGTATTTTCTTAATGAAAGAAATACGAATAGTTTTTCTATCACTAATTTTTTTATTTCTTTGTTCACTGTATTTTCACTTCTTTTCCTTACAGCCTTTAATTTTTTTACATAAAATTTTGTCCTTTATTATGAAGGATTATCTATGTATGTCTTTGCTGCGACAAGGATGACTATTTTTTGGTCCGCTCACTGGAGCAGGATCGCCAGTTAAGGACGTGGCAGATAGTTCAGATTTGCTTGACTTTGGAAAAATATATATTAAGAATTAATTTTCTGAATTTAATTTTGGGGTAGTTCTTAACACTATGTTAATACCGGCCTGACTGCCAACATATTTGACAGTCGTATTTATACCTTATGTTTATCTTTTGTTATTCTTAACATATGTTTATCTTATGTTATTCTTAAAATATTGTATGTTTGGATTTGTTCAGCCCTACATGATTATACTTAGAATTTACTTAACTATTTTTATTTATTATTTGTGAATGAAATCATTCCTTAACTAGCCGCCGCCACTGGGCATGGTAAAAATTCTGAATTCACGAAATGTTGGCAAATATTTTTATAAGAAATATTCCGATATTGACAATTTTCGAATGGTCGTCAGTAATTTCTTCAATCTTGGATATAAATTTTTGTCTCGTTGAGTAAAATTGGCATATGGGCAAGTCAAGCGCATCGTTCGTTTTATGAATGAAAGCATTTGCTCATAGAAATATGAGAATATTTTAGACTTTCAACGCCGATGCGGCTAAGAAATCATGACCGCTAAGGCTGCGCCTATGAATATATTTTGTTCTTGTAATCGTTAGGCTTATAATTTTAGATTTGCGAGCATACGCATGCAGAAGCATAAAACGAGTTTTCAAGGGCTGGTGTTGACTTTGAATAAAATAAAATTTTTTTAAGAAATTAATGTCATTTCTCTTTATTACGATAATATTGGTATAGTTCAATTAACTATGGAACAAAATATCGGCCAACTGGCGGCACACCTCCAAAGACCACGAAATGCATATGTATTTTAAGAATAACAAAAGATAAACATATTTTAAGAAAAACAAAAGATAAACATATGTATTTTAAGAATAACAAAAATAAACAGCAAACAAAGAAACTAATATACAAGTCGATAGTCAAATATGTTGGCAGTCAGTCCAGTATTAACATAGTGTCAAGAACTACCCTAAAATTAAATTCAAAAAGTAAATTTTTATATTTTTCGAATGTCAAGCAAGTCCTTAACTATCTTCCAGGTCCGTAACTGGCGATTGTGCCAGGAGCATATACATACATAAATCTTATGTAAAAAAATTAAAGGCTGTAAGGAAAAGAAGTGAAAATACAGTGAACAAAGAAATAAAAAATTTAGTGATAGAAAAACTATTCGTGTTTCTTTCATTGAAAAAATAAAAACACTGATCTAATTATCATAGAAAGGAGTAGATGAGAAAATCTGTGGAGAAACGTAATTAATTGAATGCACGAAGAAATTTGGACACCATTGACGTTATGGGGGACCACTCACTTCGCAGTCTACAGCGAGGAGAGTGTACCTCTCAGGAAGGCCATCTGCTGGATTCCAGATCCACACCTGTCTACGGGGGATGTTCTATCCTGTCGTTGTGCCCAGAATCCGGGCATGAGCACGAGGCTTTGGCGAGGCCTCTTGTACACCAAGAGCCAAGGCCGGGAAGAAAAGAAGGGGCTGCTCTTGTGGTGCGAGTGGATTAGTCCGGTGTAGATGCTAGGGGCTCACGGTACAGGAACCGTCTGAGTCTCTTCTTTGGGACGGTCAGTTTTTATGTCTTTCCCAAGTGGTTGGCTCGGAAGGTTCCTGTAGCTACCGTCTGTTGACGGTGACCCAGATTAACTTGCACCATTCCAAAGCCGCTACCGCACTACTAAAGAGACGGCTTACCCAGCTGCACACATTCTCCCACATAACCACAATGCAAGAGCCCTGGGTCTTTAAGGGACGTCTCTGGGGCTTAAGCGGGTTGAAAGGGGTCACGTTATTATATGACAGGAATTCGAGTTGGCCTAGTATCATCCCATCTCATTGTGACGGGTCTTGAGCATGGTCGAAGTTTGTGATTGCATCTGCTAATTTTCCTTACGATGCCTTGAAAGGGCCACCACCTGGGAAGGCCACTAGTCACGTGAGGTTCTGTGAGCGGGCAAACTGGGCCTTATCCTATGTTGCGATGCTAATGACCAGCATATAATATGGGACAGCAGCAATGGCCGGGGCTCTCGACTATTCGAATTTATCGCGCCCTCTTGCCTAGACATACATAACAAGGGCTCACAGCCCACGTTTGTTACTGCTACAAGACAGGAGGTGATTCATGTCACCCTATCAATTTCAAAACTTGGGTGGTCAATCAAGAACTGGAGATTCGTTGCCGAAGATTCGTGCTCAGACCACAGGTACATTGAATTTCAGTGTGGCGAAGAGGCACAAATGCCATTGCCCTCAAGAAACCCAAGAAAAATAGACTGGCAGAAGTTTAGGGGGGCGGTGCGGGTCCTTGACGGCACTTCGAAAAGAACAGGCCATTGAGGTGACTGTTGAGAAACTCAACCTCTCCCTAACCGGACTCCCGTTCCCTAGTGGAATCGCGAGCTCCAGATGTTGAGGCGTGAGTCGAGAAAGCTTCTAAACCGAGCCCTCAAGACTAACTGAGGACTGGAAGCGATACCGGGATGCTCAGAAGAACTACAGGCTTATTCGGGAATCGAAAAGAGCATCATATAGGGAATTCTGCAGCGGTAGAGAATCTCTGAGTGGCACGGCGGAATTGGTTAGACTCATGGAAACGGACCCAACGGCACAGCTGGGGTCACTCACAGAATCTGATGGCTCCTTCACGGAGCGGCAGAGCGAGACATTCAGCTTGCTGATGGAATCTCACTTTCCTGGTAATCTGATAAGCGTCAGCCGGCAAGAGCCCTTATTGATAGAATCGGTTGTCAGAGCTGCTACACCTTCTCGGCATGACTGGTACGTTGCCAGATCTGTGGTGAATGAGGCCCCCATTCGATTTGCCATCAAATCATTTGGCGGCCACAAGTCGCCAGGACCATATGACATATATCCTGCCATGCTGAGGGCAGGCCCAAAGTACGTGACGGAGCCCTGAAGAAAATATTCTCTGCATGTCTGGCACTGGGTTACATACCATGCTCTTGGAGGATGGTGAGGGTCACCTTCATCCCAAAGGTTGGAAGAGACGACTACACCAGCCCCAAAAGTTTTAGACCCATCAACACAACTTTTTTCATGCTGAAAAGTCTCGAACGACTGGTTTTGTTCTTTTTTTTTCATAGGCGTTGCGGTAGCACGCTACCCCCAAGTGGCCTTCTGAAACCAGGCTGAGCCTGTTTCTCTCCATCACGTCTCGCCGCGGGACAACCGTCTAGCATTACTTCGCGGGGAGGGAAGGCGATTAGTCGCCGTTGCTGTGTCGCAGTCTTTCCAGACGCCTCATCTCTTTCATAATCTCGGCCACTAAGTCGCATGCCGCATTCCACTGTTCCTTCGAGCGCAGCGTGTGAGGCACGAATGTTTCCGGCGAAGGGGGTTCTCCAAAGGTTCTATAGAGTCTTTCTTTTGCAGAACGGAAGCACGAGCATGTGAAGAATATGTAGTGAAAGTCCTGTAAAATGTTTCCATCGCAGTAGTCGCAAAAAGTATTGTCGTCGTGGTTAAACTTATATAGATATGCTTTGAAGCATCCATGTCCAGTCAAAAACTGGGCCAGGTAAAAGTCCATTTCTCCATGTGACCTCTTTAGCCAAAGCTTTAGGTTGGAAATGCATCTGTGCGTCCAACGCCCTTTGGCCGAGTTGTCCCACCTAGTTTGCTACTCGTCGATGCACTTATCTCGTAACGCGGCCCGAGTAGACGGACTTATAGGTCGCTGTGCTTTCGCTATTTGGGCAGTTTCTATTGCTAATATGCCTAGCGGGTACATGCCAGATACTACTAAGGCTGCATCGTCGCACACAATTTTAAATGCGCTACATACGCGTAGTGCGCACAACCTGTAGTTGACTGTAGACTTCGAAAATATGATATTCGCCCAGATTGGAGCACTATACAAAATTTGGCTTTTCACGACATTAACCCGAGGCTGACGGCGATTTTGTTTTGGTCCTCGTACGTTTAACATCAGCCTTGACAGCTTTTGTTGGCGTATTCGAAGTGTGCTTTGAAAGACGGCCTTTTGTCTATCATTATTCCCAAGTATTCGATTGCGGGAGTGGTCGTTATGTTGAAGTCCCCGATTCTAGAAGAGATCTCTTTTGGCTTTTTTCTGCTGGATATAAGGATTGCTTCGGCCTTTTGTTGCGCTAGGTCTAGCTTATTTTGGGCCAGCCAAGATTGCACGCTGAAAACCGCATGGATCGCATTGTTGCGGATATCGTATGGATTTTTAGCCGTTACCACAACGGCATTGTCGTCGGCAAAGCCAATTATTTTGGTTCTTTCTGGAATCCTGACACGAAGAACACTGTCGTACATTATGTTTCACAGCAATGGCCCGAGAGCCGATGTTATTTTAACTTTTTTTCGTCCGTTTGATGTACTGTACCATAGAATTCGGCCATCGAAGTAGCTGCGCAATATTCTCCTCAGGTACATAGATACCCCAATTCGCTCTAGGGCGTCTAAGGTTTTCGCCCAGTTTGCAGAGTTGAATGCATTTCTGACGTCTCGGGTGATAATCAGGCAGTACTCTTTGGTGCCATTTAGCCAGCGGTTGCCGCTGATTGCTTTCGTTGCAAGCTGGATTGCTGAAGATACCGCATCTATCGTTGACTTCCCCTTTCTAAATCCGAATTGATTTTCGGACAGGCCTCGCTTTGATCTGACTTCCGCGTCTAGTCGATCGGATAAAATTCGTTCGAGCACCTTACCCGCAGAGTCGGTTAGACATATTGGTCTGTAGCTCGACGGCGCCTAGGCTGATTTACCTGGTTTTGGAAGCAAAACTAAATTTTGGCGTTTCCAAATTGACGGAAAGGTGCCCGCCGAAAGGCAACTATTGAATAGGTTGCTAAAAACTTTGATTAGTTGTTCGATTGCTAGCTTCAACCACTTATTTGGCACTCCATCCGGTCCAGGGGTTTTGAGTCTGCTAAACTGCTTGTAGCCCTTATTATTTCATCCTCTGTAATGAAGTCGGAATTCGGTTAACTTGGGGTTGTTGATTGGGGACACCAAACGTTTATGTTTTGGAAATAGCGGATCCATGATTTTAGCCATGAAAGACGGGCACAAAGGCGCTGCGGATTTGCTGCTCTTAAGCTTTTTGGCTGCTATCCTGTATGCGGAACCCCAAGGGTTTCTTTCGGCGTCATCGCAAAGTTCCAAAAAGCAGTTTCGCTTACTCTCTTTTATAGCGTTTTTGAAAGCTTTTCTTGCTGCTTTAAAATTTACCATACTTTGTAGAAAGTTTACTCTCCCTCTAGACCTTTGGAATTTCCTTCTTGCCTTTAGGTATTCCTTACGAAGCATGGAAATTTTTTCATCCCACCAGTAAACAGCACTTTGCGATTTATATGCAGATTTTCTTTTCATCGATGCATCACAGGTCGCTGTAATACTCTTCATTACGCATTTAGTCATGTTGTTGGCGGAACCCGAACAGGAAGCGTTTTGTAGCATTATCTTAAAAACTTCAGTATCAAGCGTGTTGATCTTCCAACTAAATGGCTGCTGAGTGGAAACTGATTGTTTGTTGCTAGTTTTTATGTCGCAAATTAGCGCTGCGTGATCGCTGTGGGTGTAGACATCTTTTATACCCCACTGGCATAATCTAGCGATACCTGAACTAGCAAACGTTAGATCGATGATCGACCGAAATCCGTTGCGACTAAAGGTGTGCTACGTGCCAGTAGTGAGAAGGGCTACGTCTAAACATGCTATACTTTCGAGGAGTATTTTCCCTCTAGGGCTTGTTTTTGGGCAACCCCATTCCTGCGCTCAGGCATTGAAGTCGTATGGGTATCAATCGGAGCTCTCGGTGCTATATAGACATTATAAATATACAGGTCGTTTACTTTGGCGCAGGTAAATTCCGATTCCCTAATCTCGTACGTCATGGTATTTGTCTGGTTTTTGCAGCACCAAATAGCTAATTTTCCGCTGGTGTCTTGCAGCGAGTTTGATGCCTTTGGCTTGTAAGGCTCGCTGAGTACCGCTACATCGACGTTAAGTTCCAAGACGGTTTGGCTTAGGAGGTCTTCAGCTGCTTCGCAATGATTTAAGTTGAGTTGCAAGACTCTCATTATTTCCTAAGATTTTGTAAGGTGATAAATAGGGCATTTGCTACTCCCAGTGTAATGACCAATTCGGCTAACATTATTTTTAATGCATAATATGCATTTTGGGGAATTAGTGCACTTTTTAGAAAGGTGACCTTTTTCACCGAACTTAAAACAAGTGTCTTTGAAATCGTCTTTGCTTGTACAATCGCTGGAAGTGTGGCCCAGTCCAAGGCATATGAAGCATCGTTGCGGTTGAAGTTTTTTACGTATGCGACAAAAAACCCAACCAATACGTATTTTCCCGATGCTAATTAGTTTCATCGCCGAGCCCGTAGGTAGTGTCACAGAGGCTGTTTGCGTGCCACCGCATGGTTATTGCAAAGATCGAATGTTTGAGGCTCTAGGTTAACATTAGCGAGGAGGTCATTAACGGCTTGACAGATTTCGTCATGAGTTGTAACCTCATCAATGTCACGGATTTCCAACTGTGTGATATCTGTGAGTTTTTTCACCTCTGCTTTTCCACCTAGTACTTACCCCACTGCAGCTTGAAGTTTAGAGGTATTTTCCTCAGAAGACTCGCTTAGTTGAAATAGCAGATCTCTCTGACTCGTTTTCCGGATTTTGCGTACCATTGAACTCATGCCTTTTAGAGTCTCTTCATTTTTCACAACTTTGAGAATATCTGCATAGGAAATATCTCCTGATTTCTTAACAACTATGGCGTCGGGACGTATAGGCTTGTTTTTGCACGTTTCTGATTGCTATTCTTTTTCAGGACAGTGTTTTTGTTCTTCTCTATAGCCAATAGCGAGTTATCCTTCACAATTGATTTGGTTGGTGGGGAAAAAATTCGTGAACGTTTTCCTATTGGCTCAGTGATCGTGTTTGTAGCTCGATCGCTCTCAGTTAGCGACCTAGCTCTTTTCACCTTATCATGCGCAACAGTCGGTGCTGATGTTTGTGTAGCTTTGGTCACCGTTGTTTTGCTGCCGTTCGTTGTTGTATATCTGCTCTCAACTGCCTTGAAGAGTTGACATATATCTGAGAGCATGCTCTTCGTTTGCTGATTGACATGCCGTTCCCCGTCCATCATCTTCTTTAGCTCTCCGTGTTTTCTCCCCATTGTTTTGAGTGCTGCATTGTAGCCGAGAAAATAGATTTCTGCCGATTGGTTAGTATGAGTGGGTGCTGTGCTCAAAACTTCTCTACATGATGCCGCTAACTCCAACGCTTCCACTTCGCTATAGCACACGGCTTCAGGGTTTGATTGGCCGCACACCGGGGATCGCGCGTTGAGTGCACTTTTTCCAAAAGGGCACGCGGAAGCCAATGGGGATGAGGACAATCGAGTGAGAGGTTCGGAATCTCACTAAATGTAAGAAACAAAGGAAGAAAACTGGCACTATTGTTGTTGTCTGTACTCAACACTGATTCTCACTAACACGACCAGCTAAGCTGGATTGTGGACTTTATTGGAAATTATTGTTACTCCACTTCTCTCTCACTTTTTTACTCTGTGTGCTAAATTTTACCGTTTCCTTGAAATTATTGCTATTTGCAAAGTAACTCACTTGAGCACGCTAAATAGCCCAACTAAAAAAATTGTGAGTGATAGTTGCGGTGTACAGACGTGTTTTGGTTCGCTCCACAATTGTGTTTATTTTCTAACGAATCCGTCAATCTGTGCCTATTTTAAAAACATGCCTTGCACATGCAAGCAAAAAGTCGACCGTGGTCAGCCGAAAATACAATGTTCCAAGTGCAAGGAACTTTTCCACTTGAAATGTGCTAACTTATCGGAAGCTGATGCTGACTTCTTTATCAAGTTTGAACGTGACTTTCTTTGTGCAGTTTGCTCTAAATTGCGGCGAAACTCAATTCGGTCCCCGCCTCCACCCCGCAACACACCTGATGCATTGCCGCCTGTGGATGATCGGGAAATTGTTATTGTGCCAGAAAACCAACAAGGACCATCTGTATTTCAAAAGGTAAACAATAGTCGGCAGAAAGACGAAGACACGGAATCTGCGCTCATTGCTGTTGTGCAAGAACTAGCTGGGCTTAGAGCAGAGAATGTTCATGTGCTTTCTCTGCTCCAATCTCTTCACGATGATAAGCAAATGCTATTGGGAAAGGTTGATAACCTTCAATCAGAAATTCTCTCTATGAAGAGATTACTTAATAACTGCTTTACTGCAGTAAATCCTGAGGCTGTTAATGTGCCTATTTGTGCTGATGATAAGACTAGCTGTATTTTGCGCGCTGCTAACACAACGAATCCAATGTCAACAACTGTGCCAACTATTTTTGCTGCCAACAATTTTACATCGAATGCTGCTGCTGACGCCTCCGCTTCTATCTCATACGCTGCTGCTGCTTCTGCCTCTGAGACTTTGTCGCCGTCTGTTGTGCCTTTCGTTCGCAATCGCTCTCAGCTGTTGCCTCGCCCAATTGTTGCTAGTGGAGTTGATGCTCCCTCCGGTAATGTTAAGAGCGTAAATAATAATTTACCTTCGCGGATAATTGCTTCTCAACTTCCAAACTCTTCGCGGGCTCCCACTGATTCTGCCTGGGTCTCTGTTGAGACTAAAAAGAGTAGACGTAAGAAAAATCAATGACGTGTTGTTGGTTCTGGTGTGAACAACGAACTTGAGGTGGCTGTACGCTATAAGTGGCTACATTTGTCATCTTTTTCACCTACGGTGTCAACTGATAACATCATTCAGTATGTTAATAAACATGCCGGCTTAGATACGAAGCATATCTTATGTTATAAGCTTATTAAAAAAGAGACAAATGCGGACTCTCTTAGGCATATAAACTTTAAGTTAGGTGTTAGTGAACATAACTATGATAAATTACTTAAGCCTGAGATTTGGCCTGCTAATGTATCCATTCGTCCGTTTAATTTTTTAAGCAAGCAAGTAAATCAACCGCCGCAGAATTAGTTGTCTGTGCTAGGCCTAATAATCGAAATAATAGTCGAATTAAGATTTACTATGAAAATGCGTCCGGCATGCGTACTAAGGCAGAGCATGTACATTCCCTTAGTTCGCAATTAGATTATGACATATTCGTTCTTGTTGAGACCTGGCTAAATGCAAGTTTTTATGACAATGAATTCTTTGACCCGAACCTATTTAACGTTTTTCGCAAAGACAGAGACGCTGCAAAAACAGGGTGCTTGGGCGGGGGTGGTATTCTTATTGCTATCAGGTGTCACTTAAACGCATTTTTGTGCCCCCTCATGAACGGTGACTCTCTACTGGATCAGATCAGCGTCTGCATAAGTAGTCCCAACTCACAAGGCTCTTTGTATCTGATTGCCTCGTATTTGCCGCCTGAAAGTTCATACGAGCTGTACAAAGCGCATGTTGACAACATAGTATATCTTGTCCTAAATAATTTAAATGACAATAATTTATGTATATTAGGTGATTTCAACTTGAGTAAAATAAATTGGTGTGCTAGTGCCTCTAACTCTATTCTCATACCAAATAATGTAACTGCAAACCATGAATTATATCTTATTGATAATATTCTTAGTCTTAATTTATTTCAAATTAATAATTTTGTTAATTCTCTGAATAGAATCTTAGACCTCATATTTGTAAGTGATAACATAAACTACGAGATCAATGAATGTTTGAATTCCATAACTCCAAAAGGTAAGCATCATTTACCCTTAGTTGTCAAAATCGACTTTTATAGTTTTGCTACTATTGCATCTGATGTCAGGCAATCATTCAATTATTCTTTATGCGATTTTGTCAATTTCAATGACTTATTACTTGACATTAATTGGGATAATTTATTTGCTGAACTTGACACATCTAGTAGTTTTTCTGCGTTTAAGTCCATTTTGTCTAAACTCTGCTTAGATAACATTCCGCTCAGAAAGAAAAAGCCCTATAAATTGCCCTGGTATTCTAAGTCTCTGAAAAAGCTTGAAAATCTTAAAAATAATTATTTCAAGATGTTTAAATCTACGAAGAATCATTTGTACTTCGTTAAAGATAAGCAAGCGTTAAAGGATTTCAACGATTTAAATAAATCTCTCTATAACAGCTATATTACCAATATAGAGTTAAACATTAAAGCGAATCCCAAAATCTTCTGGAAATACATAAAATCTAGAAGGAGCAGTGCCAGTGTTCCCACTGGTATGTTTTTCGATAATAGCCAAGCGCGAACCCCAACTGAAACGGCCAACTTGTTTGCTGAATTTTTTAAATCTAATTTTGCTGACGACGAACTTGATCGCCCATCCGACTTTTCTTCTGACTTAGATTATGCCCTGAACTTTGGAGGTCTTTGCCTCTCTTCTGAGGATATTAGTAATGCTTTAACTAAATTGAAATCATCCTCTCAAACTGATGCTGATGGACTTTCAGCAGTTTTGATAAAAAATTGTCCGGCCTTCGTCTATCCCCTGAAAATTATTTTCAACAAATCTTTATCGTCGGGGTGTTTCATTGACGCATGGAAACTCTCTTTCATTACGCCCTTCTTTAAGAGTGGCAATAAAAATGACGTTAGAAATTATAGACCTATCTCTAAGCTGTCGACTATCTCCAAAATTTTTGAGCACGCGGTCTATGCAAAGCTGAGTTTTGCCGTTAAATCTTTAATTTGCCCTAATCAGCATGGGTTTATTGCTAACAGATCTACAGTATCTAATCTGGCCGTTTTTAGTGAATACTGCATTGATTCTTTCTCCGCTGGCTTCCAGGTCGACTGTATTTACACCGACTTTTCGAAAGCCTTCGACAAAGTTTCTCATAGAATCTTAGTTAAAAAATTAGCTAGTCTTGGCTTTCATTCTACATTTCTGCAATGGATAAACTCTTATTTGAGCAATAGACGCTGTGTTGTAACAATCGATGGTATTTCATCTACCTCCTTTGCTGCCATCTCAGGTGTTCCGCAAGGAAGTATCTTGGGACCGCTTTTATTTGTGTTATTTAATAATAACATCAAAAGTTGTTTCACATTTGCTAAATTTTTGCTTTATGCTGATGACCTTAAGATCTTCTCAGCGATCAAGACGCAAGAAGATGCCACTAGACTTCAAGCCGATATGAATAGGCTTTATTTCTGGTGCCAGAATTCACGACTTTCGCTGAACTTATCTAAGTGCTTCCAAATATCTTACTCTAAAACATCTAATATTTTGTGCACTAAGTACAGGATCTCGGCATGTATCCTGCAGTGTGTTAGTGAGTTTAAGGATCTTGGCGTCATCTTCGATAACAAATTCTCTTTTAATAACCATATAAATTATATTACTTCTAAATCTTTTTCGATGTTGGGCTTCATCAGACGAAACGCCACTAAGTTCTCTGATCCCTATACCATTAAGTTACTGTATACATCTTTTGTTAGATCCCATTTAGAATATGCTGCTTTTATTTGGAGACCTTGTAGTCAGCAAGCTATTAATAGAATCGAACGTGTGCAAAAAATATTTCTCAAATATGCCCTTCGATCCCTGAATTTTATTGATCCCATGCCATCATATTCTGCTCGTCTCATGCTTATAAGTCTCAAGTCCTTAGAGATTCGTAGGACTATACTGTGTCTGTCTTTTACTCATAATATTATTACTGGAGTAATTGATTGTCCCTACTTGTTGGAAAGGATTCGATTTAATGTTCCCCAGCGATCTCTTAGGAACTTCTACCCTTATTATGGGGGAAACTTTAAAACTACGTATGCCAGTAATGCTCCCATTACTCGTGCTTTACGGGAATTAAATGCCGTTCATAATGATGTTCTTCTTGATTTCTCGCTTTCAAGAACAGCACTTTTAAATCTTTTGAATTCTATATAATAGTTAGTTAGTAGCTAGTATAGTTTTTAAATACATATAATATATTTGTAGCTTAATCTAAGCAACTTTTGTATCATAGTCTGTAAGGATTGTAATTCATAGACTTAAATAAATAAATAAATAAATAAATAAATAAATAAATAAAAAGCAAGAAAGTTTAACACTCACGAGTGCCGAATACGCTAGCGTTTAGCCTGTGATCGGCAGATGATACGTTTAGGGGTATGGTATCGCACTGTTTATGGTTATTCACAGTGAAGATTTCGATTCTGGGTCGAGTAAAATCGGAGCGAAACTCTGTACGTTCTTTCCCTATCACTTGCACTCCACTTCTTCTTTCGAAAGCTGAAAAAAATTATCGGTGAAAATTTTTACATGGTTAGTTCTATGTAGTGTGAATTTAAATAGTTTACAATGATTAGTGATGATGGGATATTTGTAAATAGCAATGATAGGTTTTTTAGTTCTTATAAAATATTTGTTCGTATGATGTGGTGATTTTTTGTCCTGTTCTAGTTAGAATATACTTCCTGTTAGTTATGGTTGTAATTTTTTGGGTCTCCTTCTGCTTGAATTGCGATTATGATGACCATGGCTAATATTATCAGGTAATTCATTGTCGTCTCCTGTAACTGTGTAATTTTTTACGTTGTCTTGTGTATAACTTTTCCCTCCTTGATAAAAAACGTGTCCTCACGATCTTCCTGCACAAAGTACTTTTTGTAACGACTGTCGCTTTTACTTTTGATGTTAGTCCTTAACACCAATATCTGGTCCCCTTGTTTGAAAGTTCGGTGTCTACTTCGCTGGTTTAGATATTGTTATGCTTTTTCCGATGCGTCTTTTAATTTTTTTACTATGTCTTCCTTGCTGTATGTTAGTAGGTTAAAATGTACCATATATCCTTTGGTTTCTTTCTTCTGCGACGGTATGGGCTGTTTTGTTGAATTCCTTTATAGCTACAAATAGCTCCTCGGTTGCTGATGTTGAATCATTTATTTTTAATATTCTTGCCAATTCTGATATGGAATTGTGCGTTCGTTCTACCTGACCGTTTGCCTTTGATCTATATATTGGCATCTGTGTTTTGTTAATATTGTATTTTATACACATTTGTTTTAACATTCGTGTATTCAGACTACTTTCGTTATCTGTCATGAGTCGTTTACAGTTCGGAAAATTGTTGATAAGAATTTCTTCTACTCTTTTGTCCATTTTTGTTTCTGAGTCTAATTCTCTGATTGTTATGTATTGGGAGAATTTATCTCTTCTTCTTCTTAATTGGCGGGATAACCGTTTACGCGATATTGACCGAGTTTAACAAAGCGCGCCAGTCGTTTCTTTCTCATGCTAACCGGCACCAATTGTACACATCAAGTGAAGCCAAGTCCTTCTTCACCTTCGTCGCTTCATCGGATGTTGTCATCGTCCAAGCTTCTGCGCCATACGTTAGGACGGGCATGATGAGAGCCATGTAGAGTGTTAGTTTTGTTCGTCGAGAGAGGACTTTACTACTCAGTTGCCTACTTAGTCCAAAGTAGTACATGTTTGCAGGAGATACTCTACGTTGGATTTCAAGGCTGGCATTGTTATCGGTGTTAATGCTGGTTCTTAAATAAACGAAGTTTTTTACAACCTCCAAATTATCACTCTCTACAGTGACGTGGGTGCCGATACGCGAGTGCGCCGACTGTTTGTTTGAAGACAGGAGGTACTTCGTTTTGTCCTCGTTCACCACCAGACCCATTCGCTTTGCCTCTTTATCCAGTTTGGAGAAGGCAGAATTAACAGCGCGGTGGTTAAGGCCGATTATATCGATATCATCGGCATACGCCAACAATTGTACGCTCTTATAAAATATTGGTCCTGAGCGATCAAGTTCTGCGTACCAAATTCAGACATAGCGGCATACAAGTAATTCCTTTCCGTACTGTCGAATGCAGCTTTGAAATCGACGAAAAGATGGTATGTCTCGCTTCTCCTTTCGTGGGTCTTTTCCAAGATTTGGGGTGTTGTAACTATTTGGTCGATGGTAGACTTTCGAGGTCTTAAGCAACACTGCTAAGGTCCAATCAGTTGGTTGACGGTGGGCCGCAGCCTTTCATACAATACGCTCGCTAGAACCCTTATAGGCGATATTTAGAAGACTAATCCCTCGGTAATTGGAACAGATTGCAGGATCGCCCTTCTTATGGATCGGGCAGAGCACACTTAAATTCCTATCGGCAGGCATGCTTTCATCTGACCATATTTTGCATAGGAGCTGATGCATGCACCTTACCAGCTCCTCGCCGCCATGTTTGAATAGCTTAGCCGGCAGTCCGTCGACGCCCGCGGCTTAGTTATTCTTTAGACGCGTAATTGCTATTCTCATCTCGTCATGGTCGGGTAGCGAAACGACAATTCCGTCGTTAACGATTGGTGTATCGGGATCTTCACATTCTCTGTGACATGCGCATCTGTCATTGTTTAACAGGTTCGAGAAGTGTTCCTCCATAATTTAAGATTGCTCTGTACGTCAGTCACCAGTTCGCCGTTTTTGTTCTTACAGGAACACGCCCCGGTCTTGAAACCTTCTGTAGGCCGCCTGGTTGAATTTTCGTGCGTTGTTCCTATTGGCCAGCATTTCAAGCTCCTCGCACTCACGTATTTCGGACTCTCGTTTCTTCTGTCGGATAATACGTCTCTCTTCCTTTCTTAGCTCTCTGTACCGATCCCACATAGCCTGCGTTGCGCCCGATCGCAGCGTGGCTCTATACCCGGCATCTTTTTTTTCGGCGGCAGCATGACATTCCTCGGGCTCGCCGAAGTACGATTTCTTTTTTGGCGGCAGTACGTAAAGAACGAAAAATGTTGTTCCATTGTGCGTGCATGCCGGTTTGTTTAGCAGTGCTCTCTGAGAGCAGGAGTGAGAGTCGAGTGGCGAATCTTCTGGCTGTCTGTTGTGATTGCAGCTTTTCGACGTCGAACATTTTTGCTGGTGCTGCAGACGCCGAAGTCGATCAGCCTCTGTCCGTTACCGGATATTTCGTTGTGCAGGCTGAATTTTCCGACTGTGGGACTAAAAATTCCCTCCTTGCCCACCCTGGCGTTGAAGTCGCCAAGCACGATTTTTATGTCGTGGCGGGGCAGCGCTCATAGGAACGTTCCAAGCGCTCATAGAAGGAATCTTTTGTCGCATCGTCCTTCTCTTCCGTCGGGGCGTGGGCGCAAATAGCGAGTAGTTAAAAAATCGCGCTTTGATGCGGATTATTGCGAGACGCTCGGCCACCGGAGTGAACGACAGTACTTGGCCACGAAGTCTCTCTCCCACAACAAATCCGACACCGAATTTGCGCTCCTTTACATGGCGGCTGTAGTAGACGTCGCAAGGTCCTATGGTTTTCTTACCTTGCCCCGTCCATCGCATTTCTTGGATGACAGTGATGTCAGCCTTTACTCACACGAGGGCATCAACCAGCCGGGCAGAGGCACCTTCCCCATTAAGGAACCGGACATTCCAGGTGCATGCCCTCAAATGATATTCCTTATTTCGTTTGCAGGGGTCGTCATCAGAAAAGGTAGTTCTCATCCGAGGCTTTGCAGTTCTTTTCATTGGGGGGGATTTTTAAGTGGCGGGTCCCAAGCCCAGCGCACAACCAGCTATTCTCGTGTTATCTCACTCCCGAACGGGTGTTCGAAAGCTACCCAGAGAGTACGTGGGCTAGTCCCGGACGTTGTGAACTGCTTGAACCATATGCAGAAGAATCGTCCTGGCCACTCCCAAGTGAATGGCGATCAGTAACTTTCCCCACTTGCGTGGCATTCTACACATGGAACCATCCTCCATTTATCTACTGCTACTAAATATGTTTTTTGTTCATTAAAATATATATCTAAATGTATATATTCTCCTGGTTGTGTTGATACGTCTGGTTCTTTAAATGGTCCTCTTGTGGGATTCCGTTCGTATTTGCTGTAAAGATAAGCTGTGCACTTTTTGTTGTATGTCTTACATTGTTGTTTTATGCTCGGCCAATAGTATTGTTCTAATAGTTTTTTACATTATTTTTGTATCCCCTGTGTGCTCGTTTGTATGTTTGTTTAACTAATTCTAACTGTCTATCTGGTTGTGTTATGTCTTCGAGTTTATTTGGTGTATATACGAATTTCATGAATGTGAACTTGTTTTTTATAAATCGTCTGTACCTTAATAAATCCTCAGCTGTTGTACGTATTGCTGCGATTGTTTTTGGCTCCAAAAACCTTTTAAATTCGGATATCAGATAATTTTCGTCAGTAAAGGATATTGTGTGACGTATTTTACTTTGAAATATAATACGCGAAGTTGTCTCATTGTTTTGCGTGTTTGGTATCAATTCTATTTGAATACCGTAGGCATTTAGCGGTTGGCGTACTGCCTCGATTATGTCGTTGTATCATATGAACTATCAGATGAGTGTACAGTACCTATAGAAGATGTGTTCATTATTTGTCGTGACAAAGCGTCAGCTACGAAATTCTGTGCGCGTGGTTCATACACGACTTTTGCTCCATAATTTTCGATAATATTTTTCCATCTCTTTTTATTTTATGAATCGAATTCTTATCCGATATTGCGCAAGTAAGCGATTGATGGTAGGTAGGTATATATGGTTAAGTCGGCTATGCCGTATATTTAATTTCCTAATTTTTGTAGCGCCCATATATTAGCGATTTACTCTTTCTCGTTGGTACTTTGTTCTGTGATACTAAGTGTGCGTGATAAAAAATAAATTGGGTTTTTACTATGACTGAAAAGCTCTCCAATGGGTTAATTGGAAGCGTCTGTAGTGAGTTCTCATAATTTGGCTCGTATAATTCCACCTGCTCCTTTACGCAGTTTTCAGTTTGTTTATGGTTTCTATGGCCGTTTGTCTAAACTAATTTTTCTGTTCTTACTTTTATTTTTTCCGATATAAGAATTCTCTCCTTTAAGATGTAAAGTTAAGGGTTTAGCTAGAGCTGCATAGTTTTTTACGAATTTTCTATAGTATCCAGTAAGTCATAATAATCCTCTATGGCCTTTAAGGGCTTCTGGTATTTCATCCATGAAAAATGTTGACTTTTCATTAAACACTTTTAAAGAGGGATTATTTAATGCGTTAAAAATAGTTCGGATGTGTTTCATATGTTCTTCATAGGATGATGAGTAAATGATAAATTGTCAATGTAAACATATGGGAATTAACCTATGAAGTCGCGCAGGATCTCATCCACACATCTTTGGAAAAAAATGGGGCGTTCTTCAATCCGATAGGCATTCGAATGAACGCACATTTACCTCCATTCACACAAAACGCTGCTTTCTCTCTGCCACTTTCTTCTATCTTAATTTTATGAAAGCCGGACTCCAAATCAAGTGTGGTGAAAAATTTGGCTTTCCCTAAGTTTTGCAGGGTAATATTTATGTCTGGTATTACGTATCTGTCTGTGATGGTATGCTCGTTTAATTTTCTAAATTCTATAACGTCATTTTTATATTGTTTGGTCCATATAGGATCCTTTGTATCTGTCCGTATGCTAGCTTCAAGCCTTGTAGTGAAGGGTAACGGTCGTATGACATTATTGTCCTTCATTAACCTATCGATTTCTGCTCTATACGGGTCTATCCCTATGGTGTAATTTGCATACATTTTTTCACTAATTTGCGACTTTCTTCACACCTCCAATATCATTTTGTTCAAATTTATGACCTCGTTCAATTTCTTTATTCCGTTCCATTCTATTATCAAATCAAATCCATTTATGTCCTCTACCTCAAAAAAATCTAAATCTTCATTCATAAATTTAATAGTTTGTTTCGTATTAATTATAGAATAACATGCATTGATATCACTTGTAATGTTTTTACTTTTTTGGTTATACGTATTACATTTTAAAGTTTTCTTAACATAGTTATTGGTTGCACCTGTACGAGTATCAACTAAAGCATTATAATTTACTTTCCCATCAGTCATTAATATACTATACCCGTTTATTAGTTTAAATACTTAATTATTAAATGATTTGCCTAACCTGTCTGTACAATTTTGTTAGAGTTGTATTCTTCGGATGTTAAGTTGTTGCTCCGCATGAGTTTTGGTTGTTGGTGTTGATTGGTGAACTGGCAACTGTTACCTCGTGGTCTTTTCCAATTGTTATTGTTTCTATTCACGTCGTTGTAGTTGTTTTGATGCTGAGTTGGTTGCCTGAATGTTGTGTTTCCGGAAGTTAAGTCCATGGCTTCTGGTTTGGTAATTGTAATGGCGGCTGGTTATAGTTGTATTTCTGCTGATACATGGGAGGTCTCTTGTGATGTTGTTTCTCATAGTAGTGTTTATTGTTGGTTGGATGAATGTTCTGTTGTGCATAGCATAGACGTAACTTTCGATGTTCGTCGTCGTCTAAATCCCTTATAGGATTTCCGTATAGAGTGGAACGAATATATGAGTTATTTATTCCATCCTTAAACACTGTTTCGGCTTCTTGTGTTGCCTCATTGGTCATTACTTTGGTCACTTCTTGGCTATGACCAAACAGACTATAAATATTTTTCACGTTGTCATGGAATTCACTTAAATTGTGTTTACCTTGTGTGAGTCTCTTCATCTCGTCCTCCAACACATATAAAGGTCGTTGATCAGCATATAGGTATAGTCCAATCTATTCCTGATTGCATCAAAATTAAATATTGTGTTATGGTTAGTCAACACGTCAGCTGCTGCACCTTGTATTTTAGTTTTTATAATTGATAAAGCTTCCTCGTATCTGCTGAAATTCCTATGATTACTAATTCCATCCATAAGTCTAGATGCATTTTCGCTACATACGCAGTATTTGGAAATGTTTGCGTCAAATACCGCCAGGGCTTTAAAAACGGCCAGGTTGATATCGGTTGGATTGGTATAAGTTATGTTGACTGGTGCCAATAGTTCTGCTGCTTGTGGAATCATTACTGGGTTAACTTGGATCTGATCTATCCGGGCTCTTAATGTTGAATTTTCTGCTTAGATACTCTGAAGCATCACTTGCCAATTGGCTATCTGCTGAATCAAAGTGTTCACGTCGATTTGTTCCATAACGTCTTGTTGTTTTTTTGTTTTTTTTTGTCGCGACAACTAGCAAGTGCAGAACTCAGACATTAATTAAGTCTATTGTACTACACTTCGATTCCCTTTTAATTTTCTTTAAATCTACTAGAACTCCGAAAAAATCTAAGTAGATCTTGTGGTGCCAAGGAGCCAAGATGATCGCTTGCCGAAGACCTCTAACCTGATTTGAGTGGAACGGGACAGACGCACACCTTCCTCTGCACAAGCTGGGCAGAGTACAGTGGCTGAGATACCCAACCTTTCCATATGCTTCGCCCACAGAAATTGACCCGTATCCAGTCCAACCAGCGGTCTGCATTCCCCTCAGCTTAATGACAGAAGGGTTTGCGAAAGTCGATCAGACATGACAGGTAACATCAGTTTAGTCCATCTGCAGCCTCTCGCAGCCTATCAAGAATGTGGGTTGTAGTTACCCATTTAATAAGCGTGGCCTTGATGGTTGCCGAAGGGAGTAGCAAAACGGGCTCTGGGCCAAAGGAGTTGGCCTCAGAGCCCATCTTAGCTTAAGAGTCAGAGGTTACGCCAGATGTGGTTGGGGGGTTGTCTAAGCGCAGCTTGGCTCTCGCTGCAGACACATTTAGATCTGCCTCTCTATCGGTTTCCCACAACAAAGTTCAGCGCTTCTTGAAGCGCATACACCTCAGCTTGGAACATATATGCATGCATTCCAGGAGCAAAGTGCAGTTTTATCCTGCTGGATTCCACGTTGACCTCGGAGCCGGAGCCATGCTCGGCCCTGGAGCCATCCGGGAAAATGCGGAAACAGTGTCTGCCGTTCTCATTTTCTGAGTTTGACCTCAACTGAGCCTCTGGCAGCACTACACTGTATCTCTTTTCACGTACGACTCTTGATGGCATGGAGTCAAGGTGTGTGGAGAGAATCATTGGATCGAAGTCCATGCCTTCTCTGTTTTCCAGTGCCGGACATATATATTGTGTTTAGCGGTTTTGGTATGTCATTCTCTTGCTCAAAAGGTAGTCTAACAGCACTTTTTGCTATCTCATCTACTAGCTCTTTCCCCGTAATGCCTTTGTGACCAGGTACCCAATAGATATGCAGCCTACTATTTGCGGCTAGCCTTTCTATGGCCTCCCTGCTCCGTCGAACATTTATGGACTTAATACAATATGAGCTTATTGCTTTTATTGCTACTTGACTGTCCACGTATATATTAATTGCTAAGTTCTTCCTTGGTCTTGTGTAGCAAAAACTTCCGCTTGGAAAATACCGCTGTGGTCTGGCAGCTTGATAGGCCGCCTTATCCCTAGATTTGAGCAGTAAATACCCGCTCCCACTCCGTCTAAAGTTTTAGAGTCGTCTGTATAGATGGGAAAAGTTCTATGGCCAGGCTTCATGCCTTTATTCCAACCCTCCTCTTCAATTGTAGTACGTAACCTTCTCTCCCAATTAAAGTACGGAGTCATGTAGTCCGTGCAACCTGAGCTCCACTTTCCTATTGAGCTGTGACCGAAGGCTCTGCAGGTGAATATCCCCGCATCCACTAACCTCCTGGGGTTCGAAATGTGACTCGAAAATACCTATTCGACCGCATGCAAGCTCAGAATTTACCAAATTTGGACGAAAAATTAAACTCTTTACAACAGGAGCTTTTGTCAAGTGAAAACTACTCTGATGAACAGATATCAGCTCTTAAGCACAATTTTTCACATTTTAAATCAAAAATCAAGAAAAAGTGGCTACAAGTACATAATAAGGAAGATGTTTTCCTATCAAAGTACAAGTCTTGGTTGGAAGGAGGTTTTGAGTTAACTGTTGCAGCAATACCGAAACGGTGTGGCCGTCCTCAGAAACATTTCAGTGACTCAGGTGAAATATCTAAAAGACGCAAAACTGCAGAGCTCAGATCTACAGTAAAGGACGAAAACTTGATTATGCATGCTGCTTCAGTAGAGTTAATCAAAAGTGGAAAGAGAGATGCTTCTAAAGTATTAAAAGACATTCAAAACTCTTCGATACGTGCGACAAAATACAAAAAGGCATTTCCAAACACTAGGAAAAAAGAAATCCACTCTTTATCACCAATGCAAGCATTGAAAATGATGATTGATGCTGATCTAACAAGTGCTCAGTACGAAGTTATAAGGAACACATGTAAAAATATTTTTCCCTGCTACACACTTATTCAAAAAGCAAAAAATGAATTGTATCCGCCTACTGAATCTATCAGAATTACCTGCACTAGTGCCGAATGTGATTTACAGCCCTTGGTCGATGTTGCAGTGAAACGCTTATTAACTTATTTGGAAGCAGTTCTTTCAGCCCTTAAAGAACAAGAAAGATTGTCCCTGAAACTTATTTGTAAATGGGGATGCGACGGCTCACAGCAGTCACAGTTAAAACAAAAACAAGAAATTAATACTGATTGTGATTCAAATATCTTCCAAACCTGTTTTGTTCCATTAAGGTTAGTCTGTGGAAAAAGTGATAAAGTCGTTTGGGAAAATCCAACGCCCTCTTCATCTCTTCTTGAGAGTATTCTCCATCTTGCCTACAAGTTGCCTGTTCGAAAATACAGAGAAAGAAGGACAGAAGCGTAAAAAACGCTCGAGAAAGACAGGAAACTTGAAATCCAACGGAGATCCCGTAACGAGACTGGCTTGCTTGTTGATATGCCAAAATCTAACTTTGGAAACACGAATAATGGTAACCCAAGCAGGAGATTTTTTGAAGATCCAAAGTTAGCTGCTGAAATAACAGGAATCAACTATGATCTCATTTATCGGTTAAAAGTCATATTGGATTTGAATTTCATACGGTCATAAACTGGACTCGGAGAAGTATGATAAATATGCATTTGACACAGCTCAGTTGTACGTTGAATTATACCCATGGCACCCGATGACACCGACAATGCAGAAAATACTTGTGCATGGTGCATTAATCATATAAAATGCATTGGTGCCTATTGCGCAACTTTCAGAGGAAGCTGCAGAAGCAAGGAATAAACATTTTAGAACTTACCGCCAAGACTTCGCATGAAAATTTTCCCGAGAAAACTGCAATAGAGACATTTTTAATCGACTTTTTTTAAAGTTCAGACCCTTTATTTAGCAGCACTAGAAATGTGAAAAGAGGAAAACTAAAATCATATTTAGCGGAAACGTTAAGTTTACTCATTCTGACCCAACCTAACGAATCTGATTCATCAGATAATGAAAATTTGTAATTTTTTCCTTTAATTTGTTTCATTTTGCTTTAGCTCTTATTGACGTAAGATTATTGATTGAATTAAATTTTTTTTTGGTTCAAATAATGTATTTTATTTTACACCTTCTGTGAAACTTGGCATTTGATAATAAATAATTAAAACATTAATAATGATGTCTATTTTATATAATTTAACCTATAAATACTAAAAAAAAATTCATTTTCTATTTATTCTATTACAAAATGGTTGTATCTTTAAAGATACCACGGTAATTTAAGGGTTAATAATATAATAGTTCAATAAAAAAGACTATAAAAAACGTTAAAATAGTTTTGGCCGCCTAGATTATCAAAATACCGGTATGTGCGCGGGTTGCACATTGGGTGACTCTATATTATTTAAAATAGGATCTTTCGTCACGTTGTTAAAGGCCACTGATATATCTAGAAATACTCCTAGAGCATACTCCTTATATTCCAACGCCTTTTCTATGTTTAGTACAAGTGTGTGAAGTGCAGTTTCATCAGATCTGCTTTTAGTGTAAGCGTGCTGCGCCCTGAATACTTCGTCCGGCGCAATAGTGTCACTAATGTATGTATCTAGAATCTTCTCTAACGTTTTCAGGAAAAATGAGGTCAGACTAATGGGCTTGTATTCCTTCGAGTAGAGAGGGTTGCTTTTTCCCGCTTTTGGAATAAACACAACTCTCGCTTCTCTCCACAATACAGGAACATAGCTGAACCTCAAGCATCCCTTGAATATCGTTCTTAACGATGGTACCACAAGGTCGCTTGCCTTTTGGAGCATGGCTCGGAAGATTCCATCCAGTCCTGGCGATTTATATAGGTCGAAACATTGTATGGCCAACTCTTTGGTCGTAATTACGTTCGTCGGGATGTCGTGCACAATATCTCCTCTAGGTTCGAGATCTGAAGTGTCCGCACACCCTGGAAAATGTGTGCTGACTAAGTCTTCTAGAGAGCCCTCACAACTGTCAGCCAACTCCCCGTTAATTTTTCGTATTGTTCTTGGCACAGACGGATTGTTGGATAACAGTTTCCTAAGTCTAGTCACTTTGTTAGTGTCTTCCATACTGCTACAGAAGTCTTTCCAAGATTCTCTGTTGGCTTTGCATATCTCTTTCTTGTATACTTTTAGTAGATCCTTGTACTCCTTCCAACAGAACTCATTGTCAGCAATTTTGGCTAATCTATAGAATTCATGTACCCAACGCTTTTGTGCTCATAACTCCTTGTTCCATTAAGGAGGCTTTACCTTGCGCCTATTACGTGTTGGAGGGCAGGATCTTTTGAAGGCTTTGACGAGGGTAGTTGCGAACAATTCAACCCCTTTCGCAAGTGCGACGTGTGACCTGTATTTCAGGGGTATCATTGGTGTTTTTGATAGTATATCCCTATACAAGTCCCAGTTCGTATTCTTAGGACTTCCAAAAGATATATTTGGATTTTTTACTCAACATTTCCCATTCCTGTACCATAACATCCTTCCTTTTGTGAAGTGTTAAATCAAGTACATTCTTCGAGGTTGGTCCAACATATGTTTGTTCTTCACCTCTAGTAGCTATCTCTAGGCTACTCTGAAGAGTATAGTTAAATAGCGACTAACCTCGATCATTTATGTCTGCACTACCCCAGACCGTGTGATGTGCGTTAGCGTCAGTTCCTACCACCAGAGCGTGCTTCTTTCTGGCTGCTGTTTCGAAGTTCTATCTGTAGCCAGACCCCAAGATTAACCTCTCATCCTTGCAGCCCTCCAGCGCCACCACTGTCAGATCGTCTCAAGAGAAATTATGATCAATATTAGAATATATACTCTATTTAACCATTATCGCTGTTCTTAACTTATTCTTTACAATCGGGATGTAGGTGTTGTAGTTGTATGACTTTAGGCCGGAGAGCCACATCGTAGCCGACTCCCTCTATGTTGAGCAAGAGCTCGGCTGAGGCGTTCTAACTCTCGTGGAGGTTTATCTGAAGGGCCTTCAGCATCTGGCCTCAGTACCTTCTCGGGGTTGGATACTTCCTCCAGCTCACCCTTCTCCACTTCCTCTATATTGAGGGAGGCTTCCAAGATCTCTTCTATACCTAGGTGCTTTTCCACCTCCCCCGCAGGGAGCGTGTTGTGGTTGTCGTCGGCCGGGTTTCACTTTTTGGGGTGAAGGTGCTCGCTACCAACTCCCCAAGCAATCCTCCCGAATCGTGCATAAAGCAGGTCCTTTTCCGGCTTAGGTAGGTAGGTAGGTACGGTGGTTGTCATAACGATACACTTAGACCTTTCGCAGGTCCATTGTGATACCACTGGAGCTTATCCTTACCTTAAGTGTTCCTTTTCAAACCATCCGGTAGCTTTAATAAACGAGCAGAGGCTCGTTAGTTTTAGATGAGCTATGTCCACTACATCGGTTAAAAATGCTGTATCAAGAGTGCGCAGCCTTCTCATAGCTAAGCTTTCACACTCACATAAAGGGTGTCTGTCTGTTTCCTCTTCTTTTGTATTAAGACATCATCTACAGAAATCGAAGTACGGGAATCCTAACCTTCTAGTGTGGCTGCCTATAAAACAATGACCAGTTAATACATCTATCATTTTTCTTATAGCTTCTCTGTTAAATCTTAGCAAGATCTTCGATCGACCGCTGTTCCAGTTCGGCCATGTTTGTCTGCTTAGTTCGCATGTTGTGAGGTTTTGCCAGCTTGTATTATATTTACCTTTTTGATGGTTTCCCTGTCTATAAGTAATTTACAAGTGGCTATAGGAATGGGTATCAGCGCCTTATCCGCTTAGAGATCGAGCGTTGTACCGGTTCTTGCAATTTCACCCGCCTTGCAGTTTCCTGCTATATTCCTGTGGCCTGGCACCCAGATAAGGTGCACTTTTTACCACTTAGATACGTCATTTAGTAGCTTAAAACATTCTGGAACTGGTTTTGACGAGTGCGTTTTTTGATTCAAGTGCTTTTATTGCCGCTTGACTGTCCGAGTAGATGAAGACTTCATTTGTGGGTAATACTCTCGTTTTTATTACCGTAAGTCCCTCTTTTATGGCAGTGACTTCCGCCTGAAATACACTGCAATGATCAGGTAGGGAAATGATTGGCATACTCCGAGTTAATCGGGGTAAGCCCCTCCACCTACTTTGTTGTCCAGTTTTGAGCCCTCTGTGTAGATGTTTAGATCAGCTTTCTTAACAATAAGCCCGTTATCCCATTCTTCTTTGGAAGGAAAAACTGTGACAAAGGATTTATTTAAATTGATGTCCTTGGTCTTACAGAAATCCGTTGTGCCAGGAATGCAGGGGAATTTTTCTAAAATTGAAGATTGTCCTCTTTGGTTCGTTCTGAGTAGGCCGATTTCTCTTAGTCTGAGAGCTGCTTTGGCAGCTGTTTGCTTACCTAATTGCTCTATTGGTAAAAGGTTAAGCATAATATTTAGTGCATCTGTGGGTGTGGAAATTTCCCTCTTACTACCATTGCAACATCGTCCGCATATGCTACGAAGTGTTGTCCTCTCTCCTCTAGGCTCTTTAGCAAGGAGTTTAATGCCAGCACCGCCTTGAGGTGTTCGTCTGCTTATTTTTTTCTTCACCTTTGATTTTCCTAGGGTTGCGTTCACAAATCTGCTCAAGAGCATGTTTTTGATGAGCTCAACCAGAGCGCCAGAGATCCCGAAATCCCTCAGTGCTTTTATTATGTTATCCGGTAGGAGGTTGTTGAACGCGCCCCCGATATAAATATTAATTAAGGAAAGCTACCAGTGTGAATTCTTTATTACAAATTGACTTCTCAATTTCTGTAACAAGTGAGTTAATTGCTGTTTCAGTAGATTCCCCTTCACAGTATGCATGTTGTGAGATACTAAGCTTATTAGGGCTGAAGTTAGCTTTAATATGCTCTTCTATTATTCTTTCTAATGTTTTTAGCAAAAAAGAGGCCTAAATCCTTAGGTGTTGTGTGTGAACTTTTTCCCGTTTTAGGAATAAAGACAACTTTTACTTCTTTCCATACTGATGGGACACTTTTAAGTTTCAGAGCAGCCTTGAATATAGCCGTTAACCTCTCCATAATGTAACTGAGTGAATGTTGTATTTGGGTCGGGAATGATCCATCTGGACCCGGTGATTTAAATTTCTTCAATGTCAGAATTAAGTCTTTCTGTACTATTGTTGATTAATACGTTAGATGATTCGTTGCTGGAAAAGTGTGTGTCCACCTGCGACTTCAGAGTTTCGTCACTCGAGATAGTCCAACTCTTATCCGGTTTTTTGAGGTATCCGGAGGAGTAGTGTTTTTTTGAAAGAATTTTACGCAGTCTAGAAGCCTCGATTTCTCCACAAAACGTTTTCCAACCAGACCTTTTCGCTTTCCTAACTTCTTTTTTGTAATTTTTTAGCTTACTGTAATAGCAGTCCCAGTCTCTACCCTCTCGTGTCGCTTTTGCTCTATGGTCTTCTGACCACCAGGGCGGCTTTTTCTTCCCCTTATACTTATATAGGGCAGGCCTTATTTAGCGCAGTTCTACAAACCTCCGTAAGCATTTGTACGTGTTCGTTCAGGGATTCTCTATATTCAATAGTGATATTTCGGGAATTAGGAAGACTTTCCTTAAGTTCCCGTTTATATATGTGCCAATTGGTATTTTTCAAGTTCCTGCTGGCAGGCGGAGCCCGTGAGCTGGTTCCCCCAAATTTTATTTCTATATAGCGATGATCGGAGTAAGAGTGTTCTTTCAGAACCCTGCACTGCGTCATCTTTCCGTAGAGGGTGTGACATGCTAGCGTAATATTAGGAACTTCCTGTCTATTGCGCGTAATAAATGTGGGTTCGTTGCCTTTGTTACACACTAAAAGCTTACTACATATAATAATATATAATTAAAGAGAGACTCACCATGTTCATTGGTATCCCCCATACGGTATGGTGGGCATTGGCGTCACCTCCTAGAACTAGTTCGCGATTGTGTGCTTTGCAGTCTTCCACAAGATTTCTTATCTGCGGCGACGGCAGTGAACCTGTGTCGTCTCCGGCAAAATAAAACGAGGTTAGCCAGATGTTCCTTCCGCTCACTTCCCAGCTAACCGTCGTAGTATCTAAAAAAATAAATAAATAATTGGCGCGTACACTTCACTTAGGTGCTTGGCCGAGCTCCTCCTCCTATTTGTGGTGTGCGTGTTGATGTTGTTCCACAAATGGAGGGACCTTCAGTTTCAAGCCGACTCCGAACGGCAAATATTTTTATGAGGAGCTTTTTCATGGCAGAAATACACTCGGAGGTTTGCCATTGCCTGCCGAGTGGCGACCGCTATTAGAAAAATGTTTTTATTAATTTTGCTTTCACCGAGATTCGAACCGACGATCTCTCTGTGAATTCCGAATGGTAAACACACACCAACCCATTCGGCTACGGCGGCCGTAGTATCTGCGTTACTGAAATTTTGAATCATAAATATATTAAGATGTGTTTTTGCAATTATGCATGCTCTTTTAGTACCTTCACAATTGGTCCTGTATACCTTGTAACATCCGCCTGATCTTCTGCCAGACGATGCAGGAGGGCAAGGCAGGCTTCCTTACAGTGGTAAACGTTTATCTGAAGAAGATGCATCAGCTGCAAGCGTTATGTCTGGGTCTTCTTTATTTTCGCATAAAAGTTCCCTTTCGGAATACTTGCGCTGTTGTACGGAATACTTACTCTCTCGTTCGAAGTACAACCTGCCTAAGCCCATTTCTGAGCCTGAAGAGGCGTATTCTTCTTCGGTGGGATGTTCGTCTTCTCTCGTTGACTCTGTTTCTCTCATGGGCTCTAATTCGCTCATGGGCTTTGTATCAGTTTTGTAGATGTGAAGCTTTACTTTTACAAAACCGTATCTCAATTGCCCATCGCATTTCGCTAACGGTTCAATTGAGTTTTCAGTCAAGAGTAGGAGAGCCTGCATAGTGGCGCGCTTCTGTTCTCTCGATTCTTCCGCGCTGTTCTTGTTGCTTAATGTTTTTTCGTATCTCCACTCCTGCGTTGGGATGTCCGGATTGCAGACCCGAAAGAGCTTCATTCTCTCTACCGGGTCTTCGACAGTTGAAGGTAACCAGACCCTTGCTCGTGGCCTGGGCGGAATATCCTTCCTGTCCACGACCACTAGCTTGGCATTTGGGTACACTTCGCCGACTTTGGAGATGGCCTCTTTGTACAGCTGAACCGATCTCTCATCGTCACACGCTATTATTTTTATCTGGCCTTGGCGCCTGAATCTTCGCACGCAGGCGGGGGGCTGGGGTTCTCCAGAATAACCTTCAGTGCCACTTTCTTTAGCTCGGCCTCGATCCATTTCCATTGCGCCTTGAGGATCGTACCTTCAGGATGGCTCTCGTCCAGAACTCCTATAATAATGCGGTCTTTCGCAACCTCCGCAAATGATTTTCTGGGCGTCACGCCAATTGTTTTATGCCTTTTTGTGTTTGGCTTATTTTCTTCCAAAGACCGTTCTCGACTTAGAGTTTATAAAGTCGGGGTTGAAATCAGGAATGATCGCTTTCTCTCTTCCAATCGGTTCTTTCGACTCCTGTGACATTTCACTTTCCTTTGGGTGAGTTTCGTACACCCTCCTTAGGAGCGTAGCTGCGTTTCTGCGATCCTGGTAGCTCGCTTTCGCTGGGTCTACCACCCTCACAAGCGGCAATCCTTCGGTACTGGAGCTAGCAGTAGCAGTGCTTCCGGTCAGGACTGTTTTTAGGGGCTGAATCGCAGTTGACTGCCGGGCTAGTGCACCTCTACTTGTACTTGGACCTGTGTCCAGTACTGATTGTGTAGCTACTGGCCTCGCTTTCGCTGTGGCTGCCGCTATTTGCTGAGATCGACTTATTAAGCCGACAGATGGTGTTTTCTTTGAGCTCAGTGCGACCGTTGCTTCTATTGCGGAACCGGTTGTTCTTATCGGTCTGTTAGAAGGAGATCGGTCCCCTTTTTTTTCATTTTTGAATTAGGACTTTGCACTTTCGGACCCACGAGTGTCGGAGAAAGAATGTCCGCCCTTGCATAGCTCCGAAATACACTGGTAAGGCTAGTTATTACGGAGGGCGCCAGTTATAAGTAAGCTGCGTTCGAGACTTGGTTATTTATTAGGAGGGCTCCAAGCCTGACAGATTTTCGGCACGGGTCGCATCACACCTGTATCCAGCCCTTCACCCCCGACCACGTTAAAAGTACTTTGAGTAGTGCTGTATTATTGAGGAGAATCGAACCCCACCCATAGTACCCTTAACTTAGCTAAGTACCTCCTGAAAATAGCAAAACTGTGGTACTTATTACCAGCCGGCACCCTCGGGTAGGGTTCAGGGGAGGATTTTCGCCTCTGCCGGCTTATTGATCTGTATAATGTAGTCTTGGCCTCCATCAGCAGTTGCTGGTTTTGCCACACTCAACACTTTCCAGTCGTCTGTCGGCACGCCCGTCTTTTGTCTTTGTAGCAGTCGCAGTGCATTTTGTCTTCGGTATTGAGGGAATGCAGCTGAGATCTACAATTTCAAGTGATGCCCCCTCCCACAGGCCTTGAAACGTTTTTACTGCTTCCTTTAGCCATGTGAGCGTGGGATCATTCTTATGTTTTATAATTTTGACGCCGCTGAAACACCCTGCTCCGTCAAATGCTGGCATGGGTGTGTTCGGCTCTGCGTCCATTTTCGTAAATAGGGTTTCCAGTAGCTTCATTTCCACTACCTTCTCCCTGGCCCAAGCCAACCGTTCCTCCTCTTGCTTCGTCAGGTTAGACTTGCTACCAAATCGGTCACAGACTTTGACCGCGGCCTTATAGCCGGCTTTAGCCTTCAGCATCTCCTTATCGGGCTTGATCCTTGGCCTGTTCTGGCTATCCGAAGCAGCACCATTGGACCCAGCCGGTGAACGCACAAAAGCTTCTTCCTCAGCTATGTTTGTGCTCCCAACGCCTTCGTGGTCCGAGTCCTCGTGGGCAACGGTACCTCCACGATGAAGAGCGTTATGCCTGGGTTTGGCAGTAGCATTGCGACCACTGTAACCAGCTCCCGTTACAGTGGAAGTTTTGTCGCTTTCGTTTATATTTCTATTTGTATTCATCTTTTTCGTACGACCAGCTGCTCGACGAGGCGAGCACAGTGGTCTATTTAAGTAGAAGCATTCTCCCGGTCTACCACGGCAGCGCCCCATGCCGGGGCAAGCCGGTATTAGGAAGGCGCCTTTTAAATACAGCCGGTTTGATGAGCCCCCTGGCTGCAAGCCATCCAGTGTGCACGGTGTCGCGTAACACCCTGGATTAAGGGGTGGGCAAGGAGAGAGAATACTCGGATGACAGGGGGATCTTCGTCGGTACGGTGATCTTCGCAAGGTGATTGGATGGCTACCAAATACGCCGAAAAGCAGGTTGGATGACTAGCCAATACCCATATGGAGCTTCCCTCTTAGGTCGTGTAGGGTTGGTCCCCATGGTGTGGGGGCCAGACTACCATTTAAGCCTCATCCGCGCGGCAAGGAGACCAACATGATGAGGTATAGGTGATAATAGGTCTTATCATAGCCGTGTAGGTCCATAGGACCTTGCTTTTCCCAAAGACACCTTTGCCCTGCCAGAAAGCTGTCAGTGCTTTTGATCTCTTTGTTTCAACGTGGGATTTTCATAGGAGCTTACTATCGAAGATTACTCCAAGATATTTAATTTCCTTGGATAGCTGCATTGTGACTCCTTTTAGCTTAGGCAGAACGAGTCCATCAAGTTTCCTCCTTCTGGTGAAGAGGACAGTAACAATCTTGGTGGGATTGGCCGATAGCCCATTCGCACAGCACCAAGTGTCAATCAGATGCACAGTTTTCTGCCCTTTCCTGCAGATGTTCATAAGCGAAGGACCTGTTACCAAACAGGCAACATCGTCCGCATATGCTTGGGCGTAGACTCCCGAATCGTTTAAGGTGGAGAAAGTACTAGGTGAAAAAGTAGATGTGAAAAGACTCACAGATATCACACAGTTGGAAATCCGTGACATTGATGAGGTTACAACTCATGGCGAAATCTGTCAAGCCGTTAATGACCTCCTCGCTAATGTTAACCTAGAGCCTCAAGCATTCGACCTTTGCGTTAACCATACGGTGGCACGCAAACAGCCTCTGTGACACTACCTACGGGCTCGGCGATGAAACTAATTAGCATCGGGAAAATACGTATTGGTTGGGGTTTTTGTCGCATACGTAAAAAACCTCAACCGCAACGATGCTTCATATGCCCTGGACTGGGCCACACTTCCAGCGATTGTACAAGCAAAGACGATTTCAAAGACACTTGTTTTAAGTTCGGTGAAAAAGGTCACCTTTCTAAAAAGTGCACCAATTCCCCAAAATGCATATTATGCATTAAAAATAATGTTAGCCACATTGGTCGTTACACTGGGAGTAGCAAATGCCCTATTTATCACCCAGCAAAATCTTAGGAAATAATGAGAGTTTTACAACTCAACTTAAATCATTGCGAAGCAGCTCAAGACTTCCTAAGCCAAACAGTCTTGGAACTTAACTTCGATGTAGCGGTACTCAGCGAGCCTTACAAGCCAAAGGCATCAAACTAGCTGCAAGACACCAGCGGAAAATTAGCTATTTGGTACTGCAAAAACCAGACAAATACCATGACGTACGATAATAAGGAATCGGGATTTATCTGCGCCAAAGTAAACGACCTGTATATTTATAATGTCTATATACTACCCAGCGCTCCGATTGATACCTATAGGCAGACTGTTTTGAAGATGGTTATCGACGCTGAGAGTAGGAATAAACTTTTTATTGCTGACGACTTCAATGCCTGGGCGCAGGAATGGGGTTGCCCAAGAACAAGCCCTAGAGGGAAAATCCTCCTCGAAAGTATACCATGTTTAGACGTAGCCCTTCTCACTACTGGCACGTAGCACACCTTTAGTCGCAACGGATTTCGGTCGATCATCGATCTAACGTTTGCTAGTTCAGGTATCGCTAGATTATACCAATGGGGTATAAAAGATGTCTACACCCACAGCGATCACGCAGCGCTAATTTGCGACATAAAAACTAGCAACAAACATTCAGTCTCCACTTAGCAGCCATTTAGTTGGAAGATCAACACGCTTGATACTGAAGTTTTTAAGATAATGCTACAAAACGCTTCCTGTTCGGGTTCCGCCAACAACATGACTAAATGCGTAATGAAGAGTATTACAGCGACCTGTGATGCATCGATGAAAAGAAAATCTGCATATAAATCGCAAAGTGCTGTTTACTGGTGGGATGAAAAAATTTCCATGCTTCGTAAGGAATACCTAAAGGCAAGAAGGAAATTCCAAAGGTCTAGAGGGAGAGTAAACTTTCTACAAAGTATGGTAAATTTTAAAGCAGCAAGAAAAGCTTTCAAAAACGCTATAAAAGAGAGTAAGCGAAACTGCTTTTTGGAACTTTGCGATGACGCCGAAAGAAACCCTTGGGGTTCCGCATACAGGATAGCAGCCAAAAAGCTTAAGAGCAGCAAATCCGCAGCGCCTTTGTGCCCGTCTTTCATGGCTAAAATCATGGATCCGCTATTTCCAAAACATAAACGTTTGGTGTCCCCAATCAACAACCCCAAGTTAACCGAATTCCGACTTCATTACAGAGGATGAAATAATAAGGGCTACAAGCAGTTTAGCAGACTCAAAACCCCTGGACCGGATGGAGTGCCAAATAAGTGGTTGAAGCTAGCAATCGAACAACTAATCAAAGTTTTTAGCAACCTATTCAATAGTTGCCTTTCGGCGGGCACCTTTCCGTCAATTTGGAAACGCCAAAATTTAGTTTTGCTTCCAAAACCAGGTAAATCAGCCTAGGCGCCGTCGAGCTACAGACCAATATGTCTAACCGACTCTGCGGGTAAGGTGCTCGAACGAATTTTATCCGATCGACTAGACGCGGAAGTCAGATCAAAGCGAGGCCTGTCCGAAAATCAATTCGGATTTAGAAAGGGGAAGTCAACGATAGATGCGGTATCTTCAGCAATCCAGCTTGCAACGAAAGCAATCAGCGGCAACCGCTGGCTAAATGGCACCAAAGAGTACTGCCTGATTATCACCCGAGACGTCAGAAATGCATTCAACTCTGCAAACTAGGCGAATTGGGGTATCTATGTACCTGAGGAGAATATTGCGCAGCTACTTCGATGGCCGAATTCTATGGTACAGTACATCAAACGGACGAAAAAAAGTTAAAATAACATCGGCTCTCGGGCCATTGCTGTGAAACATAATGTACGACAGTGTTTTTCGTGTCAGGATTCCAGAAAGAACCAAAATAATTGGCTTTGCCGACGACAATGCCGTTGTGGTAACGGCTAAAAATCCATACGATATCCGCAACAATGCGATCCATGCGGTTTTCAGCGTGCAATCTTGGCTGGCCCAAAATAAGCTAGACCTAGCGCAACAAAAGGCCGAAGCAATCCTTATATCCAGCAGAAAAAAGCCAAAAGAGATCTCTTCTAGAATCGGGGACTTCAACATAACGACCACTCCCGCAATCGAATACTTGGGAATAATGATAGACAAAAGGCCGTCTTTCAAAGCACACTTCGAATACGCCAACAAAAGCTGTCAAGGCTGATGTTAAACGTACGAGGACCAAAACAAAATCGCCGTCAGCCTCGGGTTAATGTCGTGAAAAGCCAAATTTTGTATAGTGCTCCAATCTGGGCGAATATCATATTTTCGAAGTCTACAGTCAACTACAGGTTGTGCGCACTACGCGTATGTAGCGCATTTAAAATTGTGTGCGACGATGCAGCCTTAGTAGTATCTGGCATGTACCCGCTAGGCATATTAGCAATAGAAACTGCCCAAATAGCGAAAGCACAGCGACCTATAAGTCCGTCTACTCGGGCCGCGTTACGAGATAAGTGCATCGACGAGTAGCAAACTAGGTGGGACAACTCGGCCAAAGGGCGTTGGACGCACAGATGCATTTCCAACCTAAAGCTTTGGCTAAAGAGGTCACATGGAGAAATGGACTTTTACCTGGCCCAGTTTTTGACTGGACATGGATGCTTCAAAGCATATCTATATAAGTTTAACCACGACGACAATACTTTTTGCGACTACTGCGATGGAAACATTTTACAGGACTTTCACTACATATTCTTCACATGCTCGTGCTTCCGTTCTGCAAAAGAAAGACTCTATAGAACCTTTGGAGAACCCCCTTCGCCGGAAACATTCGTGCCTCACACGCTGCGCTCGAAGGAACAGTGGAATGCGGCATGCGACTTAGTGGCCGAGATTATGAAAGAGATGAGGCGTCTGGAAAGACTGCGACACAGTAACGGCGACTAATCGCCTTCCCTCCCCGCGAAGTAATGCTAGACGGTTGTCCCGCGGCGAGAGGTGATGGAGAGAAACAGGCTCAGCCTGGTTTCAGAAGGCCACTTGGGGGTAGCGCGCTACCGCAACGCCTATGAAAAAAAAAGAACAAAACCAGTCGTTCGAGACTTTTCAGCATGAAAAAAGTTGTGCTGATGGGTCTAAAACTTTTGGGGCTGGTGTAGTCGTCTCTTCCAACCTTTGGGATGAAGGTGACCCTCACCATCCTCCAAGAGCATGGTATGTAACCCAGTGCCAGACATGCAGAGAATATTTTCTTCAGGGCTCCGTCACGTACTTTGGGCCTGCCCTCAGCATGGCAGGATATATGTCATATGGTCCGGGCGACTTGTGGCCGCCAAATGATTTGATGGCAAATCGAATGGGGGCCTCATTCACCACAGATCTGGCAACGTACCAGTCATGCCGAGAAGGTGTAGCAGCTCTGACAACCGATTCTATCAATAAGGGCTCTTGCCGGCTGAGGCTTATCAGATTACCAGGAAAGTGAGATTCCATCAGCAAGCTGAATGTCTCGCTCTGCCGCTCCGTGAAGGAGCCATCAGATTCTGTGAGTGACCCCAGCTGTGCCGTTGGGTCCGTTTCCATGAGTCTAACCAATTCCGCCGTGCCACTCAGAGATTCTCTACCGCTGCAGAATTCCCTATATGATGCTCTTTTCGATTCCCGAATAAGCCTGTAGTTCTTCTGAGCATCCCGGTATCGCTTCCAGTCCTCAGTTAGTCTTGAGGGCTCGGTTTAGAAGCTTTCTCGACTCACGCCTCAACATCTGGAGCTCGCGATTCCACTAGGGAACGGGAGTCCGGTTAGGGAGAGGTTGAGTTTCTCAACAGTCACCTCAATGGCCTGTTCTTTTCGAAGTGCCGTCAAGGACCCGCACCGCCCCCCTAAACTTCTGCCAGTCTATTTTTCTTGGGTTTCTTGAGGGCAATGGCATTTGTGCCTCTTCGCCACACTGAAATTCAATGTACCTGTGGTCTGAGCACGAATCTTCGGCAACGAATCTCCAGTTCTTGATTGACCACCCAAGTTTTGAAATTGATAGGGTGACATGAATCACCTCCTGTCTTGTAGCAGTAACAAACGTGGGCTGTGAGCCCTTGTTATGTATGTCTAGGCAAGAGGGCGCGATAAATTCGAATAGTCGAGAGCCCCGGCCATTGCTGCTGTCCCATATTATATGCTGGGCATTAGCATCGCAACATAGGATAAGGCCCAGTTTGCCCGCTCACAGAACCTCACGTGACTAGTGGCCTTCCCAGGTGGTGGCCCTTTCAAGGCATCGTAAGGAAAATTAGCAGATGCAATCACAAACTTCGACCATGCTCAAGACCCGTCACAATGAGATGGGATGATACTAGGCCAACTCGAATTCCTGTCATATAATAACGTGACCCCTTTCAACCCGCTTAAGCCCCAGAGACGTCCCTTAAAGACCCAGGGCTCTTGCATTGTGGTTATGTGGGAGAATGTGTGCAGCTGGGTAAGCCGTCTCTTTAGTAGAGCGGTAGCGGCTTTGGAATGGTGCAAGTTAATCTGGGTCACCGTCAACAGACGGTAGCTACAGGAACCTTCCGAGCCAACCACTTGGGAAAGACATAAAAACTGACCGTCCCAAAGAAGAGACTCAGACGGTTCCTGTACCGTGAGCCCCTAGCATCTACACCGGACTAATCCACTCGCACCACAAGAGCAGCCCCTTCTTTTCTTCCCGGCCTTGGCTCTTGGTGTACAAGAGGCCTCGCCAAAGCCTCGTGCTCATGCCCGGATTCTGGGCACAACGACAGGATAGAACATCCCCCGTAGACAGGTGTGGATCTGGAATCCAGCAGATGGCCTTCCTGAGAGGTACACTCTCCTCGCTGTAGACTGCGAAGTGAGTGGTCCCCCATAACGTCAATGGTGTCCAAATTTCTTCGTGCATTCAATTAATTACGTTTCTCCACAGATTTTCTCATCTGCTCCTTTCTATGATAATTAGATCAGTGTTTTTATTTTTTCAATGAAAGAAACACGAATAGTTTTTCTATCACTAAATTTTTTATTTCTTTGTTCACTGTATTTTCACTTCTTTTCCTTACAGCCTTTAATTTTTTTACATAAGATTTATGTATGTATATGCTCCTGGCACAATCGCCAGTTACGGACCTGGAAGATAGTTAAGGACTTGCTTGACATTCGAAAAATATAAAAATTTACTTTTTGAATTTAATTTTAGGGTAGTTCTTGACACTATGTTAATACTGGACTGACTGCCAACATATTTGACTATCGTATTTATACTAATACCTCATCTTACTGTTTTAGGTATACGACTTGTATATTAGTTTCTTTGTTTGCTGTTTATTTTTGTTAATCTTAAAATACATATGTTTATCTTTTGTTTTTCTTAAAATATGTTTATCTTTTGTTATTCTTAAAATACATATGCATTTCGTGGTCTTTGGAGGTGTGCCGCCAGTTGGCCGATATTTTGTTCCATAGTTAATTGAACTATACCAGTATTATCGTAATAAAGAGAAATGACATTAATTTCTTAAAAAATTTTTATTTTATTCAAAGTCAACACCAGCCCTTGAAACTTAACCATCCTTTACATATAAGTATGTACCTATGTACGTATGCACACTTGATGCCCCATCATATGTACGTACATATTTGTGACTCCCAGCAAAACTGTGCTTATTAGTATACTCATATACATGTACATATAACAGCACATAGAGAGCACTCGTTTTATGCTTCTGCATGCGTATGCTCCCAAATCTAAAATTATAAGCCTAACGATTACAAGATCAAAATATATTCATAGGCGCAGCCTTAGCGGTCATGATTTCTTAGTCGCATCGGCGCTGAAAGTCTAAAATATTCTCATATTTCTATGAGCAAATGCATTCATTCATAAAACGAACGATGCGCTTGACTTGCCCATATGCCAATTTTTCTCAACGAGACAAAAATTTATATCCAAGATTGAAGAAATTACTGACGACCATTCGAAAATTGTCAATATCGGAATATTTTTTATAAAACTATTTGCCAACATTTCGTGAATTCAGAATTTTTACCATGCCCAGTGGCGGCGGCTAGTTAAGGAATGATTTCATTCACAAATAATAAATAATAAAACATAGTTTAAAAAAACTAAAAAACACGCTTTTATTGCTAATCGAACTAAAAAGTAGAAAATAAATTTTAATGACAAAGAGGCCTATAATGAAGTAATAGCAAATCGAACGATCAGTCATAGTCAACTACCTCAGAACAGAATTATAACACAAATTAAGATACAAATAGAGTAATTCAAATTAGAGTTAAAAGCGTGGGATGCAGTTTGCTTCACTTCCATAACCTTCTGTACATAGGTAGTTGCCAATAGAATGATTGTAATATTTACTATATCAAGCATCCCACGCTTTTAACTCTAATTTGAATTACTCTATTTGTATCTTAATTTTTGTTATAATTCTGTTCTGAGGTAGTTGACTATGACTGATCGTTCGATGTGCTATTACTTCATTATAGGCCTCTTTGTCATTAAAATTTATTTTCTACTTTTTAGTTCGATTAGCAATAAAAGCGTGTTTTTTAGTTTTTTTAAACTATTTTTTATTTTCTACTTTTTAGTTCGATTAGCAAAAAAGCGTGTTTTTTAGTTTCTTTAAACTATTTTTTTTTTTATTATGAATGAAAATTTTTATTATCATTGCAGTCAGTGAATAAATGATTCGATATATTCGTGTTATATTTAATTCCTTTCTTATCGACTGTGGGTCTAAAGCTATGCAGTTATCGGCCGTGATAAAGAAGTAATCGGGATGAAGAACTTATTTCGTGGAGGGAGCCTGAGAAGCTGATTTACAAGAATAAATAAAGATTTTTCATTTTGCAACCAAATTCACCTTACTTTTTGCCCACAGTAAAAAAAAGAAAATATTAATCCTGGCAATCCTAATAAGGATAATGGAAAAATTTTTTTATATTATTGCATTGTCATCGGTCCTTGATAGGTATGCAAAATTTCAAGTCGATCAGATTTTTAGAAGTCAGTGAAAATTAAGCTCAAAGATTCCGTTACATACATACATACAACCCGACCTAATAAAAGTGTGTTAAAAATAGTTAAGTAAATTCTAAGTATAATCATGTAGGGCTGAACAAATCCAAACATATTTTAAGAATAACATAAGATAAACATATGTTAAGAATAACAAAAAATAAACATAAGGTATAAATACGACTGTCAAATATGTTGGCAGTCAGTCCAGTATTAACATAGTGTTAAGAACTACTCTAAAATTCAATTAAAAAAAAAAAAATTTATATTTTTCCAAAGTCAAGCAAGTCCTTAACTATCATCCAAATTCTTAACTGGCTCCGTACATTTGTGTGCATCAATATATGTATGTAAATATGTCTTCTAAATTCTCAACAGCCATTTCACATCGTAATATTTTTTCGGTAGCAAGTGCCCGCAGCCTTACATATGTATATGTAAGTACAAATATATGTAAGGGGTGATTTTTTAGCTATTATCTTTTTAGACAGTTGGTTTAAGCAGCTAAAGCACATCCATATGAACGATTTTTCATATACAGATATTCATTTGAATAAGCTGAATGAATATATTGATTTTTTAACGAAGGCCTGTCGAGTTATATTATTGGTATATGTTTATTTATATTGTTCTTACCAAATAAATATTATTTAGCAAAGTGAAATACTAGTTTTTCTTGTTCTTTTTTATATTTTTATCAACAAGTAAGTTAACTACTCATATGTATATATATATTACAATACTATAAAGAATATTAAGATTTCCTGAAATGAATAAATATATGCATATATACAACATATAAAATTGTGAAAGCACGAATTGCGAAATTGTTCTCATTTTATAACAATTTCTCAGAGAAGAAAAAATAAAAAAGAAACCTGTGAAATAGACTAAAAATAGAAAACCCCTGAAATGGAAAATACCTGTGAAGTATATACATATATAAAACAAAAACCTGAAATAAACAAAACCGGAAAGCTCTGAAGTAAAAGAATATGCAAAAGGTAGCTAATACGATTATTAATTACCTATGTGAACGGTGCATCTCTTTTCCTGGGGTCCTGGCTTACAGCCTACTCCAGTTTTTTAAATTTATTTTGAACCTTTTGCGATCTGATACTATTTACCTCATTTCGCAAGAACCACTTTGTATTTTTAAGCAAAAGAGCAGTTGAAAGAAAATCTAATAGTTTTGCGCGATGATCTCTACACTCGCCAGATCCTACAAACAATTCGAGAAACATTTTTTGAGTTTTTTCTTTTAAAACGGACAACATTAAACTTCTGAGGCCTGCAACGTGGGCATATTTTGCGAAGAGCTGACGGACCACAGCATTTGGAGCCGACACACTTCGAAAACCCTGTTTTCAGGATTGACAAGGCTTAAATCGCTGTCATCCCTGAAGTTTTTGGATCTAATCAGGGCTTCTTAATGTAACTTCAGCTCTCGTTTTGTTTTCGTCATGGCGTGGGTGCATTTTTCGCATTTGAGCTTACACAGCACTTTTTGGTAAATACCATAACCAGTGAAACAACGCGGCACTTGTACCTCAGCTTCATCACTTTTTTCAGCAAAATTGACATTTTCCTCATTAATCTCTTCCTCGTTTTGCTGGTCTCCTACTTCTGCCTCAAGATGACGATCCTCGGGGCCTACATTTTAATCTAAATTTATATCGTCATCATCTGCGCAGTTTGTACTTTTTTCTGAAATCTATGGCGTAAAATTTTCTCTGAGATTAATCGCCCTACAATATATTGCAAAAGACAAGACAAAAAGTTTGTTGCATACCGTTTGCATCGCTACAATCGTTATGCGGAAACCTTTCGATGCACTTTACGTGTGCTTTTCCCGGCAACTGGAATGACCGCAAAACATATAGATGTTTATTTAATCTATAAATTTTTCTTGTGTCACCCCACCTAATCGGACACTTTAAAGGATTGTTTGACTGGAAATTTCTTGCATCCAATTCGTCAAGCCTATACTAATAATTTTTTTTTAACAAATATCTTTGTGCCTTGTCATGTCGGTCTCCTTGCCGCGGGGATGAGGCTTAAGTGGTGATTTAGCCCCATGCTATGGAGATTAACTTACCACGAACTAAGAGGGCAGCTCCATATAGGAATTGGGTGTCCACTCATCCGCAGAACGGCGGAATTGGTCGCCACCCAAGTACTATGTGGAGAGTACCGTACCGACAACCTGGCAGGAGGTATAAAATGCATTTCATCGCAATATGGAGGTTAACAAAGGATCTCTCTGCACGAGGTAACCCACTTTCGGGAAATCCTCCCGTCGAGCAATCGACGGCTCGGGCATCGGATTTGCAGGCCCGAACCCCACATTCCCCTATGACCGGAACTGGCACCCAGTGGTGAAACATGGCACATTGGCTATGCCAATGGAGAGCAGAGTGAGTGTGAGCGATATACCGTCGTCGAAACGATCTGAAGCAACTGAACAAGTTGTGGAGGATGTGGAGATGGCGGACAATCTCTCAGTAGACTCAGACGGATCCTCTGGTACCGAGTAAGTCTTTGACAACGGTTAAACCTGGTGTGAATCAGGTAAGTACCGGTAAAAAGACCGAAGTTATTGGAGAGTCGATCGCAGTTGTTGGTCTAACCGCAAGGCAGATCAAACGAAGAAGACAGAAGGCGAGGCAAGCGAGCACTAGCTAAGGCCAGGTGCACTGTTCCAATGCTTTTTCCCGAGAATGGGTAGAAAAGGCGATAGCAAAGATTCCCGCCTGCGAAAACAGCAAGTTCATTCTTGTTGAGAGTAGCAAAGAAAGGCTGGTACGAGCGAGTGTCTGGATTCCGGGTCCTTCCTGTAATTCAGCAAAACTCCTCAAACGCATCCGTGTTCAGAATAAGGATCTTGACACGACTCTCTGGAGAGTATACTCGTGCATCAGGCAGAAATCCGCTACCACTTCGGAGGCGGGTTTCCACCTGGTACTGGGTATCGATCTTGGGTCCCTTAAGGTTCTTAAGTCGAAGTACGGGTTCAGTCCTCACCTACATCTGGGGCGGATCCACTTCCGTGTCCAGGATAAGGTGGAGGACAAAGCGTAAATATACGCAGTCTCATGACTGAAGTAATATTTACGTAAATAAATCTGCAGCATAGCAAAGCGTCTACGGCTCTCTTGTGCCGTAGGCATGCAAACCTGCAAACAAACCCACACATAATACTTATACAAGAACCATGGGTATGTCACCAGCGTATCTGTGGTCTAGGTGCTATGTCGTGGGGACAAATACTTCATTGTGCAGGGAATGTGAGACCGCGAGCATGTATTATCATGCCGAGGTTGATCGAACACACGATGTTAAAAGAGCTATGCTCCGGAGATATCGTTGCTGCAAAAATAAAGTTCTTGAAAAGTGGGGACAGTGTCGAGGCTATCATAGTTTCGGCCTACCTGCCCTACGACTCTTTACAGTCACTCCTTCGAGGGAGCTAAGAGAAGTTATCAAGTATGCAGAATCCAATAATCTGGGGCTAATAGTGGGCTGAGATGGAAATTCACAGAACATTGTGTGGGGAAGCACCAAACGCAACCCCAGAGGTCTCAAGTTACTGGATTTTATCCTGTCATCCGATTTGGTCATTCAAAACACTGGTAACAAACCAACTTTTGTGACCAGAAGGAGACAAGAGGTGATTGATTTAACACTTACCAATTGGTCAGTTGGAAATCAAGTGAACCGATGGCGAGTCTTGGAAGAGGACTCTCTTTCTGATCATCGTCTTATCGAATTCCGACTGGGAATTGACACAATATCAATACCTTCCGGTAGGAATCCTCGAAATGTGGACTGGGTCAGGTATGGTGAGCTTGTAACAGAGGGACTACCAAACCTGAAAAAACTCAAATCAGCAGAAATGATTTAAGATGCTACTAAGAAATTAGAAGGTACTTTAATCAATTGCTTTGAGGAACTGTGTCCACTCAGGCAAAGCAGACAGGGGAAAGCGGTTCCTTGGTGGAACCCTGAACTGTCGAAGCTTCGTGTACGGTCCAAGAAACTTCTTAATGAGGCCTTGAAGACCAAAACAGAAGAGGACTGGGCTAATCATCGACTTACACAGAGAGAATATAAGAAAAAAGTACGGCAAGCCAAACTTCAATCCTATAGAAATTTCTGCAGTAACGTCGAAGAAATGAGAGAAACAGCGAGACTTTGTAAGGTCCTTCATTTAGACCGCTCAGTAAGGCTGGATTCCATTCGAAAACCTGATGGTTCATACACCATTTCCAAATCGGAAACGTTTAATGCTCTACTCGAAACCCATTTTCCGGGTAGTAGAACTCTCTCTGAAGTTGAGAGTGGCATGAACAATAACGGTAGCAACGGTGGAAACTCTAGGTACAGCTGGTATATTGCTAGTCGGATAGTGACAAGGGAATCGATAAGGTTCTCCTTATCTTCCTTTGAGAACTTTAAGTCCCCTGGACCTGACGGAATATATCCAGAAATGCTTAAAAAAGGAGGAGACAGGCTGATTGAGGCCCTGAAAAGGATCTTCACAGCCTGTCTCGCATTTGGTTATATACCATCCCAATGCCGACGCGTAAGAGTAGTATTTATTCCGAAACCAGGAAAAGATGACTATTCCCTAGCAAAAAGTTTTAGGCCAATCAGTTTGACATCGTTCATGTTGAAAAGTCTGGAACGAGTGGTGGAGAAACATATTCGAGTGGGGGTATTGCCGCGAAGTCCACTTAGTAGAAATCAACACGCTTACCAGAGTGAAAAATCATGTGAATCAGCCTTACACGATCTTGTTAGCAAGATTGAAGCTGGGCTGGAAGCTGACGAATACACAATGGGCGTGTTCGTGGACATTGAGGGGGCTTTTGATAATGCCACTTTCGGCTCGATATGTTCTTCTGCCGAACGACACGGAGTTAATCCAGCCATTATAAAATGGATATATTTCATGCTCTCTGAGAGGCTGTTAACCGCTGGTGGGAGCAGTGACGAACAAATCTCAGTCAGGGCCAGACAAGGATGCCCCCAAGGGGGTGTTCTTTCTCCGCTGCTGTGGTGCTTCGTCGTAGACTCTCTATTAGTGGAGATGCAGGAACTCGGCTTCTACGTCCAAGCATATGCGGACGACGTCTGTGCGCTAACATCGGATAAATCCTTAAGGAGGCTTTGCACGATGACTGGTGCATGAGACAAGGTCTTTCCGTTAATCCGAACAAACCAACCGTAGTCTTGTTTACGAGAAAACGGAAATTGAATGGACTCAGTCTTCCAACACTGAAAGGTGTGACACTTGGTCTTTCCGATCAAGTTAAATTTCTAAGAGTAATCTTGGATAAGAAGCTGACTTGGGAGACACACGTTTCACTGAAGGTGAATCGCGCGTTCAAGATTTTTCAGCAATGCCGTAGAGCCTTTGGCAAAACCTAGGGTCTGAAACCTGCTGTGGTCCTATGGATATACACAGCACTTATCAGACCAATCATCACTTACGCTTCTGTGGTCTGGTGGCGACGGAGCATGGTTAAGTCCACAATCCGGGAACTATATAGCCTGCAAAGAAGTGTATGTTATGCATCACGGGTGCCATGAGTACAACCTCTGGTGATGCCCTAAATGCTATGCTTAATTTGCTCCCCCTGGATCTTAAGATACAACAGGAAGCAATAAAAGCAATGTGTAGACTCCATAAATATGGTTTCTGGCACGAAGATGGAACTTCGGGACACAGAGAAATCTTTAAGTTGCTGTCGGAGCAGTATCCACTGTTTTTGGCACCTAAAGATGACCTGAAATCCACAGTTTCATTTGGAAGGAAATTTGATGTCAATCCAGAATGCATTCAGGGAGGTTTGACGGATATTTTCTTTACCAATGGGTCCACGAACGAAATAGGGTCTGAAGCCGGATGGTACTTAAACGATAGTTATAAGAATCACTATGCTATGGGGGGAATGGCAACTGTTTTACAAACAAAAGTTTCTGCCATTCTAAAAGTAGCCGAATGGATAATCGAAAGAAGATGGAGCGGGAAACAGATTGGAGTCTTCAGTGACGGTCAGGCTGCATTGAAGGCCCTGGAGAACGCGAAGCAAACCTCAAAGATTGTTCAAGAATGTAAGAAGAAGCTTAATTCTGTCGCAAGACAAAACAGGCTTGTAGTTATATGGGTTCCGGGACACTCCGGTGTTCAAGGGAACGAAATTGCCGATGAATTGGCCAACCGTGGATCAGCGGTGCCCCCACAGGGAATGGAATCAGTCCCGCAGGAATCAAGAATTGGATCAGCGATTATGTAGGCAATCTACATAAAGAGTGATGGTCCGGTCTGGAACGCTGCAGAACTGCAAAGTGTTTTGTGGCAAATCCGAACAGAAAACTGTCAAACTTTCTACTAAAACTTAGAAGGAAAGATATTCGGTTGATGGTCGGCATCATTACAGGACACAACCCATGGGGTCAGCATATGACCACCATTGGAATCATCGAGGACCCGGTATGCCTGTCATGTTTGGAGGAGGCGGATAGCACTGAGCACTTTCTCTGTGAGTGTCCTGCCTTTGCTAGAGCACGGCTACGAGTATTGGGTTCCGATGTCATGAGAATGAGTAATATTCGTTCTCCAAAACTGGAGAATGTTTACAGATTTGCCAAAGAATCTGGAAAATTCTCACAGGACTAACTATCTCTATTTCTGTCTCTATTCTTTCCTATCTCTTTCTCCGATACTCTTCTTTTTCCCTCCTTGACTATCTACCCCCTTTCCAGAGCTTTAAATACAATGGGCTCTTTAGCCTGAGTGTTTTAGGAGCCACCAAATCTCCTGGTGCTCCTTGGCTCGACCTTTTCAAATTCAACATCTTTCTGGGCTTAGCGCGTTTGATCACATAGTCGTCGCTACCAAATAAGTTCTGGGTCAAGGTCATGTCGATATCAGAGACTACCGAATCGCTCAGAACTTTTCTAAATTATTTAATACATTGGCATCGAGCCCCGGAACAACATATTTAACCCTAGAACACACACCCGGGTACAAATGAATCCACTTCAACTTTGAAGTGAAACGTATCCCGGGTGTGTGTTTACGTGGTATTTTCTGGGTGTGTGTTCTAGGGTTAATGGGGCGCCAACGCGAAAGAGATGACTTGTGGCGCAAAGCAAACGCATAAACGTATATGCTTTGGAGGACATATAATTAATGTTTTAACCCAATGCATTTTCTTCCGCGCTATACCGATTTTTTTGGCCACCGACGATCATTCTTGCGAAAAGTATAGCATCACTTCTTGAAGTTTCTTCCGCAAGTACTGCACGACTACACAAATATGTATACTTTTGCTGCAGCTTCTGATTTTCTATTTCTAGTTCCTCAATTCTTTTCCCTAGTTTAATTTCGTTGCTTCGATAGAAACAAGTAGCCTGAGCAAATCTTTCGCGATTACTAGTGATTTCTAAGTCCTCACAGATTTTTTGTTTTGGGGAACCTGTCTTGTTTCCTCTAGCGGGCAATATTTTTCGAATTCTGCTAATGTAAGATCGTCTCCTACACCTACTGTAAGATTTACATACACTTTGGTAACGGGCGGGCAATCCCAATCAGAGCCAGTACTAGGTGAGCGACTTCTACCAACTGGCTCTAATCTTAAAGAAGGAAAATCCCCATTTTAAACTTTAAATCGAGTTACTTGATCTGAATTAAAACGGCGCTTACAAGCAAATAGCCTATCAATATATGTTGGTTGCACTTTGCAGGCCTAGGCCCAACTCTTTCGAGCCTCTCCGCTTCGAGGAAAGGCGTACAACGTATGACCCTTTTCCTCAAAGCAGCTTATAACGCAGCAGCCTCGTTGCTTCTTTGGCATTTTACAGCTGTACATGGGGTCATCGTCATGACCTATTAAAAAAACATTGTTTTATAACATAATAATTTACAAACATAGAATTTTGTTTTTTTATAACTTACTTTATTTGCAATCTATCTACTATAAGACATTCAGCATATTAGATCTTATAAGATAATGGCAGCGGTAGCTTTGCTTTTGTGCAAATCTTCTTAGAAATGACAACAGCTTGTTAACTTGTACAGTTCTTCCTTAAATTATTAAAATTCATTAGTACTTCAAGATTGCTTAAATTCATTGTGGATTTTATGCGTTTTTCAGTGAGAGCGCTTCAACTTTTGAACTTTTCTGAATAAAACACAAACGGTTTGACTTTTTTAACTAATTTTTTTTTTTTTATTATCGAGTTTGAACATATACATTTAAGTATGAAATTCGATTTCTTTTGCATGACCACCGCGTGCACGTTTTACGAAGTCCAATCGTTGAACTCAATTTTCGACCACTCTTTTGCATAAATCGGCCGAAATTCCAGCAATTTCGCGTTCAATGTTGGCTCTGAGCTCACAAATCGTCGCCGGCTTGTTACTGTAGACGAATGACTTCACATAACCCCAAAGAAAATAGTCTAGAGGCGTCAAATCACACGAGCGCGGCGGCCATTCGACCGGTCCATTTCGGGAAATAATGCGCTCATCGAACTTACTCTTCAACAAATCAATTGTAGCGTGCGCTGTGTGGCTTGTGGCCCCGTCCTGTTGAAACCACATGTCGTCTAAGTCCATACCATTCAATTGCGGCCAAAAATAATCGTTTATCATGTCGCGGTATCGATTTCCATTCACAGTAACGTGGCGATCGTTCTCGTCAACGAAAAAATATGGGCCAATTACGCCGCCGGCATGTAAACCGCACCAAACAGTGATTTTTTCGGGATGCAACGGTACCTCATGAATCACGTGTGGATTGCATTCTGCCCAGTAACGCATATTTTGCTTGTTGACAAAGCCATTGAGCCAAAAGTGAGCTTCATCACTGAAGATGATTTTTTGGAAAGTAGTGCTCTTAAAGTAGCAGCAACAGAACGATTACTTTCATAAAAAATTTGCACGATTTGCAATCGTTGCTCAAGTATGTAGCGTTCCATGATGAAATGTATACTAATGAAGTTTACAAATGACAAGCGAAAAATAAAAAATATTGCGTCGTTCGCCCTCCCTATCGGAAAAAATTCAAGCGCACCTATTGAAAAACGCCTTATTATCACTTAAAATTAACTTACTTAATTTTACCTTAAGGTTTATAGGTTGAGTAGTTTCATACTAGAAGAATGGCAAGTCTAAGATTTTTTTTATTTTTATTTTTTATTAACGCATCTTAAAGTATAAGCAGAATAACGTTTAGAAATTACAACTAGTAAAACGAGATAAAGATACTAACGAGCAATTTTTATAGAACATATATATTAAAATAGGAAAAAACTAAGATGCCTCAATATTCATAAATTCATTATGAATGTATAAATATATAAGGTACATCTGCTACTGGGTGCCCATCTGGTCTAAAACTGTTCTACGCTTGAGCCGCCGACGATGAGTATTTGGCTGAAGCAAAGCCAATGCTTCAGCGTTGACATGTGTACTTAAACGTTGTCTGTGAGCCATGGCGTACTTTTTCGCCACGTCAGTGATGGGTAAGATACCAAGATCACGATGGAGGTCGACATTTCTCACATAGTATGGAGCATTGACGATGTTGCGCAACACTTTATTTTGGAATCGTTGGATAATAGTCATGCAAGATTCGGTTGAGCATCCCCATAGCTGAATGCCATACGTCCAGACCGGTTTGAGTATTTGATTATATAGCAGTAGTTTGTTGTTCGTTGACAGAATAGAGTGTCTGCCAATAAGATAAAGAAGGTTTTTTGTTTTTAATTCCAGCTCTTCACGCTTTTTCTTGACATGCGCCTTCCAACGCAGTTTAGCATCAAGGGTTATACCAAGATATTTTGCCTCGTTGACGTACGGTATATTTACGTTGTTTATGTAGACTGGCTTGTAAATTGTTTTTTTCAGGCCGAATACAATGTGAACTGATTTGGAATTATTTAATTTGATACGCCATTTTTTTGCCCATGTTGCAATAGAACTCACCGCTGATTGCAATTTCGTCGTTGTAGTCTCGATCACTTCTCCAACTGCTAGGATAGCCGTGTCATCTGCAAAGGTTGCGGTAACGTGTTGCTCGTGAACCGGTAAGTCATACGTATACAAGAGTTACAAGAGAGGGCCTAGGATGCTTCCTTGAGGTACCCCCGCGCGTGCTTTTTGCAATGATGAATAGGCGTTGTCAAATCTGACACGAAAGTATCTGCCATCAAGGTAGGAAGAAAGGATTTCGCAATAATTCCTGGGCAAAATCAATTTTAGTTTGTGGAGCAAGCCCGTATGCCAAACTTTGTCAAACGCCTGCGAGACGTCAAGGAACACCGCTGCGCAAACTTTGTTTTCCTCTATCGCACACTCTATGGTTCTAACAACCCTGTGAACTTGGTCGATAGTGGAGTGATTTTTTCGAAAGCCAAATTGGTGCTTTGGAATAACTCTCTTGCTTTCTATAATCGGCAACATTCGAGTCAGTAACAGTCGTTCAAAAAGTTTGGACAGCATTGGTAGCAGAGAAATAGGTCGGTATGAAGACACATCATTTGGCGATTTTCCGGCTTTCAAAATCATAATTACTTGTGCTGTCTTCCAGTACATAGGAACATATTTTAACAAAAAACACAAATTAATCAATTGAGACAGACAAGTAATACAATTATTGGGCAATCTCTGAAGAATTTCTGCAGTTATGAGGTCGAAACCAGGCGTTTTTTTCGTTTTCACTTTGAAAATTTCGCTCATTACTTCTTCGTTACTAACTGGCTCAATGCTGACATCGCTTTCAATCCAATTTGACGAGATGTCAATATCTTCAGATCCATCATTGGCATAGAAGGTTTTACAAAGATTCTCTGCAAATAAATTTGCTTTTTGCTCATTGGATTTTGCCCATTGGGTGTCGTTTATTTTGATGGGTGCTATGTGTTTTATCGGTCGGTTAAATGACTTTGCTGCCTTCCATAAAGAGTAGTCTGTGGATTTATCAGATGTGAGGCTCTTAAGAAATCGATTGAAATTATCATTTTTGAATATCTGAATTTGAACGTGTAGTTGTTTTGTTGTTTGGTTGAGTTTCAATTTGTCCTCAGGACATCTGGTTTGCTGCCAACGACGTCTAAGTTTTCGTTTTTTATTTATCAGCAACTTGATATATGATGGGTATTTTTTCTTGTTTGATGTGACATCTTGCTGGGGCGTACTGTTCCAAGCTGCGTTTTGAATTATTTGCGTGAACTGAAGCACGGCATCATCAAGATCATCAGTAGTCACGATACGGTCGGTGTCTACCACTACAGCTTGTAATTGTAGTTGGAAGTACTGCCAGTCGGTGAAGTTATTAAATAGACGAGGAGACGTTTTATTTAGTACCGCATTCCCTGATATTTCTAAAAGGATCGGTGAGTGGTCAGAGTTCAGATCGAAGCCTTCGGAAATAGAAAGAAGGTTTGCGGGAATATTTTTGAAGACAAAAAAGTCAATCAAATCAGGTACTTTGTTGGTGTCTGTAGGCCAATATGTTGGCTTGCCAGTTGAAATTATTTCGCAACCTCTTTGTCTTATGGCTTTAAACATTTCGCGCCCTTTTGTGGTTGTAAGCCTAGACCCCCAATGTACGTGCTTAGCGTTGAAATCGCCTCCTATAATAAAACGTCCTTTGTATCTTTCGATGAGAGATACGTAATCTTCAGATTTTAGTTGATGTCTGGGTGGGCTGTATAAAGCTGTTAGTAATATTTGTTGCTCGAAGGCCTCGACAGAAACGGAAGTTGTTTGAAATTCCTCGGCGCTGAGTTGGTCTTCCAAGTGGTGGGTTATATTATTTTTTATGAGAACGGCGCTGCCACCTCTTGCACAATTGTTGGGGTGAATAGTATGGTATAGGGAATAATGTTTAAAATTTAAATATGAATGTCTTGTGAAGTGTGTTTAAGCTATTAGGCAGACGTCGATTTCGTCGTTGTTTAACAGAACTTCTAGCTCTGTTTGGTGTTTAGCTAGACCGTTGGCATTCCATAATATTATTTTTAGTGTTTTATTCATAGTCAAAAAATTGCATGTTTTGTTCAAGGGCACACAAGCGTTTTTCAATTGATTTGAAGATTTGGCCTTGTTCATTTAATTTGCTTAATATAGCTGAAAGGGGATTTTGCACAATAGGTTCGTTCGGTAATACGTTTTTGGTAATTTGTGCGTATGTAGCCGGTTTATTTATTATAGGGATTTTTGTCGGATTATTTGTAAGACTTGTAGTAGTTGTAGCACGTTTTGGGATTGTGTGTTGTTTGTTTGTATTGTTTACCGGTATAGAATTTTGGGAGCGCTTTTTCGTTCTAATCTTTTGGAGTTCTTTCGCCACTATACAGCCTCTGTAATTTGCAGGGTGGGACTCTCCGCAGTTACAACACTTTGGGCTTTCTAGCTCAGTTTTTTTGCAATCAATGGTGGCATGCTTACCTGCACATTTGACGCATCGTGAGGGTTTCCCGCAAAAGTTTTTAGTATGGCCAAAAGATTGGCATTTTTTACACTGCGGTATCAGATTTGTAGATTTGACAGGTTCAACTTTTACTATGGTATTCAGTATATTTTGAATTCCGTAAATTTTTTTCACATCTTCGGACGGATCGAAGGTGATGAGAAACATTTCAAGTGGTTCCTTTGTTTTCCACTTGAGTTTGTTTATGGCGCTTAAAGCATTTAGCCCTTGTGATTTTAAGTCATTCACTATTAAGTCGCTATCGCAGGAATGGTGCAGATTTTTAATTATTACCTTAATAGGTCTATTTTGCTTATTCTCATAGCTGTGCCAAGGAATATTTTCATTTGACAACAATTTTGTTACAGACCGATAGTCATACGAATCGAACGTTATCACTTTGCATGCATCGTTGTTTAAAAGTTTAATGAAAAATTTATTTTTTATTGTGGTAATAAGTTGACTATGAAGTTTTTTAAAATCATTATTACCATTGATAATTATTGGAGGAGGACGGGGTATTTTATTAACTTGTTCCGTTTTTGTTGGTTTTGTTGAATCATTAGCACTACTTGCAGATTTTGATGGTGTTACAGCTTCAGGAGAAGATTCAGCTTTACGTTTTTTGGATGGCCTTTTTTTCTTTAGGATCCAGTCGGTTTCTCTAGCAAGCTCTTCTTCATCAGTTTCATAAACTTCAACACATGTTTTTTTTTGTAATGTTTAAATCAGTTTTATTATCATCAGCGCATATAGCAGATTTAAGTTTGCCGTTTTCTATTTTAAGATGGGATATCTCATTTTGTAGAGCAGAGCATAATTTTTCTAATTCAACAATTTTTTGCATTAGGTCTTTATTACGCACTTCACTGTTTGGGTTGGAATGATTGGGCCCACCACCCTGTGGTGGAGAACCCATTTCACCTCGGTATAGGCCGTATGGTAACACTCTTTTCGTAGCGTCGATAATGCAGTCAACGGTGACAGCTGGTTGTCAGCCACACGAGATTTGTTTACACTCGCGATAGCGGAGTTTTGTTTATTGTAAATTTTTTCTTTACAGTTTGCTTTTGTTTGCTTTATTAACGTTAATTTTCCACTAAAAATAAATGTCGTGATTTTAAATGCTTATTATGTACTGGTGTTCGTTTGCAGTTTCACACTCCTACAAATGCAGTCTTTGCTATTGTAGTTTTTATTATTCTTTTAAGGAATTTCGATCCCTTTTCTTCACCCTTTTTTCAATTCTCTTTAACGCAAATTGTATTTGTAACACTTTCACCCCGTCGTATGGCAACTGCCATAATTTATGGGTTTATCGAGTATCTTATTGTGGGTTTTTAAGGTATCTTAGAATTTTTTACTCGATTTCGCACCCGTCTGTTATTTAAACGATTTGTTTATATTATTGCGATATTTTTTCACCTATTACAACATTAATTTTGCAAAATTCACGCAGTCGAAAACACAACGACTACTTCGCACGACCGTTGCCGTCAAATTCTCTGATAACTCAGTCTAAGATATGATTGCGTTTTAACCGTATAGTTTCATTGATTGTGTCTAATAAACAAATAGCAGCTGCATTTATGTGATTAGATAGTCGTTTCAGATATCTAGTACTATATTTTGGAATTTCATTCTTTATAAAAGGAACACCTAAGTCGTTATGAATAGCTTCATTGGTAATAAACCAAGAGGCATTAACAAGGTTTCGAAATGTTTTTGATTGATAACGCTGCAAGATCTCCACATTGGAGTTGCTAGCAGTTCCCCAAAGCTGCATTCCGTAGGTCCAAATGGGCTTCAAAATAGCTTTGTAGGCCCGTATTTTGTTGTCTAGACTAAGTCGAGAGTTACGGCCAAGCAGCCAGTACATACGTGTTGTTTTAATTTTTAGTCGTTGTTGCTTAGACTAACTGTAACTTTTCCATGTGAGGCGCCGATCAAGATGCATCCCAAAATATTTGACTCTGTCACTAATGGGACTTTGTTTATTATTTAAAAATACTGCAAGGCATTGCTCTCTTCTTAATGGAAAAGAGACAGGTGTAGATTTTTCCAAATTAACTTTTATTTTCCATTTGTTAAGCCAAGACTCCCAATTTGGAGTTGATTTTGCAAATGATATAAAGCTTCTACACGGGACTCGCTATAAGCGATAAATGCTGTATCATCAGCAAAAGTTGCTACTTCTATGATACTTCTTCTGAAATGGGCATATCAGCTGTAAATAAAGTATACAGGACGGGACGTAAGACACAACCTTGGGGTACACCCCATTAATGTTATAAATTTCGGATGAGGCATCCCCGTGCCTTACATAGAAGTGTCTGTCACTTAAATAAGATTTAAGTACTAGATAGAAATGTGCTGGTAATATCTTTTTTACTTTGAACAGAAGTCCCTGGTGCCATACCCTGTCACATGCTTGTTCAACATCTAAAAAGACTGCAGAACTGTACTTTTTCTCTTCGAGTGCAGCTGTAATTACACCTGCGACCCTGTGGCAAGGCTCTGGTGTACAATGTCTTACTCTATACTCTAAACTGATGTTCAGGTAGGATGTTCTGATCCTCAATTACAGGCAACATTCTGTGCAAAAATATCCTTTCGAATATTTTTGAATTTGATATCTTACTGATTGGTGATTTAACATGGAGATTCGAGAAAGTTCAATATCTCTACCTCATATCTGCTGGTATCTAAAGAATTAGGTTGTAAAGTTTCAAAGAGGTGTTTTGCAAATGCCTCTGTTTTGGCTTCGTCACTGCTACACCATACGCCGAGTGAATCTCGTACTGCTACGTTACGCTTGGTTGGTCGCTTAAGGTATTTGGTAGCTTTCCAAAGACTGTGATCATCATTTTTAATAGGCTCAAGGTTCTTAATAAACGAGCTAGAAGATTGATTTTTAAAATCAGCAAGCTTTAATTTCAGTTGCCTCGTTGTTCTATTAAGATCTCTCTTTTGAGCAGGGTATCTATTTTCCTGCCAGGCTTTCCTTAATCTTCTTTTGGTATTAATGAGCGGGAATATCTCAGATGGGACTTGGGAATAGTTGTTAGAAATGGGTTGCTCCTTGGCGGGCTATACAGGTATGCGGCCTCATGAATAAGGTTCGTAAGTGGTAAAAGGAAGAATAATTCATAAACATAATTTCCAATTCAAAAATTATGTTCAAATGAATCTTTATACTCCACTTCTGCTAATTGAAAAAAAAAAAATATTTCGCGATATATTTTCTGAATTATGTTTCGTACTCATTAGAAGTACACAATTTTTTATATGGCTTACTTTTATTTTTACTTTACCGACAAAGCAAAATTATCGGGCGGATAACATACGATATACGTATAACAAAAAAAAATGGAAGTGGGAATATTATTAAATACATGGAATTGCAAAAGCCATAATATTATCAAAAAATATCAAAAGAAATTTAGAGGGAAAATCTTGCGAACAATTGATACAACCAGTAATTTTGCGCGCCTGGCGTTTCTTTCTCGTGCTAACCTGATCTTTCCAACGCAAAGGAGGCCTTCCTCTTCCTCTGCCAACACCATCAGAGCCGGAGCGCTTGTATCCATTCGGATGACATGACCCAGATAACGTAGCCGCTGGATCTTTATTCGCTGCGCTATGTCTATGTCGTCGTAAAGCTCATACATGCCTCTGTCCGGCGGGTTGATGTCCTCGGAGAGTAAAAGCTGACATCACTGTCATTCAAGAGATGTGATGAACCGGGTAAGGCAAGAAGAACTTTGGACCTTGTGACGTCCACTACAGCTGCCATGTAATGGAGCGTAAATTCGGTGTTGGATTTATAATGGGAAAGAGATTTCGTCGCTAAGTACTTTCATTCAGTCCGGTGGACGACTATCTCGTAACAATCCGCATCAAAGCAAGATTTTTTCCTGATGGAAGAGAAAAAAGTCTGCAGCACCATATTCCAGCATAAAAAAATACAGCCAGCTATAGAAGACTGTTGTAATTAAGAAAGAAGCGTAATGTGTGGAGCAAAGTTACCTAATTAAGTATGTTTCATAGCAGGATTTAAAAACAAAACGAAAACTGCAGCTCTCTTATGCTTGTGCAAATAAACTGTCTCTTTTCTTTGGGTGACTAAGACGTGTTTTTCTTTTTCGGTTCCACTTGTGTATAACCTGACGTGGAAAACATTGCACGCCGGAGAAAAGAGCTCTTATATACCGTATGAGTCAAAACGGAAAAGCTATGCAGAAATAGCTGAAATGATGATGTGCTCTTGGAAAATGGTTTATAATGCTCTTAATCTATAATATAAAAATAGGTCGGGTTTTCCTTCCTGAAGCTATAACTCCAGAACGCACCAACCGATTTCCACGGTTTTGCATTCGTTGGAAAGGTCTCGGGCTACATGAGGTTTAAAGCATGTACTTTGCTCTAAATTTCATAAGGCATTTATTATGCGCACGTTCTTTCAAACGCTAACTTAAAACCGGTATTGTGTTCACTGCGAAATTGTGAAATTGAGGTCAAAGTTATTCGTTTCCTGACAGTTCAATTGGAAACCATCAAATCAATTACGCGTATTGTGGAAATTTTTATTCAACTTCAACAGCAGGCATTTGTCCTTAAGGTGGTAAGTTGAACTGTGTAAATTATGTGGATCGTGCATTTGAGGTTAAATTCACTAGTCTGTCCATAGTCCAAAATGCCGAGAGGAAGACGTGCGAACATCGGCCGCCACACAAGACATGCAAACCAGCAACAAGTGTATCCACAGAACTTAAGCGAAGAAAGACAAAATGTAATAGGAGAAAATGCCCGATTGAAACAACGCGTGAACACACGAAGATCATTGGCATCATACAATCGCTTGGCATTTCAATATGATCCCACTGCGAACTACAGTGATGATGACAATTTAGATATTGGACCAATGACGACTGTCTGCCGATAATGCAATGCGTTAAAATTCAAAAGAGAAACGGCTGGACTGTGCTGCGCAAGTGGAAAAGTCAAACTGGATCCATTACTTACACCACTACAGCCACTGAAACCATTGTTCGATGGAACTGATCCCGATTCCAACCACTTTCTTCAACGCATCCTTGAATACAATAACTGCTTGTGCATGACTTCCTTTCGAGCTAATATCATTCGAGAAAGCGGCTTTATGCCGACTTGCAAGGTAAAAGATATAACACACACAAACAATCACTCACACCAACACAATCAATTGCAACACATACACATACACCACACACTACACCATCACACGATCAGAAGTCACACCGTATTCTTCAAAAATAAATAAATAAATTATTCTATCTTAATTGTTTGCCATCACAGATAAAAGGACAAATATATCATTTGCATGGTTAAATGGTGCCAACACCAGATGAACCGCATCACTTTCTGCCAATATATTTCATTTCGTCGATGCTGGATCAGCTGAATGTGCGGTGAAATATACAGGGAACACAACAGTTAAAGAGACGAGTTATTGAATAGTTGCAAGCATTTTTTTCACGGTAATAACGCTGGGGTTAATATGTTCAAAACAGCATTGGAACGATAGCCATCGGATACGCACAAATTTGGCATAAGAGCGGATCGTACGCCAACAGGTGAAAATGTGCGAAGATTCAATGCACCCATTGTTGATGATGTTGCTGCAATTATTGTTGGCGATCCAACTACATTACGATTCATTGTCGTTCAGCGAAGAAGCAATATCATGCATCGTGTAAACGAGACACATCGTTTGTACGATGCGTTACAATATCCAATCATACATTGGCAAGGGCAAGACGGATACGACATCACGTTGAAGATGGTCGATCCAATTACAGGTACAATATTCACACACTAATTATTGCTATTGTTGGTTTCCATTAACAATCCATTCATTTTGCATTTTCAGGCGTATCAACGAACAAAAATCTAAGCGCAATGAATTACTATGCGAATAAAAAATAATTATTTAAAAACATATTCAACTCTTTGCTTCCGAAGTCTAAATGAGCTTTTTATATGACCATGGCTGAACATGTTTTGTATACAATTTCTTTCCTTTAGAAATTGTGTCATCATAAAATGCCTATCCGAGATCATCCTGCAAATTGATTCACGTGTGTTTTCATATACCGATAGGAAGGAAAAACCGAAAGATGCATGGGACGTGCTTGAAAATGGTCTAAGTGGAAAGGTCGTAGACCTAGAGTCGCATTGCTAAAACAATTCACTCATACCGTACCCTCTGACTTTGGCAGCATGAAGTAGTATGTCACTGAAATGCTCTCGTTATCGTCACGGGTAATAATGCTGAAAACATTGACCGACGTACGCAGTCCCTTACCACAGCACCTTACCGAGCACAAAACTGAGCAAAACTCATCCCGCAGAGAACAACTGCGTTCTTTTAGTTACATATTTACACAATACATCGGTTTGTGTGTGTATGTGTTTGGTTGTATCTACACAATGTTGCCATTGATATTTTTACTTACACACATTTTTACACATCCGCGCTACAATTTTTCATTGTTTAATAAACAAAAGCCAAAAACCAACAAATGCAAGTAGTTCATTTATCTATAATTAACATTATTCAACAGCCTTTTTAAGTTATTTTATTAAAAATTATAATAATATCTAAGTTTATTTTGTAAATGATTTCGAAATGTACTGCTGGGCAACACTGTGTAGTGAGAGAGCAATCAGCTGACAGGGTTCTACGTGAATTTTTAAAAATCCTGGGATAAAATCTACGATACTACGCTACGGAAGGGAGGATTTTTTTATTTACATGGGGTTCTCATTAGTTTGATCGTAACAGCTGACAGGGGACTGCGTTTACGTCGGTCACTGTTGTAAAGCAATGGCACGACAGTCAGTGGTTGAACGCGAAGCTGAGCGGTTGAAAGTGACGGGCTCTCTTCCAATTGAATAATATACAAATAAATTCAAGATAATTACTTTGTGTAATAAAATATTACTATTAAAATAATAAAATGTTTCATTGTTAATATTAATCGGTCGACTAACTTGACAAATCAGAAGTTAGATGAACGACTATGCCTACAAAAAGAAACGAAAAATAAAATCATCGTACAACGCACAGGCAAAGTTTGTGAGTGTGTGAGTAGATTCATTTTAAAACACACAACGGAGGGGAAAAGACAAATTTACAAAGCGCAACGTGCAAAGAAAAGCAGCACGCCGTGGTAAATTCCAGAATTCTCTCGAACGTTCTACGCAATCGAAGAAGGGAGACACATACATACGAATTGTGTTTGTGAACTCAACGTTAACGAATTCAGCGAAAGTGCAACGCAAAACCTGCACGTAATTGCAAAACGGCGTAGTACTCCGACGATATAGATACACACATACTGCGTATCAACGGAAAATAAATTTGAAAGGCCAACGCGCAATTGCAAAACGGCGTAGTACTCCGACGATATAGATACACACATATTGCGCATCAACGGAAAATAAATTTCAAAGGCCAACGTGCAATTACAAAACGGCGTAGTACTCCGACGATATAGATGCACACATATTGCGAATCAACGGAAAATAAATTTCAAAGGCCAACGCGCAACGAAGGCAAACGTGCAACGAAGGCAAACGCGCAACGAAGGCAGACGCGCAACGAAGGCCAACGCGCAACGAAGACAAACGTGCAACGAAGGCAAACGCGCAACGAAGGCAAACGCGCAACGAAGGCAGACGCGGCAGAAGAAATACGGCAGTTCAATTTCACAACTAAACGCGTACGGATGGGAAAAAAATCTGGAGACAGCATCAAATAAATAAAATGATTAAATTATCAACATTAAGGGTCAGCCAGCTGAACCAGCTCCTACGAAACAACAACGCAACGGTGATAGGCACGAAAGCATGCAAGATAGCGAAGTTGCAGGAAATTTTGGACAGCGACGAAATTGATCCAGCAGAGTTGGAAGACGAAAATGATTTGCAAACACAAATCAATGGATTGAAGGAGGCGATTTCTACGTTAACTCTAGCCATTAGCACAATAAATTCAACACGCACCATCGATACCACCATCCAAACGCAACAGAATAATGAAAACACACGACCAACGCAACCAGTATTGAATTGTAGTAATGCACAAAGTTCAACGACACATGGGATAATGTCAATCCAGGATATGGTAGGGATTATGCCTGATTTTGATCCCATAAAAGATCTTACATCAGCGCAACAATTCATTATCAGAATCGAGCAGTTACGTGGTGCATACAATTGGCGTGAGGATTTAGTTCTCGTAGCAATTCAACACAAATTAAAGGGTATAGCAAAGCGATGGTTGGATTGGGATTGAAAGGGATTTCCCGGTCAAATGCAATGCAGCTGAAACGCACAAAGCACTAATAAAACGAAAGCGTAAAAATGGAGAGGACTACGTCGAATACTTTTACGCGATGCTAACAATGGGTCAGCAAGGTAGACTCGATGACAACTCCATCAACTCACACATCATAAGCGGTCTCAACGACGAGGCACTAACCAGAAGTTTGACAGCGATGAATTTTTCGACATGTAGTGAACTACTAATGGCACTGAAGAATTTGACAGCTATTACTGGAACTACAGCGGTAGCTCCACTTTATAATAATCCACTGGTAAAAACGGAAGGTCAAAGTAGCAGCAAGACAATGGGACCGAAGTGCTTTAACTGCAACAAGTACGGGCACATTGCAAAGAAATGTCCACGACCACAACGCAAGCAGCGGTGCACGATCTGCTCCAAGGTGGGACATGAAGCAAAATTTTGTGCGAATAAGCCCACTGTAGTAAAAATTGTGGAATCAAACGACAACGTTGAAGCACCTCCTATATCAAAAACAGTGGTATTGAATGGAAAGAATTTTGAGGCGTTTGTAGATACAGGCAGTGTTAGTTCATTGATTACGGCTAAGGCAGCAGAGGGTATGACAAGTTGCGAAGCAAGTAAACGATTCATCGGATTCGGAGGGTCAGAAGTTCAGGTTACGCGTAAGGTGAAAGTAAATGCTCTGATAGACGACAAGCCTGTTCCAATTACGCTATATATTGTTAACGACTGCATGTTACCCTCGGACATATTACTGGGTCGTGATGTTTTGCAGAACAGCGAGTATCGTATGGTAATTAATAGCGGCGTTTTGCACATAGACGAAGTCAGTAGCGAAGCTTTCAACATACCCAACAGTTTAAATAAGGAGGGACGCGAAAAGTTACTGAATCTTTTAGATACTTTCCGTTCAAGTTTTGCTGAAGACATAGGTGAAATCGGGAAATGTAACAACGCTAAGATGAGTATTGAAGTGACGACTACGAAGCCAATCATTGGTAAACGATATCAGGTACCATTTTCTCAACGACCGATATTATCAGAAATTTTAAAGAAATTACTAGATAGCGACATTATCCGACCAAGCGAGTCCCCTCATGCGGCATCAGTGTTATTGGTCAAAAAGGCAAACGGAGAGAATCGAATGTGCGTCGACTACCGCGCACTCAACGAGTTTACCATAAAGAAAAACTAATATAAATAATGCCTATAGTCGAGGAACAACTGTCGCGCTTGGCCGGAAATCGTTACTTTACAACGCTGGACATGTCGTCGGGGTATTACCAAATCCCGCTGGAGGAACAATCGAAACCGTACACTGCATTCCTCACGCATGAAGGTTTTTACGAGCACAATGTAATGCCATTTGGGTTGGTGAATGCCCCAATGGTATTCCAAGAAACAATTGTCAATATAATTAAACGACTTCGAAACCGAAACAAGATTATTAACTACGTAAACGAGGTTATCATCGCTACAAAAGAGGAGCTCGAAGGATGTGATGTACTTCAAGAGTTCCTGGAGGCCATAAAACAAGCAAATTTAACACTCCGACCATCAAAGTGTCCTTTTTTGTCGAAAGTCGTCAACTTTTTGGGGCATACTATTGATAGTGAAGGCATACGACCAGGACCAGAGAAAACGAAATGCATCACCGAGTTTCCAACACCTAATTCAACGACAATGGTTCGACAGTTCCTGGGTCTTACTGGATTCTTCCGGAAGTTTGTGTCCAAGTACAGTGAGATTGCTCTTCCTCTGTCAGCATTGTTAAAGAAGAACGCAACATTTGTATGGGAAACTCCGCAGGCATGGGCATTTCAGCGATTGAAGGAAATGGTAACCACAAAGCCAGTATTAACGTTGTTCGATCCTGGGAAGAATCATGAAGTTCACACCGATGCAAGCTCAGTGGGTCTGGCTGGTGTGATGTTACAGGAAGAGCCAGATGGGTTAAAAGCAATATTTTACTTTAGCCGAAAATGCAGCGAAGCCGAACAAAAATATGCGAGCCATGAATTGGAAGTGCTGGCAATCGTGGAGGCATTGCAAAGATTTCGTACTTATTTGTTGGGTCGAGCATTCAAGGTTGTCACCGACTGCAATGCTGTTGCAACAACGAAGGCTACAACACCATTGCCACCACGTATCTCCCGATGGTGGTTGAAGCTGCAGGAGTTCGATTTTACAATTCATCATCGAGCAGGGACAAAGATGGCACATGTAGACGGAATGAGTCGAGCACCAGTACTTCACCCAGGTAAAGTTAATACAGTCGCAGATCTTGTCTTGCAGGTATTCGAAAAGGGCGACGACTGGTTGGGTTCGATGCAGTGGCAAGATGCACGACTCAAAGAAATCATCTGCAGTTTACGTGATGAGAATAAGATGAAGCGCGACGAGTATAAAGACTACACGCTACAAAAAGGGCGATTGTACCGAGACGTAGATGGTCGGAAGCAGTTGGTGGCACCATAGGCAGTAAGATTGCGCATAACCAAATCCTACCATGACGATGCAGGACACTTCGCGCTAGAAAAGACTATACTACGAATTCTAGAACATTTTTGGTTTCCACGCTTATGACGCTATGTAAAATCTTACATCGATGCTTGCCCTGAATGTTGCCTTAACAAAGTCAAAGGAGGCAAACCAGAGGGTCAACTACACGTGTTAGACGAGGTGATGCCGATTCCATTCAGATCTTTGCATTTGGACCATCTAGGGCCATTCCCCAAAAGCAAAAAGGGAAATATGCATATACTTGTGGTTGTGTGTGCATTTAGCAAGTACTGCATCCTGAAAGCCATACGAAACACGAAGACAACACCTGTGGTCAACGCACTCCGAGACATTTTCCGAACATATGGGCAGCCAAGAAGAGTGACAACAGACAGAGGTACAGCTTTCACGTCTGCTGAGTTTACACGTTTCATTTCAGAAGAAGGCATTCAGCAGGTGAAAGTGGCGGTTCGAACTCCACGGGCAAATGGGCAGGCGGAACGTATCAATAAAACCGTTCTTGCCTCACTGAAATGTACAACAACGAATGACCGCGAGCGGGACATAGCATTACCTACTCTGCAGTGGAACATAAATTCGCAAAACAACGCAACCACCGGGTTCAGTCCAAATCAGTTGGTCTTCAACTTTAGTCCACGTGAGGTATCCACCAATAGATTGATCCAAGCCATCGAAGATGAGAACAGCAGTCCTAGTGATGTAGAGTACCGGCGACAAGAGGCGCATAAAGCGATGCAGAAAGCAAAGAAAGCATGGAAAGAGCGGTATGATAAGCGACACCAATCTCCAAGGCACTATGAAGTAGGCGATCTAGTGGTTACAGAATATGTACCAACGGCAACTGGAACGTCACATAAACTTGATCCGTTGTTCAAAGGACCTTACATTATAACCAAGGTGCTGCCACACGACAGATATTTGGTCGAAGACTTACCCGATGTACCTAAACCTCAACGACGTTATTGTGGTGTGTTGGCAAGCGATGGATTGAAACCATGGTGTGATCTTGGTCCAGAACAAGATGGCAGCGATGACGAATCGTCACCCGGTGACGATAAGTCAGGAGAGGCCGAGCTGTAAAGCAATGGCACGACAGTCAGTGGTTGAACGCGAAGCTGAGCGGTTGAAAGTGATGGGCTCTCTTCCAATCGAATAATATACAAATAAATTCAAGATAATTACTTTGTGTAATAAAATATTACTATTAAAATAATAAAACGTTTCATTGTTAATATTAATCGGTCGACTAACTTGACACTGTTTTCAGCATAAGTGCGGATTCGTCATTGAATGATGAAGTGGTAGCCTCAATCATGCTTGCTCGTTTGCCGGCTGAATTTGAGACTTTCGTTATGACCATCGAAAATACTCAAAGAACTCCAACAATTGAGTATGTCAAAATTATGTTGTTGCAAGAATCAAGGCTAGATCCAAAGAGCAGTACTTCTAACGGCAGAGCAATGCTCGCAAAAAATAAGACATTTGCATTGTCGATCAACAACAAACCTAAACATGATAATGTATTGATTGGTTCGCTTCTCACGTGTAATGTAAATTCGATAGGCTGATACGTTGATAAGGGTGCCACGTCCCATATGTCTTACCCCTTGTGTTGCCACCCGGGTGCCAATGAAACCATGGTGTGATCTTGGTCCAGAACAAGATGGCAGCGATGACGAATCGTCACCCGGTGACGATAAGTCAGGAGAGGCCGAGCTGTAAAGCAATGGCACGACAGTCAGTGGTTGAACGCGAAGCTGAGCGGTTGAAAGTGATGGGCTCTCTTCCAATCGAATAATATACAAATAAATTCAAGATAATTACTTTGTGTAATAAAATATTACTATTAAAATAATAAAACGTTTCATTGTTAATATTAATCGGTCGACTAACTTGACACTGTTTTCAGCATAAGTGCGGATTCGTCATTGAATGATGAAGTGGTAGCCTCAATCATGCTTGCTCGTTTGCCGGCTGAATTTGAGACTTTCGTTATGACCATCGAAAATACTCAAAGAACCCCAACAATTGAGTATGTCAAAATTATGTTGTTGCAAGAATCAAGGCTAGATCCAAAGAGCAGTACTTCTAACGGTAGAGCAATGCTCGCAAAAAATAAGATATTTGCATTGTCGATCAACAACAAACCTAAACATGATAATGTATTGATTGGTTCGCTTCTCACGTGTAATGTAAATTCGATAGGCTGATACGTTGATAAGGGTGCCACGTCCCATATGTCTTACCCCTTGTGTTGCCACCCGGGTGCCAATCGGCGTACATTTTGTTGAATAACTTTGTGCCTATGAGAGATAGGCCAACCTCCTCATGGATCCCCATGCTTTGATTTTTTGTATGAAAATATGCATTAAGCATATTTTGAAAATTTTTTTGACTTAAAAATGTTTGCATTTGAAAAAAATAAATGTATAACCCACCCCTGTACCCCTATACAGAAAACACGAGATTCATGTATTATGTCATGAAAATATCTTTATTTATACAAATTAAAAGTAAATAAGTATTATTAGTAATTAATTTTAAATTATATTCTTTTTGATTCTGCGTGGATTGCTTTTGTTGCAAAGCATATTATTATTTTCATAATAAATGACGTAAGCTGCAACACAAGCAATATCCAATATGTTGTTGAAGAAAGCTAGCGGCCATCTACAAGTTCGCCATTGCTTATATGTAGTACCTCATGCACATTTGATCCATAGTAACAACGCCGGCTTTGGTTTTGTTGTAAAACAAAGTCATTTCTGGTTTTTGATGTGCTAAATCAGAGATCACAGCATCGTAATGCATCGTACTAAGAAGGATCACGGCTTTGTTTTTCTTTGGTACGTATGAACACATGGTAACTTGTTCATGAAAGCCAAAAAGAGTTGATAAATGTTCTCTAGAATTCGACGGTTTCATTTCTGGAGGAATGTACGTTTTTTGTTTATTTTTAGTTAAAAGCGTGGGATGCTTGATATAGTAAATATTACAATCATTCTATTAGCTACTACCTATGTACAGAGGGTTATGAAAGTGAAGCAAAATGCATCCCACGCTTTAAACTCTAATTTGAATTATTCTATTTGTATCTTAATTTTTGTTGAAATTCTGTTCTGAAGTAGTTGACTATGACTGATCGTTCGATTTGCTATTACTTCATTATAGGACTCTTTGTCATTAAAATTTATTTTCTACTTTTTAGTTCGATTAGCAATAAAAGCGTGTTTTTTAGTTTTTTTTAAACTATTTTTCTATTTTTAAACTATTTTTTTATTTTCTACTTTTTAGTTCGATTAGCAATAAAAACGTGTTTTTTAGTTTTTTTTTAAACTATTTTTTATTTTCTACTTTTTAGTTCGATTAGCAACAAAAGCGTGTTTTTTAGTTTTTTTAAACTATTTTTTATTTTCTAATTTTTTAGTTTGATTAGCAGTAACAATGGGCTTTTTTAGTTTTTTTACACTATTATGTATTTAGTTTGATTTATCAATCCGTCTTATGGTGGACATGTGGTATTGAAATGACTTACGAATCATTTCGTAATCTAATCATTTTATTTAAAGCCTCACGTTACATGGAGTTTTTCCAGTTAGCTTAGAGCAATCAAGTTCTTCGATTCGCATACCGTCTAAAGATCTCACACGACTAAGTGCTACATAGGCTTGTCCAGCAGCAAACAGTCGCGAGCCTAAATAAATGACTGCATGATCAACTGTACAACCTTGCATCTTGTGAACGGTCGAAGCCCAACTCAGGATTAAGGGCAACATCCGTCTCTCAGCAGTTCCGAAGTCGATATGGACTGACGGGATATCTTCCGCGTATAATTGATCTCTGCGAAAATTTGGCCAGATAATTTCAGTGATAAAACCCATATTGCCATTCACTAAACCTTTTGACACGTCAATGTTCGACCTCAACATTACTTTAGCCCCTACGAATATTTTCAGTACTTTCGGAAGACCTACAAAGCATCTCATAGGGTACCATAGAAATTTCATCTATGACCAGAAACTCAATATTTAGCCATAATTGACGCATTCATCTCAAATAATTACCGGTAAGAAGCGGCATGCTTAAAATTACTCCATCTATTTGTACTGGTAGTTTTAAAAGTCGGTGTAGCGTTGTACCACCGATTTTGCATTAAGTCTGTTAGTGTCCTTTCATGGTTGTCTTTTATTAAAACAGATGTGTCATCTGCATAACCAATGGTTATAAATCCCTTATTGTTTAGGTGCTGCACCAAGTCATCAACTAGTAGGGGCCATAGCAGTGGAGAAAGAACTCCTCCTTGCGGACATCCCTTTACTGTTGTGACATTAAGTTCAGCTTGGCCTAACGAGGCTGTTTCCATGGATTTGTAATTTGCGTTGTCGAAGGTTCCCTCTATGTCCATAAAGAAACAGAGGGCTATTTCTTTTTGATTTAGAGGCTTTTCTAAATTGACAACGAGTGGGTGCAGTGCTGTGACTGTGGCTTTCCCTTTTTGGTAAGCAAATTGCAGCTTATGAAGGGGTTTTTTGAAGATTACTTCTTCTCTTAGATGGTATTCAAGTAGTTTTTCCATTGTCTTTAACATGAACGACGATAGACTGATTGGTCTGTAAGATTTTGGAGAATCAGGTGGTTTGTTACCTTCCTTAGGAATAAATATTACCTTCACTTTCCTCCATATCTTTGGAATGTATTCCAATATTAGACTAGCTCTGAAGATTTTCACCATCACTCGGATCAGTTCCATAGTACCTTTGGATAGAAGTGCTGGGAATATTCCATCCGGGTCTGGTGATTTAAAGGGTTTAAAGGAGTTAATTGCCCACTCTACCCTTTCAAAATTTATGATTTTATTGATAATTGAGACCATCGATCTCGGTTTATGGTGAGTTACAATGACTAGACTATTGTCGATTGATAGGTCATAACTTTTACACTCTGGGAAGTGAGTCTTTAGAAGAAGCTCTAGTGTATCTACGAATGTGTTGGTAATAGTTCCGTTTGGACCTTTTAGTGTGCCTATGGGACTTGAGTCACCTTTGGAGAGTGATTTTTGGATTCTAGCTGTTGCTGGAGTATCTTTTAGATCCTCGCAGAAGTTTTTCCAAGAGTTTCGTTTGGATTTCCTTAGTTCTTTGTTATAGTTAGTTGGGGATTTCCTATATTCGTCCCATTTATTTGTTTTCTTTGCAGTGTTGAATAGTTTCCTCGTTGCTTTCCGAAGTTTGTCAAGCTCGTTGTTCCACCAGGGAACCCTCTTCATGGAGGATTTCATTTTTAGTGGACAACAGGTATGAGGCTATAATTGAGTCAGTCATATCTGTTACTGTTTTTTTTAGCTCCTCTGTTGATGTTATTTTGCTTACGCTGTTATTAAGCTTAGCTGAAAGACATTCATTGTACCGGTATCCCTGGTATAACGCAGTCTTATACAACGCGGTTTCGATATAACGCGATTTGGAAAAATTAGGTTTCAGTACAACGGGAAATTTAGGCTTATATAATGCGAAGGGGAAAATACATAATTATAAAATCTGGTAACACTAATTTGCGTACCACATATTTATAATATGTAATGTATTTTTAATGTAAACCGGGAATTACCCTTTTTTGCCTTAGATAGATAGAATAGATATTAATCTAGCACCTTATTACGAAATTGAAAAGGAGCTTAAAAAAACCACCCACCAAAAACTGATAACAGATTTTGCAATTATAAAACCAGTAGAAGAACCACAAGGTCCCAGAACGAGTTCCTTATCCAATAGCGAAAACTATGTTGAAGAAATATCTTCTGATGAAGCTATTGCTCCCCCAAAACGCCCACGTGCAAATATCTTTGAAGACAGTGAAACAGATTAATTACCATATGAAGTTTGAAGAATAACAATAAAGTTTTTAATAAACCTTTAATTTGTTTTAGTTTGTTTTCAAATTTTTTGTTTTGTGTTTTTAATTGTATTATAAAGTCTGAACTTTAGTATTGAGTTGAGATATATGTGCATCTGTTATTTTGTATGTATTTTATTTAAAAAAGAACCTATTGGAACATAACCCCCAAATTTATATGAAAACTATGTTTTAGATAACGCGGAATTACATAACGCGCAATTCTTCTGGAACGTAACTATCGCGTTATACGAGGGATATCTGTATCTTTTCCAGTTTGCTGTTTTTGGGCTTCTGTAAAATGTGGAAAACTTTACCACCCCATTTAAGTCAAAGAGTATGTGTTTGTGGTCAGACATTGAGTCCTCTTCCGAGACTCTCCAGTTACTGATTATGCGCCACCAGTTACGAAAATTTTCTCCCATTTCATATCACCATTGAGTTGATTCTTAATACTCTCTGTGACAAGAACAACTAATTGTCTTTGATCAACATTCATCGCACTTTGCGCTCTTTGGAATTGATCATTGCTCATTTCTTTCTCTGGTAACTCTTCTTCCTTAATTTCAGGATCTAAAATTTCTGGCCAGTGCTGCCGGACGACCAAAAAAAAGTGAAGTGAAAGATCGAAAAAAGTGAAGTATTTTCGAAATTTTCGAAGTGTTTAAAACTTTTTATGGACAATGAACCCCCTTAATTAAATAAATATTGGTTATGTTATTTGCAAGGATTTTTTTGCAAATCACGCAGTACGATTTACCTTCTTTAGTATCAAGCCATCTATGTAAATTTTTCCAATGTGGACGGAATTTTTGTTTAAAATTTTTGGACACATCTTCGGAGGCTGATCCATCTGATTCGTCAGAAGAGCTGATACTAATATAATATTAGAAATATTAGTTTTTGCAATCAAATTATTAACGATAACTTACACTGATTTACTAGACACTGGAATTGTTGGCTCCTTTCTTATTGCACCATATTGCGTGCCATCTGCTTTGACTAAAAAACTAATGCGTACAATTTAAGATATTTGTATCACACGTACATTTAAACAATGTTTTTTCTTACCGATCCATGATTTTACACCCAAGAAAACGAGAGTTACGATATGCTTTGCTATTAAAATTAAAGCACACATTTTGAAACGAAAATACAATAATTTGAATGAAAACTTTTGTAAAACTATGAGGCACTTGTTTTCCGAGAAATAAATACTCCAAACCAAATGAAGACGTAAAATCAGTTGAAGCTACATAGCGGTATTTTTCGAATGTGTTTGTATGTATGCATACAAATGCACAACTTCTAATTAATTGACATTGCCAAGTCAAGCAAACAAAGCGAATAAAATGGAAATCAGTCACAATAGTTAATAGGGTTTTCGAACGTTCAGCAAATTCATGTTTACCCTATGAGTGGTAATTAATTTGAAATAGAAATATTTATGAATTGGGATATTGAAATAACAAAGTATTTAAAAAGTGAAGTGTTTCTTTGTTGAAACAGGCAAAAAGGGAAGTGTTTTTTTGAACGAGGCAAAAAGTGAAGTATTTTTTCGAAAGAGGAAGTGGTGGAATATTTGGAAAAAAGCGAAGTAAAATCTTCCAAACGAAGTAAAAACGGCAGCACTGTTTCTGGCTTCTCCAAAATTTCGAAAGCATGTATCTAATTGAATGCATTTTCAAGCTGTTGGTCCCGCTCTCGATGTTGGCACATATGTCTACTTGTTTCCCTTAAACGACTCTCTCGAGCTACAAAAGCTTCTTTGGCATTATCGAAGCCTTCAAGTATTTCAGTTTCCGAACGATAAGGCATATATTGAAGAAGTAAGCTGTAGGAAAAGTTTTCTGGATCCGAACTGCTATAAAATATGGCACTCTGACAACTACAGGAACATTTCTCACACCCATTTTGCTTTTATCCAACAGAATAATGTGTGGTCGACGCATGTTTGTTAGGCATCATGGTCTACGCTTTCCTCGGTATCGCTTAACTTTTTCGGAAAATGTGGTTCAAACAACATAGCAAACTCTGTAAGGCTCATGTTGGCAAAATCGCAGTCAGGATGTTGTAATGGACGTTTTTCATATCTTTCAAAGATATTGCTGTAGTAACCAATTGCGTGTCCGCTTCTATCGAATTACAATACTCTGTAACGCTGTTCTGGCTTTCTTGTGTTCAGGAATACAGAATGTCGCGAACTGTTTCGTAATGAGATATGACAAAGCCGATATGCACATTCGGCAGCTGATACTTGTCGTTCATGAAGAATCTTCATACATATCTTGAAGAGTTTACGTGAAAGGTCAGTCTCTTCGCGTTGGATTTGTTGTATTGCCTGTGAAATTCCAGCATCGACACCCTCTGGTTCTGCTTTCGATAGATACTTTTCAATATAGTATGCTATCGCTTCGTTCGATCCGCACGGTTGAATATCCATATTACCTGTCCACAGTCTCAAAAACTCTGGGTGGTAAATTTTTACCTAAGCATCTTCTTTACGACGCTTAAGTAAGCAAATTCTGCCCCCATCGCGGAGAAAATCGTCTGAAAAATGTGATATTATTCGTGTCTCATGATATTCTTGACATGGAAAATTTAATCGACATCTTACGGAGGTAATAGTCCTTGTACAAGTTTGTGTATGTTTATGAATTTGACATTTTTTCACAAGCCCTAAGAGCTCTGGATCTTCTTCTTCTGTTGGAATTTTACACCAGCAGTTACGATCAAGTAGAAGTATTCCTTCTTCTGTATCAAATGTTGGATGATTCTCAATCCAAACTACCATATGAAGGTGAGGAATACCACGATTCTGAAACTCAATACGCCACCAGAAGTCTTTTACTTTTCCTGCAAATACTTCATCATTACTTTGAATGAATTTCATTAGAGCATTGACTCTGATCATAAAATGTCGACTCAAAATCACTGGGTACTTTTCGATAAGACGTTGGGTCTCATAAATGTCAATTGTATTTGGATCAACATCAAGTCTACCGTCGGCTATTAATAAAGCCTTTCGTTGGTCTAACCAGTGGAGATAATTTAAACTAAATGTCACAAAATAGGTTGGGGCTCCTATACATCTAATTTGGCCAATAGTTCATTTAAAGCTGATCTCCAATAGGCTGCAGAACCTCTCTTATTCTTGAGATAAAGATGGACATCTTCAACAGCACCTTCTTGATTTACAATTTTCTTGCCACATGCTGATATCGTGCTTTTGATTCGATAATATTCAAAGAACGATAAAGCGTAAAAAAGATAATCGTTACGTTGGAATCTTGTGTCACTTCCCCAAAATTTAGACTGATAGTAGTCTAATGCTGTAATTTTAACAGGCCTCTGTTCTGCGAAACCATTCTTCTCATAGGGAAACAAAAAGTACCAGGCAAATTCTTCTGCTTTCAGATCATAGCCCACATTGACGATATTATCTTTCGTCTTGTGGGTAATTTCATTAAGGTTTCGTGAGACCTGTATCTCATCTTCGACATTAAGAGGCATTACATCAATCGGTGCCATCATTGATGTCTGCAGTGGAACAGTTTAATCAGTTAAATTCTGTTGAGAAGGGATTATTTGGGATACTGCTGCTACCATCTCACTACTCTCACGAGTTTCTACCTCTTTAGAATCATCATGTATATCCAAGACTTCAACATTGATGTAATCAAGAGTAAACTGTACATTTTTGCTGCCTGTTGTGCGTTTACATATCCTCACGAACTTGTCCAAATTATCACATTCAATAACGCAAGCTTTTCCATTATTGCCCTTTGCTTTAGCTCCCTTTTGGCCACAAGAATGTGAGTTGCTGAAGTAATATTTGTTATCATAATGCATTACTCCATATGAACAACCCTCTGTTATTAGTATGCCAGCGTTATATACCACGAACTTATCCTCCAAACCTTGGCGAAGAATACTTCCAAGATTTCTTTCATTTAATTTGTCATTCATGCTTCCAAATATACCTGGTTCTTCGTCAAAAGTGATCTGAAATCTTTTGCTGAATGCGCCCAAGTCATCTTGGATGACTGTGAAGTTTCTTACTAATAGGTAGCCATTATTTTCTATAGGATGAGCCGCAAAATTTTTCTCCGTTTGAAATCTTATATTGCTATAGATTTGGTCACCTGTTATCATATTTAAATTAAGAATGTTTGTAGACCAATGTTGTGGTGAAAGAATGCCAGCCCGGAGAATGTTAGCTAATGCCATCGCACAACATTGAACTCCTGCGAATCCTGATGTGAATATGAGATCGTTGCTTTGATGCCATGATGCACGTACAATTCTCGAAGAGTCACTAATTTCCATGTAAGCACTAGCATCCTCAGTAGGTTCATCGTTGGTCTCTACAGCAATACTCTTATAATATCATTTTCTTCAATTACGACGTTCTGATCGGCTGTAACATCTTCGTAAAGTGGATTGTTCAAAATTAGCCAATTAAGTGTATCGTATACTTTTTGTTTAGATATCGAAAACTGTCGTGTTATGTTAATATTCTCTAAACGCTCAGTAATGACGACTATTTCAGCATTATTTGCTGCTCTGGGTAACATGTTTGCAAGGTTTTCTGTAACCTCAAAAACATCTTGTGCGAACAATACCGCTTAGCCACGAAAACTATATTCCCCGAATACGGGCTTGATAATTTTTACAAATGGAATAATGCGTGAAATCAGCCGTTGTTCGGCGTGTGATAATTCCGCTATTACATTTGGAACGGATCTTGGGTCCAAATTGTTCCAATAAGATCTAGACGGTGCAAAATTTTTCTTTGAACTCAAATGAGTCTTACACCGTTTACAAACCATCAAGCAATTTGTTTGTTTTAATTCGCTAGGCAAGTATGGTGCTAATTTGGTGTCTACAATCTACTTAGAGATCTGATTTTGATAGCACCGTTTAGTGCAAATCTCACAGATCTTGTCACAAAACGTGTTAATTGACTGCATGAAGCCGGTTATGCTGGCTCTATTTAATCTCCTTGCCTCTGCGTTTCGTTGACGCACTTGCAGCAAACGAATTAATCTGTCTCTCTCTGACTGTGAGGCTCGATATTCAGCGCTATGTTGCCGCATGTGCTGTAGTCGAGCCGCTCTGTCCTCTTCAGACTGTGAGGCTCGTAATTCAGCGCTATGTTGCCGCATGTGCTGTAGTCGAGCCGCTCTGTCCTCTTCAGACTGTGAGGCTCGTAATTCAGCGCTATGTGGCCGCATGTGCTGTAGTCGAGCCGCTCTGTCCTCTTCAGACTGTGTGGCTCGATATTCAGCGTTATGTTGCCACATATGCTGTAGTCGAGCCGATCTGTCCTCTTCAGACTGTGAGGCTCGTAATTCAGCGCTATGTTGCCGCAAGTGCTGTAGTCGAGCCGCTATGTCCTCTTCAGACTGTGAGGCTCGTAATTCAGCGCTATGTTGCGGCGTGTGCTGTAGTCGAGCCGCTCTGTCCTCTTCAGACTGTGAGGCTCGTAATTCAGCGCTATGTTGCCGCATGTGCTGTAGTCGAGCCGCTCTGTCCTCTTCAGACTGTGAGGCTCGATATTGTTTCATATATAGTCGCCTTTTGTTTTTCCTCTCGACGATTTCGTCATTCGTCCATCCTGAAAATTTTTCTTTCAGTTTTTGTCTCTTTTTCGCTAATCTCCTCTGTTTTTGTGTTGCAGTTTCAAGAGTTCTTTTTTCCGCCAATCTCCCCTTATTTTGTGTTGTAGTTTCAAGCGTGATTTTTATTCCCACGAATAGTTGTTAAGTCGAGAATTACTTCGTTAAGCGGTACGAGTACGCAAAGTGTCTACAGAGATGTATTATCTAAATGATGAACTATTCATGTGATTCCGGAGGAATTTTGTTCACATCGATGTTTCAACATCTTACAATACGACAAATATTGCAGAGTTATGAAATATCGGTGTAATTCCGGAGGAACTTTGTTCACATCGATGTTTCAACATCTTACAATACGATAAATATTGCAGAGTTATGAAATATCGTTGTATTGATCCAATTTCTGATATAGCTGGATTGTCCAGGTAAACTTTCGAATAATTCATTTCTTTGTATGAGTTTATGTATCGTCTGTATTAATGCAAACCTAGTTTGTATCTGTATGGTTCTGTCATAACATGTCTATTGTTCTGCTACTTTTATTTTCACGACTATATGATGGTCAGCACAAGTATAACCTATACAGTCCAACTCTAACCTATGTCGATTGTGATGCTCCAAATATTTCACCTATATATATATATATATCGCCGACGCGAAGAGTTATTATAATGAAAGTGTTAGATTACGTGGACTCAGGCGGCGCACAGTGGGACAGTAATTTCCAAACCGTCTCAAAAATAGGTTTTGTGAATTTTCGATATTGAATATTTTGTTTATGTACATATGTGACTAAATGTCCAATACATATTATATTGTGTTTAAACAATATTATTTAAATTATTTTTGTAAAAAAACATGACTTGCAAGTTGATGCATAAAATAGTGTCGATTATGATGCACATTATACTAGCAGTTTACATGGTCATATTTTGATTATCTTCGATGCAAATCTATAAGTGTTATATATTGTTAGAAAGGTCATTCAATTTACTATTAAAAAAGTATTTAAATTTTATTTTTTGCAAAACTTGGGAAGGCATACATTTTTTTAAAGAATACCTTATTTTGTATGCGTATTAGAAACTTCAAATGGACTTTTGACAGTTAGCTCCGTTTGGCTCTCTCGTAATTTTAATATCATAACATAAAGTAACTTATGTAGAAGTAAAATCAAAAAGAAAATTTTGCCCCAACCTGCCCCAAAATTAATTAGACACCAAATTTCTCTTTAAGAAAAGGAAAACAATTTTCAAAAAATTTTAGTAAAATTTGAATTAAAGATCAATCAAAAATATATCTAAATAAATAAACACATAATCTTTTAGTTTGGTTGACATATGTATCTATAGAAACAACACATTTTTTCATATTAAAACCCTTTGACCTTTGACCTCCAAATTAACCCCCTTCCACGCGAAGTATCACAAAAAGATCATCTTATAGCACGATGAAGTTATTAAATCTCTGTTGTTTGAAAGTAAAGTTCTTAATAATTAACGAATTCTTGGAATAACGATTTTACTGTGCGCTTCTGCTAGATTGCGTAAACTTATTGTTGGTAAGTAGTGCATACATATGAATATACAACATGCACGCGCACGTTTGATCATGCGTTTGCAGCTCAAGAACAGTGACGAATTTTTGCGTATATTTGAAAGACATAAATAGTTACAAAGTAAGTGCCAAATACTTAACAAAATGAGTGAATTTGTGGTGTCTCGACGAGAATTGTGCGTATTTTTCATTGACCACGGCACAACACCAGATGCTATAAAAAATTACTTAGAAGAACAATATAATTTGAACTCATTTAAAAGCGAATTTGTTATGAAAAGTATTCAAAAACTGCTCTTATCAAAGTTCAACGATCGCTGGAGCAAATCTAGCCGAACAAAACAACGTTTTCTTCTTAATAACTCGACTTGGTTAGAAAGTGAATTTAAGGCACAATTCCAGGAAGTACCAATTGATATTACACCTAGAGCGTCTGGAGAACGTGGACGGCCACCAAAGTCTTATGATCATCTATCAGAGAAATCTAGAAAAAGGAAGCATATGGAATTGGTTCAAGAATATGGACTCGAGTATATACATAACGCATATGACCAAGGATTGCGGTCTGAAGGAGAGTTCGATGAAGCTTCTGTTGTAGAAATGATGCGAAAGAGCGATAAAAAAGAAAAAAAGATTATAAAGGAAAAATTGTTGCGTGAAACCTGCAATGCAACCTGTTTTACGCCGGATGAAGCTTTAAGTTTGTTTGCTGATTTAGATCTTTCAAAAGCACAATATGGATTACTTCGGTTAAGCCTTATTAAAAAGAACTTTAATATATTTCCATCTTATAACGTATTGACAGACGCAAAAAAACTATGTTATCCTCAACCCTCCAGCATTGAAGTGACAGATACTGGTGTTAAAGTTAATCTGCAAGAGTTACTGGATCATACTACAGCCCGTATCCTGAAAATTGAAAATGCTTACAAGCCAACAAAAAGAAATCTTCAATTGTTTACCAAATGGGGATGTGATGGTTCATCGGGACAAAGTGAATATAAACAAATTTTATCAGATGAAAAAAAATTGGTTTCGGATGCAAACTTATTTATTGCGTCTTTGATTCCAATAAAGCTGACAGATATTGAAACAGAAGAGGTTCTTTGGCAAAATCCAGCTTGCTTTTCAATTCGATATTGCCGACCAATTTGGATAGAATTTGCGAAAGAAACCCCGGAGAAAACCCGTTCGGTGGTTGCTGATATTCGTGATCAAATTAATAATTTGACAACGTCTAAGATACACAGAGAGAACCAGGTAACAGAAATAAGTCACAAACTATTTTTAACTATGGTGGATGGAAAAGTTACACAAGTTCTAACTGGCACAAGTTCTGCAGCTGTGTGCACGGTATGTAATTCTAAGCCAAGCGAGATGAATAATTTGGAAAGAATAGATACAAAGCCAGTTAACATAAATGCATACGAGTACGGCTTGTCTACATTGCATGCTTGGATTAGATGCATGGAGTTAATTTTGCATATTTCATATAATCTCTCATTTGAAAAATGGACTGCAAGAACTTCGGAAGACAAAAAAAGTAAGGAAGACAAGAAGAAACTTGTGCAAAGTTTATTTCGAAGCCGGATGGGATTAAATATTGACAAACCCCGGCAAGGTACCGGAAACAGCAATGATGGCAATACAGCTCGACGGTTTTTTGAAAACTACAGTTGTTCTTCGGAAATTACAGGAGTTGATAAGAACCTCATTAAAAGATTTTATATAATTCTTCAAACTTTGGCATCAGGCCTTGCAATTAATCCGGAAAAATTTGGAGCATATACTCGAGCTACAGCGGAATTATACGTCACGAAGTATATGTGGTATAAGATGCCATCTTCCGTTCACAAAATTTTAATACATGGCGAAAGTATCATTAAACATTTTGCTGTTTTGCCTATTGGCCATTTATCTGAAGATGCCCAAGAGTCTCGCAACAAAGATTACAAAAATATAAGATTGAATCACGCTAGAAAGTGCTCTAGATCAGCAACAAATGAAGATGTATTTAATGGACTTCTTTTTACATCAGATCCATACATCTCTAGTATTAGAAAAGCACCTATAAATATTGAAAAACAATTATTAGATGAAGCCAAGAGCTTAGTATTTATGTAAATAGCAGTATTATATTTTCTTTTATTATTTTTTTTCTTTAAGTTTCAAGTATAGGTATTAAGTATTTTCACTTTCAGAATTTAATTTGAAGTGAAGTATGGTAAAATATTATGATTTTGCTGATGTTGTTATGCAAAATATTTGTTTGTATGACAATATACATTTTTTTTAGTATTATAAACATAAAATAATACACCAAGAGTCCTTTTATTCTATAGTATAAACATTCTAGATATTACATAAAAATTTTCAGTTCGTTACTCCAATTAGGAACAAAGTTACAGATTTTTGAGACGGTACGCACGGTTCTGTCCCACAGTGCGGCGGCGGATAGTTCGTAGCGGCCGACGCGTCAGTTGCAGGAATGAACTTGTAAGGACAGGCTCAAACTCCCTAGTGTGAGTGCTGCGCAGGCCATTGCGCTCGCGGGAAATTTTACTTTTTAACTTCCTAACACTTTACTTAATATAGAAATTTTAAGTTTAGTTATGTTAAGTCATTGATTTTTTATGAGCTTACGTGAAAAAATCTGTGTATGCCGGGTTCCGATTGCTATTTTAGAATCCTAAAATTCTTTTTTATCGATTGAAAATCCAAAGCTATGCAGTTATCGACCTTCATACAGAAGTAATCGGAAGAAACGGTTACCCCATCCAAGGAAGGCAACGGGCGCGCAAATTACCCACTCCCGAAATATAGAGATAACAACAGAATATACTGACATATTTAACATTCAACAGACTTTTTTCCATTAAATAGTTAATTGAAGGTCGAGATTCGTTTTTATGAATGAAAATTATTGTTATCATTGCAGTCAGTAAGTTAATGATTCGATATATTCGTGTTATATTTAATTCCTTTCTTATCGACTCTGAGTCTAAAGCTATGCAGGTATCGGCCGTGATAAAGAAGTAATCGGGATGAAGAACTTATTTCGTGGAGGGAGCCTGAGATACGGCTACCCCCCTCCTGAAACGGAGAGGTAACAACAAAATATACTGACATAATCAATATGTTACATACTTTTTCCCATATATAGGTATCATTGATTGAAGGTCGAGCCTTGTTTTTCTGAATGAAAATTATTGTTTTCATTTAGTCAGAGATTTATAGTCCAATTTAATTGTATTATATTTTATTCCTTCTTTACCGACTATATGTACAAAGATAGGCCAGCATTGGCCTTGGCACAGAATAAATACTCTCAGCACAGAAAAAGGAGACCGTGGATTATATTGACACAATCAAAAAGAGATGTAAACTTCCAGTCTGGTTTTTTTAGTTCATTTGTGAACTTTACTTTAATCGATAAAATTTTACAAATGAAATTATGGTCATGATAAATTCTTTCTTTACTTGCCAAAATTTTGTTCCGTAAAATAATTTCAAAATTTATGTTTTGATTATTTTATTGTAATTAACAAAATTACATCTTATATGAAAATTATTTCATCTTATATGAAAATTGAATAGAGTAAATTTGCGTGTATGAGACTTGTAGTATCTACGCATGTGTAAAGACTATACAAAGTGAGAATGCAACTACCCTGAAAACGGTTTAGCCTTCTATTCGTACTGCAGTGCCGCGCGCCCGAGCAAGTTCGAATTCGAAAGAGTAAGTCGTAGACTCCCGAAATCAGTAAGAGTAACTCGGAGAGTGCAGGCATGCGCAGACCGCGCGTTAGCTCTGTCTTTCTGACTCTTTGACAGAAGATCTGTTTTCTATAGTGCCCCTGAGCTTGAGCATGATCTGTTAATTAGCTTGTTTTTGGCATTTAATTATATCAGTCAACCACAGGTGTCCTATGCGATTTTAACTAGGAAAAAAAATATCGAACAAAAAATTTGTCATAAAGTTTGTGTTTTGAATGGGACTTCGTGTGTTGAATCGTTGAAAATGTTGCAGAAAGCCTATGGTGAATGTGTTTTATCAAAAACACGGGTCTACGAGTGGTAAGAGGCTTTTGCAGAAGCCCTAAAAAGTCGTGGAAGATTTGAGCCGATCTGGTCGCCCTTCAACGTCTTAAACGGATGAAGACATTGGCATAGTCAAGGAAATGGTGCTGGTAACCCATCATTTAAGTTTGATGGAGATAGCTCGTGACCTTAGCGTGCCTCTCGAATCAATTCGCATCATTTTACACAATCTGTTGGGCATGGGTTTCGTGGCTGCTCGATTCTAAGAAAGTTGAATTATTATTGACAAATTAAAAAGTCGTGGAAGATTTGAGCCGATCTGGTCGCTCTTCAACGTCTTAAACTTATGAAGACATCAGCAAAGTCAAGGAAATGATGCTGGTAACCCATCATTTAAGTTTGATGGAGGTAGCTCGTGACCTTAGCGTGCCTCTCGAATCAATTCGCAACATTTTACACCATCTATGGGGCATGGGTTTCGTGGCTGCTCGACTCGTTCTAAGAAAGTTGAATTTCTAAACAAAAATTTCATCGGAAGAAGGTGGCTGAAGACATGCTTGAATAAGTGAATTCGGACCAGCGCATCCAGCGCATAATAACAGGTGATGAGACGTGGGTATATGAGTGTGACATGCAAACCAGTCAACAAGCGGCTGAATGGCGTTATCCACATGCGCCGGAGTCCAAAAAACCACTCGATTTCTTTGATTATCATGGTGTTGTACACTCGGAGTTCATTCCAAATGGTTTTACGGTAAGTAAAGAATATTATTTGGAAGTTACGCGACTTTTGAGAAAGAATGTGGCTAGGAAACGGCCCAATTTGTGGAAAGAAAACTCATGGATCTTGCACCATCATAACACACCGTCTCACAAGGCTCATATTGTGAACACTTTTTTGACCAAAAACTTGACAAATATCATCGAACAATCACCCCCTGTGACTTTTTCCTTTTCGAAAAATTTAAAGTGCCACTCCTCGGACGCCGCGTTTAGTCGATAGAGGCCATTAAGGTGAACTCGCTGAAGGAGCTGAGGAAAATCTTTTCAAATGCGTTTAAAAGGTGCTTTGATGACTGGACTAATCGTTGGCATATGTGTAATGCTTCGAATGGAGTCCATGAAAGCGACAAAGTACAGTTTGATGATTAAACAATTATTTTACGTTTTATTGAACAATTCCCTATACTTCTTTGACAGAATGTATGTACTGCAACCTATCTCACAACACATTGTATTTGCAAGTCTTCTTCTTCTTGATAGCCGCGATAATTTTCATTTTTATTTATTTCAAGTCTAGAACATATAGACCTCTCAAGGCTGATATGAGCTGAAATTACTAAAGAGAATTAAATAACTTAAAAAAAAGAGTTTACAAATTCATAAAAATTGACACCGAAAAATCAAGCGAAATAGAAATCGGGACATCATTAGATTTTCTGAGTGCGCGGGAAATGGGATCATTCCACGTATAATTCGAGTTAAGCAATTTAAGACGAAACGGGTATGTTCGGTAGAATTCTACGGAATTAAGTGAGAGATCTTCTATTCTTTAGAGACTTTAAATTAATTAACATAAACGGGAATTTTAAGAAAGTTCGGGATTTTACGAGAGCATATATAGTGAACACCTTCTTTGATTGAAAAAGATAACACGTAAATTTTGGAATGCTTCAAGAGATTGAAGCATAATATTTGCAATACTATAAGATGATTGCGGCCGCCGTAGCCGAATGGCTTGGTACCTGACTAATATTCGGAATTCAGAGAGAACGTAGGTTCGAGTCTTGGTGAATGAGCAAAATGAAGAAAAAGTTTTTTCTAATAGCGGTCGCGCCTCGGCAGGAAATGGCAAAACTCCGAGAACATGAAAAAGCTCCTGCCAAAAAATATCTGCCGTTCGGAGTCGGAGTCTATAAATGACAAAATAAAGCACAGGAGTGCATAATGGGGTTTGGCCCTTTATTTGTGTTTACCGCCAATTTGAATGTAGTTTTGATGAATAATATTAACCAAAAGAGGTTATTACCGTCAATTGCAAAGATGCTAGGAAAAACTAGCCAACCTTGTATTTTACAAAAAAACGACTATTCCAAGCAACGAAGCCGTAGGTGTGTAAAATGGCGGAAACTACATCTTCTGGTCCTTATATGTTTCTTGCTTGTCAAAAATATACAATCGTGACCCGTTCCCACCAAACGATAAACAAATTAGTTTTCAATTGATCCCGGTTGGTTACAATCTGCGTTTTTATGGTTAAATTTGCTACCCGAGATATGTTACAACTTATTTAATATCGGTCAAAAATAAAAATATGACATTGGCTGTGAACATCTATGTCGAAAGCATTTACAAATATACTCCGCATATACCTATGTATAATCTCCGCTACATACATACAAAAAATAAAAACTTTTTATTTTTTAACTTATTCTCGTTTTAAACTGGCTTTAGTGTTATAAATAAATGTTATTGAACTCACGTGCACACACAAACGTGCACATGCAGTGTTCTTAAAATAGCAATGAGGCTAGGTTGCCTCAACAGGTGGATTTTCACTTCATATGGAATTGTGTTATGTTTATACGTGTTTTTTACTACTAACAGATACTATTTACGTGTATGGACGATATGTATATATTCAACAAACAAGTTTAGTGTTAAGAAGGGCGCAGCCAGTATTTTCACTAGTTTACCTCATTTGGTGTAAGTTTATTTTTTAGGAATACCTCTGACTAACATTTAGCGTAAGTATACGAATGTATGTATGTACGAGTACATTAGGTGAATAACAGAACGATACCGTGTGTATACACTCTGCAGGCAAAACTTGAATTAGTGAAATACCTACATTTCAGGTTCAGAGCTAGTAATAGAACTCACTCTATTACTTATGCTCCAAGTAGAAATGCTCAGAAATATTCTCAAAAAATAATTTCTAAAAATATAAAAAAATAAAACAAAAATTTGTTTTGTTTATCGCAAGAATCTAGGACCTCGCTTGTTCTGTTTGTGTTTAACCTTATTTCTCTTAGAGTACCCATATTTTTTTGACTCACCAGTATACAGGGTGAACGATATGAACACCATAACTTTTTTGTGTGAAATAAGTTTTTATAGATTTCAAAGACAAAATTGTTCAAAAATGATTACAATTTTAACATATATTCACTTTAGCTCGATATGACCACCATAACTTTTTTGTGTAAAATTAGTTTTTAATGATTTCAAAGACACAATTGTTCAAAAACGATTAAAATTGTAAGATATATTCACTTTAGCTTGATATGACCACCTTTTGCCTTGACTATAGCTTTCAAACGGTCAAAAAATGAATTGCATGCTGCACGAATGTGATCTTGAGGTATTTTGGCCCATTGTCGTATAATCGCTTTTTTCTGCGCATCCATACTGGCATATTTTTTAGTTCTCACCTTGCTCTCCAAAATGGACCAGATGGAATAGTCCATCGGATTTGCGTCTGGCGAATTCGAAAGCCATTGTGTGGACGAAATGAAGTGTGGAACATGATTTTTTAACAATTCTTGGATCACACGAGCTTCATGAGACGGTGCCGAGTCCTGTTGGAACGTCCATGGTCTTCGACCGAAATGTTTGCGTGTCCACGGCTCTAAAGCAGTTTTTAAAACATTTTCCCGATAATAAGTCGAATTCACTTTGACACCAGGCTCGATAAAAACGATTGGAGAGCGTCCATCAGCGGTCACTGCGGCCCAAACCATTACTTGCGATGGGAAATTGCTTCAAGTGGCCATACGTAGGCCCAAATTCTCGTATGAGCGTTCGGTCAAGTAAACACGATCGTTTTGAGTATTTATGAACTGCTCAATTGGGAAATTTTTTTCATCAGAAAACACAATGTTAGGAAGTTCGCCACGTTCCTGCAAACGCAACAACTCCTTTGCTCTTTCGCACCGAACGTTTTTTTGCTGGGGTGAAAGATCGTGTGCTTTTTGGTAAGCCTTGACCTTGAACTCATTTTTCAATATGCGTCGAATGCGGTCTTGCGATATTTTCAGTTCTTTGGCCATTTTTCTTCCACTTCGACGTGGATTTTGTTCAAGTCGAGCCTTCACTTTCTGAACCATTTCTGGTGTTGTTGCGGTTTTGTTTGGTCCACCTCCATAGCATTTTACAATGCTACCAGTATCATTGTAACGTTTTATAGGGCGATACACAAACATTTTATTCACTTTGAGGTGACTGAGCTCACGAACAAATGCTGGTTGAATTCCATCACAGGAAAAAAAAATCTACAAAACTGAGACGCAAATGCTTTTGATGGCTTATAAACTATATATTGAATTGTCATTAGAACAATTTTGACGTTGATGTCATGAGCTGTTTTACAGATACAAGCAGGTTGAAGTTGGTAACACTTCATATCGTTAACCCTGTATAATAAACTCGCAAAATGTCAGCCAAAAAGGCAGGAATGCGGTATAAAAATAATGAAAGAGAAATAGTTATATAATATTGAACCAATTGTCTTTTTGTTTATAAACGTTATATAGGGTTTTGAGGTTTTTTTTTTTGCAGATTTGGGGTTTCATCATTATATTTATGCAATATTCGCTGTCGTTATTAAATTCTACATCATATGTTTTCACTGGCAAACATAATTCAGCAAAGCTTTTCTCCAAGTTTATCCCTCTGTATACCACCTTGATGGAAACGCTGTTATGATTTGTGGCGTAACAAACGCAATGATGAAATCATTCCTGTCTCGTTAAATTAAAGTAACATAATACTCGTAATTTAACCTAAATATTTGACTTATTTTTACATTTTTTTCACAATTCGTTGGACTTTATAATATTTTGTTTTTACAGGTATACATATGTATGTGCGTATTATAAATCAGTGGAGAATATTATGAGTACGAATATTATGACTTGAAAAAATTAATAGTGTTAAACATTTTTGGTAAACATTGTTTTAGCCTGAGAAAATCTCTATTGAGGTTTTTCGGGATATTTTCGTGTGAAAAATTGTCGACTTTATAAACTTAATGATGACAAATAATAACTTAAACTGTAATTTTAAAAAACTTCACTTTATTGCCGGAATGCGCATAAAGAGAGAAAGAGTATATTGTCAAAATGTCTCGTTTAGTTACACGGATGGCATGTATAGCAAGCAGAGCCGCAGAGAGCATATCCGGGCCCCGGGGGAAAATTGCAAATGCGGTCCCTTTCCAATGATGTCTAATTCATATAAATATGTATAATCTCGAGTCCGGGCCCCTCTGAAAACTCCGGGCCCGGGGGAAAAAGTACCCGATCCCTATCAGAAAATGAAAATGCTGTGACCTTAAGTTAACAACAGCTTCATTATGGGTTATTAGTGTTGTAAATTCCTCAGTTGTAAGAATCGTGCTGTCAATGACACGGCGTAAATTGGGGAAAACATATTCGAAACTTTCACTTTCGAGCTAAATGTAAAGTTCCAGCTAACTTTTTTTAGGGTTTTATGCAATTTAGATATATTGAGTATGCAGAAAAATTATTTTGCAGTTCAAAATGATACCATTTTGTTTTGCTTCGTTTTTCATTTTAGTGCTTGCCCGTAAATAAATGTACAGTAAGTATTTATCATGCATATTAAATGAATTTTTATACGCTTATTTACAACTTTTTAGCCTTGCAGTAAAAATTATATTTTTGGTTAGAATTCTCGAATTCTTAGAGATAAAAAGGGTAAGACACATACACCGCACGAAATAACTAATTATTTATAAGACCAAGATGATTATGATGATATCTACTAAACAATAAGAGCAAAATGTCCTAATATCGATCGGTTGATTGTATGCTTAAAACGGTATCTTATAACGGTACCGCAAATTCTTGTTCTGTGCAAAACGAAATAATTGTAAGACCAAAAGCTTTTGCTTTTACCTCAAAAGTTTACAATGTTAGTTATTACGTTAAAATTATTATAAGTGTTTTTGCTCGCTTTATCTCGTTTGCATACATGTTATGTTTTTTTTTTTGTTTTTTCTTCTTCTTAATTGGCGCGATAACGCTTACGCGATTTTGCCCGAGTTTAACAAAGCCCCCAGTCGTTTCTTTCTCCCGCTAACCGGCTCCACACACCAAATAAAGCCAAGTCCTTCTCCACCTGATATTTCCACCCCATCTTTCCTCCTCTTTCTCTGCTTCCACTAGCTGGTACCGCATCGAATACTTTCACAGCCAGAGCGTTTATATCCATTCGTACGGCATGACCCAGCCAACGTAGCCGCTGGATCTTTATTCGATGCGCTATGTCTATGACGTCGTAAAGCTCATACAGCTCATCGTTCCATCACCTGCGATATTTACTGTCACATGCAAATGTTCAACAATTTTCCGCAGAATTTTTCTTTCAAACACTCCAAGCTTCGCTTCATCGGACATTGTCATCGTCCACGCTTCGGCGCCATATGTTAGGACGGACATTATGTTAGTTTTGTTCGTCGAGAGAGGACTTTACTAGTCAGTTGTCCCAAGTAGCACTTGTTGGCAAGAGAGATTCTACGTTGGACTTCCAGGCTGACATTTTTACCGGAGTTAATTCAGGTTCCTAGAAAAACGAAGCCTTTTACAACCTCAAAATAATTACTGTCAACAATGTCGTGGGTGCCAAAACGCGAGTGCAGCGACTGCGTGTTTGATGAAAGAAGGTACTTCGTTTATTGCTCGATCACCACCAGACCCATTCGTTTTGCCTCTTTATCCAGGTTGGAAAAGGCAGAACCAGTAGCGCGGTTTTTAAGGCCAATGGTGTCAATAACACTTCTGCGCTCTTATAAAAAACTGTGCCTGAGCGATTAAGTTTTGCGGCTCGCACGATCCTCTCGAACATCAGCTTAAGGAAGTCACACGACAGCGAGTCATTCTGTCTGAAACCTCATTTGGTATCAAACGTTGCGGAGAGGTCTTTTCCAATTCTGACGGGGCTGCTCGTATTGAGCAACGTCGTCTTGCATGGCCGTATTAATATTGCGGGGATACGAAATTCAGACATCGCGGGAAAAAAGTAACTCCTTTCGGTACTGTTGAATGCAGCTTTGAAGTAGAGGAAAAGATGGTGTGTGTCGATTCTCCTTTCATTGGGCTTTTCTAAGATTTAGCGTATTGTCAATATTTGGTCGATGGTAGACTTTCCAGGTCTTAAACCACACTGATAAGGTTCGATTGGTTGACGATGGGCTTCAGCCTTTCACACAATACGCTCGCTAGAACCTTATAGGCGATATTTTGAATACTAATCTCGCGATAATTGGCACAGATTGCAGGATCACCCTTCTTATGGATTGGGAAGAGCACACTTAAACTCCAATCGGCAGGCATGCTTTCATCCGACCATATTATGCATAGAAGCTGATGCATACACCTTACCAACTTCTCGTCGCAATGTTTGAATAGCTCAGCCGGTAGTCCGTCGGCGCCCGCGGCTTTGTTGTTCTTTAGCCGCGTTTTCGCTATTCTCACCTTGTTATGGTCAGGTAGCGGAACGACAGTTCCGTCTTAACGATTGCGGTATCGGGATCTTCACATTTTCTGTGACATACGCAGCTGTCACTATTTAACAGGTTCGAGAAGTGCTCCCTCCATAATTTAAGATTGCTCTGTACGTCAGTCACCAGATCGCCGTCTTTGTTCTTACAGGAAAACGCCCCCGGTCTTAAAACCTTAAAACGGCCTCCCGTTTTTTTTTTTCTGATAATACGTTTCTCTTACTTTCTTAGCTCTCGGTAGCGATCCCACATGGATCGCGTTGCACCTGATCGCAGCGTGCCTCTATAAGCAGCATCTTTTCTCTTTGTGGCGATATGTTGGAACGCATGTCTCTCCCTCACGCCGACGGGTTCGCCCATTTGGAATGTTCAGTTAATTGTTGACACCTGCTTTGCATCCACGTGTTTCGGGGCGTCTTCGATTTTAACCTATTCAAAAAGATGGATCAAAGAACCTGTATAAAATTTTATGTGAAAAACGAAATTAAGTGCGCGGATGCATTCCGAATGTTAACTGTGTCATATGGGGAAGCAACTTTGGATCAAAGCAACGTTTATCGGTGGTAAAAAATGTTCTCAGAGGGTCGAGAAGATGTGAACGACAGAAAGCGTGCCGGACGCCCGAGCACTTCAACAAAAGACGAAAAAATTGATGAAGTGAGAAAATGGTATTAGCCAATCGTCGAATCAAAGTTAGAGAAGTTATTGAGGACCTAGACATATCGATTGGCTCGCCGCGAAATTCGTACCAAAACTGCTCAATTTCGACCAAAAGCAGCATCGCATGAACATTGTTAATGAGATGTTGGACTCTGTCCGCGACGACCCAAATTCGCTCCAGAGGGTCATAACTGGTGACGAATCATGGGTTTATGACTATGACGTAGAAACCAAAGCTCAATCATCTCAATGGAAGCTGCCGCACGAACCAAGACCGAAAAAAGCGCGCCATGTTCGGTCATGAGTATAACGGTCATGAGGGAATATTACCTGCAAGTTATGCGCAATTTATCGCGAAGCAATTCGCCAGAAACGCCCGGATTTGTGGAACAAGAAAAATTGGCTCTAGCATCACGATAACGCCACTGCTCACACATCGTTGCTTGTGCGCGTACTGGATTACGACACAACAGTAGGCAGAAAAAGTTATGAGGTTTCAGACGGGGTCCCTCAAGCTTCAGTGCTTGGACCACTGCTCTGGAAAATCATTTAAGATGGTGTTGCGCGTCTAAATGTACCAAATGCTGCCAACATTATCGGGTTTGGGGACGATATCGCAGTAGTTATTACGGATAAGAGACTAAGCGACATCTTCGAAAAGGCTAATCAGATCATAGCGTCTGTTAATTCATGGCTGGTGCAAGATGGCGTTGAACTTGTTGAAAAAAAAAACGGAGTCCATTCTCATACGGAGTCCATTCTCATATCGAGCCAAAAGTAAAAGTGGCAACTATACAAGTTGGCTATCACAGCATCAGGACAGTATCAGCAGTAAAATATCTGGGTATAATGATAGACAAGTGGTTATCTTTTAAAACACACCTGGAGTATACAAGCAAAAAAGCTTGAACAACTGTAGCAGTATTATCGTGAATAACGCTAAACGCCCGCGGGCCAAAGCAACGGCAACACCAACTTCTAGCAGGCATGGTGAAGAACCAAATATATATTATTATATATTATATTTATGTTCGCTACGAGTCTGTTACGCCTTTAAAACTGTTTCAGAAGAAGCAACGGTGGTTATCGCTGGGATGCATTCAGTAGAGATATTGGCAAATGAAGCTGTAATATTGGCTGAGAGTGAAACGCAACGCATCGTGGCACGGGAAACCAGTACCCAAACATGGCAGCCAAAATGGAATAACGCAACGAAGGGATACATTGGAGCATTCCGGACTTGAAAGAAAACACGGAGAAGTGGATTTTTATCTAACAGAATTTGTAACCGGGAATGGATGCTTCAAAGAATACCTCCATCGGTTCAAACACGAATCGGATCCCACTTGTGAATACTGTGGGTTAAATGTGATAGGAGACGCCTTCAGCCCCCACGATCTAATACTTGGCGGTTGTCCCGTGGAGTGACGAGTTCGACGAAATAACAGGCTTGTCCGGGTCTCAAAGGGCCACATGAGGTAGCGCGCTACCACAGCGCCCATGGAAAAAAAACATATGAAACCATCCTCCTGGTTTAGAAACAAAAAATATGCCATGCGGAAAAGCTTTGTGTGAATTTGAGGGGAGACAAATTGTAGCAAGGAGAGACAATTCTTACAATGCAAAAAATAACTTAAAAATCTTATATTACTTCCATTTGAATGAAAAGTACGGAAGTTCCAGTAACCACACGACACAAACAGGCCAGATTGACATTTGTAGAAAAGTGCCCATTTTCGGAATCCAATTTGGACGGATCAGATGATTCCCAAATGTGTTCGCATGATAAACGGAAGAGGAGGACAAAATGACTCGTAATTTCAGAGAGGGTTCTGTCATAGTTTGTGCAGCCATTTGTGTTAAAGACAAAATGCCTACATCTGTCATACCCACAAATTAAATAGTGTCAAGCATATAGAACTTCCAGGCGAGGTACTTATTACTTTTTCATGATAATTTCGATGAGAAGGTGGATTTTCCAGCATGACAACGCAGCCGTTCATCCTTCCAAAGCAACAGAAGAGTTTCTGGCAGCGAAAACTATACCAATTTTAGAATAGCCTGCAAACAAACAAAAACTAAAGTAACAAGAACAAATAACACACTATTTCGACACTGTGAATTTTTAAATTTCGCGGGCTACGTACATTCGATTATTATTTATTTTTATATTGGTATACTCGTCTCGAAGATATGTTCAAAGTTTTAGCAATATATAAAGTTTCTTTGTGAGAGGCATAAGACAAGTGCTCGGCGGTTTTCTTCCCAAGGTTGGTGAGAAAACTTGAAGAAACTAGTTCTGCCGAAGATAGAAAATGGACTGGCTAACCAAAAACTGGACGTTCTGTTGAGAATATTGCTGCTGTATCACAAAGTGATGCTGAATAACCTCTTGGGATGCCAGTGGGGGTCAAAACGTGGTTTATGTTGTTCTTTCTCGTTCAAATCGTTAGATGTGAATGCAGCACATCTGTCACTTATGATGCGTGTCGGATTGCCGAAGATCATTGACCACTCGATCAGATTCCGGATAACCTCCTCGTGGGGTATAGCCACACAAACTTCGTGAACCCGTCGACTACAGCAAAAATATATATCGGTAACTTTTTGTTGTCGCATCCATTGGACTGAGGTGATCGATGTGGATCGTATGCAACGGCAGGTCGCCTTTATCAATGCAACTAGGGAAACCCTCTTTTTTCCCAACTTCTTGATGTACAGGATTCATTTGAAGCAATTGTTGACGAACTGTATAACCTTACTCTCCGGATGTGGTATCCAGTAAAACTGTTTAATCGCGTGCATCGTCTTCTGCGTGGCAAAATGTCCTGCTTCGTGGGCGTTTCTAATAACTTCGGACTCCATCGATTTCGGTACTGCCAACAACTCCAGACCGTCTAATACTTTGTATATTATATCGGCTTTAATTATGAAATATTCATATGGTTTGATTTTCAAAATCTCGTGAACTGCTTTGAGATGCTTATCCCGTTGTTGAGCAGCGCGCATGCGAGCCACTTCTGAAGCAACTATAAGAACTTGCTGTGGGTATCGGCTTAAACAATCAACATGCTTCATCTTGTCTGCACATCTTTTTTCTTAAGGGTCTGCTTAAACGCTGCACAGTCCGTGACAAGCTTGAATTTCATTCACAGTATATAGTGACGGAATTTTTTAAAGACTTTGGCGACATCTTTTTACTCCAGAAAAGTACCGGATGGAGTTGATTTTTGACCCGCAGCAGCAACGTGGCACCAAATCCGTCTTTTGATGTGTCAGTATGCAGTTCTGTGTTCGCGTCTCGACAAAAAATGTGTAGCACTGGTTCTTCTATAAGCGTTTCCTGCAGTTCTTGTACGACTTTCCGTTCTTCGACTCCAAAATCAAACTGCTTATTCTTCTTTAAAATCGTTAGCTCGCAAATAAAAATTTATAAGAATGGAAAAATCTCTTCGAATTATGACATGGAATGCGAACGGTTTAACAAAACATTTGAACGAATTAGAACTAGTTTTTCAAATAGAAAAAGTAGATGTGTGTCTTTTATCAGAAACTCACTTAACAACCCACACATATGCAAAGATGAAAAATTACAGCACTTATTATACAAATCACCCTTTAAACAACGCCAGAGGAGGAATTACAATTCTGGTAAAAAATAGTATACGACATATTGAAAAAGAAAAAGTTTGCATTGAAGAATTTCAATCCAGTAGCATAGCTATAAATGTCGAAACGAACGAAATATGCTTAACTGCGGTATATAGACCTCCACGACATAATATCAAATCAGAGCAGTATATACAACTACAGGGTGGCTGATGAAAGCCGCTACCAAAAAAAAATTGAATAACTTTTTTTCTTTTTAAGTTATCTGTTCCATTTTTGTTTTGATTTGCAGATTGATCTTTAAAATTTATTAAAATGGATAACTGGGACACGCAAACAAGAATTTGGATAGTCCGCCGCTATCACGCACTGGAGTCCGTAGTTTTGGTACAGAGAGAGTACAGGCGGATGTTTGGCGGCGATCCCCCGAGCAGATGGACCATAATGAGACTGGTGAATAATTTTGCTGAGCAAGGAACAGTCGCAAGAAGGCCTTATCATCGAAACCCACCAGTTCGGACGGAGGAAACGATCGCTGCTGTAGCTGCAGCTATACAAAGCAATCCAAGGGTTTCAACAAGAAGCTTATCTGCTCAACTTGGTGTCAGCCGACAGTCTTTGCAAACAATAATGCACAAAGATTTAGACTTATTTCCCTACAAAATTCAAATGGTTAACAAACTGAATGCAGCAGACTTGCCGATTCGCTTGGAATTTTGCCAGAAGATCCTGCAAATGATGGAAGAAGACCAAAACATGTTAAACTGCCTTTTCATGTCTGATGAGGCCCTTTTCGATTTAAACGGCAATGTGAACAAACAAAATTGTCGAATATGGAGTACTTCTAACCCACAGATACTCCACGAGACGGAATTGCATCCTCTTCGCGGGACAGTGTGGTGTGCGGTTTCTTCACGCTGTATTGTCGGGCCTTATTTTTTTGAAGAAAATGGTCACACCGTTACGGTTACTGGAGACCGTTATTTGAAAATGCTGAAAGAATTTTTCTATCCAGAACTACGCCGAAAGAGAATTCCTCTCAACTCTGTGTGGTTTCAACAAGATGGGGCAACGTCTCACATAGCCCAGACTGTTATGACAGAGTTGCGACGAAAATTTCCCAATAAACTGATTTCAAGAAACTCCGAATTTCGTTGGCCCTCCAGGTCGCCTGACCTTACTGCACCTGACTTTTTCTTGTAGGGTTTATGTAAACAAGAAGTTTATAAAACAAAGCCAACAAATTTGGATGAACTAAAACAATCCATTCGGACAACAATTGCGGCTATTCCTGTCGCAACTCTCAAAGCAGCAATGAACAACTTTTTACTAAGATGCCGCACTTGTGTCAACGAGCATGGGGGGCATTTAAATTCAATTATTTTTAAAACTAATAGGACTATGAATAAGTTCGTGCGGTTTTACAACAGATGGCGTAACTTGATTATTATTCCATCGATCCACATTTCCAAACATTCATTGGAGAGCTACTGTCGTAAGGCACAAACGTCAGTATAAGTTTTTTATTTGAAGCGTAAACAACAATATTTTTACCACACTTGAAAATGTCGAATTTCGTGCCAAATAATGTGTTTTTGCGGGGAATTCTTCTTCATTATTTTAATATGAAGAAAAAAGCAGCCGAAAGTCATCGTATCTTGGTGGAAGTTTATGGTGAGCATGCTCTATCTGAGCGAACGTGCCAGAAGTGGTTTGCACGCTTTAAAAGTGGTGATTTTGGCTTGGAAGACGAAGAACGCGAGGGTGCGCCGCCAAAGTTCATGGATACCGAATTGGAGGAATTGCTCGATCAAGATCCGGCTCAAACGCAAGAAGAGGTTGCAAAAACTTTGGGAGTTGATCAATCAACCATTTCCAAACGTTTAAAAGCCATGGGAATGATCCGAAAGGTAGGCCATTGGGTGCCGTATGAATTGAAGCCAAGAGACGTTGAACGCCGTTTTATGGCATGCGAACAACTGCTTCAACGGCACAAAAGAAAGGGTTTTTTGCATCGAATTGTGACTGGCGATGAAAAGTGGGTCCATTACGACAATCCAAAACGTCGGGCAACGTATGGATACCCTGGCCATGCTTCAACATCGACGTCGGCGCAGAATATTCATGGCCTGAAGGTTATGCTGTGTATCTGGTGGGACCAGCTGGGTGTTGTGTATTATGAGCTACTGAAACCGAATGAAACGATTACGGGGGATGTCTACCGACGACAATTGATGCGTTTGAGCCGAGCACTGCGAGAAAAACGGCCGCAATACGCCGATAGACACGACAAAGTTATTTTGCAACATGACAATGCTCGGCCACATGTTGCACAAGTGGTCAAAACATACTTAGAAACGCTCAAATGGGATGTCCTACCCCACCCGCCGTATAGTCCAGACCTTGCGCCATCCGATTACTATCTCTTCCGATCGATGCAACATGGCCTGGCTGACCAGCACTTCCGTAATTACGATGAAGTCAAAAAATGGATCGATTCGTGGATTGCGGCAAAACCGACCGAATTTTTCACAAAGGGAATCCGTGAATTGCCAGAAAGATGGGAAAAAGTAGTAGTAAGCGATGGACAATATTTTGAATATTAAATTTGTAACCATTTTACGTCAATAAAGTTTCAAATTTCGAAAAAAAACCGCACGAACTTATTCATAGTCCTATTAGTTAAGCTACATTTAATAAAATTTAATGACCTTCAACTTGAAAAAAAATAAATGAATTCCATACACTAAAAAAAAGTTATTTGAGTTTCTTAATGTAGCAAAATTCATCAGCCACCCGTACTTCAAAAGCATATGGGGAGACTCATAATAGGAGGAGACTTCGATGCAAAACACGTTCATTGGGGTTCGAGACTCACAACAACTAAAGGTCGTGAACCCTATAAAGCTGCAAGAGAAACTGGCTGTGAATTTATCTCCACCGGCACACCTACTTATTGGCCAACAGACCAAAATATGTAAAACTCCAGATCTAATTCACTTCTTCATTGTAAGAAAAATTTGCAAAAAATCCTTGCTAGTATATGAAGGAACAGACCTTAATTCAGATCATTCACCCGTATATTTAAAACTAAGTGAAGACATTGAACTTTAACAACAAGCGCCTACTCTGACCAACAAGTTTATTGATTGGGAGTATTTCAAATATATGCTTAATCAAAACGTTCAAAAACAAAATACACTCTCGTCACATAATGAAATTGATGAAGAAGTATTGTCGCGGACAGCGGAAAAAAGTACTGACTACTCCCTATGGAAATCTACAAAATACCTGAAAAGACCAACTATACAAAACCCTCCAATTAAAAAACCCAATGGCTTGGGGGCTAAGAGCGATATTGAAAAAACGGAAGTCTTTGCTGATCACTTAGAAAAAACATTTAAGCTTCATGAAGCACATCATGCACCATTGCTTACAGATACTCATCAAGCTGAAAACCAGTTCTGTTTGTCTTCGCCTGCAGAGATAAAGCGTGAAATAAATCTCCTGAAATCTAAAAAAGCACCCGGCTTCGCTCTTATCACCGCTGAAACCTTAAATAATATTCCTCAAAAAACATTGATTAAGCTAACAAAAATTATAAATGCATGCCTTAAGCTAAAATATGTGCCATCGTACTGGAAAATTTCAGAGGTAATAATGATACCAAAACCTGGAAAAAGTCCTCACGAAGTGTCATCATACCGTCCGATCTCCTTGCTACCTATAATGTCCAAACTACTTTGATTGAAAACAAACGCCTTATTCCTACGCACCAGTTCGGATTTCGAGCAAAGCACTCAACAATCGAACAAGTGCATAGGATCACAAATGTGATAGAAGAAGCAATCGAAAAGAAAAAAGTGTGCTCTTCCATATTTCTCGATGTTGCTCAGGCCTTTGACAAAGTATGGCATGACGGACTACTCCATAAAATTAAAATCTTGCTTCCAAGGGAGTTCTCGTATCTAAATAACAGATATTTCAGTATGAAGTGCGATAGCTCTTATTCAAGGCTGAAGCGAATTAAAGCCGGGGTTTCTTGGCCCTATACTTTACGTGCTTTGCTGACGGTACGTGCATTTTAGCAATTGGAGACGATGAGACACAGTCCTCTCGCAAACTTCATGAAGATGTTAACAAAATCACCGAATGGACTACAAAGTGGCGTATAAAACTTAATGAAGCCAAGTCACTTTATGTGGATTTTACAAACAACAAAATTCAATATCATCCTGTATATATTTCTGGCACGAAAATTCCTTACTCCAATACGGCGAAGTACTTAGGGATGACGCTTGATGCCAAACTATGCTGGAAAGAGCACGTTAAAATAAAACACGTGGAATTAATCCTCAAAATGCAAAAATTAAACTGGCTTACTGGAAGGAGGTCTCCTCTTTCCATACAAAACAAACTTTTAATTTATAAACAAGTATTTAAACCTGTGTGGACTTATGGTATACAGCTATGGGGCTGTGCCAAACAAACTCATATCGAAAAAATACAACGATTTCAAAACAAGTTTCTAAAAAACGCAGTAAACGCACCACGGTATGTGAGGAACACTGATTTACATCGTGACCTCAAGATGTCATTAGTATTAGAAGTTGTCAAACATTACGCTGTAGCTCATGCCGAAAGGATCGAAAAACATACTAACCCGGAGGCTCGGCGACTTCCCAATTTAGATGACCAATGCCGGAGACTTAAACGAAAAAAACCAAACGATCTTGTTCCAGAAATTTTGATGACTGACAAATATATGTAAATTTCTGTCAGCTGTCTTCCAGTTATATACGTATTTCCTGTAAATACGGTCGAAATTAATAAAATAATATTACTTGATAGTTGTAAACTGGGTGCAATAGAATGAAATGTATTTAAATATTTATAACGTTTCAATAAAAAAAAAAAAATCTTCTTTGAGATATTTGTCAAAGGTCGAACCTTTAGAGCGTAGTTCGGAATAAACTTCCGGAATAAACCCGCCAATCCAAGAAATTACTGGACTGCTTTTATGCTTTGCGGCGTCGGAACCTTTTTTACGGCTCTAGTCTTTTCTTCTCCTGGTGAGATTCTTCCATACTCCACTCTGTGACCCAGAAAGTCTATCCTTGACTGTAAGTAACTGCACTTCTTCCACTTGATAGTCAAACTCGCTGCTGCTTTTAAGACCATTTTCATTTTCTTTAAACATTCTTCTGTCGTAGAGGCGTAGATGATTATGTCATCGATATAAAAAATCCATGATATCTTTGTTAATCAAGTCTTGGAAGATGTTATTTATGCAACGGCTGAAAACCGCAGGCGAGTTGCAGAACCCAAAAGGCGCTCTATTGAATTCGAATAAACCTTCTTCATGGATGGACGCCGTGTATTTTTTACTCTCTTCGTCTATCTTGACATGAAAAAACCCATTTTCCAGATCCATTACTGTAAAAAACTTTGTTATCTTCAATTTTTTAAGTACATCGTCGATAACTGCTACCGGGAATTGATCTTTCAGCACCATCTAATTCAGGTTTCTATTGTCGATACAAATCCTTCTGCTGCCGTCTTTCTTTCTTACTACTACGAGTCGGCTGGCAAAGCCTGACGTGGATTTCCGCACTATTCCTTGTTGTAACCATTCATCAACTTTTGTACTTACAGCCTTTTGCTCATGATGAGGCAACCGGCTCGGGGAGTGATGGAATGGTTTCATTGTAGTATCCGGAACAATACTCCAATACTCAGGGATATGGCGCTTTCCTTCATTACAGCTGCAGGCTTATAATCCGCAATGATTTATCGCACTTGCTTTTCGAATCGCGATAGAACCATTATTTCTTTGGACGACTGAACTATGTTGGAAATGTTCGCGTCGGATGACTCTTTTATATTTTGTTGCGACCGCAAAGATATAAACGAATATCCGTCAGTACCGGACTAAAAACGAAACTTTTTAACGAAATCCCAGCCTAACAACATGTCGCATTGAATTGTGCCATTAGGCACAACCATCATCGTTTGGGTTCTGCATAAATCATCGACGCATATTTCGCCTACAAAACGGCCAACTGGTTTAGTTTTTACATTACCGAGACCGAACGACGTAGTATCGCTTTTTTGCAGATCGACGCTATTCAATTTTTCGAAACATTTGAAACAACATCGAAACACCGTTCACCGAAACGACTTTTACGCGTTCTTCTTCAACCACGACATTAACCACTTTCGACTTGTTTTCACACTCTTTTGAACGTATGTCCTAATTTGTTACACTAAAAGCACTTTGTCTCAGAACAGTCCTTTCGTTTATGATTTGGTGATCCGCAATTGAAACAGCGTTCTTTTTTCCTAAAGGTGACTTTTTGTCCACCACTTGAGGTTTGCCGATCTTGTTTACGTGCTCCCCGTTGTACGATCTTTCGTCTTTGTTAAAGTGTTCGAAAATTTCACTTTCTTCTAGTAACGATTTATATGTTTTACATCTATACAAGAAATGTTTGCTTTTGCTTTTTATACGTAAGCCATCGACCACGTAACGAACGATTGACCTTTCCTCAATATCACTTAGTGAGGCAATTTTGCGCATGTGTAACAAATACTCGTAAAACGACTCTGTGTTCTTTTTGATGCGTTCCGACAGTTTTTTATGCACTTCCGCACTGTTGTATTCTTTCGCAAATTCTTCTATTTATGTCGTTTTTAACTCGTCGTATTCGGTTATTTGCGTTGACTCTAAGAATAGTTCTGCGACCGACGTCATTTTTGCTCGCGCTTGCACAAATTTTTGTTTCGGATTAAGCTCGTATGCTGTCCCGTTAATGTCAAAATTTTCGAACCACTTTTTTATTAGAATGCTGCTTCCATCACACTCGGGAATAATTTTTCCGAAGCTTTCTGCACTTATTTTTGTTCTTCTATTTTTTCTAGCCAGTAGCCGCACTAGCTCCGTTATTTGTAAATTCTCTTCGTTCGGAATATTTTGGTGTTCTCCCTTTAGTGTTTCATTGAGTACTTCTTTCATGTCCTGCTTCTCCTTTTCGATCTTCTGCTTCATCTCTTCCAGAGAACGTTAATGTATAGAGAAGTCTCACGGACTACGAATAGTGTGAATTGTCAAAAATGAAGTCTAACCACCGCCGAGGTATGGTGAAACTTTTAACAGAGTTGATTACAGAGAATTCTCTCTTTAGTATATTGGCTCTGCAGTTTTTGGCTTCTGTAGTAAATCAAATTGACGAATAGCCGACGGCATTTTGCACGGAATTTGCTTGTGCATTTCTATGTTCCCTTGATAAACGAAAGTTTATTCGATTTATATTTTCAAACTAACTTAAATATTGATGAATGAATTATTATTATATGCGCCAACATTTAAAATCAAAGTAGCTTTAATATTTGTTGATTTAATTTAAAAAAATTCATTATAAATCGACCTCACATCAATTATTGGTTATATTGGATCTTGAATTCTTATAGTGTTACATATGTACATATGTACATATGTGCATACGCACTGCAGCAACCATGACCTATCCCACGACGCATCGCCTTATCATATTTATATTTGAATATGCATTTATTTGTTCCTTTGGCAAACGAAATTTTTCTCAATTTAAATTTTATTACAGGGAATAATATACATATGTATGCATTATCTAGATAGTATAAAGCTTTGAAACTTAAAATAAATAAAGGAAAATGTATGTACATACAACCTCACTTTATTCCTGTAAATACGTACATATATCGTTCAAAGCTAAAATTCTATGCCTAACGACTACAAGAACAAAATGCATTAATAGGCACAGCCGTAGCGGCCATTATTCTAGTTGCCATGGTGCTGAACAGCCTAAAATATTCGCGGCGGCGCTGAACAGTTTCAACAAAAATTCATCATCAAAAAATTTATTCATAAATTCGAGCTCATATTTCTACGAGCAAAGTACTTTCATTCATAAAACGAGTCGCCTGGAGTAATATCCTCTGTGTTGTCCATTATCAAGGATGGTTTTTGTTCGGGACTCCTCCCTAGCCAGTTTGGTTCGCGGATGGCACCCTGATTCTGTGCCAACTTTGAGTAATCACACGAGTGTTGAACCCACCCCATCAGGGAAGGCCACTCGTGTGAGGCCAGAGCTTCCCTATCCACCACCTGGGACGCGCCCGATGGGAGATCAGGCAACTCCAAACGGGTAATTAGTATTGTACTTTACGTATGTATGTAGTTCTTCAATTAATAAAAAGTGCACAAAAACACATGCATATATCTGCAAGGTTTGAAACTTACTCTGAAATCAGAGAATTTAAGGTTACTGTACATATTTGAAGGTTACTGTGCATACAATGCTGTGCCTATGAATGTGCGCTGGATTTCTTGAGAAGTTTTAGCGTATCGAAATATTTTTAGCTGTGGCAAATGGACATATAGTACATACACACACCATATAAATACATATGCGCATATATACATATGTATATAAATCCACATATTTAAATTTGCATATGCCATCTTTCTGTGTGTCTGGTAATGACTCTATGAAGGAATTCAACAAAGTTTTACAGAAGATGCCTTAGACACACATTATATGTTTATATAATAACAGCATAATATTTGCGTAAATTAATTGATAGATGCCCAGAATATGCGATGCTGTAATACGAGCAAAAGGCGGATATTTCGAGGAATCGAAAATATGAACAAATACTTGCGGGTTTCTTTAAAACTTAACATATTTTGTATTAAACACAATTACTTTCTGTAAAATAACAATATTAAAAAATATTTGACGAAGAAAATCATGATTATTTGAAAATTTTTTACAATTTTTCAAGTGAACCCAAACTTTTGACCGGTAGTGTATATGTATACATTTTTGGATAACTTGCTCTTTCTAAGTCACTATTGAACTAAGCATATTCGTTTTCTATGATAAAGTGCTTGTAACTAACCTACTGCATTAACATTCTTTCTTCCTTCATACAAACGAATTTTACTCAACTGCTGTTTAATTTGACCAGTTGGTGAAAAATATTTCTGTGGTGAACCACGTGCGCAAAACGAGTACCCCTCAAAGTTCCATGCATTTCCGTCAGTGTGCACACCAGAGAACGTTAAATATAGAGAAGTCTTAATGACAGGAAAGTGTTCATTTTTGAGGGGTACTCGTCTCGCGAAGACAATTTCACCACAGACACATTTTTCAACAAAAATTAACAATAAGGGACTGAATTATGTAAATTTAGCAGCAGTCGATAAGAATTTGTTGGTGATTAGAAGCAAAGAATGCTAGGTAGCTTTTTAATATGACCTATATATTTGAATTTCTCCAAATCATCCAAATTATGTACATATGTTATGTCTGTCTGTCTGGTGTCTGTAAAACTTTGTTGAATTCCCTTCAACTGAATCAAAATCCTCTATAGCAAACGCTTCATTACCAGGCGCACAGGAAGATGGCATATGCAAATGTAAATTTGTGAATTTATATACATTTGTGAATTTATATACATTTGCGCAAATGTATATGCTGTGTGTATGTATGCTCACCAGCCACAGCACAAGATAAAACGGTAAAACTTCTCAAGAAATCCAGCGCGCATTCATAGGCGCAGCGCACATTCATTGGCACAGCATTGTATGTACAGTAAGCTTGAAATTTTACAGGCATCTTCAAATGCTCTGATTTCAGACTAAGTTTCTAACTTTGCAGATATTATATGTATATGCATATGTTTTGTGCACTTTTTATCAATTGAAAAGCTACATACGTAAAGTAATCTACTAATTAATTATTTGCCTACTATCAGTTAACATAAAATAATTGTTTCCAAATTTTATCTTAGTATTAAAATGTCCGAATCAGACCTTTTTTTTAAGCTACTTGTTTTCTTCTGCAACTTACTGTATGCTCATGCGCGCACTTGACGCACAGCAGCTGCGGCTGTCGAGCATTTAGAAAGACATATTTACATACATATATTGATGCATACATATGTACGATGCCGCGGGCACTCGACTTGACAAAAATTGAAGATTTATCAAATATTGGCAAATAATTCTACGCGAAATATTCCAATATTGACTATTTTCGAATTGTCGAGAAAATTGGCATATGGGCGGCTCGTTTTATGAATGAAAGTTCTTGCTCTTAGAACTATGAGCTCGAATTTATCAATGAATTTTTTGAAGATGAGTTTTTGTTGCACAGTACAATAGTTGAAACTGTTCGGCGCCGCCGCGACTGTTCAGCGCTATGGCAACTAGAATGATGGCCGCTACGCCTGCGTCTATGACTGCATTTTGTTCTTGTAGTCGCTAGGCATAGAATTTTAGCTTTGAACGACATACGCATTTTGAGGAATAAAGTGAATGCCCTGTGTGTGCGGTTGTATGTACATGCATATGTGTATATTAATAAGCATTGTTTTGCTTGAATTCAATATTTATATTTGCATATGCCATCTTCCTGTGTGCCTGGTAATGAAGCGTTTTGTATACAGAATTTTTTGATTTGATCAATTGAACGTACATATATATATATATAGTTAGGGCATCAAGTGTGCATATACGCACATGCACATATGTACATACGTCGATGCATATGCAGAAGAAGTTGTTTTAGCATTTGCAGGAATTCGATCATTCAAATATTTACACCCTAATTATTGCATGAAATATGATAAGGCGATGCTCGTGAGGTAGGTCATGTTGCTTCAGTGCATACATATGCGTGCAACACTATTTATTAAAGATGCAATAGAACTTAGTTGTCCCATATATGCAAATACGTTTCTTTGAAGTTTTCCTTTATTTATTTTAAACTTTTATACTATCTATATTAGAAAATGCATACATACAAATTTATGTATATTATTATTCCCTGTAATAAAATGTAAATTGAAAAAAAATTGGTTTGCCAAAGGAACAAATAAATGCATGTTCAAATGTAAATACATATGTATGTCGATATACCAAAACACTTGTATGCTATGAATTAATTTCGACTCAAAAAATTAGTAAAAATTTTCATCAAATTTGTTTAGTTTTAAATTTACTAAAACGCACATACCAAAATGTGAGACGTCGTTTTATAATGAATTTTTACAAATTAAATCAAAATATTAAAGGTACGTTGATTTGAAATGTTGGCGCATACATTCAATCATTTTTTCTTCATCACCTTTGTTTGAAAATACAAATTGAATAAATTTTCGTTTACCAAGGGAACATAAAAATGCACAAGCAAATGCCTTGCAAAATGCCGTCGGCATTCGTCAATTTGATTTCATACAGAAACCAAAAACTGAGCAGAGCCAATGTACTTGTACATAATTCACTGTAATCAGCCCTGTTAAGAACTTCCCCGCTGTCGAGTTAAGCGAGGTGAAATCAGAGAATGTTAATGCAATGAGAAGGTGCAAATGTTACTGTGAGCTTTTTTTAGTACAATTGAGATTTGAAAGATTTGTAATAAGGTCATTTAGCACACCGAGTTTATAGACACCTCACTGACTTTTGCCCACACAAAAATTAGAAACACCACACATTTTTCACCTCAACACACAACACATTTCTCACCTCGACATTAAACCAATTAAATTTTTACTATTTTCGTATTTTTGAAATAATAAGCGAATACATAAAATTTATTACATAATTTTTTTTTTCAATTACATTAAAAAAAACGATTTAAAAATAAAAATTTATAAAAAAAAGTTTGCGCCGGGAATTGAACTCGAGTCTAACATGTGGCGAGGAAAAATAGGCGGTGCGTTTATTTCTTCGAATGCTTATTTTTTGACCATTTTGTTACTTTTGAAATGATAAGCGGATTCATAAAATATATTACAAATTTTTTTACGATTACATTAAAAAAAAAACGATTTAAAAAAAAAAAAATTTATAAAAAAAAGTTTGCGCCGGGAATTGAACTCGAGTCTAACATGTGGCGAGGAAAAATAGGCGGTGCGTTTATTTCTTCGAATGCTTATTTTTTGACCATTTTGTTACTTTTGAAATGATAAGCCGATTCATAAAATGTATTACAAATTTTTTTACGATTACATTAAAAAAATTAAAAATTTAAAAACGAAAAAAAAAATTTGTGCCGAGAATTGATGGCGAGTCACGTGGGGAGGATAAATACGCAGAGCGTTTATTTCTGCGCCTGCGTTGTGAACAAAAGGTTTTGTGCATGCGCGCGACGCGAATAAATTTTAATAAAGTTCTGAAAGTAATTCATGAAGTTTTTCATTACACACATATGTATGTACATAAATGAACGTATACTTTATATGTAAATAAATGATGGTATATGAAATATACATAAGTACATAATATGTATGTACATGTCAATAGGAGGTATTTGCATTCAGAAAAAAAGAACGGTTTAAGATAAATCAACACTTATTTTATATTGTATGTCAATTTATAGTTTATGTATTCGACAGCATTTACATACATATGTATGTATGTACATTTGTATATGAAAAACAATAATGCACAAGCGCAAGAACATCATATCACATATGCAAGTATGCCCAAATAACCTTGACTTATGTATGTACACATGTCATACCACATCACATTCTTACAAGAAATCAAATACACATACGCACTAGTGAACGAGTTTCTTCCTAACAAGTGCAAAAACAATTCTGCTCTATGTATGCATATATACCGATTTTATGTCCTAGCATATATACATAATTAATTACATATTGTACATATATACCTAATTGCCTTCTAAACTTCCTACAAAATAATTGTATTCATATGTTACTACATCCATGCACGTTCATACATTCAAGCATACATATATGTACATATGCGCGAGCACAGCGCTCCCTTGTTGCTTCCGTGTACTTTTGTCTTTCACCAGTCGATATTCCTAATATTGTACTTACAAAAACACAATACTTTGATAGACGCAAAAGCAACAGCAAGCACAACGCGATGGCCGCTTTGCCACCACACATTCTAAAATGTTCTAGAACACAACAAAAACACATACCTCACATGCGCATGTCGCCCAAAGCTAAAATCTAAGCCTAGCGACTACAAAAACAAAATACATTCGTAGACGCAGTCGCAGCGGCCATGATTCTATCAGCGACGGCGCTGAACAATTTAGATCAAAAACAAAAAGTTCATTCATAAGTTAGAGCTCATATTTCAATTTCATTCATAAACGAGCCGCCCATATGCCAATTTTCGCGACCATTCGAAAATAGTCAATATTGGAATATTTCGCGTCGAATTGAAATTATTTGCCAATATTTTGTAAGTCTTGAATTTTTGTGATGTCGAGTGGCCGCGGCTCCGTATATATGTATGCACGCTTCTATGTATGTAAATATGTGTTCCAACTGCTCGACAGCCGCAGCTGCTGTGAGTCAAGTGTTCGCAAAAGCTACAGTAATAGGCACAAAAAAACGACAAGTAGTATATGAAAAAGTTCTGGCCAGAACATTTCGATACTAGGGAAAATTTCTAAACCATTATTTTTAGTTCTCGCGTGGTATATAAATACAAAGATAACATATTCCTTTACGTATGTGGTTCTCCGATTGATAAAAAGTGCACAAAAGCATATGCATATTAGCAGCAAAGAAATAAACTTACTGTAAAATAAGAGTGCGGTTTTTTTGTAGGCTACTGTGCAGACATTCAGCCTTCCCATGAAGCACAAAGTGCCAAACATTTAATATTGAAGAAATCACTGAAGCTTCTGCGAGTTGTGTTGATGTGCAGTATTGTTCATAACAAAAGAGACCGATGTCTCAAAATTTGTAACCAAAATTTTTCAATCAATATGTACTTTTTATTTCAAAGCTGTAACACTTAACACTCGACATTAATATAAGTATTCATATACCAAATAATAAGTTACACTTCATAAAAAAGGTCTAAAAAGGTATCTAAGTATATTATGGGGCAGATTTGTTTTCGCTTCATAATTCATAATTTTCGGCACAATGCTGTGCCTTTGAATGCGCGCGGATTCCTTTTTAGCGAATCGTGTGTGAACAACCGAATATGTATTGTAGATATACCGTATTTTCCTGAAGGGTAAGGAGTAGGCGGCCACAGTGAATGGTTGTTGTTCTTTACATGCCCTGTGTCAAGTGTGCGCAGAAGCTTGTGTTCTGGGTTTGTTAGAATGGTGGTAGTTTGTACATATATTTATACACATATGTGAGTATGCGCGTTAGGCTCCCTGGATGGATATTAGAATATTTTCTCATCAATATGTGTATGTCAGTAATTCAGATTTGACTGAAGAGATTAAATATAGGAATGCATATTCATATGATTGACTTTATGGCTGTTTTACATATAAATCAATTCAAATGAATAATGTTATATAGAAAATAAATTTCTAAATAAATTTCTAAATAACTGGTATTAGAAAAACCTGAATACACTATTTTAAATCAATTTCAATTAAACCAAATATAAAAAATGAAATAAAAATATCGAACAAAAAACTGTGCACAGGATTTGAACCTGAGTCAAATATGCGACGATTTACTGCATACACAACACGTCTTTCACGATTGCGCTAAACTACAATCACTAATGATCTTTTCTAAATCACTCATTTATTCGATTCGCACTTTTATATGCACATATTCTGCGTTAGTTGAAAGTTTGTATGCGTAATTATATGCATATGTATGTGTGTTTGCGCGTTTGGCTTTCTGGACGGATATTAGAATGATATTTTCTCATCAATATAATTTGGATTTGATGAAATAGATTATAGACATATGTACATATTTTCTGTTTTGATTGATTTATATAAAAATCAGGTCATATCCAGTATGAACTATTTTATACCGAAAAGAAATTTCCATTTATAAAATACAAAAAAAACAGTATTTTAAAGAAATTTTAATTAAAATAAACTCAAAAATTTTACCAAACTTTCCTGGTTTGAATTGTAAAATAAAATGTGCAAGAAAAAAAATATGACTTCAGGACTTGAACCTGAATTAAATACGTGCCAAAAAACAAAACGAATAACTCCGCCGACTTTAGCTTCTGCACCACAAATGAACTGCCGCTCGGCCTTCTTAATCGGAAATTTATTCGCTTCGATTTCCTTAGTAGTGTGCCGAAAAATCTTATGAACTTCCTCAGTAGTTTGGTAAACGCAGAAAAAATCTGAATTTCTGTCCTAGCGTGGTAAGTAAATATAGAAACTCTCCACTCGCGTCACTCGCGTGGTAAATATCTGCAATTCGCCACTCGTGAGCAAAGTTCAATTTGAAATGACCTTATTATGAATCTACAAATTAGAACTCGAAAAAAGCTCGTTTAACATTTGCTCCTTCTCATTGCATTAACATTCTCTGGTGAAATAGTGTTCGCGGTTTCACTTCATTTTTGACAATTCACACTATTCGTAGATCGTGAGACTTCTCTATAGTTAACGTTCTCTGTGCACACTACCAGAGAACGTTAATGTATAAAGAAGTCTCACGAGCTACGAATAGTGTGAGTTGTCAAAAATGAAGTGAAACCGCGAACACTACTTCACCCCGCTTAACTCGACAGCGGGGAAGTTCTTAACAGTGCTGATTACAGTGAATAATTATGTACAAGCAGAGAATGTTAATGCAATGAGAAGGAGCAAATGTTAAACGAGCTTTTTTCGAGTTCTAATTTGTAGATTCATAATAAGGTCATTTCAAATTCAACTTTGCTCACGAGTGGCGAATTGCAGATATTTACCACGCGAGTGACGCGAGTGGAGGGTTTCTATATTTACTTACCACGCTAGGACAGAAATTCAGATTTTTTCTGCGTTTACCATACTACTGAGGAAGTTCATAAGATTTTTCGGCACACTACTAAGGAAATCGAAGCGAATAAATTTGCGATTAAGAAGGCCGCGCGGCAGTTAGTTTGTGGTGCAGAAGCTAAAGTCGGCGGAATTATTCGTTTTGTTTTTTGGCACGTATTTAATTCAGGTTCAAGTCCTGAAGTCATATTTTTTTTTCTTGCACATTTTATTTTACAATTCAAACCAGGAAAGTTTGGTAAAATTGTTGAGTTTATTTTAATTAAAATTTCTTTAAAATACTGTTTTTTTTTTGTATTTTATAAATGGAAATTTCTTTTCGGTATAAAATAGTTCATACTGGATATGACCTGATTTTTATATAAATCAATCAAAACAGAAAATATGTACATATGTCTATAATCTATTTCATCAAATCCAAATTATATTGATGAGAAAATATCATTCTAATATCCGTCCAGAAAGCCAAACGCGCATACACACATGCATATTCATATAATTACGCATACAAACTTTCAACTAACGCAGAATATGTGCATATAAAACTGCGAATCGAATAAATGAGTGATTTAGAAAACGTTATTAATAATTGTAGATTAGCGCAAACGTGAAAGACGAGTCGTGTATGCAGTACATCGTCTCATATTTGACTCAGGTTCAAATCCTGTGCACAGTTCTTTTTTCGATATTTTTATTTCATTTTTTATATTTGGTTTAATTAGAATTGATTTAAAATAGTGTATTCAGGTTTTTCTAATACCTGTTATTTAGAAATTTATTTTCTATATAACATTATTCATACTTCTTTTGAATTAATTTATATGTAAAACAGCCATAAAGGCAATCATATGAATATGCATTCATATATGCATGTGTGTATTTAATCTCTTCAGTCAAATCTGAACTACTTACATACACATATTGATGAGAAAATATTCTAATATCCATCCAGGAAGCCTAACGCGCATACTCACATATGTGTATAAATATATGTACAAACTACCACCATTCTAACAAACCCAGAACACAAGCTTCTGCGCACACTAGACACATGGGATATGTATACCCTATGAGCAAAAAGAACCGGGAAGGTGATGTTGACTGCTTCCTTCGATTGCCAAGGCATAGTCCACCATGAGTACCTTCCATCGGGCCAGACAGTCAATAGAGAATATTATTTATCCGTTTTGAAACCTTAGAGAGATGCTGTGTGTCGCAAACCGCCGGAAATGTGAGCAAGCAATTCTCAGATTTTGCATGATGATAACGCGCCATCGCATTGATCAAAGAGAATACAAATCGGCCTGCCGGGGGTGTTTGGAGGACTGGGTTAAACGTTGGCACATGTGTGTTGCTTCAGACGAGTCATATTTTGAAGGAGATAATGTAAATTTGCCTTAAATTTAACTCTGTTTTGTTTAATTTAAACATTCCCGGTACTTTCTGATCATAAGGTACATATATGCGGCTTTGCGGACAGCAAAAGTCGCATTAACTCGCGACTGTCGCACAGTTAGAAGACATATTTACATACATATAAGGGTGCATACATACATACGGAGCCGCGGCCACTCGACATGACAAAAATTTAAGATTTATCAAATATTGGCAAATAATTCCACGCGAAATATTCCAATATTGACTATTTTCGAATGGTCGCGAAAATTGGCATATGGCGGTTCGTTTTATGAATGAAATTGAAATATGAGCTCTAACTTATGAATGAACTTTTTGTTTTTGATCTAAATTGTTCAGCGCCGTCGCTGATAGAATCATGGCCGCTGCGACTGCGTCTACGAATGTATTTTGTTTTTGTAGTCGCTAGGCTTAGATTTTAGCTTTGGGCGACATGCGCATGTGAGGTATGTGTTTTTGTTGTGTTCTAGAATATTTTAGAATGTGTGGTGGCAAAGCGGTCATCGCGTTGTGCTTGCTGTTGCTTTTGCGTCTATCAAAGTATTGTGTTTTTGTAAGTACAATATTAGGAATATCGACTGGTGAAAGACAAAAGTACACGGAAGCAAGAAGGGAGCGCTGTGCTCGCGCATATGTACATATATGTATGCTTGAATGTATGAACGTGCATGGATGTTGTAACATATGAATACAATTATTTTGTAGGAAGTTTAGAAGGCAAGTAGGTATATATGTATGTATGTATATAGCTAGGACATAAAGTCGGTATATATGCATACATAGAGCAGAATTGTGTTTGCACTTGTTAGGAAGAAACTCGTTCACTAGTGCGCATGTGTATTTGATTTCTTGTAAGAATGTGATGTGGTATGACATGTGTACATACATAAGTCAAGGTTATTTGGGCATACTTGCATATGTGATATGATGTTCTTGCGCTTGTGCATTATTGTTTTTCATATACAAATGTACATACATACATATGTATGTAAATTTTGTCGAATACATAAACTATAAATTGACATACAATATAAAATAAGTGTTGATTTATCTTAAACCGTTCTTTTTTTCTGAATGCAAATACCTCCTATTGACATGTACATACATATTATGTACTTATGTATATTTCATATACCATCATTTATTTACATATAAAGTATACGTTCATTTATGTACATATGTGTGTAATGAAAAACTTCATGAATTACTTTCAGAACTTTATTAAAATTTATTCGCGTCGCGCGCATGCACAAAACCTTTTGTTCACAACGCAGGCGCAGAAATAAACGCTCTGCGTATTTATCCTCCCCACGTGACTCGCCATCAATTCTCGGCACAAATTTTTTTTTTCGTTTTTAAATTTTTTTTTTTTTTAATGTAATCGAAAAAAAATTTGTAATACATTTTATGTATCCGCTTATCATTTCAAAAGTAACAAAATGGTCAAAAAATAAGCAGTCGAAGAAATAAACGCACCGCCTATTTTTCCTCGCCACATGTTAGACTCGAGTTCAATTCCCGGCGCAAACTTTTTTTTATAAATTTTTTTTTTTAAATCGTTTTTTTTTTTAATGTAATCGTAAAAAAATTTGTAATACATTTTATGAATCCGCTTATCATTTCAAAAGTAACAAAATGGTCAAAAAATAAGCATTCGAAGAAATAAACGCACCGCCTATTTTTCCTCGCCACATGTTAGACTCGAGTTCAATTCCCGGTGCAAACTTTTTTTTATAAATTTTATTTTTTAAAATCGTTTTTTTTTTTTTAATGTGATGGAAAAAAAAAAATTATGTAATAAATTTTACGTATTCGCTTATTATTTCAAAAATACGAAAATAGTACAAATTTAATTGGTTTAATGTCGAGGTGAGAAATGTGTTGTGTGTTGAGGTGAAAGATGTGTGGTGTTTCTAATTTTTGTGTGGGCAAAAGTCAGTGAGGTGTCTATAAACTCGGTGTGCTAAATGACCTTACTACAAATCTTTCAAATCTCAATTGTACTAAAAAAAGCTCACAGTAACATTTGCACCTTCTCATTGCATTAACATTCTCTGGTACAAGTACATTGGCTCTGCTCAGTTTTTGGTTTCTGTATGAAATCAAATTGACGAATGCTGACGGCATTTTGCAAGGGATTTGCTTGTACATTTCTATGTTCCTTTGATAAACGAAAGTTTATTCAATTTATATTTTCAAACAAATACAATGCAAACAAAGATTTGAAATTGTGGGCCAACATTTAAAATCAAAGTAACTAATATTTGTTGATTTCATTTGAAAAGAAGAATTGAAACAAAATGCATTATAAAACGACCTCACATTTTTTTTGTGCGTTTAAGTAAATTTCATATAAATTTGATGAAAATTTTTATTAATTTTTCGAGTCGAAATAAATTTTAGATGAGAATTCATAGAGCATACAAATGTTGCTCAATATATACATGTGTACATACCTTATATTAGTTATGTTTGTGCAAAAGTTCAATTGCATGTTCAATTCTTATAGTGTTACATACATATGTATGTGCATACGCACTGCAGCAACCATGTCCTAAGTTTTTTCAATTTACATTTTACTACAGGGAATAATTTATATGTATGCATTTTCTAGGTAGTATAAAACTTTGAAATTTAAAATAAACAAAAGAAAACTTCAAAGAAACGTATTTGCATATATGGGACCAAGTTCAATTGCATCTTTAATAAATATAGTGTTGCACGCATATACATATATGCACTGAAGCCACTATGACCTACCTCACGAGCATCGCCTTATTATATTTCATGCAATAATTAGGGAGTAAATATCCTAATGATCAAATTCCTGCCTAACAAGTGCTAAAACTATGCTCTTTTGCATATGCATATACATATTTGTATGTGCGCATGCACACTTGCAATGCTTATTAACATACACATATGCATGCACATACAACCGCACACACGGGCTACTCACTTTATTCCTCTAAATGCGTATGTCGTCCGAAGATAAAATTCTATGCCTAGCGACTACAAGAACAAAATGCATTAATAGGCGCAGCCGTAGCGGCCATCATTCTAGTTGCCATAGTGCTGAACAGCCTAAAATAGTTGCGGCGGCGCTGAACAGTTTCAACAAACACTCATCATAAAAAAATTCATTAATAAATTCGAGGTCATAGTTGTAAGAGCAAAACACTTTCATTCATAAAACAAGCCGCCCATACGCCAATTTTCTCGACCATTCGAAAATAGTCAATATTGGAATATTTCGCATAAAATTATTTGCCAATATTTGGTAAATCTTGAATTTTTGTCAAGTCGAGTGCCCGCGGCTCCTTACATGTGTTTGCATCAATATATGTATGTAAATATGTCTTTTTAAATGCTCGACAACCACAGCTGCTGTGCGTAAAGTGCGCGCATGAGCATACATTAAGTAGCAGAAAACTACATATGTAAGTAGCTTATAAAAAAGTTCTGTGTCGGACATTTCAATACTGAGAGAAAATCTCGAAACAATTATTTTATGTTCTCTAATAGTAGGTTAATAATTAGTTAGTATGTTACTTTACGTATGTAGTTCTTCAATTGATAAAAAGTGCACAAAACGTATGCATATATCTGCAAAGTTAGAAACTTACTCTGAAATCAGAGCACTTGAAGGTGACTGTACACATTTCAAGGTTACTGTACGTACAATGCTGTGCCTATGAATGCGGCCTAGATTTCTTGAGAAATTTTACCGTTATTTTTTTTTATGTCGGAAGTGTACATACACACAGGATACACTTGGTCTTTCCAATGAAGCTAAATATCTAGGAGTAATCTTGCATAAGAAGTTGACTTGGGAGACACACGTTTCATCCCCTCTGTGGTCTGATGGCGACGGAGTATGGATAAGTCCACACTCTGGGAACTATACAGGATGCAAGATACAACAGGAAGCAATAAAAGGGACACAGAGAAATCTTTAAGAGCAGTATCCACTGTTTTTGTCACCTAAAGATGACCTGATACCCAAAGTGAGATAATGAAAAGTGTTTTGTGACAAGTCCGAACAGAAAACTGGGACGCCCCCGTGGTGGTCAAGGAGGGAATCTTTAGTCCCACAGTCGGGAAATTCAGTCTACACAACGAAACATCCGGAAACGGACAGAGGCTGATCGACTTACCCGTAGCCCATAACATGGTAGTCTGCAATACCAGATTCCAGCATAAGAAAATACACCAAGCTACCTAGCTGCCTCTTGATCGAAAAACGTGAAACCAAATCGATCATGTTCAGATAGGTGGAAGACACGCTTCTAGTGTTTTGGATGCACGTACGATCCGAGGCCCCATCATCACGTCGGATCATCAAACTACGCATACGCCTCTATTCAACAAAAAACGTACATCTAACTACACAAAGAATGTTCGACATCGGAAAGCTGCAATCGCAACAGACAGTTAGAAGATTCGCCACTCGACTCTCCATCGGGGTACAGAAGGCTTTAAGACTGGGGCGTTTTCCCGTAAGAACAAAGACGGCGACTGGTGACTGACAACCAGAACGTATTTAAATTATGGAGGGAACACTTCGAACTTGTTAAATAGGGACAACTGCGCATGTCACAGAGAATGTGAAGATCCCGATACCTCAATCATTGACGACGCGGCTGTCCTTCTGCTGCCCGACCATGACTGCCGCCTGAGCTATTCAAACGTGGCTGCGAGAAGCTGGTAAGGTGGATGCACCAGCTCCTACGCAAAATATGGTCGGATGAAACCATGCCTGCGGATTGAAGTTAAGTATCCTCTGCGAAATCCACAAGAAGGTGATCCTGCAATCTGTGCCAATTATCGCGGGATTAGTCTTCTAAATATGGATGCACCAGCTCCTACGCAAAATATGGTCGGATGAAACCATGCCTGCGGATTGAAATTAAGTATCCTCTGCGAAATCCACAAGAAGGTGATCCTGCAATCTGTGCCAATTATCGGGGGATTAGTCTTCTAAATATCGCCTATAAGGTACTATCGAGCGTATTGTGGGAAAGGCTGAATCTTTAACCAGGTGATTGATTGGACCTTTTCAGTGTGGCTTTAGACCAGGAAAGTTCACCATCGACCAGATATTCACAGTACGCCAAATCTTGGAAAAGACCCATGAAATCGACACACACCATCTTTTCGTTGATCTCAAAGCTGCATTACGAGGTTGTAAGAGACTTCGTTTATTTAGGAACCAGCATTAACACCGATAACAATGTCAGCCTGGAAATCCAACGTAGAATCTCTCTTGCCAACAAGTGCTACTTTGGGCTAAGTAGGCAACCGAGTATTAAAGCCGTCGCTCGACGAACAAAACTAACACTCTACAAGGGGCTCTCATCATGCCCGTCCTAACGTATGGCGCAGAAGCGTTGACGATGACAATATCGTGATCGCTTAAAGTGATTGAGAGAAAGATTCTGCGTAAGATTTTTGGATCTTTGCGCGTTGGTGACGGCGAGTATTGTGGGCGATGGAACAATGAGCTATATGAGCTTGACGACGAATTAGATATGGCGCAGGGAATAAAGATCAAGCGGCTTCGTTGGCTGGGTCATGTCGTCCGAATGTATGCAAACGCTCTAGCTCTAAAGTATTCGATGCGGTAATAGCTGGTGTTAGCAGAGGAAGATGAAGGCCTCCTTCGCGTTGGAGAGGTTAGGTGGAGAAGAATTTGGCTTCACTTGGTGTGTCCAACTGGCGTGGGTTCACGAGAAAGGGACTACTGGCGTGCTTTGTTAAACTATGACAAACTTGCGTATGCGGTTATCGCGCCAATAGAGAAGAAGAAGACTGAATGTAGATGGCATACCATATCACACATGTATTTGCTGATATAGCATGTGCACTGCTCCATTGATGAATTGTGATTAAATCATTAGTCCAAATTGATTCGTCGCTGGTTTTGGTAATGTTGGTCTGTCGTTTGCCATCTTTCTATTCCCAATATATAGCAAGTTTTTTTGCATAACATTTGCTAAGGGAGCACGCGCATCTCTTTTCAGAGTGAATCTCTTTACGTACCACCATATAACTGTTGATTTGAGAAATATATTAAGCTCAGTAAAGGGTGTTGAATTTGGTATTACTAGCAAAGTTTGTCGAAAATCATCAGATAAGGAAATTACACCGAAACGCTACCCATTTCTCCTCAAATATTGCAATATAAGTTCAAACGTTTCCAATGCTAGCCATTGAGCATGTGACAAGTGGTGTATAAATTCAGTGGCAATTTCAGTACTGACAATGATGTTCAACCTTCATCCCAAAGTGTTGCTGCAATTACGGATTATGAAAATTTCCAAAAAAATGTACCCAAATCATAGACATCGAAAGTTGCCTCCGTTGTATATCACAAGCATAAGCGTCAATTGCATATCGATTCGGAATCGCTCTCAAGTGCGCCAATCCTTTGTAAGAGATTGCGAAACATACCATATATACCACATATCCTCGATCGGAAGCAAGAATGATAGAAAGAAGATTGCGCCCATCAGAGAGTACGTGACGTCACGTTTTTCCAAGTTGTGCTTTTTTATACCGAAAATGTGAAAATTTTGAAGTTTCGTGTTTGTTTCTTTTTTTTTAATTTAAAGTTACCGAAACTTTAATTAAAAAAAACTGTATTATTGTACAAAAGAAGGTGCTAATGAAAATAAGCGGGTTGTTATTGTATAAAATTTGATATTTTGAAAGTGTGAATTTAATTTGTTGCTCCTTTTAAGGGTATGCAAGAATAATAAATGTCCCTTTCTCAACTCTTCTTAAGATTGAAAACCTTTTTACACATTTTAGAAGGCGTTTGAATTTAGTGAACGCGGATTAAAACTACAGAGGTGTAATCGTTTCTTCCGGCCATCAATCCTTAGTGGGACAGAGGGCATCAAGAGATGTATTCATTGTAAAAATAAGCCACAAAATACCAGAAAATACTAAAGAAACCATACTGACATTTTTACAAAAAGAGTACCTGATCTAGTTACATAACCTCAAATTTAGCAAATAAGTCGTTCCCTTAACAAAATAGTCTCGCTTAACAAAAAAAAATTATAAATTAAATTGTACAGAAGCATAACACATTTATTTAAAAAAAAAACGCACATTCTAAATACAATTTGTCACGCATACAAAGTTCTTTAAGTGATTCAATTAAAATTTAGTGTTTTATTTTCTTTAAATGGGCATTTTAGTGCGTTTTTATATCCAAAGCTAGGCAACACTGAAGTAGCGAGAGAGAGATTTGACTGCCGAAAGCAGAAGAACACCAACAAAACCTGCAATCGCGGACAATGCCACCAGATGTTAAAAAAAGTAGAGCTAAACAAAACTGAGTGAATTATTGAACTAATTAAGAAAAAAATGTATGTTTTAAAAAACTATAAACATTACATTTTAATTAGAACAGGCTAGAAAAATTTCATGAAGAAAGAACTAAAACTCCGAGACTAAATAACATAAAAAAGCTAAATCAAGTTACGAAAATGGTAATCTGGCCATACTGGAGCTAAAATCACGTAACTCGTTGTCAAATTCGCTGAAAGGAAAGTAACGGGACAACGATAGGCGCCATCTCAGTATTCTTTCCATCATGGATCGGAAGGAATGAGTATTATTAAATGGTTTACTTTCAGAGGAATATGAATTGTGTCTCTTTTAAGAGAAGGGAAACGAATCCATTCGACCATCTGAGCGAATTTGTGGTGTGTATTGATGTTTTTCCACAAAGGGAGAGACCTACAGTTTTATACCACCTCCAAACGACAGATGTTTTTATCAAGAGTTCATTTCAATGGAGAAATACACTTGAATGTTTAACATTCCTGTCAAGGGGCGACCGCTTTTAGAAGAAATTTTGTCTATTGTTTCGTGTTTAATAATACTCAATAATAACAACTAATTCAGCTATAGGAGCCCCCTTCCATTATACAATCATACAGGTGATATATCCTTTCCAGAAAATGTTTGACAGGTTAAAAAATATATCCACCTGCCGCTATAAAAATTAAAATTGATTTTGGAGCTTTATTTTTTCAGACCGTTGTTTTTTTGAATGCAAACTTTATCACTCCTATTTTTCAAAGACTGCATACTATGCGTGAAATTAGGTGATGATATATACTGCCCTTTTCGGCTGAACTTTAAATACAATCCTCGAAAATATTGGTCGTGGTATTACCAAAAGTATGATGACAAAATTGTTGTGAATGATTTCGGTTTTAGTGGTGTGCTCTATCCTTCTCTGTATAATACATTTTCAAACGACCATACCAATAGATATAGATTATAGAGGCGGGTACAAGGGATGAGATGAAATTATCTCCGTTCAAATGGCGAACTCAATCAACCACTCTATATATTTTAGTATAAGTAACGTATGTATACTCGTACATGCTAAAAGATATACATCTCTTTCGTCTGATATAGCCATTCAAACTAACATTTCGAAATTAGAATAATTTTATAACTATATTCTGCTATTTGCTTGTTAATCTTTAAGAAGCTTGTTAGCTTCACCTTAAGCTGTCCAAGTTATAATCATAAGACTGGAATGACAATAATATGTACCACACACTTGTGCTCGTACTCGATATGCTATTTATGTATATAATCATAATATTTGTATATATACTTACACAATTATATGATTACATAGGTACACATGTATGCATTTAAATGAATGGCCAACTTATGGAAGTACTTTCCTTGCAATTTGTTCAAAATTTTAGGTGCTCTTGGATGTCCATATATTTATCGCATTATTGTATGTAAGCCATTATATATACAGAGTCCGCCATATAACTTTACGGAATTAAAAATGTTTGTTATTTATTTTGAAGTACAATCCTTCCGGTTAATGATGGAACACAACTTCATTCATATGGCTGCCTCGGCTAGCCATGCACCATCCCATATGATCGGTCCAATTTTTCAACACATTCTCGATTGTATGCGGCTGTATTACAGCTATGACATCGCGTATGATGGTCTTCAGTGCATCAATTGTTGCTGATTTGTTGGCATAACACTGGTCTTTGACGGCACCCCAAAGATAATAATCCAACGGCGTCAAATCGCAGCTCCGAGGCGGCCAAACGATATCAGAATTTCGGCTGATAATGCGATCTTCGAAGACAGTGCGCAAAAGATTGATCGTAGCATTCGCTGTGTGGCAAGTAGCGCCATCTTGTTGGAACCAAATGCCACCAATATCCTCCTCTTCAATTTCTCGGAAAAAAAATTCGTTCAACATGGCCCGGTAACGCTCTCCATTGACGGTTACGGCCAATCCTCGCTCATTTTCGAAGAAAAATGGACCAATGATGCCTCTCGACCAAAATCCGCACCAAACAGTGACTCGTTGTGAATGCATCGGCTTTTCTTCGAGTGCGCGCGGGTTTTCTGAGCCCCAAATGCGGCAATTTTGCTTGTTAACATACCCGCCGAGATGGAAATGAGCTTCATCCGAAAAGATGATTTTTCGGTAAAAGTCTTCGTCTTATTCAAGTCGATCCCAAGCCCATCAAGCGAAGCGAAAACGCATTGGGTGGTCGGTTTGCTTCAGCTGCCGAACCAATTGGACTTTGTACGGCGTCATACTAAGGTCTCTACGCAAAATTCGTCTCAATGATGTCTCCGAAATGTCCAATTGTTGAGAACGACGGTGAACTGATGTTCCTGGTGATTCGCGAACACTCTCGGCCACAGCAGCAATTTTTTCGGGTGTACGCACGGTTTTTGGTCGGTCACGCGTTGGTTTGTCCATAAGCAACCCAGTTTCTCTTACTTTTTTCGCAAAGTAACGCACATACGCTTCATTCGGTGCTTTTCTTCTTCCCATTGCCGTACGTACTTTTCATACACATTCTGCAACATTACCATGGTTTTCAAAGTAATGTCGCAATATTTCCCAGCGTTCTTTGAGCGTATACACAACCATTTTCGTTCAGCGGAAGAATAAAACTAATTTTCTGTCAAATCAGATGACAGCTAAGTGTTACCATTCTTCAAATAATACCTAGTTCAAATCCGTAACGATAGATGGCGGGCCCTGTATATGCGCATATGTATATAAATTCACAAATTCAAATTTGCATATGCCTATTCTTCCTGTGTGTCTGGTAATGAATCTATTCTTTATGAAGGATTTTAATTTGGTTGAGCAACAAACATATAACATATACTCGTACATACACATAATACATATGTATGTATGTGAACTGTTCAGCGCTGTTCATAACAACAGCACAATGCTTGGACATTTTTTGCGATCTTTTTTCTGTGGCAAGTGCACGAGTTACATATACAAACAGTTACATTGATTTCAAAGCCAATGTACCTGATAAATTCGAAGAATTTTTAAATAAAATTGACAATAGCAGTAACCAAATATCAATTTCCGGCACATGTCGCAATTCATAAACTTTCCAGAGAATAAACAATTTTTTATTAAAACATAATCAGCAATTTTTAGCAAGTAAGCAAATATGTACACATATGAACCTTAAGTGAAATAATAAAATCTGTATATGTTGCACTTCCGCTCCCATACCGTAAATGCAATACTAAATAATATTAATTTATTATTTTTCGGTCGCAATTCTGAGAATTGCAACCATTTCAAAAAGTAACTTGAAGTGTATTAAGAAAATAATAAATTTTAACAAATATTGTCAAATTCGCATTTATTGCATTTCCGTTCCCATTACGAAAATGCAATGTTGAATTACCCTATAAAAACACAAATGTAAATAGTAGTAAGTCAATCTTGTTCCTCCCGTTCATCGGAGTAGTTGTTCAATTAAATAAATAAATGAAATAATCAGAAACAAATTTAGCTTTTTTTAACGCGAGTTAACGGCTAAAAACGTAAATGGCGCAGTCGGTAGGATCCTTTAAGAAGTAAAAAGGATCCAGTGATACGAAATACGGGCAGTGAAAAAAACAAAAAGTTTTATTAACACCCAAAATTAATCCTGCGAATCCGTAGCCAACTCAGGAGTTGACCGGACCCTCCAGGGTATAACTTAACATACGTTGACTAAAATAGAAAAAATAGTGCAGTGAACATTTATGCAACTTGAACATCACTAAAAAGAAAAAATAGTGCAGTGAACATTTATGCAACTTGAACACCACTAAAATAAAAACAAAAAAAAAAAATTGTTATAGTGCAGTGAATATTTACAATAGACACCACTATAATTTTTTCTAAAACTGTATTCCAAGAGACAACAATCCTTTGACAAACGGAGAAGAATGGAAGAACAGGCTCACATTGCATCCGTCAGCGTGGCCGAAGAATTGGCCAGAAAGGATCAACAATTAGAACGCTTACGCCAAGCATACTTAGACCTACAACAACAAACACACCAGTTACAGCAACAACAGCAAAACCTGGAACAACACCATATACAGGACAACAGCAGAAGAGACAACATTCTGAAAACCATAAATCACTTGCCAACTTTTACCGGTACAGGAGAAGTGACGGTAAACAGTTTCTTCAGCAGTATTAAGTATTTGCTATCAACTATACAAGATGAAAATATTAAGAAGGAAGCCACAAGAACAATATTTTACAAAATAATCCAGGGGCAGGCGAAAGATACCATCATAAACATCCCCAACCCGGACAACTGGCAACAGATCAAGGAGACGTTAAAACTGAGGTATAGGCCAAGGGTAGCACCACATCAACTATACAGAATGATAGCAAACTTAAAGGTGAATTCGGTGAGTGAGTTAGTAATTGAAGTACAAAACATTAAATATAAGTCAGATGCACTAACGGTATATTATCAGAATGATCACTATATTGATTTGTCGAATATAGATAGTTTACTTGTAAACACAATTAAAGAAATGACACAAGGGACTCTATTAAATAAAATCTACGAAGAACGAAACATTAATGACATATTAAAAATATTGACCAAAAGGAGATTTGAAAATACATGCATTAGGCCAGAATACAGGAAATTTAAGACTAATGACGACAGGATATTTAGGCAAAATCGACCTCAAAACAAGAATAACAATAACAACCAGGGACACTATCAACGAAATTATGTAGGACAAAGTTATTTTAGACAGAATACTGAACAGGCACGAAATAATAATAATAATAATAATTCAGGACGATTTAGAATTCAAAATAGTAGGGATAATAACCCATCAGGCAACTTCCAGCGCTTCGGGCAGGTAGGACACCCTAGGCCAAATTTCAACCAAAATAGATGGAATCAACCTAGGCAAAACCTAAACGAACCCATGGACGTTGATAATATAGAACGTTATGGTATACACAATATCCAGAGGGTCAGGCAGGTAGGACACCCTAGACCATGTTTCAGCCAAAATCGCTTGGAACAACCTATGCAAAACCTAAACGCACCCATGGAATCCAGAAATGATGTAATATACAAAACTATAAGTTAAATGAAGTAATAGAAAATTCTGAACTAAAAGAATGTAAATGCGACGGAGGTCAATTTAAACAAACCCCAAATAATCAAAACCATTTTTTTTGGGAACAACCTCAGACTACTTACCCCACATAAAGTTAACAATTAATAATAAAGAATATAATGCACTAATAGATACCGGTGCAAACATAAGTTTAATAGACAATGATATGAAAGAATTTAAGAAAATATTACTTACAAAACCAATTGAAATCAGAACAATAAATGGAAAGGATATAATAAGATATGAAGTGTTAACAGACGCACCTAAAGAATTTAACGTAAATGAAAATGCGAAAATCAGGTGGAAAGCGACAAAATTGAAAGGACGAAAATAAAAATTTATCATAGGCATTGATTTAATGAACTGCTTTAAAACAGTAATAAATCTAGAGGATGGTCACATATCCTTCAATAATAGAATAACAAATTTTACAGTAAACCTATATAAAAACATCCAAGTTTACACACTGGAAGGATCAGACTTTGACTGGGACAGAATTCAATTGAACCATTTGAATACAGAAGAATATAGAGAAGTAAAGGATATATTGAATAGATTCAAGAAATTATTTTTTAAGGAAGGCGACAAGCTGACCAGTACAATGGAAATTAAACACGAAATCAGAACAACAACGGATGCACAGATAAACGCTAAACTATATCGGTATCCACCACAACACGAAGTAGAGGTTAGACGACAAATTAAAGAAATGGAGGAGCAGGGAATAATTAGGAAGAGCTGCTCTCGATATGCGAGCCCATTATTAGTTGTACCAAAGAAGTTATATTAGATAATTAAGGAGAAAAAAAGTACAGGATAGTAGTGGATTATAGGAAATTAAATGAAATAACAATAGATGATAAATTTCCACTACCAAACATCGACTCAATTCTGGATAAACTAGGAAGAGCACAATACTTCACAACCTTAGATCTTGCTAAGGGATATCATCAAATTTTAATAGAAGAAAAAGACAGGGAAAAGACGGCTTTTGTTACACCCCACGGACTATATGAATTTATACGAATGCCGTTTGGGCTGAAAAATGCCCCAGCGACATTCCAACGACTTATGAACGAAACATTACGCGAATTCATTAACAGAACATGCGTTGTTTATCTGGACGACATCCTAATATTTAGTACTTCTCTTAAAGAACATGTAAAAGCAATAACAGATATTTTCAAAGTATTAGAGGACGCAAATTTAAAAATACAAATAGACAAGTGTAATTTTATGAAGAAGGAAACCGAATTTCTAGGTCATATTTTGACAAGTGAAGGACTAAAGCCCAATACAAATAAAATAAAAGTAATTCAAGAATTAGATATACCAAGAACAGAAAAACAGATCAAAAGCTTTCTGGGTCTTACAGGATACTATAGGAAGTTTGTAAAAGACTACGCCAAAGTGGCCCAACCGATGACAAAATATTTAAAAAAAGGCGTAAAAGTGAATACAAAAGACCCTACCTATGTCGAGGCATCTGAAAAGTTAAAACAACTGATTAGTTCTCATCCAATATTAAGGTATCCCAATTTTGATAGACAGTTCACATTAACTACGGATGCATCCAATTATGCAATTGGTGCTGTCCTTTCACAAGAAGGACATCCGATTTGCTTCGCATCCCGAACATTAAACAATCACGAACGAAATTATTCAGCAACAGATAAAGAATTTTTAGCAATTTTGTGGAGTGTAAATTACCTGAGACCATATTTGTATGGTAAGAAATTTAAAATTCTTACTGATCATCAACCCATTAAGTTTTTATGCACAAAATACAAAGGAAAGGATATATCGCCAAGACACCAACGATGGATACTCAAACTAGGAGAGTACGATTTCGAAGTAGACTATATAAAAGGTAGAGAGAACAAAGTAGCGGATTTTCTCAGTAGAATAGAAAAAAGTGAAGATAATATTTTGAAATATGAAGATGATGACAGTTCCAATAGCATAAACCTAATTTCGCTCGATGGGGAGGAAGACAACGTAAGCATGGCAACAGTACATTCAGCAGAGGAGAATTTAGGTGATCATTTTGCGATTAAGGAAGAGATAGTGAACAAGTATAGAACTCAGATCATACTTACAAATAATAAAACAGAAGAGTTTAGAGAGATACACGGAAAAAGGATAATTTTTATTGCAGAGTGTGATTTTGAACAACCGACCACAGCTATAACATAGTACAAGAAAAACTGATTAGTATGTATTCGAATGACAACAAACTTCAATTCACTAAGTGTACAAAAAGAGCACAAGACATTGAAACAGAGGTTGAAGCCATAAAACAAATCTCATTTTACCATGTTAGAGAAAGTTTACATTCCGGTATTTTAGAAACATACAATCAAATAAAAAATAAAATCTATTACCCTAAGTTACTGGAATTAGTTCACTTGGTTCTAAATCAATGTGAAATTTGTCAAGAAGTCAAGTACGATAGGAAACCCATAAAACAAAAATTAAGTTTCTCAGAAACACCAGTAAAGAAAAATGAAATTATACACATAGATACGTATGTCATGAAGGGAAACCATTTTTTAACAGTTATAGATAAATTCTCAAAGTTCGGAGCAGCGTACCACTTGAATGATAGAAATCATATTACCATTGTTGAACAGTTAGAAGAACATTTTGCTAAATTAGGGAAACCAAGGAAAATAATTGCAAATAACGAATTTAAGGCCGCGAGAATAAGAGAATTTTTGGATACTGAAAATGTAGAGCTTCATTTAACAAAACCTAATAGCCATACTGGCAATGCCGATATTGAAAGGTTTCACAACACTATCGCAGAAAAGTTTAGAATTTTATATAAATTAGAAAAAGGTTTATCAATTAAACACTTAATACAGAAAGCCATACAAAATTACAATGATAGATTCCATTCAACAATAAAATGTACACCAAACGCAGTACATGACAATAAAATAGATCCAGAAATAATAAAAAGCAATTTAGAAGCAAAGAAGCATAAAATTATAAGCAATTTAAATAAAGCCAGGGAAGACTATAAAGAAGAAAGAACAGAAGGATTCATAAAGAACTATAAAGCGGTTAGGCATAAAGAACAACCAAAGTATAGGAAGGAAAAATTAGAAAACATTCATTCTAACAACATTAAAAGACCATTAAAATTTGCAGATACTAACTATGATATTAGTACTGACATGGATAGGACATAGTGACACCACGATAATTTTAACGGAATTAACAGACCAAACAGGATTTGTTGACATACAAATAAGAGGCCAAGGCATAGTTAAGGACAGTGATATAGTACTCCATATAATTGACGTTAAGCAAATAGAAAATATTATTAATGAAATGACAGAAAATATTATACAAGTAAAGACAATTAACAAAAATGTATTACAAACAGAATTATTAGAAGCGAGAAATAAGTTAATGACATTAATACCAATAGAAAAAAGACATAAGAGAGGACTTGTAAACGCAATAGGTACTGTAGCAAAATGGACATTTGGCAAAATGGACGATGACGACAGACAGACAATTCAAAAACATTTAACACAAACGGACGAAATGTTGAATCAACAAATACACATAAATGAACATTTTAATTTGGCAATAAAACAAATAAGAAATATTTGCACTGATGATAGGAAAGAAATTGAAAAAGGACTTAATAGTATAAATAAATTCATAGACGAAGAAAATCAACAACATATGTACTTACAACAGATGACAAAAATTCAGTTAATAAAAAGTAAAATAGAACAAATCCAAGACAATGTAGTCGCAGCCAAATATGGTCTAGTTCACCCAAATATTCTAACAAATCAGGAAATTACCAATTATAACATTGATTTCAATAAATTAAAATATTTACAGCTAGGAATAGCAACTTTTAATAATACCTATTTAATATTAAGCATTAAAATTCCAAAATCATTCATACAAATAAAAATAAGAAAAATTGTACCACTACCAAATAAGAATCAGAAAGAAATAGAAGCAGAAATAGAGGAAGTTTTTACTTATAAAGATAAAATTATGAAATTTGAAGAAAATAAACATTTCAGACAACTAAAACCCAGCACTCATTGTATAATAACGAAAAATTGTAAATTAATATCAAGTTAAGAATTAGAAATTATAGCACTGGACGAAAAAACAGTCCTAGTTAAAAATGCATTCAATTTATTTGTAAATAACACATGTAACATAAATGACACTGTTTTGAACGGAAATTACGCAATCCAATTTAACAATTGTTCAATAAAAATTAATGATTATTATTACTCTAATTGGATTGAAAGATTCGAAGGAAACATTATGAGATTGCAATATGACAATATAAGGAATTTTACAGAAAAACTTACATTCGAACAAATAGATGAAGAGAATAAAATAAATTTCAAAAATATATTGTATCTATTTTGAAAATCCATAACAAAATCATATACGGGTGTAACTTACTTCTAATTTTAACAATAATATTAATAATTGTCATTTGGAGAACAAAACTAAAATATATTAAAATAAATCTAAATAAAAGAATTCAGGAAAATTCTAATCTAAAGGGGGGAGAAGTTACATATACAAACAGTTACATTGATTTCAAAGCCAATGTACCTGATAAATTCGAAGAATTTTTAAATAAAATTGACAATAGCAGTAACCAAATATCAATTTCCGGCACATGTCGCAATTCATAAACTTTCCAGAGAATAAAAAATTTTTTATTAAAACATAATCAGCAATTTTTAGCAAGTAAGCAAATATGTACACATATGAACCTTAAGTGAAATAATAAAATCTGTATATGTTACACTTCCGCTCCCATACCGTAAATGCAATACTAAATAATATTAATTTATTATTTTTCGGTCGCAATTCTGAGAATTGCAACCATTTCAAAACGTAACTTGAAGTGTATTAAGAAAATAATAAATTTTAACAAATATTGTCAAATTCGCATTTATTGCATTTCCGTTCCCATTACGAAAATGCAATGTTGAATTACCCTATAAAAACACAAATGTAAATAGTAGTAAGTCAGTCTTTTTCCTCCCGTTCATCGGAGTAGTTGTTCAATTAAATAAATAAATGAAATAATCAGAAACAAATTTAGTTTTTTTTAAAGCGAGTTAACGGCTAAAAACGTAAACACGCGGCCGTATATGTACATATAAATTCAGAAATTTATATTTGCATATGCCATCTTCCTGTGTGCCTGGTAATGAAGCGTTTTCTATAAAGAATTTATTGATTGATTTTCAATTGGCGCGGGTCGATTTTGGCGCCCTGTGGCAGCCATTTTGTTTTGGTGACATCTGTGAAATCTTTTGTTTATTATTCAGTTGTTTATGCCAAATCATCATGGCAAGTTACACAATTGAACAGCATGTTCAAATGATAAAACTTTATTATCAAAATGACTGTTCATTAACGCAAACGTTTTTCAATTGGCGCGGGTCGATTTTGGCGCCCTGTGGCAGCCATTTTGTTTTGGTGACATCTGTCAAATCTTTTGTTTATTATTCAGTTGTTTATGTCAAATCATCATGGCAAGTTACACGATTGAACAGCACGTTCAAATGATAAACGTTGCGCGCATTGCGCCCATTTTTCGGTAGACGTGGTGGCCCTTCCAATTTCTTATGGCCCATATTGAACCATATGGACGACATGTCGTTCCAGCAGGACGGCGCTACGTGCCACACAGCAAACGCCCTTTTATTCCATTTCAACATCTACCCGCCCTTATTGAAAAACCCATATATGTACGTATGTACATAGGCTTGCATACGCTCCTGCAAATATGCAGATGCATACGCAGAAGAGAATTGTTTTAGCATATGTTAGGCAGGAATTCGAACATTCGGATATTTACTCCCTAATTATTGCATGAAATATGATGCGATGCTCGTGAGGTAGGTCATGGCTGCTTCAGTGCATACATATGCGTGCAACACTATATTTATTAAAGATGCAATTGAACTTAGTCCCATATATGCAAATACGTTTTTTTGAAGTGTTCTTTTATTTATTTTAAATTTCAAAGTTTTATACCATCTATAAAATGCATACATATATTATTTCCAGTAATATATGTAAATTGAAAAAAATTTCGTTTGGCAAAGGAACAAAAAATACATATTCAAAAGTACATAAATATGATAAGGCAATGCGTCGTGAGATAGGTCATTGTTGTTTATCAAGGGAACATTAAAATGCACATGCGAATCCCTTGCAAAATGCCGTCGGCGTTCGTCAATTTGATTTCATACAGAAACTAAAAACTGAGCGGAGCCAATGTACTTGTACATACATAATTCACTGTAATCAGCTCTGTTAAGAACTTCCCCGCTGTCGAGTTGAGCGAGGTGAAAAAGTCTTCGCGGTTTCACTTAATTTTTGACAATTCACACTATTCGTAGCTCGGGAGAATTCTCTATACATAAACGTTCTCTGAATTATGTGCCGTCGTTGTTCGGTGTGTTATATACTTCATATGTTACGCGCCGCAACTACCGTTATTTGGCGTGCTATATACTTCACGCGCTTCGCGACGCAACTACTGTTATTTGGCGTGTTATTTACTTCACGCACTCCGCGCCGCAACTACTGTTCTTTTTATGGTGACAACTTCAAGGGCACGTTTTGTACCTCGTACCTAGGATATTCTTATGACTTTCTTCTGCTTAGAAATCACATACGCCAATCAGTTGCCACACACAACAGTTTATTTAGGTACTTTTGTTCATTTACCGCATACAAATTTGCTCAGATTATGCACTTGTTTTGTACAGTTTGCAGCAAAAATAGTGGAAATCACACGAGTTTATTTACATATTTATTTATTATTCGAGTTGTTTGGGACGAGCATATGTAACATAATATAAAACGTTGATAGTTAATTTAAGTTTTAATTGTTTGCAGATATTTATTGTAAAATAATATTGTATTCAGAAATTAATTGTAAAAATAATAACGCGACTTCTCAACTGTGCGGCTGCTTGACAACTTTTGATGTGTTGTACTACTACAAGCATTGCCAGCTTAGACAACCACTGTTACATGGATGTGTATATATAAATGGCGTTTACATCCTTTTTAGGTGTTTGGCCGAGCTTCTTCTCCTATTTGTGGTGTGCGTTTCCACAAATGGAGAGACCTACAGTTTTAAGCCGATTCCTAGCGGATTCCATGGCAGAAATATACTCGGAGGCTTGCCGTTGTGTACCAAGGGGTAATCGCTACTAGAACAAACTTTTTCTTCATTTCGTGTAAGAGACCTACCGGTCTCTAAGACTAGCGCTACAGTTACCTTTGCTGACGATACATGCATTTTAGCAATTGGGGACAATGAAACACAGTCCACTCGTAGACTTCAGGGAGTGCCCTTGTATTAAGTGCCCTACGCATTTCAGCTCTGCAGACGAGTGACCAACCACTTCCGAGCATACTCGTGGGACCAAAATGTGAACGACAAAAAAGACACAAAAAAGAAAGAACAAACCAATTTAGTGCACGACACTGCAATGACAACGGGCAAAAGAAAACTGAAATACCGGACTCCCGGAAATATTGCCTTCCACTCGAAGAAAGACAGACTTTTGGCCTCAAGTCAAGAGTCTTGAACTAGCGTTCAGGAGCGGGCCAAACATTGCACGCCGGAATAGCAAGCAGATTGAAAGCTACTAAGAGCAGTGCACCTGAAGTATTGTAGTTGTAGCCTCTACCTCCAAAGCAGTATTGCAGGCGATCTCTGGCGCAGTCGCCCCTAGAGGACCCCAGAATAAGAAGAAATCCATGGTCATGATCATGAAGCAACGGTACCAGAAGGCTGTCTACATTTTGGAGCGAATAGCCAAGAACGCAGCAGCCGGCACCGTGCATGAATGCGACCAATTTTACAAGCAGAGGTACGAGACGGTGATCGAGGAGAACAAGAAGTTTTCGGAACGTACACCCGCACCAACTACTAACGCAGGCAGTCAAGCTCAAAAAAGGAATCGTTCTCAGAACGAAAGCGGTAATGCCTATCTCAAAAAGCCTAAAAAGGGGAATGAGCAACAAGGCGAAGCCCCGGCAGAATCTAGGCACTTCAGCGAGGCCGCAAGAGAAAGTGTACAGGTAGCGATCATAAATTGGAATACGAAAACACCGCAGTCAGTTCGTATCGAACCGTAACGAACTACGTACTTGACAATCCCGAAGGTTCTCACCCGGAGCTTGATTCTCGGAAACCCTTAGTGGTTATAAGGTAATCAAATGCGCAGATCAATTCTCCCTTGCTAAGCTAAGTGGCACGGTATTGGGCTTGAAGCTCAAACTGATTTCGGCGAGTGAGATCCCGGAAAAACCCAGAGCTCACATTTAAACGAACCAGGCGAAAAAACGCTTCGGTAGAGGAAGCCTAGAAAATCTCTCGTCTACTTCTATTGGCCATCAGTGAAGAATCACTGGGAGAGATGTCCAAATCGGACGATAAAATCCGCTTTGGCATCTGAATGACTAAAATGAAGATATTCAGAGACGATGCAAGCCGAGAGAAAGACGCGGGTTAGCTCCTGATGGACGTGAATATCACCGATGACAACAAGGATGTTGGGATTCATGCAGATTAACCAGAAACATTCAAATGCAGCCACTTGCAGTCTAGATTTCCTTCTAAGCGAAGAGAATATACATATTAGTCTAATACAAGAGCCATGGATAAATCATGGCAAAATCATGGGGCCAATTTTTTTCTATAGAAAAGAACCGGGTAATCCCAGATCATGCATTCTTATCAAGGAAGGTATAAATACTTACCTATGTTCTAGTTACAGCACATCAGATATCACGGTAGTAAAGAGAGAAGAAGCCGGGTTCGTGTTTTGGTTCCGCTATACATGCCACACGACAGAGAAGCACGGCCGGAGGAATTGAAACAGGCTGCTAAGCAGAACCAACAAGACATTTGCATCATTCAGTGTGAAGCGAATACGAGGCATACTCTGTGTAATAGTAGCGAAACAAACGACAGGGGTGAGTCACTACTTAAATTTTTTCTAAATATTAAGCTCAGTATATGTAAAAGAGGTAACTAGCCGAATTTCATGTTGACAGAAAACAATAGAGCGTTCGTGGAGAATTGGATGGTATCAGGTAGGATATTAATGCCTGTTCACTGTTTTATACTATTCAACTTCTAAGGCAGATCCTACACTTCCTCCATGTTTACAAATCCGAGAAGAACAAACCGGGATGAATTCGGTAGAATCTCGAATCGTAAACTAGAAGGTTGTTAACCTGAGGAGGGGATACAGTCCATGGCCGATTTTGATTGGAAAGTAAACTTGTTGGAGGGGGCCCTGAATAAGGCCTTCAAGAAACCCACACCAATCAGTGGCGTCAAGAACAAATCTCCACCTTGGTGAAACGGTGAATTGAGAAAGCTTAGAGACAAATTAAAGTCAGTTTTTAACGGATGCTATGTGACCGGTGTTCGTCAGCCGTACCATGAGGAACGGAAAAAATACAATAAAGCACTAAAGAAAGCCAAAGCTGAGTCTTGGCAATTTTATTGCACTTCAATAGAAAATTCTAGAGAATCCGCAAGGCTGAGTAAGATATTGTCCAAAGAGCACTCCAGCTCTACCTTCATCAGAAGTGAAGCTGGGGTGTGGACAAGCACTGTCAGAAAATCATTAGAAACGTAAGCTAAATGCCACAATCCTGGGTGTAATCCTTATGACATCTCAAGAACCTGGACTGTCCAGCGGTACTCAGAAGGCGAGATAGGTGCAAGGTACTAGATACAGAGAAGATTGCATTTTCTATAAACAGTTTCGAACCATATAAATCACCTGATCCAGATGGCATCATGACAATTATGCTTCAAAAGATTCAGAGGCACATGAAGATCCGGCTCATAAGCATTTTCAAAACATGCCCAAAACTAGAAAGAATCTTAGATATATACACTCGATCTTTAGCGGTCCCCCTTTGCTGTAACTTTCGGAGACAATGACTACGTGAGAAACTGGATTCGACCTTGGTGGTACTGCCGTAATTCCATATAAGCTATGGAACAATAAACCCCAGAATGTGCAAACATTTTTAAAAAGCCTTAAAATATAGCAGGCTTTGCGCGATAGATCTATTTTGGTCGCAGTGCGCAGTAGCCTAATAATAATAAGAATTGTGTTTCAAAACAGAATTATTCTAGCATCAAGCGGAGATGCCACATTCACCCAATTTGTGAATAGGGGTACTCCATGGGGTCTTCTCCCCAATTTTATGGGTCCTATCGTTGAACAAAATTTTACTGCAATTCAACAGAGGGGGAGTGAAAGTAGTCGCGTACGCAGATGACGTCGTGATCTTAAAAACGGGCCTATTTACTTCCACTATTTGTGAAATGCTAGAAGGAACTCTAGGAAAGCTAAGTAATTGGGCTACAAACAGTGGTCTTATGGTTAACCCGTCAAAACCCAGTAAATGTTTTTTACAAATTCAAGCAAGATTTCACGATTTAGACTACCGTCAATCAATGAGGTAGAAATTACGCTTTTAGACAGAGCGACGTATCTAGGAGTAGTGCTAGATCCAGAACTGGACTGGAGGTCCCAATGTAGAGAAAAGAGTAGAAAAAGCATTTGTTCCTTAAAAAAGAAACTGTGGTTTAAAGCCTAAATTCGCACTCTGGAAGTACACTGCCATAGTAGGACCGATTTTGAAATACGGAGCATTAGTATGCTAGTAGTAGTAGTAAACAAACAGTAAAACGTTAAACAGTTAAATAGCAGCCTGCGCAGGAAAAACTGGAATTATGAAATCGTGTCCTGCAGAGGTACTGAACGTTATACTCAACCTGTTACCAATAGATTTGCAACTACGACTAATAGCAGTAAATACCGCCTTCAGAATTAAAGAGGGTGGTTGTGGGCATCCTTGGGTGTTTGGTCATAGTACTATTTTTGATAGTCGAAAGCTAAACGGAAATCATTAAGACTACATTGCCGCTACACTGGACTTCTTCTTCTTCTTCTTAATTGGCGCAATAACCGCTTACGCGATTTTGGTCAAGTTTAACAAAGTGCGCCAGTCGTTTCTTTCTCGTGCTAACCAGCGCCAGTTGGTCTCATCAATTGAAGCCAAGTCCTTCTTCACCTGATCTTTCCAACGCAGAGGAGGCCTTACTCTTCCTCTACAACCACCAGCTGCTACCGCATCGAATACTTTTAGAGCCAGAGCGTTTGTATCCATTCGGACAACATGACCCAGCCAACGTAGCCGCTGGATCTTTATTCGCTGCGCTATGTCTATGTCGTCGTAAAGCTCATACAGCTCATCGTTCCATCGCCTGCGATATTCGTCGTTCCCAACGTGCAAAGTTCCAAACATCTTGCGCAGAATCTTTCTCTCAAACACTCCAAGCGTCGCTTCATCGGATGTTGTCATCGTCCACGCTTCTGCGCCATACGTTAGGACGAGCATGATGAGAGTCTTGTAGAGTGTAAGTTTTGTTCGTCGAGAGAGGACTTTACTACTCAATTGCCTACTTAGTCCAAAGTAGCACTAGTTGGCAAGAGAGACTTCAGACTAGACCCTAGACTTCAGACTGGAATTTAAGGTAATGTTTCCCACATGAAAGGAATGGGAGTTAAATTTGGTAATCAAGGAAGACACCACCGTACTTTACACCGATGGATCCAAGATGGATTGCGGCATCGGCGGTGGTATATATTCGAAAGACCTCGAAACTTCTAAGTGATTTCGTCCGGCGAATTGAAATAGCATCTTTTAAGCAGAAGTTCTCAGGATAAGAAAGCTTGCAGGATAATCAGGAATCATCTACAACAACTATTTTTACGAATAGTCAAGCAGCCTTCTTAGCTATAAAGTCACCAACAAGCAGTTAAAAAATTGTCAAACAATGCAAAGAAGATTTAAAAGCTTTAGCACACATGACAGACATCACTCTCATCTGGGTACCTGGCCATAGGAACATAGAAGGAAATGAGAAAGCAGATGGACAGGACAGGTGGCTTCCTCTAGGGTATCCGATTTGGTAGCAGTGGGCTGCCCCTGAAGCCTCTATAAAATTGAGACCTTTTTGTAATTCCAGAAACAGGCTGTTGACAGATGGACTAACACCGATACCTGCAAAACAGCGAAGGAAACGTGATGACAGTACAACAAATTGTGAACTGACGAGCTGATACGATAGCAAAAAACATACATCTTTAGGATTACTTCAACAATGACCTATCGGAGACCATGCTAGGAGGATATAACGATAGATGTAGAAGCTGCAATCAAAAAGATTTTAGGGAGGCAGTCTTCCACTATCTGTGTGAGTACCCAAATATGGGTATTCTCAATGAAAGGGGAAATACTCAATAAATATTACAGATTTATAGTCAAATCAAGATGGTTTGACTCAATAAAGGCAGCGGTTCTACTAGTGGTGTACCAAAATCCTCCTTTTGTGCTAATTGAGTGTGGGGCGTATCACCCCGACAGCCCCTCAACCAACCAACCAACCAAGGCGGCTTTCACCCTGGACGATCAACAACAGACCAAATATTTATGCTAAATCAAAATCTGGAACAATGCTATGAATGCAACTTAAACGTGCACATCCTATTAGTCGATTTCTAGCAAGCTGTCGACAGTGTTCTCCGAGAAAAGCTTGTCGACTTGGGTGTCAGCGCTGACTAACACTACTGGAAAAGTAGTTGAACAGCAAACAGTGTCAAAGGCCGTTGAGATTTCCTGTGGCGTAAAACAAGGGAACTCGCTTTTAACATCCGCCTTTAAAATCCTTCTTAACTATACGGTAAGAAATGAAGACAAGTTTGGTAGTCACTCAGGAATAACAATCGCCTCTGCGACGATATGGCAATAGTGGCAAGATATCCATTTGAAACTTTGCAGCATTGAAGGTCATGCAAAAGCAGTAGGCCTTAGAATAAACGAAAGCAAAATTAATATCTGAAGACCTCGCGCAGCGAAATCGGGATATTTACTTTGAGACAGTTCAACACTTCAAATATTTGGGAGTGGTAATAAAAAATGACAACAGCAAGCAAAGCATATTATGGCAACACTAAATTCCTCAAGCCTAAACTGCTAACAATAGAATGTAAACTCCGTATCTACCAGTCAGTAATGCTGCCGGTGCTGTCATACGGCTGCGAGTGCTGGACAATGACAAACAAAAACGAAAGGAGCTTATGAGTGTTCGATCGAAAAGTGCTCCGAACAGTGTTTGAATACGCTACAACGATGAGTTGCTAAACTTATACTGGGGAGAAGATGTCATTAAACACATTAAATCCAAAAGCTTTCGTTGGTTAGAACACACTGTGCGCATGGAGGACAGCCGCCCTCAAAACTCCTTTTTAACAAAAAGGTCTCTAACGACCCGGCCCGAGACACACACTTCTCAGCAACAAACCGGTAAAGCATAATAACAACTAAAAATGTTGAAAGATTAGCACTTTTGGTCCATATATTGTAAATCACCGCGACCAGATGGCATTTACCCGCCAGAGTTACTGCAATCACGGGTTATAATCTCTCCGTTCATTACTGTCATTGTTAGAAGCTGCTTGAGTAGGGAGAGCTAATTACAATAATTTGTAGGAAGATAAGAGTCTCCTTGAAAATTAAAGCAGGCAGGTTCTCACGCACGAATCCTAAATACTTTAGACCTATCAGTCTTACGTCTCTTCTCCTCGATGAGTATCTACACCTCGTAGTCGTACCAATCAGCAGGTTCTCCCCGGCACAGCGCGCCAACATAAAAAGTGAATCTACAGAAACTGCTGTACACTCACTTGTCGCGATCGTGAAAAAGAGCCTGGCAGAAAAAGAGGATATTCTGGGTTCTAATATAGCTACGCTCAGTAACTGGGCAGAGAGTAGGGGACTCGAAATAAACATTGATAAAACTGAACTAATTCTCCTTACAAGGATATAAAAACTGTCTTCAGTCTAGCCGCTTAAATTTTCAAGGGTGGGGAGATTCCTTTGAAGGAGAATGGTAAATACTTAGAACTCATATTAGACAGGAAACTTACGAGGAAATCTAATATTGAGAACAGGTTTCAAAAGGTCAACATTGCATTGAACACATGCAAAACAGCGGTCGGAATCAAATGGGAAATAACACCTCGTATTACACATAGACGTAACACCTCGGTAGTTCGGCCTATTTTGTTCTATGGAATACATGTGTGGTGGCCATCAACTCAAAAGGCAACCCATACGAAACTGCATTTTTATGCATCACCGGCGCTTTAAATAGATACTACCCCAAAAAAGTGCGCGGGGCGCTCGTCAACTAGCCTGCTTTAAATCTTATAGGCAAACACCTGGCCGCCGCTTCAGCGCTTAGACTTAATAGTATTGCGCTATACTACATATATACTACTCATAGTATAATTATAATCAATCTACTCCTCTTTCACAAAACCCACCTTCGACAGGCTCTCCAAGATTAATATCCCGCGAGGAAGAGAGTAGAAAACTCAAAGACTATGCAGAAGAGCGGAAATAAATTTTTACTTGGATGAATTTAAGCTAGAAAATAAGGTAGGCTACGAAGTTTTTTTCAAAAGAATTAGGTTTAGAATTATCTACAAAGCTGCAAAGTCAACCTTTAGATCTGCATTCGAATCCACAAATGTAGTAGCACAATCTCTGTATATGTGAGAGCAGTATACTCTCTGAGAGAAAAAGCGCCTAAGCGGAGCTAGGAATTCATCTGTGCTCAGGTCGCTGACGAGTTCTAAGTGAACAGCTCGGATAACAAAACATATAAATAGTGGAACAATAACCTATACCTACACAAGAATGAAAGAAAGAAGATTGTGCTCATCAGAGAGTACGTGACGTCACGATTTTCCAAGTTGTGCAGTATTGCCAACCATTTGATCTTCGCAACAAATTTAGTGCTTTTTTATACCGAAAATGCGAAAATTTTGAAGTTTCGTGTTTGTTCCTTTTTTTAATTTAAAGCTACCGAAATTTTAAGTAAAAAAGAATGTATTATTATACAAAAGAAGGTTAAAAAAGGCCACTCTGAGAAGATTTTAGTGCTAATGAAAATTAGTTGGTTCTTATAAAGCTTGATATTTTGAAAGTGTGAATTTAATTTTTTGCTACTTTTAAGGTTATGCAAGAATATTAAATGTCCCTCTCTCAACTCTTCTTAAGATTGAAAACCTTTTTACACATTTTAAAAGGCGTTTCAATTTACTGAATGCGGACTAAAATAAAACTAAATAGAACCATTTTTATATCCAGAGCTAGGCAACACCTCAGCAGCGAGAGAGAGATTTGACTGCCGAAAGCAGAAGAACACCAACAACAGTAAAGCTAAATAAAACTGAGTGAATTATTTAACTAATTATTAAAAAATGTATACAGTAGGTTCTGTTTTTATGCGGCTTTTTTTATGCGGCTTTGAAATAGTGCGGTTTTTTTTTAATTAAAAAATGCATTTCGACCTATCGGGAATTGTACATACAAACAAGATTCTAAACCAGCTAAGCAAAAACTCATCACAGATTACATCAGAAATGCTAACCCTACAAGTATGGAGCCGCCTGCATAACCATCTAGATCAGACGTGTACATTTCCTCAAGTGACGAAAGTGATTTTACGCCAAATCCTAAACGAATGCGCAACATGTGGGTATTGTCTGATTATATTTCTGACGTAAATTTATTTTTCGATTCTGACGTTTCTTAAATAAAGATATAATTTTCAAAAATACAATATTTTGTTTGTGCGATTTTATTTAATTATTTCAGGTTCATGCGGTCTATGGAACGTATCTTTAGTAATAATATGGGACTAGTGCTCTTTTTTATGCGATTTTATTACATTATTTTAGATTAATGCGGTCCTTAGCACTTTTGAAACGTATCTATAGTTTTACTATAGAACTGGTAGCTTTTTTTATGCTGTTTTTTTTTTATGCTGTTTCTTGCGGAACGTATCTACCGCATAAAAACAGAATCTACTGTATTTTACAAAATTATAAACATTACATTTTAATTAGAAGAGGCTAGAAACATGTCATGATGAAAGAACTAAAACTCCGAGACTAAATAACAAAAAAATTGCTAAATCAAGTTACGAAAATGGTAATCTGGCCATACTGAGGCTAAAATCACGTAACTCGTTGTCAAATTCGCTGAGAGCAAGGTAACAGGACCACGATAGGTGCCATCTCATTATTCTTTCCATCATGATACCTAGAGTCACCGACTAGCTCTCTTGCCGTACGATTGTGCGCATCAAGTGATTACCGAAGTTAAGTAAACTCAGCGAGCATTTGTGCTATTTCCACGTGCTTTTTTGATAATTCCATTTTTTCCTGGTTTGTAAAATATTTAAAAGAATATATGGGTAAAAGCCCCACGATTCCTTCGTGGAATCGATTTAGCATAGTTACCGATGGTATGCTAATTTTCCCGAAGCCAATACGTAAAAAGGTGAATAAAGAAGCATATTTTCCACCACTATCAGACGTGACTCAAAATCATAATTGCAATGATCCAAAATTCATTATAATTAAATCTGCCGATGTGTCGCACTCCTTACCAAAATACAGCGTATTTGCTAAAAAGAAGGCTATTGATGGCATTAGTACCGAATACTTATCAGTAAGCTTACTACGCGATGACAGCCTGCTGATTCTAACAAAATCTCTCAAGGTTGCTGAGAAATTTATAAAATGCAAAAACTTTGGCCGCCTATGTCCCGTCTCTGTTACTCTTCACGAAGCCCTTAACACTTGTTAAGGTACAATTTTCAACAACAATTTGGCAAATACGGATGAAAAAGAAATTCTGGACGCTTTAAATTCAAAAGGAGTTGTGGGTTTATTCAAATTTACTAAAACTATTAATAATGTAAAGTTCCTACAGGCAGAATAGTCCTATCGTTGAACTTGTACAGTTCCCCTCACTATTGACATAGCATGGTACTCAGTGAGACTTGAGGAATACTCTTAGGGACTCCCATGAGATGCCACTCATGCCAACTACTAAGTCACTCTATAAAAAGATGCAATAATAGCACCACATGGGAAATTTGTAACTTTCCGCCCGACTCCACACTGCCATGTCAACGCTCAATGTGTGTTAACTGTTTTGGGCCTCCCTCCGCCTCTGCCAGAGACTGTCCAAAATACTTACAAGAGAAAGAGGTATTAAAAATAAAGACTAAGAACAAATGCACTTATGCTGAAGCAAGACGCTTATACGAACTTCAAAGCCTCATGAACCTAAGCCAAACACAATCTTACTGTACAGTTCTAAGCTCAACACAAGTTTCCCACTACAATATCGCTCACAACTCTATTAACCATACATCTTCAAACGGCACTTCAGTCGCCATTCAACCACCCTGCACCACTAACCAATCCGTCACATCTACTAACACATCATCTTTTCCTGGTTTCGGAATAAATACTACTCTTACGCGTCGCCATTGGGATGGTATATAACCAAATGCAAGACAGGCTGTGAAGATCCTTTTCAGGGCCTCAATCAGCCTGTCTCCTCCTTAAGCATTGCAGGATATATTCCGTCAGGTCCAGGGGACTTAAAGTTCTCAAAGGAAGATAAGGAAAACCTTATCGATTCCCTTGTCACTATCCGACTAGCAATATACCAGCTGTACCTAGAGGTTCCACCGTTGCTACCGTTATTATTCATGCCACTCTCAACTTCAGAGAGAGTTCTACTACCCGGAAAATGGGTTTCGGGTAGAGCATTAAACGTTTCCAGCCTTACTGAGCGGTCTAAATGAAGGACCTTACAAAGTCTCGCTGTTTCCCTCATTTCTTCGACGTTACTGCAGAAATTTCTATAGGATTGAAGTTTGGCTTGCCGTACTTTTTTCTTATATTCTCTCTGTGTAAGTCGATGATTAGCCCAGTCCTCTTCTGTTTTGGTCTTCAAGGCCTTATTAAGAAGTTTCCTGGACCGTACACGAAGCGTCGACAGTTCAGGGTTCCACCAAGGAACCGCTTTCCCCTGTCTGCTTTGCCTGAGTGGACACAGTTCCTCAAAGCAATTGATTAAAGTACCTTCTAATTTCTTAGTAGGATCTTCAATCATTTCTGCTGATTTGAGTTTTTTCAGATTTGGTAATCGCTCTGTTACAAGCTCACCATACCTGACCTAGTCCCCATTTCGAGGATTCCTACCGGAAGGTATTGATATTGTCCTCTTCCAGAACTCGTCATCGGTTGATTTGATTTCCAACTGACCTATTGGTAAGTGTTAAATCAATCACCTCTTGTCTCCTTCTGGTCACAAAAGTTGGTTTGTTACCAGTGTTTTGAATGACCAAATCGGATGACAGGATAAAATCCAGTAACATGAGACCTCTGGGGTTGCATTTGAATTGCATTGAATTTGCATCACAGCCCACTATTAGCCCCAGATTATTGGATTCTGCGTACTTGACCACTTCTCTTAGCTCCCTCGCAGGAGGTGGCTGTAAAGAGTCGTAGGGTAGGTAGGCCGAAACTATGATAGCTTCGACACTGTTCCCACTTTTCAAGTACTTTATTTTTGCAGCAACGATATCTCCGGAGCATAGCTCTTTTAACATCGTGTTTTCGATCAACCTCGGCATGATAATACATGCTCGCGGTCTCACATTCCCTTCACAATGAAGTATTTGTCCCCACGATATAGCACTTAGACCACAGATACGCTTGTGACATACCCATGGTTCTTGTATAAGTATTATGTGTGGGTTTGTTTGCAGTTTTGCATGCCTATGGCACAAGAGAGCCGTAGACGCTTTGCTATGCTGCAGATTTATCTGTGTAAATATTACTTCAGTCATGAGACTGATTATATTTACGCTTTGTCCTCCACCTTATCCTGGACACGGAAGTGGATCCGCCCCAGATGTAGGTGAGGACGGCACCCGTACTTCGACTTAAGAACCTTGAGGGACTCAAGATCGATACCCAGTACCAGGTGGGAACCCGCCTCCGAAGTGGTAGCGGATTTCTGCCTGATGCAGAGTATAATCTCCAGAGAGTCGTGTCAAGATCCTTATTCTGAACAGGGATGCGTTTGAGGAGTTCTGCTGAATTACAGGAAGGACCCGGAATCCAGACACTCGCTCGTACCAGCCTTTCTTTGCTACTCTCAACAAGAATAAACTAGCTGTTTTCGCAGGCTGGAATCTTTGCTATCGCTTTTTCTAGCCATTCTCGGTAAAAAGCATTGGAACAGTGCACCTTTACGATGCCGTCCACCACGCTTTTCCCCTCGAAAGTCGGCGCGTCTTTCGACTCACCGATAGCTTTGCAAAGATAGCTGTCAAGATAGTCTTGTTGCCCTTTGGACAGTAGACCATCTTGTTTGTCGGTATGTATCTCCACCGTCATTGCCTTTGCTGCCATTCTCGTGAATGATTCGCCAGACGTTGACGGAAGAGTGTCATTCGACATTTGAGGTCTCTTAGCCTCTGCCTTGTCAGGCAAAGGTTTGTCTGCCTTGGACTGGGTCGAGGATGCAGGCATTTCCGAATTCCGTCTCCCGACTTTCCTCTTCTTTGCCTTTCTCCTCTTCCCGGTCGTTGGCACAGACCCCGTTTCGTTTCCGGAAGAGCGCAGCGCTACAGAGGAATCCTCTGTTCTGCCACGCTTTCCCGTTTCCGTTACAAGTGTCGAAGTTGACGGAGCTTGAGTCCTTGCCTTAGCTAGTGCTTCGGCTTGCTTCGCCTTCTGTCTTCTTCGTTTGATCTGCATTGCAGTTAGACCAACACCTGCGTTCGACTCTCCAATAACTTCGGTCTTTTTACCAGTACTTACCTGATTCACACCATTTTTAACCGTTGTCAAAGATTTACTCGGTACCAGAGATCCGTCTGAGTCTACTGAGAGATTGTCCGCCATCTCCACATCCTCCACAACTTGTTCAGTTGCTTCAGATCGTTTCGACGACGGTATATCGCTCACACTCACTCGACTCTCCATTGGCGTAGCCAATGTGCCATGTTTCACCACTAGTAGTGCGCTTCCTCTGGAACCCTGGGTGTCAGTTCCGGTCATAGGGGAATGTGGGGTTCGGGCCTGCACATCCGATGCCCGAGCCGTCGATTGCTCGACGGGAGGATTTCCCGAAAGTGGGTTACCTCGTGCAGAGAGATCCTTTGTTAACCTCCACATTGCGATGAAATGCATTTTATACCTCCTGCCAGGTTGTCGGTACGGTACTCTCCACATAGTACTTGGGTGGCCACCAATTCCGCCGTTCCGCGGATGAGTGGATACTCAATTCCTGTATGGAGCTGCCCTCTTAGTTCGTGGTAAGTTAATCTCCATAGCATGGGGTTAACTCACCACTTAAGCCTCATCCCCGCGGCAAGGAGACCGACATGACAAGGTTACTACACCTTAATTAAAATTACTACACCTTACAATTCTTACAACACCGCAAACATTGAATCCACAACTCATCCCAACACAGTCCCTCAGTCTCTACTAACAACAATACCCGAGATGCACAACACTACTACACCTTGGCAGTTTCAAGAACCAGAGCTATAGATTATTTTCTCTTGAAAATAACACTAATAGCAAGCATAAACGGCACATACAATATTGATGGTTAATATTCTTCAGTGGAATATTAAAGGTTAAAAAAATAATTACCTGGAACTAGAAGCTCTAATCAGAGGTCGCAACCCACATATAATATGTTTACAAGAAGCCCACATTAAACCCAGTTACTCACCATATTGCCCCAAACAATATTCGCCATATTTTCATAACTTCTCTAACATTAACTATTCTAAACAAGGCTGTGGAATTTTAATTCTCAAAAATCTTCAACACGAAAGAGTCAATATAATTTCCAATTTATCTGCTGTTGCTGTCCAATTCAATGTTAAATATCCAATCACTCTTATTTCTGTTTACATCCCCCCAAACCAGACATTCTCTCCCTCAGACATATTGCAACTTACCTTATTTTAACGGCTGGAGTCCACTCTGGGGTTCACCAAACGCTAATCGCAGGGACACTATAATTGATTTCATTCTTGTTTCTAACTTGTGTGTCCTCAACAATAATAGCCCAACACACTTCTCCACCCACAAATCATTCACACAGGTTGACCTGACCATTCGTTCACCACAACTATTCCTCATTGCATCCTGGCACACGCTTGAGGAGCTGCATAACAGTGACCATTTTCCGATAGCTTGCTCTCTTTCCATCTGTACCCCAAATACCCCCAGCATTAAATTTACTTCTAGATACACCACTACCAAAGCTAACTGGGAGAAATTTAATAAAATATTAAATGACAAGCATTTTCCTTACTTCAACAACACCAACCCTAATAAAGAAGCAGCTAGCATTCATAAGGCTATAAGGATATCAGCGAACCTAGCAATACCACGGAGTCATCCTCGTAAAACCTCAAGAAATGTGCCCTGGTGGTCACCAGAACTAGGTAAACTACGACTTGAGAAAATAGTAGCCTGGAGGGATTATTAAAGGTGCCTAACTCTCGGTTCATTGATAATTTACAAAAAGTTAAACGCCCGTTTTAACAGGGAGAAGAGAAAGTCTAAGTCCATAAGCTTTGAAGAATTTACGAAAAAACTAAACCCTAGCTCCCCTACTTGATATACAGTTGTGCTCATACAATTAGGCCACTCGTATGACCAAACCAACTTGGCATGGTAATTCATTGAAACAAGGCAAATAAAAACAACAATTACCATTTTAAGAAAGGAAATTAGTTTTATTTAATTGTTTTAACTTACAAATATGCAACAAAGTACGCATTAAAAAAATAAAATAAAAATATCTTCATGATGATGAAATTTCAGTGCTCATGTAATTAAGCCACCTGTGAGAAAGTTCTTGTAGTTAAAGGAAATTCGACATTAACGTGTCAAAAACTAACCAAAGCTAGATTAGTATTTTGTTGAGAAACCCTTTTTCAAAATAACTTCCCTACAGCGACTGCTCATTGTTCGGACTAGTGTCTTGCATTGGTCCGGTGTAATTTTACCCCATTCCTCGTGTATCATTGCCCACAATGTTGCTTTATTACACGATTTTCTAGCAGAAACTGACCTTTTAATAATGCCCCATAAATTTTCAATGGGGTTCAAGTCGGGGCTTTGAGCCGGCCACTCCAAACAATTTATTTTCTTTGCCACAAACCAGTCCTTAACAACCCTGGAGCAGTGCTTGGAGTCGTTATCTTGCTGAAAAATCCAAGCTAACGGCAGATCATCAGCATAGTCGCCATCCAAATGTTCCGCAAGGATATATTTGTACATAACACCTGTCATTTTTCCATCTATTTTAACAATTGAGCCTACGCCAGATGCGTTGAAACATCCCCACACCATTACAGAAGACCCCCCGTGTTTCACAGTCTTCTTAGTATACCTTGGACTTAACTCAGTTAATGGGGGTCGCCTTACATAGGGTCTGCCATCGTTTCCAAATACATTGAAATTGGATTCATCGCTCCATACCACTAGATCCCAGAATTTTGCGTCTTTCTGTTGGTGCTGCTTCGCAAAGCTAAGTCTTCTTGCAATGTTTTTTTTTTGACACGTTAGGTTTCCTTCGTGGGATTCGCCCATTTAAGGAATTTTCTTGTAAACCCTGCGGGTGGTTTGAGCTGAAACTTTTACGTTGTGGTACTCCTCTATTCCAGTCCTTATTTCAGTAGAAGTCAAAAAAGGATCCACCTTACTCATGTGAACAATTTTTCTGTCATCGTAACACGTGGTCTTTCTTGGCTTTTTACGCGGCAAATTCTCAAAACTCTTCTTTGTTTTGAAATGCTTGAGTGCATTCCTAACTCTTCCTCTCGAAAAAGTCTGAAGCTCTGCTACTTTTGTAACGTTTTTATGCTTTTGAAAGCATTCCCATATAATTTTTCTTTCCTGAGGAGTAGAACTCTTATTTTTTCCCATACTGACAAAAAAATTATTTAAATTATCCGAAAACCAGTTCAAAATAACTTAAAAGGAACTACTTTGTGCTTTACTTTTATAACTTTTATAATAAATTATTATCTTCTTTATTTAACCTGCACTGGCTTAATTCTGTGAGCACACGTGGCTTTACGTATTTTGATACTATTCTGAACTTAACCCAAATGCATTGTTAACTTTTGTTTTTGTTTGTCTCCTTATTTTCGTCATAGGTAACAGTTCTTAATTTTATTACCGTTATGCCAAAGCTTGGTTTATATATGTTGTGTTTTTGTTAAATCCACATGCTCTATGTAGGGGCCTAATTGTATGAGCACAAGTGTGTATGGAAGAGTATACAAACTCTCACGGGGACATATCAGCCTCATTTTATTAATTCAATAACTGTAACAACTGCAATCACAAATCCACACTCCATTTCATTAGAATTTGCAAAGAAAATTTCAAAATCTTCGGAAACATCCAACTTTCCGCCCCAATTCATAGCCTCTTCCAACAATATGCCTTACATGCGTGCGACCGACGCCACGAACCACCTTGCTCTTTCCCTTGAAAATAATATCAGCATTAATGAAATTGATTCGGCTTTAAAACTATGCAAAGATAAGACCCCAGGCTCTGATCAAATATATTACGATATGTTACGCCATATACCCATATCCGTTAAACATAGACTACTCCAACTCTACAACTCAATTCTGAATCTTGGCATAATTCCCCAGAGTTTTAAGACAGCCGTAGTATATAGTACGTATATTAAAACCACTGAAAAATGCATCGCTTATCGAAAGTTATCGGCCCGTTTCCCTAATACCATGTATGAGCAAAATAATGGAGAAAATTGTATCAAAAAGACTAATATGGGTTTTATGGATCAAAAAGCGTGTACCATCATTCCAAGTTGAATTCAAATCCGGTTCCAGCACAATGGATGCCTTACTTTTCTTTGACCACCAATTATCTTCAAATTTCTAAAAAACAAAAAAACATTTCCACTTGCAATCGACTTTACTAATGCTTTTTACAAAATCGGATGTCACATAGTTCTCAAAAAGCTTCAAGGCTGGAAATCTTCAATTACATAAAATCTTTTCTGAGCAATCGCACATTTCGCTGCAAGGCAAATAACAGCTTTTCTCCCATTTTTTCTCTTCACAATGGAATCCATCAAGGATCTCCCCTCTCTGTGACTCTTTTCTTAATAGCTTTTGGCGAAGTTAGCAAAATTATGAGCCTACAACTAAACATTAGGCATTGTCTATATGCTGACGACTTATTTTGAATATGCAATTATAAGAAAATAGCTGATATTGAAACTTTATTTTGTACAGCTCTAAGCGCTTTGGATGAATGGTCAAAACATTCGGGTGCTCTCATTTCATTTGCATGTCTACCGGAAATAGAATTGTAATGTTCATTCAATATAACAATCATACCATAATCGATGTAAATTTTATGAAAATATTAGGTGTTACTTTTGATAATAAACATAGTTTTAAGCATTACTGTATTATTAATTAAGAAGTGATCTAGCTACCAGAGAGAATATTGAAAAATATTTGTCATCGAAACAAAGTTGTATACATACATACAAATACACTACTTACCGCAACTAAACTAATTATACAGTCAAAAATTGACTACGGTCTGCAAATATAATATATGGAAAATGTAGTAAGTCTGCCACTAATATAACACTGCGTTACAAAAACGAACTTTTTTTCTGTCCTATGAACCAAATATACTTTTTCGGAAAGGGGAGAAAAAATAAAAATACACGTGTATCGGCGATTTTCATGTACACGTCAGAATTTTTTTTTTATGTATAAAATATAGAGTTCGTAGTCCGCCTGTGTGAAAAACTTTGGATAAATTTTTAACCCTTTTTCCGTGATCCAATCGCGCTGAATTTCTGCAGGCAGACTCGTGGAAATGTTTTTATTATGTAAAATTAAAAAAAAAAATTATCAATTCTCAGATTTTCTTGAATTTTTTTTCTAAAAAACAAAAAGTGTTTCTAAAATTTCGGCATAACTTGAAGGGGCTCCAAATTTTTAAACAACTTATTAACCTTTAATTTATTGTTTCATACAACACACTCTGTGCCGTTTGTGTGTTTGTTACAGTTCCGGAAGTTCCGATCATGTGACAGTTGCGTTACTAGGAGAGGTATACTTTGACAATTGTTTTAAGTTCTGTTGCGCGAAAACGTCTTTCTGTATATTTCATCTTACGAAAAATGCAGTGCACGACTCGAAATAACTTTTGTTACGTTTGTGGCTTATTCGCTCCAAGTAAAAATTTTAAAAATATTACGAAAACAGTGGACAATTCGTTTCAGAAAATATTCAAGACTGCTTATGTTCCTTACTTGTGGTCTACTCCGGAAGTCGTGTGCGACTATTGCTATAGAAATTTATGCAAGTTTACTGATGGAAGGTCAACAATAAAGTACTCTGTACCAACAATTTGACTACCACGTACGGAACACTGCAGTGAACTGTGCTACTTTTGCGCAACTTTTACTCAAACTAAAGGGTACCAATACTTTCGCCGCAACAAAATTCGCTGCGCTAATGTAGAATCGGTTATTCCAGCGGTTCTGTACTCACAAGAAGAACGTGAGTTCAATGGAGATTTTTGATGCTGTTCCCGAATTAAGGGATGGAGAACCAACAGTAGCACCGAAAATGCTATCAACATTTCTTGCATCGAATGCGAGATGCGGGGAACTAGAAGTATCGGAATTTGTACCAACACCCAGTGAACTTGGGACTGCAGTACCGCATTTAGTAACGCAAGCCGAATTCAATGACCTTGTGCGAGAAGGAAATTTGTCAAAGAGAACAGCCGAACCCTTTGCATCACGCTTTAAGCAGTGGAATATAGTGGCGGCTGATTTTAAAATAACAGCCGCTCGTGATCGACGTAGCAGTATTCCATATGACGAATTTTTTAAATTGCACGAAGATCGGGAAAAAAACCTGGCTTATTGTTGTGATATTGATTCGATGTTTAAAAAAATTGGTTACCCTCATATTTCAGAGGAGTGGCGACTTTTCATCGATGCATTGGTCAACAGCCTTAAAGTAGTGCTGCTGCATATCGGTAACAAACATCCAGCTGTCCCGATCGCAAATGTCACCAACCTCAAAGAAACATACGAAGGCATGGAATTAATATTACAGCTGATAAACTACCAAGAGCATAATTGGAAAATATGCTGCGATCTAAAAGCAGAGAATGTTAATGCAATGAGAAGGTGCAAATGTTACTGTGAGCTTTTTTTAGTACAATTGAGATTTGAAAGATTTGTAATAAGGTCATTTAGCACACCGAGTGTATAGACACCTCACTGACTTTTGCCCACACAAAAATTAGAAACACCACACATCTTTCACCTCAACACACAACACATTTCTCACCTCGACATTAAACCAATTAAATTTTTACTATTTTCGTATTTTTGAAATAATAAGCGAATACGTAAAATTTATTACATATTTTTTTTTTTTTCAATTACATTAAAAAAAAACCATTTAAAAAAAAAAACTTATAAAAAAAAGTTGGCGCCGGGAATTGAACTCGAGTCTAACATGTGGCGAGGAAAAATAGGCGGTGCGTTTATTTCTTCGAATGCTTATTTTTTGACTAATAGGTCTATTTATAAGTTCGTGCGGTTTTACAACAGATGGCGTAACTTGATTATTATTCCATCGATCCACATTTCCAAACATTCATTGGAGAGCTACTGTCGTAAGGCACAAACGTCAGTATAAGTTTTTTATTTGAAGCGTAAACAACAATATTTTTACCACACTTGAAAATGTCGAATTTCGTGCCAAATAATGTGTTTTTGCGGGGAATTCTTCTTCATTATTTTAATATGAAGAAAAAAGCAGCCGAAAGTCATCGTATCTTGGTGGAAGTTTATGGTGAGCATGCTCTATCTGAGCGAACGTGCCAGAAGTGGTTTGCACGCTTTAAAAGTGGTGATTTTGGCTTGGAAGACGAAGAACGCGAGGGTGCGCCGCCAAAGTTCATGGATACCGAATTGGAGGAATTGCTCGATCAAGATCCGGCTCAAACGCAAGAAGAGGTTGCAAAAACTTTGGGAGTTGATCAATCAACCATTTCCAAACGTTTAAAAGCCATGGGAATGATCCGAAAGGTAGGCCATTGGGTGCCGTATGAATTGAAGCCAAGAGACGTTGAACGCCGTTTTATGGCATGCGAACAACTGCTTCAACGGCACAAAAGAAAGGGTTTTTTGCATCGAATTGTGACTGGCGATGAAAAGTGGGTCCATTACGACAATCCAAAACGTCGGGCAACGTATGGATACCCTGGCCATGCTTCAACATCGACGTCGGCGCAGAATATTCATGGCCTGAAGGTTATGCTGTGTATCTGGTGGGACCAGCTGGGTGTTGTGTATTATGAGCTACTGAAACCGAATGAAACGATTACGGGGGATGTCTACCGACGACAATTGATGCGTTTGAGCCGAGCACTGCGAGAAAAACGGCCGCAATACGCCGATAGACACGACAAAGTTATTTTGCAACATGACAATGCTCGGCCACATGTTGCACAAGTGGTCAAAACATACTTAGAAACGCTCAAATGGGATGTCCTACCCCACCCGCCGTATAGTCCAGACCTTGCGCCATCCGATTACTATCTCTTCCGATCGATGCAACATGGCCTGGCTGACCAGCACTTCCGTAATTACGATGAAGTCAAAAAATGGATCGATTCGTGGATTGCGGCAAAACCGACCGAATTTTTCACAAAGGGAATCCGTGAATTGCCAGAAAGATGGGAAAAAGTAGTAGTAAGCGATGGACAATATTTTGAATATTAAATTTGTAACCATTTTACGTCAATAAAGTTTCAAATTTCGAAAAAAAACCGCACGAACTTATTCATAGTCCTATTATTTTGTTACTTTTGAAATGATAAGCGGATTCATAAAATGTATTACAAATTTTTTTACGATTACATTAAAAAAAAAAAACGATTTAAAACAAAAAAATGTATAAAAAAAAGTTTGCGCCGGGAATTGAACTCGAGTCTAACATGTGGCGAGGAAAAATAGGCGGTGCGTTTATTTCTTCGACTGCTTTTTTTTTGACCATTTTGTTACTTTTGAAATGATAAGCGGATTCATAAAATGTATTACAAATTTTTTTAACGATTACATTAAAAAAAAAAAAATTTAAAAACGAAAAAAAAAATTTGTGCCGAGAATTGATGGCGAGTCACGTGGGGAGGATAAATACGCAGAGCGTTTATTTCTGCGCCTGTGAACAAAAGGTTTTATGCATGCGCGCGACGCGAATAAATTTTAATAAAGTTCTGAAAGTAATTCATGAAGTTTTTCATTACACACATATGTACATAAATGAACGTATACTTTATATGTAAATAAATGATGGTATATGATAATATACATAAGTACATATTATGTATGTACATGTCAATAGGAGGTATTTGCATTCAGAAAAAAAAAACGGTTTAAGATAAATCAACACTTATTTTATATTGTATGTCAATTTATAGTTTATGTAAGTTAACACGCTGCGGCACCCAACATATTGCATTCCCACACCTTACCGATACACGTGCCGCTGCATCAGCATAATCGCTGTTATTCTATAGGACAACCCAACACCCTAAGTCAAGGCCAGTTACATATCAGGTACCACGTACTAATGCTAACGCACTAAGAACGGAGCCAGACGCAGCGTCAGCAAATTATGTTTCACACGATTGTGAAATACTTGCACATGCCACCAGTGCATGCCAACCGTGGGAAGCTAGGGGCGGAGCCAGCGTACCAAGACACGGCGCACCTGAAGGCAGCAGAACGACGAAAACCTATAAAGGCCTGCAGCGCACATCAAGGGGCAGTTGCGTAGTGGACATCAACAGTAGCTGTAAGATTTACCTGTGTAGTGAATAAACTTGTAATCTTTAATTTCATCCTTTAGTGTTTTATTTGCAGGGCAAGTTGCCCTTTAATTTTTTTAAGTGTATTGGACTGAAAGTCCTTTTCTGGCGCCCGAGCAGGGACCAGTAGTGAAGTGACAAAATAAGTTGGAATTAGCTGAGAGCTAGAAAATCAAAGTTTTAATGCTAACAGAGATTCTGTATAGAGGTTTAGAAATGTACCGCTGTATTTCGGTTGAGTTTAGCCGGCTCACCCCTAAAGAACGCATTTCAATTGCTGTAGACAGGTATAACAACACCGTTCACTCCGTTATCAAGCGAAAACCGGCGGACATATTTCTCAACCGGACCTCAAGAATAAACTATCAGGGTTTGGTAAATTTCAGGGAAAAAACCATGGAGGATATAAAAGCTCTATTAGAAAGGGAGCAGGAGGTCAGAAACGCGAGGTTGAACACCAAACGCACCCCTCCGCGTTCTTTCGATACCGGAGATGAGGTGTTCATTTCAAACAAACAAATTAAGGCCAAACAAAAGCCATTATATAAAAAAGAAACGATTGAAGAAAATCGAAACGCAACAATACTAACGCAAACAGGAAAAAAGTTCCACAAAGCGGATGTAAAAAACATCTAAAGATAACATTGGTCACAAGGCAAATCTTATGCTTAGATTCTCTGGTCCCAGGGTATGGGTGCAAATTTTTTTGCAGCCGATGTAGTCAGACGTTGGTTCAATTCCAAATAACTCGATGGTTCGAATGATTGCAATCGGTGTGGTTCAACTCCACCACGAGGTCTCTGCTTTAATTGACGTGAAGCCACTCGTGCCATGAGTAGGCCATTTGCAACTATCAACGCTTATGGCTAAAAGGGATCAACGCGAGCCTTCCAATGTTAGCTGAGAGAAACGCCTACATTCCGATGCAAAATTACGCAATTAAGTTGTACATAAACACCTCATAGGCGCAAAGAAAAACAAAAAAAGGAATGCTACCAAAAAATTACTAAATCACTAAGCATTAAAGTGTGAGATACCATTGGTCAAAGGGTTAATAAGAAGCTTAAGATCAGTAGAATTCGGAGGTACGAATGCAAGCGTTAACGCGCCTGTAGCCGTTGAAGTTATAGTGGTTCAATTCCATTTTTCTCACTGGTGTGGGATAACCGATGCGGAGGGGTTCAATTCCCCCAAAATGATCTTCTGCTTACTTGCGTGAAGTCAACCGTGCCATGAGTAGGTCGCTTGCAATCATAAACGCTTGCGACTAAAAGGGATCAACGCGGACCTTCCATAGTCAAGCTAATACCCATATTCCAATGCAAAAATTTAAAACACAATTTTTTTACAACAAATGAAGATGGGTCCAAAAATATGGAAAAGCAAACATGCATAAAAGGCAAAAAATATAAATAAAAAAGCAAAAAGAAAAAACTTAAATTAAATACTAATATAAAAAAAATATAAAAAAAAAGAAAAAAGAAAAAATTTAAACTAAATTTACTAACAAATTAACTAATTAACAATTTGAAATTTTTTCATAACCAACTAACAAATTTAAACCTTTCGATAACTAAAATAACACTAATCGAGCTTAAGGCAACTTGCAACCAATTTAACCAACTACTTCACTACTGGGTTCCCAACTAACGAAAATAGAAAAACCTTTTTTTAACACAATAGATTTCACCAGCTTTTACTAATTCACCCTCCACTGCGCAACTCAAAACTAGGATAAGTCCCTAGAATAAGGAGTAGACACTAAGTTCGCATACTCTTAAGAAATTTACTGTTCGAATGAGATATTTGAAATAGAAATAGAAATAGAATAGCTTAGTAAAGTAGACACTAAGATGATAATTTTGTTCGAATGAATTATTTGAAATTCCATAGAATAGCTTAGTAAAATAGGCACTAAGATAATAATTTTCCATTTTTTATGTAAGCAAACAATTTACTAACATTACTATAATTCATAGCATCTGCCTCTGCGCAACTGCGCACTCTTATGAGATATTTGAAATAGGCTCACCATTGGCCACTATACGAGATGGGTACGGCTGGATCATCGATGGACACTTTAAGCTCATTCACGTTATAGATCTAGAGCGTTATGACTTGACAACGAATCAACTGGAACATTTACTAACCAACCTCAATGAAACAACAACAACCACAGAAGTACTGCTGTTCCAACTAAACAGAATTCGCACACACTTGGATGAACTGAGAGGGCACAAACTTGCGAGATCGAAGCGATCCATCAATTGGATAGGGTCTGCCTGGAAATGGATAGCTGGTTCACCAGATGCGCTCGACTGGGATAAGGTCCTTAACAACGAAAACTCCCTTAACCAAAATAGTAACAGACAATACAAGGTAAACAATGCAATTTTCAAAAAAACTAACGAAGTATTGCAGAAGCTAAACAGCGTTGTGACGATCACAAATGACGTCGTCGATCGAAGAACCAGGGAAAGGCTCGAGCAGGATGTCCAAAACAAGATAGCTATTCTGAAGGAAGACGTGAACGAGCTGATACGCGCCTGCCAAATGGCTAAGGCTGGCATCGTCAATAGCAATCTCTTAAGCAAGGAAGAAGTTAACCAGCTTGTTGGCGAGATTGACATTCTTCCATACAGTAATGCCATCGAAGCCATCGAGTATAGCAAACCTTCGATCTATACCAACAACACGCTATTGCTGTACGTATTATCTCTGCCTAAGGTCACGGAGGAAAGATTCAACCACCTTATCACACGAGCTAGGGCGGAGAAACAAGTTGTCCTTACTTGACAAGCAACGCATCTACCGTCGAAGTAATCAAAGATGATACTATTTTCCTGAACAATTTCGTTGGCAACATAAGTTCAGGTAAAACCACTACTAATCTTAACGGTTCCTATATTCTCCGTGTAGACAACGAGACGGTAGTAATCAACAACCAAACATACTCAAGCATTACCACCTCAGGAGTTCAGGTGCTCCCACCAATCCTAACTAGCGTCACGAACCGCACAATGGCTATAAACCTCGATCTGGTACATGGAATGGCAATTGACAACTTGCAAATATTGAAGCACCTTAAATCTGAGACGAATTGGTTCATATTATCCGAGGGATCGGGACTACTGTTACTTATGGTGATAATTTGGTTTATCTGGAGGAAGCTCACAGCAAGGATCCACTTACTCGAAATAAAAATCGAGAACCAACTTAGTCGAATGATCGAGAAACGTCCTTCGTCACCTAATCTGCGGGACGCAGATATTTAAAGGGGGAGGAGTTAACACGCTGCGGCACCCAACATATTGCATTCCCACACCTTACCGATACACGTGCCGCTGCATCAGCATAATCGCTGTTATTCTATAGGACAACCCAACACCCTAAGTCAAGGCCAGTTACATATCAGGTACCACGTACTAATGCTAACGCACTAAGAACGGAGCCAGACGCAGCGTCAGCAAATTATGTTTCACACGATTGTGAAATACTTGCACATGCCACCAGTGCATGCCAACCGTGGGAAGCTAGGGGCGGAGCCAGCGTACCAAGACACGGCGCACCTGAAGGCAGCAGAACGACGAAAACCTATAAAGGCCTGCAGCGCACATCAAGGGGCAGTTGCGTAGTGGACATCAACAGTAGCTGTAAGATTTACCTGTGTAGTGAATAAACTTGTAATCTTTAATTTCATCCTTTAGTGTTTTATTTGCAGGGCAAGTTGCCCTTTAATTTTTTTAAGTGTATTGGACTGAAAGTCCTTTTCTTGTATTCGACAGCATTTACATACATATGTATGTATGTACATTTGTATATGAAAAACAATAATGCACAAGCGCAAGAACATCATATCACATATGCAAGTATGCCCAAATAACCTTGACTTATGTATGTACACATGTCATACCACATCACATTCTTACAAGAAATCAAATACACATACGCACTAGTGAACGAGTTTCTTCCTAACAAGTGCAAAAACAATTCTGCTCTATGTATGCATATATACCGACTTTATGTCCTAGCATATATACATACATACATATATACCTACTTGCCTTCTAAACTTCCTACAAAATAATTGTATTCATATGTTACTACATCCATGCACGTTCATACATTCAAGCATACATATACATATGCGCGAGCACAGCGCTCCCTTCTTGCTTCCGTATACTTTTGTCTTTCACCAGTCGATATTCCTAATATTGTACTTACAAAAACACAATACTTTGATAGACGCAAAAGCAACAGCAAGCACAACGCGATGGCCGCTTTGCCACTACACATTCTAAAATGTTCTAGAATACAACAAAAACACATACCTCACATGCGCATGTCGCCTAAAGCTAAAATCTAAGCCTAGCGACTACAAAAACAAAATACATTCGTAAACGCAGTCGCAGCGGCCATGATTCTATCAGCGACGGCGCTGAACAATTTAGAACAAAAACAAAATGTTCATTCATAAGTTCGAGCTCATATTTCAATTTCATTCATAAAACGACCCGCCATATGCCAATTTTCGCGACCATTCGAAAATAGTCAATATTGGAATATTTCGCGTGGAATTATTTGCCAATATTTGATAAATCTTAAATTTTTGTCATGTCGAGTGGCCGCTCCTCCGTATGTATGTATGCACCCTTATATGTATGTAAATATGTCTTCTAACTGTGCGACAGTCGCGAGTTAATGCGACTTCCAGCGAATCACACATTGCTGTCCGCAAAGCCGCATATATGTACCTTATGATCAGAAAGTACCGGGAATGTTTAAATTAAACAAAACAGAGTTAAATTTAAGGCAAATTTATATTATCTCCTTCAAAATTTGACCCGTCTGAAGCAACACACATGTGCCAACGTTTAACCCAGTCCTCCAAACACCCCCGGCAGGCCGATTTGTATTCTCTTTGATCAGTGCGATGGCGCGTTATCATCATGCAAAATCTGAGAATTGTTTGCTCACATTTCCGGCGGTTTCCAACACACAGCATCTCTCTAAGGTTTCAAAACGGATAAATAATATTCTCTATTGACTGTCTGGCCCGATGGAAGGTACTCATGGTGGACTATGCCTTGGCAATCGAAGGAAACAGTCAACATCACCTTCCCGGTTCTTTTTGCTCATAGGGTATACATATCCCATCTTTTCACTGACGAACAAGAAGACGGTCGCAGTTGCTGTTTTTTATATGCATACATTTTGCGTTCGTTGAAGGTTTGTATATATTTGTATACATATGCGTGTATGCGCGTTTGGCTTTCTGGATGCATCCATGGATATTAGAATATTTTCTCATCAATATGTGTATGTAAGTAGTTCAGATTTGACTGAAGAGATTAAATATAGGAATGCATATTCATATGATTGCCTTTATGGCTGTTTTACATATAAATTAATTCAAAAGAAGTATGAATAATGTTATATAGAAAATAAATTTCTAAATAACAGGTATTAGAAAAACCTGAATACACTATTTTAAATCAATTCTAATTAAACCAAATATAAAAAATGAAATAAAAATATCGAACAAAAAACTGTGTACAGGACTTGAACCTGAGTCACATATGGGACGATTTACTGCATACACGACACGTCTTTCACGATTGAGCTAAACTACAATCACTAATGATCTTTTCTAAATCACTCATTTATTCGATTCGCACTTTTATATGCTCATATTCTGCGTTAGTTGAAAGTTTGTATGGGTAATTATATGCATATGTATCTGTGTATGCGCGTTTGGCTTTCTGGACGGATATTAGAATGATATTTTCTCATCAATATAATTTGGATTTTATGAAAGAGATTAAAGACATATGTACATATTTTCTGTTTTGATTGATTTATATAAAAATCATCACATATCCAGTATGAACTATTTTATACCGAAAAGAAATTTCCATTTATAAAATACAAAAAAAACAGTATTTTAAAGAAATTTTAATTAAAATAAACTCAAAAATTTTTAACCACACTTTCCTGGTTTGAATTGTAAAAAAAAATGTGCAAGAAAAAAAATATGACTTCAGGACTTGAACCTGAATTAAATACGTGCCAAAAAACAAAGCGAATAATCCGCCGACTTTAGCTTCTGCACCACAAATGAACTGCCGCGCGGCCTTCTTAATCGCAAATTTATTCGCTTCGATTTCCTTAGTAGTGTGCCGAAAAATCTTATGAACTTCCTCAGTAGTTTGGTAAACGCAGAAAATATCTGAATTCCTGTCCTAGCGTGGTAAGTAAATATAGAAACCCTCCACTCGCGTCACTCGCGTGGTAAATATCTGCAATTTCCCACTCGTGAGCAAAGTTGAATTTGAAATGACCTTATTATGAATCTACAAATTAGAACTCGAAAAAAGCTCATTTAACATTTGCTCCTTCTCATTGCATTAACATTCTCTGCTAAAAGTGGTCGGATTACTCATGGGTGTTAAGCGTGGATTTCCAACCCACCAGTGCTTTTTGTGTACATGGGAAGGTCGCAAAAGAGATCAGCATTACACTGAATTTAAGTGGAAGCCGCGAACATGCTACAAAGTAGGCGTAGAAAGTATAGAAAATCTACCATTAGTGCAGCCATCTCAAATCATTTTGCCATCACTACACATTAAGCTCGGTGTCGTATCAAATTTTGTTAAAAAACTGGATCGTGAGGGCGAGGCGATTGCAAGTTTGCGCAATATTTTCCCGAAACTGAGCGGCGCAAAGATTAATGCAGGTATTTTTTTTACGAAGGCTTTTAGTAACTTTATTTTTTTAATGATGTGTATAATTTAAGGTGTTTTCAGTTCATAGTTGCAAGTTATGAATTTTCATCAAAATTGAATGCTATCGAACAACGTGCATCGAAAGGCACAGTTGCCGTTATTGAGCAGTTTCTTGGCAACAAACGAGCTGACAATTATAAAAATATTGTTGCAGAAATGATTTCGGCATAAGGCGAAATGGGCATATTAATGTCGCTAAAGATCAATTTCCTTCACAATCATTTAGATTGTTTCCCTGGTGATTTAGGAGCTTGTAGCGATGAACATGGCGAAAGGTTCCATCAGGACATTGCGGCTATTGAAAAGCGCTTTAAAGGATAAGACATTACGCATATGCTTGGCGAATACTGTTGGTCTATTTGTCGCGATACTGACACAAATGCTTACAAACGCAAAAATAAAAGGCCTAAGTTTCTTTAAAAGCATTAAAATTTTTAATGTAACAATTTTTAATTTTAATATAATAAAATTAATAAAAAAAATTGGGGTTTTATATCTCTATTGTAATGCGGAGTGAAATACCTTTCTTTTGATACCCACATCGGCATATCTCATGCATGTTTTTTTTAATTTCGAATACGTGGCAACCCTGTGAAACATTGTCAGTGGCAACACCTAGGTGAAAAGTCTAGAAATGTGATACACTATCTGTGTGCCCAATTTCATTCAAATCCGTTAAGCTACTCTTGAGATCGTGTGGCTTTACAGATATGCATACAGGAATTGCTCGTTTAAAGTTACAAAATACAAAAAACAAAAAATTGTGACGTGTACATGAAAATCGCCGATACACGTGTATTTTTATTTTTATCCCCTTTCCGAAAAAGTATATTTGGTTCATAGGACAGAATGTGTGTAACGCAGTGTAATCAAAGCCCCATTTCATGCCGCGGTTCGGAGGAGTTTACGTGATTTCAGCATAACACCTACTATAAATAGGCTAATGAAAGGTGGTTTTCAATCACTTCAAGATCGCACGAAATATCTCAGAAGTCGCATAATATACAAATTATCCTGCGATTCCACTCATATTCTTCACCATGAAATTCGATTACTGAATAAAAGAAGAATACCAATATCACACAAATCAACATTATGCGAGGTAAAAAAGCTCGCCGATCATTTAAACTTGAAGATATCTCCAATGAGAATACCTCTAAACTCTGAAAGCTTTATCGAAGGCTTGTGCTTTTTACGCAAACAGTGCACCAACAACACAACATATCAGCAAATTTTCTGGAGCATAGTGCACCCTCTGAAACGAAGTGGTTTTAATCTCTTTTTCACTGACGGCACCAAGCAAATCAATGGCAATCGCATTTGCTGTTACAAATGAAGCCATACTGCCAACTTCGACTACTACTTGGATGAACCGATGTTTTGTACGTTAAAGGCTAGGCTATACCCTTTTAACACACCAATACCATTTAATATGGTAGCGAATACGTAACTTTTGAGCCGCTTAACTATACGTCACATTCTACTATATTGTTCACCTATCTCCGCCTTACGCACCACAACACTGGATAACGCAGATCCAACCAACATTCTCTCCATCCGTTCTGAAGCAAATATAATAAAAATGTCAAATTTTCTTAAAGCTATAAATAGGTATATTTCAACTTATTTAGTCTTATAATTTATATTTACTTACATTTACTATCACTTGACTAAGCCGATAGCCCTGGTAGCTATAGCTTCTATATTAGATTAATCTATAAATTTAATTATATTTTAATAAATAATACTAATAATAATAACCTATACCTAAGGTCCATCGGAATAATCAAACGGCTTAGCAGGATTGCATTGTTGTGAGGGGGGGTTTCCTATTATTTGTGTGAGTGTTGTGGTGTTCTGCCTGAAGTATTTCACGCATATGTGAATATAATGTTTGACAGCTGATCGACATTTGACAATCCAATTATACCTTAAAAAATTGAGAGTTACGGAAACGTCTCCATATAAAGTGAATTCATAGGCGTGTGCAATTAACACCTTTTTTTTTTTTTGTCGGGACAACTAGCAAGTGCAGCACTCAGACATTAATTGAGTCCATTGTACTACACTTGGATTCCCTTTTAATTTTCTTTAAATCTACCCGATCTCCGAAGAAAACTGAGTAGATCTTGTGGTGCCAAGGAGCCAAGATGGTCGCTTCTTAACACATCAGTGCCAAAGACCTCAAACCTGATTCGAGCGAAGGTGGGGCAGACACACAGGAAGTGGTCCGCCGTCTCATCCTCCTCTTCACAAGCTGGGCAGAGTACCCTGTCTGAGATGCCCAACCTTTCCATGTGCTTTGCCCACAGAAAGTGGCCCGTCATCAGTCCAACCAGCCGTCTGCACTCCCCTCTGCTTAATGACAGAAGGGTTTGCGACAGTCGATCGGACATGACAGGTAACATCAGTTTTGTCCATCTGCAGCCTCTGTCAGCCTGCCAAGCTCGCTTGTGGGTGGTAGTTACCCACTTGCTAACCGTGGCCGTGATGGACGCAGAAGGGAGTGCCAAAACGGGCTCTGAGGGCAACTTCTTTGGCTCTTAGCTAAGGAATCAGAGGTCTCGTTACCCGCCATAAACACGTGTCCCGGGAGCCCTTGTTAGCATCAAGCTATTATGTCTACCGACATAGTTCAGCCTGGATTTACAGGACTTCACTACCACTGATGTGGTTGGAGGGCTGTCTAAGGCCATAAGCGCTGCTTGGCTGTCGCTGCAGACACATATAGATCTGCCTCTCCATCGTTTTTCCACAACAAAGTTCATCGCTTCTTGAACTGCATACACCTCCGCTTGAAACACAGATGCATGCATTCCAAGAGCAAAGTGCAGTTTTGTCCCGCTGGATTCCACGTAGACCCCAGAGCCGGAGCCATGCTCGGTCCTGGAGCCATCCGTAAAAATGCGAAAACAGTGTTTGCCGGGCTCATTTTCTGAGTCTCCCCACAACTGAGCCTCTGGTAGCACTACACTGTATCTCTTTTCCAGTACGACTCTTGATGGCATGGAGTCAAGGGGCATGGAGAGAATCGTTGGATCGATGTCCATGCCTTCTCTGTGTTCCAATGCCGGACAAGGGCCGTACCAGTTCCCACTGTGTTTCAATCTGCAGATGGCCTTCAAGGCCTCTCCTCGGATGAAAGCATCAAGTGGTGGTAAGCCAATCAGAGCATCTAGTGCCGGGCCTGAAGTAGTCGGAAAAGCTCCGGTGCAACAAATGGCCACAGTGCGTTGTAGTCTCGACAAGGTCCTCCAGACTCCCACTAGGGAGAGTCTGCTCATCCAGACCACTGATGCATAGGTGATAATGGGTCTTATCATAGCCGTGTAGATCCATAGGACCTTGCTAGGAGAGAGACCCCACGTTTTCCCAAAGACACCTTTGCACTGCCAGAAAGCTGTCAGCGCTTTGGATGCCTTTGTTTCAACGTGTGATTTCCACAGGAGCTTGCTATCGAGGATTACTCCAAGATATTTAATTTCCTTGGATAGCTGGATTGTGACTCCTTTTAGCTTTGGCAGAACGAGTCCATCAAGCTTCCTCCTTCTGGTAAAGAGGACAATACCAGTCTTGGCGAAATTTGCCGACAGCCCGTTCGCACAGCACCAAGTGTCAATCCGATCTAGAGTTTTCTGCACTTTCCTGCAGAAGCGAAGAGCCTGTTACCAAACAAGCAACATCGTCCGCATATGCTTGTGCGTAGACTCCCGAGTCATTTAAGGCGGTGAGTAGAGGATCGATTACCATGCACCAGAGTAACGGAGACAGCACACCGCCTTGGGAGCAGCCTCTGTTAACCCCAGATGACACCAGCAGATCTTCCTCTGCTCGCATCGAAATGATTCTTTGGGCCAGCATCGAACGAATCCAATTTACTAGCACCCGGTGTACGCCGTGCCTACTAGCAGAGTTACACATACTATCAAAAGTGGCATTATCAAACGCCCCCTCTATGTCTAAAAAGATACCCATGGCGTAGTCCCTCCTGTCGATGGCCAGCTCTACCCTAGCAACAAGGTTTTGCAGTGCCGACTCGCATTATTTTCCACTCTGATAGGCATGCTGAAATAGAGACAGAGGGTGAGCCTTCAGCGACTTCTGACGTATGCGCAGTTCCACCAGTCGTTCGAGACTTTTCAGCATGAAAGAGGTCATGCTGATGGGTCTAAAGCATTTGGGGCTGGTGTAGTCGTCTTTTCCAACCTTTGGGATGAAAGCGACCCTCACCATCCTCCAAGAGCGTGGTATGTAAGCCAGTGCCAGGCATGCCGAGAAGATTTTCTTCAGGGCTGCTGTCACGAACTCTGCACCCTCCTTCAGCATGGCAGGATATATGCCATCTGGTCCGGGCGACTTGTAGTCGCCAAAAGATTTGATGGCAAATCGAAAGGCGGCCTCATTCACCACAGATCTGGCAACGAACCAGTCATGCCGAGAAGGTGTAGCAGCTCTGACAACTGCCTCTATCAATAAGGGCTGTTGCCGGCTGATGCTTATCTGATTACCAGGAAAGTGAGACTCCATCAGCAAGCTGAGTGTCTCACTTTTCCGCTCCGTGAAGGAGCCATCAGATTTCCTAAGTGACCCCAGCTTTGCCGTTGGGTCCCCTTTCAGGATCCTAACCAATTTCGCCGTGTCACTCAGAGATTCAATACCGCTGCAGATTTCCCTAAATGAGGCTCTTTTCGATTCCCGAATAAGCCTCTTGTAGTTCTTCTGAACATCACGGTATCGCTCCCAGTCCTCTGCAAGGTTAGTCTTGAGGGCCCGGTTTAGAAATTTTCTCGAGTCACGCCTCAGCATCTGGAGCTCTCGATTCCACCAAGGAACGGGAGTCCGGCTGGGGAGAGGTCGAATTGGACAGGCTGGCTCAAAACATTCGGTTAGGGCAGCGTTGAGTTTCTCAACAGCCGCCTCAATGGCCTATTCTTTTCGAAGTCTTGGTGGCGCAACGCCAAGGTCCCGCAACGCCTCCCTAAACTTCTGCCAGTCTGTTTTTCTTGGGTTTCTAGAGGGCAATGGCATTTGTGCCTCCTCGCCACACTGAAACTCAATGTACCTATGGTCCGAGCACGAATCTTCGGCAAGGACTCTCCAGTTCTTGATTGGCCACCCAAGTTTTGAGTTTGATAGGGTTAGATCAATCACCTCCTGCCTTCTAGCCGTTACAAACGTTGGCTGTGAGCCCTTGTTATGTATGTCTAGGCAGGAGGACGCGATAAATTCGAATAGTCGAGAGCCCCGTCCATTGCACTTGCTGCTGCCCCAGATTGTATGCTGGGCATTAGCATCGCAACATAGGATGAGGCCCAGACTGCGCCGCTCACAGAACCTTACGGGACTAGTGGCCTTCCCGGGTGGTGGCCCTTCCAGAGCATCGTAAGGAAAATAAGCAGATGCAATCACAAACTTCGACCATCCGCGTCTACCTCTGTAACCCACCTCAGCCGCTACCAGGTCTTGGCAACAGAATTGCTCAAGACCCGTCACGGTGAGATGGTCATATAATAACGTGGCCCCTTTCAGCGCACTTAAGCCACAGAGACGGCCCCTTAAGACCCAAGGCTCTTGCACTGCTGTTATGTGGGGTAATGTGCGCAGCCTTCTACTTAGTAGTGCAGAAACGGCTTTGGTATGCTGCAAGTTAATTTGCGTCACCGTCAAGGGACGGTAGCTACAGGAATCGTCCGAGCCAATCATTTGGGAAAGACATGGAAACTGACAGTCCCAAAGAAGAGACTCAGACGGTTCCCGTACCGTGAGCCCATGACGTCAACACTGGCCTCGTCCACTCGCACCACAAGAGTAGCCCCTTCCTTCCCTTCCCGGTTTTTGCTCTTGGTGTACGAGACGACTCGCCAAAGCCTCGTGTTGATGCCCGGATTCTGGGCACGTAGACAGGATAGGACATCCGCCGTAGACAGGTCTGGATCCCGAATCCAGCAGATGGCCTTCCTGAGGGGTACACTCTCCTCGCTGTAGACTGCGAAGCGAGTGGTCCCCATGGGGGGCACTTTATTGACCACGGTTCTGATCCACTCGAAGTTGGCCAGAGACGCGCACGTCGCCTCTATGGTGCCGTCCTTTGTCTCATAGCCCTTCGCGTTGGCTTCCGGACCGGAGGCAATAACCTCACGCATCAGTTGACTTTTGCAGTGTTTGATTTCTGCATCCGTCAGCTGATGGTCAGACCCCAGTTTTCCAATCCCAGCCACAGGTCGTGGGCCAGCAGTCTTCTCGTTATAGGCTGGCTTGGCCGCACCCTTGGATGTGCTTGGGCGAAGGTCCAGCTCCCGATCCTCCACTGACGAAGATTTCGCCGGGCAGACAACTGTGCTGGACATTTTTTCGAGGCACCGATACGGACGTGGCTCAGCAGAACCTTTTCCCGCCACATTGACTGGCGCCAAGACCGCGCTCGTACCTTGGGGGGTCGTGGCTCGGCTATGGGCGGCAACCGCAGGGCAGCGAGGTGTGCTGCTTTCAGCCACCGTCTCTCTCCGCTTACCTCGAGAGCGAGACAACTTGGGAGTGCCTGTGCCCACCGAGGGTTCGGTAGCTTCTGTGGGTGTCTTTTCCGCTGACCCGGGTCTTTTGGAAGACACAGACGCAGAAGGGCCGGCAGAGCCCCATGAGGATTTCTCCCGCATGAGCCTTGCCCGCCGCTTTCTTCTCTTCCTCCTTGCCACGCTCTTCGATTTCCCTGCTTCTTTGAGAGGTCGTGCAGCCACCGAAGAGACCCCACAACTCAGATTGCGATAGAAACCCCCTTCTCCTCCAGGATGCGCTCTCGCTCGTAGAGCTGAGAGACTTGGGTAATGGTTGGGGCCTCCAGAATCCATTCCCCTGCCGCCAAAGCGGCCACTTACGCGATTTTGGCCGAGTTTAACAAAGCGCGCCAGTCGTTTCTTTCTCGTGCTAACCGGCGGCAGTTGTACACACCAAGTGAAGCCAAGTCCTTCTCCAGCTGATCTTTCCAACGCAGAGGATCTTTATTCGCTGCGCTATGTCTATGTCGTCGTAAAGCTCATACAGCTCATCGTTCCATCGTCTGCGATATTCGCCGTTGCCAACGTGCAAAGGTCCAAAAATCTTACGCAGAATCTTTCTCTCGAACACTCCAAGCGTCGCTTCATCGGATGTTGTCATCGTCCAAGCTTCTGCGCCATATGTTAGGACGGGCATGATGAGAGTCTTGTAGAGTGTTAGTTTTGTTCGTCGAGAGAGAACTTTACTGCTCAGTTGTCTACTTAGTCCAAAGTAGCACTTGTTGGCAAGAGAGATTCTACGTTGGATTTCAAGGCTGACATTGTTATCGGTGTTAATGCTGGTTCCTAAATAGACGAAGTCTTTTACAGCCTCGAAATTATAACTGTCTACAGTGACGTGGGTTCCGATACGCGAGTGCGCCGACTGTTTGTCTGAAGACAGGAGGTACTTCGTTTTGTTCTCGTTCACCACCAGACCCATTCGCTATGCCTCTTTATCCAGTTTGGAGAAGGCAGAACTAACAGCGCGGTTGTTAAGGCCAATGATGTCAATATCATCAGCATACGCCAACAATTGTACGCTCTTATAAAATATTGTGCCTGTGCGATTAAGTTCTGCGCTGAGTACGATGCTCTCCAACATCAGGTTAAAGAAGTCACACGACACCGAGTCACCCTGTCTGAAACCTCGTTTGGTATCAAACGGCTCGGAGAGGTCCTTCCCAATTCTGACGGCGCTGCTGGTGTTGAGCAACGTCATCTTACATAGCCGTATTAGTTTTGCGGGGATACCAAATTCAGACATCGCGGCATACAGGTAACTCCTTTCCGTACTGTCGAATGCAGCTTTGAAGTCGGCGAAAAGATGGTGTGTGTCGATTCTCCTTTCATGGGTATTTTCCAAGATTTGGCGTATTGAGAATATTTGGTCGATGGTGGACTTTCCAGGTCTGAAGCCACACTGATAAGGTCCAATCAGTTGGTTGACGGTGGGCTGCAGCCCACAAATTGCAGGATCGCCCTTCTTATGGATTGGGCAGAGCACACTTAAATTCCAATCGGCAGGCATGCTTTCATCCGACCATATTTTGCATAGGAGCTGATGCATGCACCTTACCAGCTCCTCGCCGCCATGTTTGAATAGCTCAGCCGGCAGTCCGTCGGCGCCCGCGGCTTTGTTGTTCTTTAGCCGCGTTATGGCTATTCTCACCTCGTCATGATCGGGTAGCGGAACGACAATTCCGTCGTCAACGATTGGGGTATCGGGATCTTCACTTTCTCGGTGACATGCGCAGCTGTCACTGTTTTATAGGTTCGAGAAGTGTTCCCTCCATAACTTAAGTTGCTCTGTACGTCAGTCACCGGTTCGCCGTCTTTGTTCTTACAGGAAATGCCCCGGTCTTAAAACCTTCTGTAAGCCGCCGAACTTTCTGGTAGAATTTTCGGGCGTTGTTCCTGTTGGCCAGCATCTCAAGCTCTTCGCACTCACGTATTTCGGCCTCTCGTTTCTTCTTTCGGATAATACGTCTCTCTTTCTTTTTCAGCTCTCTGTAGCGATCCCACATGGCTCGCGTTGCGCCCGATCGCAGCGTGGCTCTATAGGCGGCATTCTTTCTTTCTGCGGCAGCATGACATTCCTCGTCGCGCCAATTGTTTTTTCGGGCTCGCCGGAATCCGATTTCTTCTTCGGCGGCGGTACGTAGGGAACGAGAAATGTTGCTCCATTGCTCATGCATGCCGGTTTGTTGGGCAGTGCTCTCCGAGAGCAGGAGTGAGAGTCGAGTGGCGAATCTTCTGGCTGTCTGTTGTGATTGCAGCTTTTCGATGTCGAACACTCTTTGCGTAGGTAGATGTACGTTTTTTGCTGCACAGAGGCGGGTGCGCAGTTTGGCTGCAACCAGGTAATGATCCGAGTCGATGTTGGGTCCTCGGATCGTACGTACATCTAATACACTAGAAGCGTGTCTTCCATCTATCCCAGCATGATGGATCTGGTTTCGTGTTTTTCGATCAGGAGACAGCCAGGTGGATTGGTGAATCTTCTTATGCTGGAATCTGGTGCTACAGACTACCATGTTTCGGGCCTCGGCGAAGTCGATCAGCCTCTGTCCGTTACCGGATGTTTCGTTGTGCAGGCTGAGTTTTCCGACTGTGGGACCGAAAATTCCCTCCTTGCCCACCCTGGCGTTGAAGTCGCCAAGCACGATTTTTATGTCGTGGCGGGGGCAGCGCTCATAGGAACGTTCCAGGCGCTCATAAAAGGAATCTTTGGTCGCATCGTCCTTCTCTTCCGTCGGGGCGTGGGCGCAAATTAGCGATATGTTGAAAAAACGGGCTTTGATGCGGATTGTTGCGAGACGCTCGTCCACCGGAGTGAACGACAGTACTTGGCGACGAAGTCTGTCTCCCACAACAAATCCGACACCGAATTTGCGCTCCTTTACATGGCAGCTGTAGTAGACGTCGCAAGGTCCTATGGTTTTCTTTCCTTGCCCCGTCCATCGCATCTCTTGGATGGCAGTGATGTCAGCCTTTACTCTGACGAGGACATCAACCAGCCGGGCAGAGGCGCCTTCCCCATTAAGGGACCGGACATTCCAGGTGCATGCCCTCAAATCATAATCCTTTGTTCGTTTGCAGGGGTCGTCATCAGTATGGGGAGGTCTCATCCGAGGCTTTTTACGCTTTTTATTCGGGGCGATTTTTAGGTGGCGGGTCCCAAACCCAACGCAAAACCAGCTATCCTGGAATATTTCGCCTTCTCACGTTAGCTCACTCCCGAACGGATGTTCGGAAGCTACCCAGAGGATACGTGGGCTAATCCCGGCCGTTGTGAGCTGCTTGAACCATATGCAGAATAATCGTCCTGGCCATTCCCAAGTGAATGGCGATCAGTAACTTTCCCCACTTGCGTGGAATTCTACGCATGGAACCATCCTCCATCCTTGTGTGGACTCCACTTGGAGTAATAAAACCATTGTTTTCCATTACCTTTTGGTTTTTTTTCGGGACTCCTCCCTAGCCAATTTGGTTCGCGGATGGCACCCTGATTCTATGCCAACTTTGAGTCATCACACGAGTGTTGAACCCACCCCATCAGGGAAGGCCACTCTTGTGATGCCAGGGCTTCCCTATCCACCACCTGGGACGCGCCCGATGGGAGATCAGGCAACTCCTCACGGGAATTAACAGCTTATTCAGTGCCCCTTCTTGTGTCAGAATGATTGGAGACCACTCACACGCAGAAAGAAATTGTGTCCTCTGTAGTCGTACAATTAATCGAATGATACCATCGGCTGATCGGCTTATTCATGCGTAGCCAAGACAATTGATTATTAAAATGTGTGCGTTGATACGAGGTACGCTACCGCATCATATGCTAAGTTGGATACGTCTGAAAAGATGTGCAAAATTGGAGGAGATGTATGTTTCGACTGAGTGATTTTATGATAAGAAAAACCATTAAGTAAGGTATGTTCTTAATGTCGGAAGGCCAGCACCGGAGCTCTCATGTACTTATAAATTACCAATTTTCTACTTTAATGGCTTCAAGTTGTACTTTTCCTTTCGTATTTCTAAATATTGAACCTCTCATTAAGCTCACAATGGCAACAGTGAATATATGATATTATCTACCAATATAATAAACATTCGGGATTAGCCATATTTTTTTCGCAGAACTGCTACCAATGCCCTTAAACTGACATGGGTATTACCAAAATGTGGAAACCGCCTTCTGGGCGATCAACAGAAACTGCTCTGTATCAACTAACTTATGCGCTTTGAGACTGAATAAAAAGGTGGTAGGCTCTAGTAGGACTGAACGTAAGTCTAATAAAAACGACCATCGTAACATTCATAAAGAAATGCAAACTCAAATATCGTAAACCAATTTGCTTAGATGGAATGGAGGTAAAATTCAAAGGGAAGTTAAATCCTTGGGTATAACAGTTAATCAAAAATTACTATGGAAATTACACATAGAAGAGATGGCGAGAATATTCAGATTATTCATGGCGAACAATGCGCATATGTATTACGATCATGATGCTACCTATGTTCAGTTTTGTCAAACATTTCAAGACTGAACTGGGTAATAAAAAGATTTGGGAAGTGTTATCTTAAACTAACAAGATAAAGCAGATCGTGATAACATGGTAAATGGATGGATCCCTCGCCGATGATGGTGGAGGGGCAAGTGTCTGCGGAACGGAAAAAGATACTTGGAAGGGCTAAGCAAGAATACGAGTATTTTTCCAACGGAAATCAGCACAATATAAAGATGCAAAGTGATTAAAAATATATTAAAAAATACAGACAGACACAGGATCAAACCTATATTTAAAGCCCAGCTAAACGCACTTAAAACATTTAAAGCTATAAACACATTCGCGATACCCATATTATCAAATCCATTCGGAATAATCAAATGGACAGCTACGGATCACGGGAAACTAAGTATCATAGATTAACTAGAACAACCTTAACAAAACATCGGTCCCTGCACCCGAATTCGTACATAGAGCGGATCACGATCAAGCGGGAGAATAAAAGTCCACGCATTAGAAAGATGCCTTTACTCTTACCTTGAACTCAACTAAACACAACTATCCCTACTGAAAGTCAGACAGCAATGAAGGCTCTCAACAATTTCCTGATTACATCAAAATTTGTGCTGGAATGTATTGATATGCCGAGATATTGGTTCCCGGGCCTCCTCATTTATAGAACCAGAGCTATTATATGGCTTAGGAAAAATACTCTCTAACCTCTTATTCAGAAAGAAGAGGTTTCATTGCAAGCAATAAAGCTGGAAAATCCAACGCATTATATAGAGCAATGGAATTAATAAAAATGTCATGCATTGCTACTACCTAAGTGCAAAACTTAAAATGGTGAAAATTGGCTATAGAGAAGAGTTTCACCGAATATTTACAGAAATATTTCCCCAATACAATGAAATAATACAGCAAATACTCGCGGATCAAATAAGAAGCATAATTGCAAATAACAGACTTACCAGTATAGACATCCAAAAAATTAAAGAACAAGTAGCAGTAGAAAGAAATGAAAAATAAGCTTTGAATAATCACCTCAGTCAAACTCAGCAGACATCTCTAATTCTTCAATTTCACTACAACAAACACTTCCAAACAATAACTGCCAAACATATGGAAACAACAACAAAGCCACCAACCTCATTATCAACGTAGCCAGCACAACACCAACGCCCGATAATATTTACAATTTTGAGTATGAACTTTTTCAAAAAGTAAAAGCCATTTTTCAAACAAGCAAAACCAAATGGGAAGAAACTGACCCGACAACCAGCCCATATATACCTAAACTTATTTTCAAAAAGCCAACCATCCACCGCATAGACATAATAATTAATCAGATATTAACTACTCTGACTCCTGGTCAATCAACACTAGAAAATTTAAGCATCTTTGTTTCCGTATTTGCACTAACAATATTGTTAAATTGTTTTGAATGCTCAAAAGTATAAAACGCAAAATAAAACCTCAGCCAACCCAAGAAAGCCGAAATGGCTAATCAGAATTGAGAACAAGATCAAAAACCTCCGAAAAGATATGGCTAGGCTCACATAATTGACAAAAAGGAAATAGGTCAGCACAGATTTTGAAACACAGCGAAAAATTTAGAATTAATATTAAGAAGCCAATAGAGCAAATCATAGATATACAAAGCCAAAATTAAAAGTTTACGCCGCTAGACTTCCAAGTCCAAGCACTCAGTCAGGAGACCATTGTCCTACACCCAGATAGAATTCAGTAGAAAAAATAGAGATCGGTAAGATAAAATGCGGGTGGTAAGACGGAAAAATTACTTTCAGGTCACTCTTCCACAAATCTCTTGGATTCATTAATGAATCTTAAGAGAGCTACAACTACAGAGAAAATGCTCAGCAGTGTCGTCATCCTCAAGATAGGATAGGCACATCGGGCTGTAAACGACCCCCATGGCAACCATATGCTGACCGCAGGTGTTGTGTCATGTGATTACACTCACCAGCACTCTCAGGTCCTTTCTGCTGAGTTTTAGGAGAAAGGTAGCTATTTTCCTGTTTGGTTCTTTCACAAAGCACTTGGATACTCTGCACGAGCTCAACCCAGACCAACGTCCCCTATGGGTAGACCTCATGAAGTCGTCAATCCATAGTTGAATCGTTGCGGAATTGAATCCTGGAAAGGGTTCAGGGCCTAGTGGCATACTTGCAGAGCCTTTATTAGCCAGTTTATCAGCTAACTCGTTCCCTGTAATACCACAATGTCCACGCACCCAAATAAGATTAACTTTGTTGTGTTTTGCAACACTGTTTCAGTGTTGTCTTACATTCACCGCCTAACTTTGAAGAGCAGCGTGGGTAAGCAAGTCTTCGTCTAAGTACCATCCAGATCCGCTACCATCACTGGTTTTAGATCCGTCGGTGTAGAAAGTGTGATGATATCTCGTTAATAGGTTCTCTGGACTTACGCACTGATCTCTATCTGGGATCAAAACATCATAGTTCCTGCCGAAGCTAACGAAAGGCACCCGATTGTCCACTGGTATCGAGAACAGTGTGCACCGCTCCGACAACTGGTGGTATATCTGACAGTGGCCAGTGCTTTCTTCATTTCCTCAGACTCAGATTAACTTGAGCCTGTACGCCGCCTTCATCGCCTCCTTTCATATTTGAAGATGTAGAGGTTGAAAGTTCAGAATGGCATTAAGGGCATCACTTGATGTCGTAATCATAGCACCTGTGATACCCTCGCACACACTTCTCTGTAGCCTGTTTAGGAGTTTTACTCTAGAATTAACCATTGGTCATAATCGGGGTGATGTACAACCACTGTACCTTGCCAAAGGTTCTCTTACACTGCCAGAACACTTTCAGTGTTCGAGAGACCTTCTGCTGCGCATGCTTCTTCCAGGTAAGCTTACTATCTTGGATTACTCCTAAGTATTTAGCCTCAGAAGACAGTTGCAGTGTTACCCCTTTTAATATGGGTAGTAGGTTAGGTTAGGTTGAAGCGGTTGTCCCGTGGGACACACTCAGGCTCATAGCCCATTGTGATGTCGCGTAGGGAGCTTGTCACTATCTTTCCTAAAACCAGTGTGTGCTTTTCAAAAAATTGTTCAGAGATTCTGTGCGTTTAGCATTTAAAGTCAGCCATAGTTGACGGGCGTTTTTGCAGGTGGCTTCATTGCGCCAACTTTCGTTTGCTTTCTTCACAATTTCTTCAAGGATGAGTAGCTTACATGTTTGTAAGGGTATCCCTATGTCACTATCTATGTGCTCGTCAGACAATTTAGTGCCGAGTCTTGCTAGTTCATCGGCTCTACAGTTACCCTCAATGTCGCGATGACCAGGAACCCATGTTACCTTTAGGAGAAATGACTCAGCCGTCTCGTTAAGAGATGTGCGGCATTTCATGGATACCTTGGATGTTGTCGACTGTTTTGTGAAAGATTTTATCGCCGCTTGGCTATCAGTGAAAATGTAGATATCATTTCGGGATATCGCATTACACTGTATCAGTGTCATGGCTTTTATTATTGCCATCAGTTCAGCCCGAAAGACACTACAGTAGTCGGGGAGCCGAAAACTTAAGGAGATCGCCAGATGTTCGGAATACACACCTCCGCCCACCCTGCCCCCGAGCTTTGAGCCATCTGTGTATACATGGATGGACTCGCCCTGTCTCACATCGTCCCGTTCCTACTCTTCCCTTGAGGGTAGGAGGGTCGTAAACGATGTAATGGCAAGTATGGGCGGGAGTGCATAGTTCACCAGTCCGGGAAGCCCCAAAGGGCCAGCCAGGATTTTACCGTGACCATAATCCATGTTTGACCATTTATTTAGAGTTTTCAGCCTTATTGCCGCACTGTGTGCGTTATATATTGCCTGCAAATCTACCGGAAGGAAGTTTAGTGTCGCATATAATGCTCTCGATGGTGTGGTTGACATGGCGCCGGTTATCAGAACAGATGCTAGTCTTTAAACCTTGTCAAGTTTTTGATGTCTACACCCTTTTGAAGACCATCCCACCATATTACATTACCATAGTTGAGAATTGGCCTAACCACTGCTGTGTAGAGCCAATGTGTCATTCTGGGTTCCAATCGCCATTTTTCCCCCATAAGTCTTCCGCAGGAGTACATTGCGGTCATAGCCGTGCTCTGTCTGCGACTCTGAGCCCCCAATTTAGCTTCCTATCTAGTACAAGTCCTAGATATTTTGCCCTTTCTGTTACTCGAAGTGGTTTCCCTCCTAGGAATATTTGTTGAAGAGCAGGTGTTTTGTGTTTCATACTAAACAGTATCAGATCCGTGTTTTCCGGATTTACTTCTCGTCCTCGACTTTCACACCGAAGTTATAATCTGTTGAGAGATCTTTGTTGGAGATCACATAATGTTGGAAGGTGTTTCCCCGAGATTGCTATTACAATATCATCGGCATATGATATTATTTTACCTCCCATTTTTTCAAGTTCTTGTATAAGATTATTGACAGTTAGGCTCCACAGAAGTGGAGATATTATCCCATCTTGGGGTGTACCTCTCATCGGAAATTTTTTAATGGATGCGCCACCCAAATTTGCGCTTATCGTTCGCCCAGTTAGCATTCGTTCTATAAACGAGACTAGTGCACTGCATACTCCCATTTCCGTTAGCGAAATGGTAATTGCTTTCGGATATATATTATTGAAGGCACCCTCGATGTCTAGAAAGACAGCGAGGGTTTATTCTTTGTAGTAAAGTGATTTCTCGATTGTGTGAACTAGCTCATGGATCGCTGTTTCCCCTGATTTGCCTTTGCTGTATGCATTTAGGGAAGGTGATAATTTGTCGCTAATCCTTCCTTTGATATGCAAATCTAGCAACCTCTCTAAGGGATTTAACAGACATCAGAAGCCATTGGCTGAGCCATGTGGTCCGATGCTGCTGACATTGGTGGGCGAGTTTCTCCTTTGGGAGTTCCCGTGCCACCTGGAGTGACGTGGACAGCAAGGTCTGCTTGTCTTCTGGCAGGGCAGCTCTTGCTTCCCAAGGATTTTGTTGCGAGGGGGGTCTACTGCTGGCACCAGACGTAGATGGTATGTCAGCCTCAACTTTCTTATTACAGCGTTGGGATTGTTATCAAGTTATTTGCCGCCACTCAGACACAGGAAAGGTGTTCTTAAAAGAACCGAAACAATGACTACAGATTTAAAAATGAAAATTGGAATGAATAAGTGAAAATTTTTACACATAGAGAAAGGTAAATTGGTAGAAGCACCAACTGAAACGCTGCAAGAGGAAACCTCAGAAAACATTAAGGATTTAGGATAATTGAAACCCTAAGAGTAGAAGAATATACCATACATTGATAAAGAAAAAACTATATATGCAATCTGAAAAAAGCTGCATTTTAATAGATACTTTAAACAAATCTTCACTCTAAACATATTACTAAAGCTATAAATACGTATTGTTGCGAACGGAAAACTTCGCGAACCGACTGGGAACAATAGCGAGCGAATAAGATACCAAAACAAGCGCATGAATTCGCCTTAATCGCGGACGGAACTCGCCAGATGATACGAGCTGTCAGAACTAGAAATTACGATACTTATTAAGCTCATGTATATAAGCATGCATGTGCATAGGGTACCCAGTCGTAGGTTGATCCTTTAAGTAAGTAAACGAGAAGTAATAAAGTGGTTCAGTCTTAAGGTGAACATCTTCTTCTTAATTGGCGCGATAACCTGTCACGAGATTTTGGCCGAGTTTTACAAAGCGCGCCAGTCGTTTCTTTCTCGTGCTAACCGGCGCCAATTGGACACACCAAGTGAAGCCATGTCCTTCTCCACCAGATCTTTCCAACGCATAGGAGGCCTTCCTCATCCTCTACTACCACCAACGTGAAAAGGTTCAAAAATCTTCCGCATAATATTTCTCTCACACACTCCAAGAGACACGTCATAGGATGTTGTCATCGTCCACGCTTCTGCGCCATCCCGCGCTTCTGCGCTAGCCCGCCATAGGACGGGCATGATGAGAGCCATGTAGAGTGTTAGTTTTGTTCGTCGAGAGAGGGCTTAACTACTCAATTGCCTACTTAGTCCAAAGTAGCACATGTTGGCAAGAGAGATTGTACGATGGATTTCAAGGCAGACATTGCTATCGGTCTTAATGGTGGTTCCTAAATAAAACAAGTTTTATATCTTCGAAATCATAACTGTCAACAGTGACGTGGGTGCCAATACGCGAGTACACTGACTGCTTGTTTAATGGCAGAAGGTACTTTGTTTTATCCTCGTTCGCCACCAGACCCATTTGTTTTGCTTCTTTATCCAGTTTGGAAAAAGCAGAACTAACAGTTCTGTACATAGAGAACGAGACATGTTGTTCTATTGGTCGTGCACGCCAGATTGTAGGGTAGTACTCTCCGCTTTTATACGGACTATTGCGGAGTAAACGACAATACTCGGAGACGAAGACTCTGTGCCCCTATAAATCCAATACCGAATTAGCGCTCCTTTACATGACAGCTATAGTAAACGTCGCAAGGCCCAATGCTTTTCTTGCCTTGCCACGTCAATCCCATCTCTTGAATGGCAGTGATGTCTGCCTTTACTCTCACGAGGACATCAACCAGTCAGTCAGAAGCACCTTCCCCAATAAGAGACCGGACATACCAGGTGCATGCCCTCAAATCATAGCCTTTAGTTTGTTTGCTGGGGATGTTATCAGAATAAGCAGTTCTCATCCGAGGCTTTGCCGTCGCTTTCATTGGTGAAAGATTTTTACGTGGGGAATCCCAAGCCCAGCGCACAACCAGATATCCTGGATTGTTTTGTTTTCTCACATCAGCTCGCTCTCAAACAGGTATTCGGGAGCTACCCAGAGGATAGTTGTGAATCTGCTTGGACTGCATGCAGAAGAATCATTATGGTCACTTCCAAGTAAGTGGCAGGGACTTTCCCTACTTGCGTGGACTTATACACATGGAACCATCCTTTGAGAGTTATTGTGCTAAGAGTAACGCTGCTTTTGTTATTTTCAAAACAATGGATAAAAAAGAATTTCTTGTTTTAATTTTACACTGCCTCTTGATGGGGAAAAATACCGTTCAAGCGAAGCAATGGCTTGAAAAGTGTTATGCGACTCCAATAAAACGATGGTTTGCTGACTTCAAACGTGGTCGTAGATACACCGATGATGCACAACGCAGTAGACGTCCAAATGAGGCGTTAACACCAGAAAACATCAAAACAATCTACACACTGATTTGAATGATCGAAAAGCGAAGTTGCGTGAGTTAGCTAACATCGTAAAGATGTCAAATGAACATGTTGGCTCCATATTGTATGAGCATTTGACTAAGACTATGTTCAAAGTGGGTGCCGCGTTTGCTCACCGTTTTTTTCTTCAAGACAGCGTACTGTGTCACAAGTCAATCAAAATCAATGACAAAACATTATGAATCGAATTTCGAATTGCTCCCACATCCATCATATTCACCAGATTTGGCTCCCAGCGACTATTGGCTGTTCGCAGACCAAAAAAATGGTCGCCGGTAAGAAATTTTGCTCAAATCAAGAGGTTATCGCTGAAGCTGAGGCCTATTTTGAGGCAAAAGGTAAACCGTTGTACAAAAGTGGTTTGAAATGTTAGAACGGCGATGGAATGATTGCGTTGTTCTTGATTGAAATAACGTTGGTGAATAAAGCTAACTTGGAACCAAAAAATGTGTTTTCTTTGTTATGCCAGGGACTTTTCAGCCCATGTGTTACATATTTCGAGCATGTTTATTAACTGGATAATGTCATACGTATTAAGACCACGTATAAGTATTTACCTTCAATATATGAATGGATTTGAAGTTTTTAAGAGTACAAAATGTCGAAGACGTTACCTTGTTTTAAGCTAATGGCAGCTTTTGTTTATATGATTAGAGTATGATTCTGCACGCATTTGACACACAGCAGCTAAAACAGACAGCATTCGCTACGATTGTCGCCATTCTGTCGTACACTTAAAATACATATTTACATATTATATATATGGATATCCAAATACGATGTATGTTCTAAAAATAAGGTGATTTTTTACAATAGCCAAACACACATCAAACCAAAAAATATTGAAACTATCAACCCTTTCAAATATAGACCAATAACATGCCTCCCTACACTGCACAAAATAATCATCTCCACAATATCCTCGAAAATAGAACCTCATCTAACAAAACACAAAGTTATAACTAACACAACTCAACGATATAAACACAAAGGATGCAAGGCCTGTAAGGAACATCTAATAATCGGAACAATCATTATGAAACAAGCCACATTAAAACAACGAAACCTACATTCATACCACATAGACTACTAGCAAGCTTTCGATGCGTAAAATGTAAAGCATCAGTAAATGTAAAGCACAACACACGGAAAAAGGAAAATTACCGAAACATTAGACGATCAAATCCTCGAAAACATGAAAGAACAGGAAATGTACAAATATCTTGGATTTCAACAAAGTACAAAAATAAACCACACTTCTATTAAAAACCAACTCTCCCTGCAATAAAACAAAATGCCTTAACCAGATACTCAAAACACAACTAAATTCCAAGAATCTCTGTAAAGCAATCAACACGTATATTACGCCAATACTCACATACTCTTTCGCAATAAAAAACTCGACCAATAGTGGACAAGAAGATAGCTTAACAAATATATACGAGAGCGCTTCAATAAGTACCCGTGTTTGATGACAGAGGGCGTTCCTGAGAGAAGTTGGTGCTGGCATCATGTGCTGCCATCTATCAAACGACGGCAAAACAAATTTCAGACTGATTGATAGGTTAGTTTGTATTTGGCAGCTATACGAGTAAGACGTGTTGCGTGATTTTCGCTGCTAAGATAGAAAAAGAGCAGAAAATTCATTCGAACTCATGCACACAAAGACTTACTATATTAATACTTGGAGGAGGAAGAGAATTCATTGATATCCAAAACCTTCACAATAACCAAATTTCAAAATGAAGCAAATTTTCCCACACCCACACATCTTTAAGTATCCAAAGCAATAGCCCTTGCAGTTAAGCGCTACACTGAAATGACAGTCGCCAAAACAACAGTTGAAAAAGGAAAACTGCTAGGGCACAGAAACAGTTACGTGGCAAGGATTTACACATTATGGAAGGCAACAATATTGACAAAATCAACAGCTATATCTGGCTAGAGAGAGGGGAGCTTCAATCTGACAAATGCCGAAGATGCCAAATACACCCGGAAACAGGGTGCCAAATTTTACCAGTCACAGTCAAAAAATAGTCGATTTTTGGGAATTTTTGAAGTGAAAACTTCTTTAGAATCGTTGGGAGTGATTTGAGACTCGATGAAACGAAAAAGCGACACTAAAACGAGACATACCTACATATAGATCTTATAGTATATAGCCTGCGAGAGAATGAAATAGAACATAGTTATACAGCGTTCCCTATTCTCCGTCTTCTCTTTGTGCGGTGCTTCGTAGCCTCCCCACTCTTGGCTACGAAGCGTTATATGTTGATATACGTATATGTGTGTGGCTGCGTACTGCTGAGCCATGCTAGTATAGTGAGTATTGTAGTATGTATACTACACTGCCTATTACTTGCTTTGGTGTTTAGTTCAAGCGTCATACGTATGTATGTTTGTATGTTTTTTATTTTTTTTTATTTTCATGGGCATTGTGGTAGCGCGCTACCCTCAAGTGGCCCTTTGAAACCAGGACAAGCCTGTTGTTTCGGCGAAACTCCGCACCCCACGGGACAACCGCCAGGTATTACATCGTGGGGGGAAGGGCGAGTTAGTCGCCGGTCCTTCGTCGTATTCTCTCGAGGGTCCTTAGTTTTTTCATGGTCTCTGCTATGACATCGCATGTTGCCGTCCATTTTTCCTTGCTTTGTAGCATGGATTGCACGAATGTATCTGGGTCGTAGTTTCCTCCAAATATTCGCCGAATCTTCGATCTAGATCCATAAAAACGCTTGCATTCGAAGAATACGTAGTGAACGTCTTCTATCGCGTTTACGCCACAGTGATCGCAAGTGGGATTCGATTCATGTTTGAACCGGTAGAGGTATGCTTTGAAGCATCCATGCCCGGTTAAAAATTGCGTCAGGTAGAAATCCACTTCTCCGTGTTTTCTTTCAATCCAGCTTCGCAAGTCTGGAATGCAGCGATGTGTCCAGCGGCCCTTCGTTGTGGTATTCCATTTTTGCTGCCAAGCTTGGGTGCTAGTTTCCCGTGCTACGATGCGTTGCGTTTCACTGTCGGCCAATACTGCAGCTTCGTTTGCCAATATCTCTATTGGATACATTCCAGCGATAACCAGCGCTGCTTCTTCTGAAACCGTTTTAAAGGCGGAACAGACTCGAAGCGCACATAAACGATACGCCGCCTTTATACCGCGTAAGTAGGAAGGATGTTGCGTAGCCATGTACCAAACAGGGGCACCGTATAGTATTTGGTTCTTCCCCACGCCTGCTAGGAGTTGGCGCCGCCGTTGTTTTGGCCCGCGGGCGTTTAGCATTATTCGCGATAAAGCTGCTACAGTTGCTGATGCTTTTTTGGCCGCATACTCCAGGTGAGTTTTAAAAGATAACCTCCTGTCTATAACTATTCCCAGATATTTAACTTCTGGTGCTGTCGTGATGCTGTGATTGCCAACTTGTATCGTTGCCACCTCTACTTTTTTCCGGCTCGATATGAGTACGGACTCCGTTTTTTGCTCGGCGAGTTGAAGGCCGTTTTGCACCAACCATGAGTTAACGGACGCTATGGTCCGATTTGCTTTTTCGCAGATGTCGCTTAGTCTCTTATCCGTAATAACTACTGCGATATCGTCCGCAAATCCGATAATGTTGGCACCATTGGGTATATTGAGACGCAAAACACCATCGTACATGATGTTCCAGAGCAGTGGTCCAAGGACTGAACCTTGAGGGACCCCGCCTGAAACCTTATAGCTCTTTCTGCCTACTGCTGTGTCGTAATTCAGCACGCGGTCTTCGAAGTAGCTTCGTATCATTGCTCGCAGGTAAAAGGATACTCCGATCCCGTCCAGTGCGTCCAGTATTTTGGCCCAGTTTGCGGTGTTGAATGCATTTTTTACATCCAAGGTTACTATTAAGCAGTACTCTTTGGCACCTTCGAGCCATCGGGTACCACTTATTGCATGTTGTGCAATTTTTTTGGCGGTATTCACAGCGTCAACGGTGGACTTTCCTTTTCTGAAGCCAAACTGATTGTCCGATATTCCCCTGACGGAATCGATCTCGTTCTCGAGGCGGTTGTAAATTATTCTCTCCAGTACTTTACCTGCCGAGTCGAGCAGGCAAATAGGTCTGAAGCTAGATGGTTGCATGGGAGGTTTGCCGGGTTTGGGCAGTAGAACCAGCCTTTGTCGCTTCCATATCGATGGGAACGTTCCCTCCGCGAGGCATGTATTAAATAGGCGCACGAAATTCGATGTGGCCTGGGTAAAGGCCAGCTTAAGTACTTGGTTAGGCACCCCGTCTGGGCCAGGAGACTTAATATTTTCGATTCTATTCACTGCTTGAAGGACCTCGTCTGCTGAGATTCTTGGAAACTGATGTGCGATTGGCCTCGAGGTTAAAGAAACTAACTTCTTTTGTTTGGGGAAAAGTGTGTTTACCACTTCATTTAAGAAAATCGGGCATGTTGGTATGGATTCCTGAGTAGACTTCAGCTTCTTCGTCACCACCTTGTATGCTGTCCCCCAAGGATTGTTTTCAGAATAATCACAGAGCTCAAGGAAGCTTTTACGCTTGCTTTCCTTTATTGCTGTCTTGAGTTGACGTCGCGCAGCTTTATACGTTTCTTTGGCTTCTAGGAAGTTAGGTCTACCTCTTGCCCGTTGGAAGCTTCTTCTAGCCTTAATGAATTCTTTTCTGAAGGCAAGAATGCTCTCGTTCCACCAGTAAACAGGAACGTGTTTATTTGTTGTCGTCTTGCGAGACATTGACGCATCGCAGGCTCTACAAATATCACCCATAATTTTGGTTGCCATGTCGTTCGCGCATCCTGTATACTCGCTTGTTGGCAACATCTCTTTAAATACTCCAGGATCTAAGGTGCCGGTTTTCCATCCTCGCTGCTTCAAACTTAGTTGTTGTTTTTGAAGTTTGCACTCGTTTAAATCTATGTCGCATATTGTTGCTGAGTGATCACTTTGAGTATAACACTCACTAAGCTTCCATTTAGACCCTCTGCAGATGTTAGCGCTGACGAACGTGATGTCTATTATTGAACCAAAGCCATTTCTGAAGAAGGTATGTTCCCGCCGCTGTTCAGTAAAACAATATCCAGTCATGAAAATGCTTCAAGGAGTGCTCTGCCCTTTGGTGTAGTACGCTGTGAGCCCCACTCCATAGCCCATGCATTGAAATCGCCTGCAATAATATATCGCTGTCTTACCATTGCATCCATGGCGATTTTCCCTACTATGTCCTCAAACTCGTCTAAAGGGGTGCTTGGAGGTATGTAGCAGCTATATATAAATATATCTGAGACCTTGCCGCAAACAAAGCTTCTTTCATTTACTACGCTCTCTAGATGTAAGGGATGTCGTCCGCAGGACCATACTGCCGCCTTATTGCAAGCGTCTTGCGTCCAGTTGGCTGACCTTTCTCTATACGGTTCGCTCAATATGGTTACATCAACCTTGAGCTCTGCAATTGTTTGCGACAAGAGATCTTGTGCAGCTTCACAGTGGTTGAGATTGAGTTGTAGCAATCTCATAACTGTTTTATTTTTTGAAGCGCTTCTTGAAATACCGGGCATTTATTGCCGCCGGTAGCATGATCAGTGCGGTTGGTATGTCTTCTTTCACATAATAAGCACTTTGGAGTATTAGTGCATGTTTTTGCTACGTGCCCTTCTCCTCCGCATTTAAAGCACACTCCAGAGAACATTGATGAATAGAGAAGTCTCACGAGCTACGAATAGTGTGAGTTGTCAAAAATGAAGTGAAACCGCGAACACTATTTCACCTCGCTTAACTCGACAGCGGGGAAGTTCTTAACAGAGCTGATTACAGTGAATTATGTACAAGTACATTGGCTCTGCTCAGTTTTTGGTTTCTGTATGAAATCAAATTGACGAATGCCGACGGCATTTTGCAAGGCATTTGCTTGTGCATTTCTATGTTCCCTTGATAAACGAAAATTTATTCAATTTATATTTTCAAACAAATATAACCAAATAAAAAGGCAACATTTAAAATCAAAGTAACGTTAATGTTTGTTGTTTTAATTTTAAAAGAAAAATTTAAACAAAATACATTATAAAACGACCTCACATTTTGTTGTGTGCGTTTTAGTGTAAATTTGATGAAAATTTTTACTAATTTTTCGAGTTGAAATTAATTTTAGACAAGAATTCAAAGAGCATATTGGTATATTGATGAATATATATGTATATCAATATATGTTTATATACATATATTTTGTTAGTTATATTTGTGCAAAAGTTCAATTGCATCTTCAATTCTTATAGTGTTATAAATGTATGTATGTGCACACGCACTGCAGCAACAATGACCTATCTCACGACTCATTGCCTTATCATATTATATTTATGTACATACATTTGAATATGCATTTTTGTTCCTTTGCCAAACGAAATTTTTTTAAATTTACATATGTATGTATATTACAGGGAATAATTCATATATGTATGCATTTTATAGATAGTACCAAACTTTGAAATTTAAAATAAATAAAAAAAACTAGGGTCTGTCAGACTCACGCACGGTAGAAGTGAAACTTCTAAGTTGGTTGTTCCATGCATGGGAGCCCCGGTTTAGATCTCTCCCCCCTCTCTCGTGTTAAATTCAGGTTTTCATATTTTTTTTTCTATATCACTCCACATAAATTTGTACTATTTATTTTTGTCCTTATTAGCTTCAAATTTGACACTTGGGTGCAGTGTTGCACTTGACGCTGACATTTCTTTGCACTTCCAATGGTATTTTTTGCCTACTTTTGGCGCGTTAATCAATTTGCTTTGATCACCGAAACGGTTGAAATGTCATTTTACAACCTTCTACTTCAACTATCGTCACTCGTTTGGCAAACGCACTCATTGTATCGCTTCGTCTCCTCCATACCTACCATCTATTTACTTCACAGCAGTTTCTTATTGCTTTCCCGCTTACACACATTCAATCGGCGCTTTATCTGATACTCACACACAGCACTCATTTGCACGGGCTATGGCTATCTATAATACCCGTTGTCGGTTGTCGATTGTCGGTTGCCTGCATGTCGCCAGTCTACTTCAATGCTTGCGATGCGAGAGAGCGACAGAGAGAGCGAATAGGCGAGAGTGGGAAGGAGCAGCTGCTCCTTGGCCCCGCCTATTTGACGGATTTCGGTAACGCTCCGAACTTACCGTTTCACTCGTCTATTTTCAATCTGCCTTGGGGTCCCCGACGCGCCTAAAGAAGTTTCACTTCAATAAAACTTCAAAGAAACGTATTTGCTTACATATATGGGACAACTAAGTTATATTGCATCTTTAATAAATATAGTGTTGCACGCATATGTATGCACTGAAGCAACATGACCTATCTCACGAGCATCATGCAATAATTAGGGTGTAAATATTCGAATGATCGAATTCCTGCAAATGCTAAAACAACTTCTTCTGCATATGCATCGACGTATGTGCATGTGCGTATATGCACACTTGATGCCCTAACAATATATATATGTGCGTTCAATTGATCAAATCAAAAAATTCTGTATACAAAACGCTTCATTACCAGGCACACAGGAAGATGGCATATGCAAATATAAATATGTGAATTGAATTCAAGCAAATCAATGCTTATTAATATACACATATGCATGTACATACAACCACACACACAGGGCACTCACTTTATTCCTCAAAATGCGTATGTCGTTCAAAGCTAAAATTCTATGCCTAGCGACTACAAGAACAAAATGCAGTCTTAGGCGCAGGCGTAGCGGCCATCATTCTAGTTGCCATAGCGCTGAACAGTCGCGGCGGCGCCGAACAGTTTCAACTATTGTACTGTGCAACAAAAACTCATCATCAAAAAATTCATTGATAAATTCGAGCTCATAGTTCTAAGAGCAAGTACTTTCATTCATAAAACGGGCCGCCCATATGCCAATTTTCTCGACAATTCGAAAATAGTCAATACTGGAATATTTCGCGTAGAATTATTTGCCAATATTTGATAAATCTTGAATTTTTGTCAAGCCGAGTGCCCGCGGCTTCGTACATATGTATGCATCAATATATGTACGTAAATATGTGTATATGTACAATGCTGTGCCTATGAATATGCGCTGCGCCATGAGTGCGCGCTGGATTTCTTGAGAAGTTTACCGTTTTATTTTGAGCTGTCGCTAGTGAGCATACATACACACAGCATATACATATGCGCATATGTATATAAATTCACAAATTCACAAATTTACATTTGCATATGCCATCTTCCTGTGCGCCTGGTAATGAAGCGTTTTCTATAGAGGAATTTAATTCAGTTGAAGGGATTCAACAAAGTTTTACAGACACCAGACAGACAGACATAACATATGTATATAATTTTGGATGATTTGGAAAAATTCAAATATATAGGTCATATTAAAAAGCTACCGAACATTCTTTGCTTCTAATCACCAACAAATTCTTATCGACTGCTGCTAAATTTACATAATTCAGCCCCTCACTGTTAATTTTTGTTGAAAAATGTGTCTATGGTGAAATTGTCTTCGCGAGACGAGTACCCCTCGAAATTCCATACGTTCCTGTCATTGAGACTTCTCTATACATTAACGTTCTCTGCACACTCCTTGGAGATCGGTTCCGCTGGTGCAATTTCTTGATATATGCCCGAATTCTAGGCATTTAAAGCAGCGTCTAGGTTGGATTTTCTGACGAATACGGCAAACTACCCAGCCAATGCGAATCTTACCCATGTATGTTTGTATGTATGCTAGTACGTATGTGTGCACGCCTGCGTATTACGGAGCCACGGTGAGCGAGAAGGCATTATGTATACCTATACTACACTACCTAATACTTGCTTAGACCAAGCGTCCTACGAATGTTTGTGTGTATTGTAGTATGTTGTATGCCTAATAAGCATATGCCCACAGTATTGTAGAGTATACAATACATCAAGTGGTCATATGCCATACTCACAACATAGCGACACTTTGTTGCTATGTTTATACAATCAAATATATAAGTGCAGCAATATGATCCGTCACTTATGCGGACTGGCCTGCAGCGTGGGATCTGCAGTGCAAGCACTTTGACGCTTCGACCGTTCGGTCCCAGCGCATTATATATATGCCTTCTGCATGTATATACAATAACATACATACATACATGCATACTACGCTCTCCCGTTCTGTCGCTGCTCTCAGCGGCAGAACTCTATGTATAAGCAGCATGTATTTAGCCTAAGTAATTTTTGAAATAAAAGATTGGATTCAGTTCCATATCAAAAGACAAAGAGAAAACGTGTTTAAAGATAACGAACCACCTTTTTTCCTACATGGCGACCGTGACAAGTTTTTAGTTTTCGTTTAAAACGTTCGCGCGCCAACATACAACAAAATTAAATTTCAACCAAATGATTTGGCCAAAATACTTAAAGTGCCCAAAGTCGTAGTGGGAGGTGTGAAGCAAAGTGGACAACAACAGCTACAACAACAACAACACCCAAAAAAAAAAAACGGGGACGCCAGTCAGCGACAGACGACGGCGATGGAGGGATAGCTGTGGATGTCAAAATTAGTATCTGAGTGAGTAGAGTGTAGATGGATAGGAATAAGAAACAAAAAAAGCGCGGCGGAATAAAACAAAAACTGAGGTCGGAAATTGACCGTTTCAGCAAAGAGTTGAGCAATCAAGCCAACCCGCCAGCATGGAACGATTCTGTTTCCATGCATGAAAAGCGCTCGTTTCACGAAGCACAACTAGTGCAATTGATAAATAAAAACAAAAATCCATCTATCACCTACCACCAGATTAAAAATTTGAAAAAGAAAATAATACCTCCATTACCAACAGCTATCCCAGAATACAAGCGACAGTGCCCGGATGACTGCGAGGGACCGCTGGACAGCCCATTCTGCAACTACACGTGCAAACATTGCACAGCAGCCTGTGCGACCAGCACCGGCACCGCCTAGCGTTACAAGCTAGGCCAAGGACAAGGACACCACCGAGGACCGACAGCGCTCCCAAGTGCGCACACCAATATATTTTAGTTTTCATATATTATTATAATAAAAAAAATACATTGTAAAATTGAGCGAGAACTCGCCCGATTAGAGTACATGTCGGAAGGCTGTACAAAATATAGGCAGGAAGCATTGTAAATTCACCTGCGAGTGAATAAAATAATAACAAAAATTTTTTAAAGTAAAAATATATAAAAATATATTTGTAAAAACAGCAAATATAAGTAATGAAAAAAAAAATTTGATTGAAAAACGAAAAAAAAGGGATTAATAAATTGTATATATATATATATAGAAGAAACGAAATGACAAATCCATAACTAAAACAAAAAACAAAATTTTAAAGAAGACAAATAGATATTTTAAAAATGGGAGGAAAAACTTCCAAAGTTGAGGATAACACAGCCAATGTGCTGAATGTTATATCAGTTGTCGATACAACCAATCATTTAGACATTCAAATTGTTCTTCTTGCTTTAATAGTAGCAATTTCGGCAGCAAATTTATTAATCAAAATTTACTTAATGTACAAACGTACTTTAAAAAAACGATATCTAAGCCGTGCAAACGACTTAGATAAAGTCTAAAATTCATTTTACTGATTTAATTTTTTTTTCCAAATTCAAAATATATTAATTCATTGCTGTCAACAATAGTTTTGGTAAAGTTGTATCGCTAAGAGTGATGGAATGGAAAGAATTAGCAAAACAAATTAAACACAACAATAAGTGTAAATACGCTAATCCACCATACAACCATTCTAGTAGCTGAATATAACAATATCAGTCAATTAGCATCATCTTACAAATACAAGAAATCAAGTTTACATGTAGATCAATGTCTTAAAATATTACGCTCATTACAAACAAGATTGGAAAATGTAAGTGTAAGACACAAAATTACCTTACAAATACCAACAAATCCCTACTATCAAATTGAGTTTGACCCAAATCAATTCCAAAATTTGGACAAATCAAAACCAATAATTGAAGTAGAGGGTAAAGCGGAAAGCGACATTGATACACTTGAAGAGAGCGAAACAACAATAGCAATGGCACAAACAATTGTGGAATTCCTTAAGCTAGCCTCATCACTCATACCTGAGTTTGATGGAAAGGCCGAAAACCTACAAAGTTTCATAGATGCGCTGAATCTAGTAGATTCCCTTAAAGGCACACATGAAGCAGCAGCTATAAGTCTAATAAAGACAAAGCTCAAAGGCCATGCTAGAAACTTGATTAGTAATGAAGACACAGTAGCTGCAATAGTTGCGCAACTGTCAAAAGTAGTGAAAGGAGAATCGGTAGAAGTAATATCTGCCAAACTTCTAAATCTGCAACAAAAAAGTAAAACAGCTAATCAGTATACCCAGGAGGTAGAAAAATTAACTAAATCTCTTGAGGGAGCTTATATCAGTGATGGATTGTCACCTGAATTAGCCACTAAATACAGCACAACGCTTGCTGTCAAGGCCATGACACAGAACTGCGCTTTAGATAAGGTAAAACTTATCATGCAGGCAGGCACATTCAATAATATGAATGATGCCATATCCAAGTTTGTGAACAGCTGTACCGAAGCAACAGGACAGTCAAATACTGTACTGCACTTCCAACAGCGCCAAAATGGATATTATCGAGGTAACCGAGGTAATTACCGAGGAAGAGGTAATTACCAAAACAACGGTTATAATAATAACAATAACAGATATAACAATAGAGGAGGTCGAGGTAATAACAGAGGTAGAAATTATTCTAACAGACGCAACGACCAAAACAGAAATAATTATAATAACAATAATGTCCGAGTTGCCCAAAATACTTCGGGAAACTCCCAGACACCTCCAGATACACAAAATTAAATAATAAAATATATACTGTTAACTTAAGTCTCAACAATTTCGTATCATTCAAAAATGTTGCAACAAATAAAAAGATAACATTTTTGATTGATACAGGTGCAGACATTTCAATTATAAAAGAAAATTCTGATGTCTTTCATGACATCCAAATCAATAGAATTATAGACATTCGAGGCATAGGAGAAGGAGTAATAAACTCCAAAGGACTAGTCTCGATGGAATTCCATACAAATTTCATCTACTTCATTCAGATTTCGCAATCCCCTGCGATGGAATAATAGGATTAGATTTCATAAAAAGATTTAATTGGCAATTAGATTACAATAGTTCAGAGGATTGGTTTATAATTAGACCGCAAAACCTAACGTATCCTGTCTACGTCCCAATAACATTTAGTTCTGGTACTAACTCGACACTTCTACCAGCAAGATCCCAAGTGATACGCAAAATAGAGTTGTCTTCAGCAGAAGAAAACATTTTAATTCCAAATCAGGAAATTAAACCGGGTGTTTATGTTGCAAACACTATTGCAACAGCCCAAAATACTTTTGTCCGATTCTTAAATACCACAGATACATGCCAAGTAGTAGGCATTAACAACTTAAAATTTGAATCACTTTCGAACTACGATTTAGTTCGAAATCCAAAAGAAAAAAGAAATGAGTCTGTAATTAATAAATTAAAGAAAAATTTTCCAGTTTTGTTTAAGAAACAACTTGAAGAAATATGCACCCAGTATAGTGATGTGTTCGGACTTGAAACCGAACCAATCACAACAAACAATTTTTATAAGCAAAAATTGAGACTTAAGGATGATAAGCCAGTATACGTAAAAAATTATCGATGTCCGCATAGCCAAATAGAAGAAATCCAGCATCAAGTTGGAAAATTAATTGAACAAAATATTGTTGAACCGTCTGTCTCACCATACAATAGCCCACTTTTGTTAGTCCCAAAGAAAGCTCTTCCAGGCTCTAAAGAGAAAAAATGGCAATTAGTAATTGATTATCGCCAAATAAATAAAAAATTGCTGTCAGATAAATTTCCACTCCCCAGAATTGACGATATTCTCGATCAATTGGGTAGAGCTAAATATTTTTCATGCCTTGACTTAATGTCAGGTTTCCACCAAATTGAACTTGAGGAAAACTCAAGAAACATAACGTCTTTTTCAACAAGCAATGGTTCATATCGCTTCACGCGATTACCATTTGGTTTAAAAATAGCGCCTAACTCATTTCAGAGAATGATGACAATAGCATTCTCAGGCCTAGAGCCTTCACAAGCATTCCTTTATATGGATGATTTAATCGTCATTGGCTGTTCTGAACAACATATGATTATAAATTTAACAGATGTTTTTAAACTTTGTAGAAAAAACAATCTAAAATTGCATCCAGAAAAATGTTCATTTTTCATGCACGAGGTGACGTTTTTAGGTCACAGATGCACAGATAAAGGAATCCTACCAGATGACAAAAAATTTGATGTTATCAATAATTATCCTGTCCCTACGGACGCAGATAGCGCTAGAAGATTCGTTGCATTTTGCAATTATTACCGACGTTTCATTAAAAACTTCGCCGATTATTCACGGCACATAACTAGATTATGTAAAAAGAACGTTCCTTTCGAATGGACTGCGGAATGCCAAAATGCATTCCAGTACTAAAAAAATAAACTTGTTCAACCAAATTTATTACAGTACCCAGATTTTAGCAAAGAATTTTGCATAATCACAGATGCAAGCAAACAAGCATGTGGAGCAGTTTTAACTCAAAACTATAATGGACTCCAACTCCCAGTCGCATATGCATCTAGAGCATTCACTAAAGGTGAAAGCAATAAGAGTACTACAGAACAAGAACTAGCAGCAATACATTGGGCAATAACACATTTTCGACCATATATATATGGCAAACATTTTAAAGTTAGAACTGATCACAGACCTTTAACATATTTATTTTCTATGGTAAATCCAAGTTCAAAGCTAACACGCATGCGACTCGAATTGGAAGAGTATGATTTTACAGTAGAGTATCTGAGAGGGAAAAATAATTTCGTGGCAGACGCCTTATCAAGGATAACAATATCCGAACTAATTGACATGAACCGAAAAGTCCTGAAAGTCACTACCAGGCAACAATATAGACAGAAAAATTCCTGCGCAGGAAATGTACAAGTAGATTTGCCTACGCAAACTCTTGACAACGCTTCTAAGCCCAACGTATATGAAGTCATTTGTAATGACGAAGTACGAAAAGTAGTGGCCTTGCTAATAAAAAATCAGATATGTTTTTTGAAACGTGGAAGAACAATTATAGCAAGAATTGATGTTAGCGATCTGTACACCAATGGAAAACTTGACTTAGGTCAGTTCTTCCAAAGGCTTGAAATGCAAGCCGGTATACTTAAGATTAACCAACTCAAAGTGGCACCGAGCGAAAAGATCTTTGAATTAGTTTCAATTGAATCTTTTAAAAATATGGGCAATAAAATTCTGAATATTTTAAGAGTAGCGCTACTCAAGCCGGTGACCCTAATAGATAAAGAAAAAGATCAAGAAGCGATACTGTCTAAATTTCATGACGATCCAATTCAAGGAGGTCATAATGGCATTACAAGAACGCTAGCTAAAATAAAAAGACATTACTACTGGAAAAACATGACTCGTTATGTCAAAGAGTACGTACGTAAATGTCAAAAATGCCAAAAATCCAAAACAACAAAACATATAAAGACCCCATTGACATTAACTGAAACACCAATTATAGCTTTTGATAGGGTAATTGTAGATACTATAGGTCCATTACCACTATCAGAGAATGGCAATGAATATGCAGTTACGCTAATATGCGATCTAACAAAGTATTTAGTAACCATTCCAATTTCAAACAAAAGTGCAACAACTGTTGCCAAAGCTATATTTGAAAACTTTATTCTAAAGTACGGTCCAATGAAGACGTTCATTACGGACATGGGAACAGAATATAAGAATTCAATAATAAATGATTTGTGCAAATATTTAAAGATAGATAACATAACGTCTACCGCACATCATCACCAGACTTTAGGAACAGTAGAACGAAGTTATAGAACATTTAATGAATACGTTCGTTCTTACATATCAACAGACAAAACCGATTGGGATGTTTGGATACAATATTTTACATACTGTTTCAACACAACACCCTCGGTAACACACGGCTATTGTCCATACGAACTAGTATTTGGAAGATTACCAAGACAGTTCACAGATTTTAATAATACAACTAGAATAGAACCATTATATAATGAAGAGGATTACGCTAAAGAAATTAAGTTTAGATTAGAAATAGCATATAAAAGAGCAAGAATAGCACTAGAGAATAGTAAAGCCAGAAATAAAAAATTTTATGACAATAAAATATCAGATGTAAGCATAGAAATAGGAAATAAAGTTTGGTTAAAAAATGAAGCAGGACACAAACTAGATTCTTCATATATAGGACCATTTGAGGTCATAGATATAGATAATAAAGATAATATAACAATAAGAAATAACAAAAATAAAGAACAGAAAGTTCATAAAGATAGGTTAAAATTGTTTAATAAATAAATAAAGACAAGAAAAAGGTCTGATCAACCAAAAAAAAAAAAAAAAAAATTAAATAAAAAAAAAAAAGAAAATATAATTATATATATACAAATAATATTTCCACTAATTTATAATACTAAATAAAATTAAAAATTTACATACATATATATACAAAAACGTTATATATAAATAAAAAGATTTGAAAAAAAAATAATAATAATAATACATTAAATATATATAATTAACAATACATATAATTATAAAATTAAATAACTCCATAATATTACGTTATTTTTTTAAAAAGGGAGGTGTAGTATGTTGTATGCCTAATAAGCATATGCCCACAGTATTGTAGAGTATACAATACATCAAGTGGTCATATGCCATACTCACAACATAGCGACACTTTGTTGCTATGTTTATACAATCAAATATATAAGTGCAGCAATATGATCCGTCACTTATGCGGACTGGCCTGCAGCGTGGGATCTGCAGTGCAAGCACTTTGACGCTTCGACCGTTCGGTCCCAGCGCATTATATATATGCCTTCTGCATGTATATACAATAACATACATACATACATGCATACTACGCTCTCCCGTTCTGTCGCTGCTCTCAGCGGCAGAACTCTATGTATAAGCAGCATGTATTTAGCCTAAGTAATTTTTGAAATAAAAGATTGGATTCAGTTCCATATCAAAAGACAAAGAGAAAACGTGTTTAAAGATAACGAACCACCTTTTTTCCTACAGTATGTTAGTACGTCTGTGTAATATACGCGTCACGACGCTCATAATAGCAACCGCGTGTGCTGTATTGCGTCCGTATTTTTATATTCGTAAATATTTTTATTTTTAAATATTTACCGAAAAAAAAAAACAAAAAGAATATAAAACTAAATAATAAAATGAAGAAAATAAAATATGAACTTTATAGCAATATTATAATGAACCTATAATTATCCCGCTCCAGATGCTGCTTTCGTCTCATTCTCTCTCAGTTTGTTTTACGGAAGGTTTCACTTCTATCGCGTCTAACCGTTAGACTGGCATGTTTTTTTTTTTGTAAGTAGGAATGATTATTCGAGGATCGGACAAAAGGCACTTTATTATGTATGTACCAGCGAAAACCCGCCGGTTCCGCTGGTCGTCTTTAAAAATATCTAGATTAATTAATTAAATTAAGCCGAAAAATACTGTGTGTTTTTTATAAAAATTCTCGCGCATGTATATACTCACGCAAATTTACCGTTATACTGTTTTTTTCTCGGAACGCATTACTTTGAAGAGCATGTGATAAATTGTCCGTTTTACAGTTAGTAGTCGAGTCGATGACGCTCAAAAAATTACTTTAATTTTCTTCTTTTGTAACCACAATATGACTTCACTATTGAATAAATGTTGATCAACATTGATTTTATTTCTTTGTTTGAAATAATTTTCATATTTCGTTATCTTTTTGGCAATTAAGAAAGAACTTGTGTATATACTCACGTAAATTTACCACTGTTCACTTTGCACTAACAAAATAAAATTTCTTTCTTTTCCGGCTTTATCGTGGCAAATAATATTATATTTTGAAACAATTTTGCGTGAAAAATTTTAAATATTTCAGTAAATCTTCGTTTCCTATCAAATAGATGCAAAATATTCTAAATATTTACACAAATGGTTGTTTTAATCAGAAAACAATTTTAAAAACGTGGTTTTCTCTGGAGAAAAAATATTCACTTGTTGTTTGCTTGAAAATCAGATCAGAAAGAAAGTTTGAGCGCGTCGTTGTTCCGTTCTGCATTTGCATAGATGCGCTCCCCTTTATACATAAACAACAACATCAATCGTATAATACATACACTTCGTCGTGTACGAAAAAGCGGAGAAGGAGAAGAGAACTGTTCTATTCCCCCCCCGCTTTAACCCAGCTATGTGTTCAGGTGCAAATGACTTTTTTGCGTAAAGTCTGATATAAAATAAGTTCTATTTACTCTTCTTAAATTTATATAAACTTTTCCAGGCGCAGTAAAAAAACTGACATATATTTGCTTCAACCGTATATTTGTGAGTACACAGGTAATACGTAAATATATGAATGATATAGGTAATATCTCATATCAGCATAACCTTTCTGCAAAGAATTAAGGAAACGATCACCAATCACGCCGGCAATGATACAATGAATTTTTCACTATAACTGACTTCAGATTAACGTTTATATAATAAGCGTATATGTAACATTTTAAAACGGAAACGGGCAGTAAAAATTACTTCACTTAAAAGCTCTCATCAACAGCTTCCATCTGATACCCATATTGTACAAACACATCCAAGGGTGCCTTGGTCCACCTTTTCGGCTATATCTCGAGACCCTGGTTACTCAGGGACCTAAAAAAATACTGTATTAAAGCACTCATCAGTAGCTTTGATTTGATACCCACAATGTAAAAACACATCCTAGGGTTACCCGGGTCCTCGTTTTGGCCTTCGGCAGCGCCACCTGGTGGCGAGTGGAATCAATAAGCATATAATACTAACCTTCACCGTGGAAAAATATATATATATACCAAATTTCATAATAATCGGCCCAGACACACACGACCCAAATGTATTCAATTCTAATGAATGCTATGTGCGGTACAAAAAATACGTGCGGCAAATAGCAAAAACACACTCACTTAACCGACGCACCGCACACACACGCGTTATCGGATTTCAACTAAACTTCACAGAAACCTTTGCCAAAGCAACACCAACAATGTGTGAAACTTTCATTGTTTTCCTTACACGCGTTGCTGAGATTACCCCGGACAAATGCACACTTTTTTTCGGCTTAATTTTTATATATAGAGTAGAATGGGGTAAGATAGGTATGGGGGCACAATAGGTAGGTGGGGTTTTCGTCGCACTGTTTTTGCAGAGGTCACTCGTCTTATGTGAATTGAATACGTGTTGGGGAACAACGTTCGCGACTGTCATTTCGGCCGTCACCATTGATTAGTTATCCTAGTTCTGGCGTCGTTTAGTTTTTTGTGAGCTTTTCTCCGACATAGCATTTTTTTTATTCTACGGTGCAGTGCATTTAATGTATGTAAATATTTGTCAGGTGAGTTTATTTTACGTAGAAAATAATGCTGAACACGAATAATGTGTTGGTTTTTTGATATTTTTGTTTTAAAAAAAAAATATCGACACTAACATAAAACATGTGCTTGGGGGCACTATAGGTCAGCCGTCTGGGGGCATTACAGGTCACTACTTTTAATTGAATAAAATAAATTTTAATTGTTTTTGCAGCAAAATGGTGCGTAATTATGTGCGAAAAACGCCGAAGCGAAGTAAAGAGTACGTAAAAAACGCAATCGCGGCAGTCCGAGATGGCGCTAGTGTTCGATCAGCCTCTAAACAATTTAAAATTCCGTTCGAAACATTACGTGCTCGCGTGATGAATTAAAGAAAAATTCCTAACTTCTATAACATGTGCAGTGTTCATACTCTATAAATAAAAGTTAAAACGTTAATTTCCAAGCCATGTACATTGTTCTTTCCCCCTCACATATAGTGACCTATCGTGCCCCCCGATTTTGAAAATATTGAAAAAAAAGTACCTTTGTCTTATTGAATGCAGCTTCCAAAATATTTAGCCAAACATAAGTCAGTATAACCAAAATGTTAGCAGATAAATAACCTTTCAAAATCTTGCTTATTTTTCAAAATCAATGCAAAAACACCGTAGCAAGAGCTCTCAAAAAAAAATGACCTATCTTACCCCATTCTACTCTTATATTATATTATATATAGATATATCGATTAACCTATGTTGATGTAAATTTTTATTAAAAACTATTGAAAATTTACAAATTTATGTGTATAAACGTAACGAGTTAACAAAAAATTACGTCATCTGGAGGCAGCGATACAGCAATGAATAATCATCTGAAATCAAAAAACCGAAAATTTTATTAATCTTCACAATAGAGGCGGCCGCCGTAGCCGAATGGTTTGGTGCGTGATTACCATTCGGAATTCACAGAGAGAACGTTGGTTCGAATCTCGGTGAAACCAAAATTATTAAAAAAAACATTTTTCTAATAGCGGTCGCCCTCGGCAGGTAATGGCAAACCTCCGAGTGTATTTCTGCCATGAAAAAGCGCTTCATAAAACTATCTGCCGCTCGGGGTCAGCTTGAAACTGTAGGTCCCTCCATTTGTGGAGCGACATCAAGACGTACACCACAAATAGGGGGAGGAGCTCGGCCAAACACCCCAACAGGGTGTACGCGGCAATTATATATATAATGTACATATATTTATAGTAGTGGCTGTCGTTGTACGTAGCCTTTTTGTTTTTTTTGTTTTTGACAAAATGGTGGTGATTTGAATTTCGATGTGTGTTTTTCACCATTTTCAACACGCCCAAAACAATTATTATTTTCAAAATTATGAAAATCGGCTACGTACAACGATAGCCAATGCGATAACAAAAATCATTAGTCTTCGAGAAATCGTCGTTTCGAGAAAAAGGCGTTTGAATTTAAGTATCGTATCGTAAGCGCTACGGGGCCGAGCCGACGGGCGGTCACTTAAGTGCACATAGAATCGAGAAAAAAAGCGAATTTCACTTTAAGATTTTTACCACATTTTCTTGAGGAGTTATACTAACAATTTATGAAAAAAAAAATCGATTTTTTGAGTTTTCGCAGTGGCGTTCCCCCTTAACAGAAAACATTGATCCATATTTAAAATATATGATACCTCTTCAAACATCTTACACAGTGAAGAATATACACTATACTGGAACACTACAGTAACATACTCAGCAAATATCCAGGAAAAATTTAAAAATATAGGAACGTAGGTTCGAACCTCCGTGAAACACCAAAATGAAGAAAAAAGTTTTTTTATAGAGGTCGCCCCTCGGCAGGCAATGTCAAAGCTGCCATAAAAAGCTCCTCATAAAAAAGCTATCTACCGTTCGGAGTCGGTCCCCCCATTTGTGAAACAACATCAACACGCACGCCAAAAACGGAGGAGGAGCTCGGCCAAACACCCCAAAAGGGTGTAAGTGCAATTATATATTTATATATATATATATATACATATACATAACTCAAGAAATAAAACGAATATTGAAACAAAACACTGTAAAGTCAATCCTATTTGCGATTTCCGTAACGGGATTACTCCACAAAACATACCTATATTAAAAACTAAAAGGAGCTCAACATGCAACTTTGCTAGGCAAACATTGACACAAATATCAATAAAATAATACAAAACATATCACACAAAAAACAAAAGTGCCGACACTACTCGCAGCCTGGAACTGCCGTCATGTTCGGTGAAAATGGACCCCGCCTCGTGCGGCATGCGAGGAGACGAGTGGCGTGGGATAATAGTAATAATAATATTAAACTGAACTGAAATCTTGTTGTCTTGTCTTACACATTTATCAACACAACATATGAATTTAATATTCAACACGAAAAAGCTACAGAACATAGAATAAACCATTTATTATATATGGATGATATTGAACTATATGCTTAAACACACGCCCGAAGGGGCATCTCCCTCAAGGAGGTGACGGGTACGACGACCCCGGCTACCCTAGTCAAGATGTTCCTCATTTCAGCGACTTTGTAAGAGTTAGCTAGAAAGTTAAGAGACAAAATCCAGCACATGTCTGCACCCATATTGGGCGGTGTGTTGGTCAGTGTCTATTCGCCATGTTAGGTGCGACTGTATGTAGAAAGCATGACCGGTATGCAACGAGGCGCACTGGGAGTCGCTGGATAGGTCGTTATGGCTTCCCACCTGCGACCTCAATGGGGTGATGTGAGTTCGCTCTGCCGATGTGTTAGCTCCGGTGTATATCAGTAACCAGCCGTGTTTTCCGGGATCGGTAAAACGTAGTTCAGGCCTCAGGGAACTGGGGTAGGAGCATTGTCGCGCTGGTTAAATAAAAGATTATGGAAACAAGACGAAAGGAGGACAAACAGCAGAAGGCCATTAATGATGGAGATATAGAGCAGAGCCCTTTCGTAAGGAAACCTCGATTGCTTCGATCGCCACCACAAAAAGCGAATACACCTCTTGCTAGTGAATCATTGCCAGCCAAAGACGGTCAATGAGTTAGCTGAAATGACGCCTCAAAAATAAGACGTAGGAGTAACGTCAAAAGAGGCTAAAAGTACTGCAAATGCGCCCAATGTGCTTTGACAAACCCCTGTAACTGCAAAGGACGCAAACACACAAAGGGAAAAAACTGCATCTCCGAGACAAAAGTTTATTCTCAAAATGCGAGCTGAAGAAGAGGAAGCCGTAGAGGAATGCTTGAGAGTGTTTAGGAAGATGAAAGCAGTTATATTGGAGTGTAGGAATACATCCACGGAAATAAAGGCCGGAGTCTCAGAGCTTGATGAAATATTCGACGTCATGAAAGACTGCAGAAGAGGTTGGATTCGAGCTGACAAAACCGGTAAAGGTCGTCTCTTCCCGGACACATCAACGAAAGAAATCGGAGGTGACACCCCCGCAACAGCTCGAAAAACAGGTGTTGTCCAGGAGAGTATTCCGTTAACCGCAAAACCGAATGCACCAAGTCCTGCAGCACCCGATTCTTCGAAGAAACAAAGAGTTCGAGAGCCTGAGAAATGGCAAGTGGTAAGTCGGCAAAAACATAGGCCCAATACCGTGCCAAAAGTAACTGATGGAGCGCAGAACGATGGAGCAAGGAAGGCTAAAGCGAACCAAAAGAAGAATGAACGAATACCAAAACCAAAATCGGAGGATGTGTTGGTAAAGCCAGCAGAGGGCCACAGTTATGCTGAAATCCTCAAAAACATCGGAGAAAAGACCATGCCAGACGAAACCACAACGGTGAAAGGCAAAAGAAGAACCAAAACTGGCGCTCTTTTACTTGAGTTAGAAAACGGGAAAACAGTCACCCCTGATTTTTCGAAACAATTAGAGGAAACCGTAAAAGCGGTCGGTTCCATTACAACCCTCAGACCAACTTCAACTGTAGAGATCATACTTGGATGCCGTCACGGAGCAGAAGGAAGTTGATGACGCTGTGAGAAAAATGCTAGCTGGCACTAATGAAAATATCGATGTTAGGATCAATAAACCTAATCAACGACAACAAGTACGGGCTTAACTTACTCTTGCTATTGAAAGCCCAGAAAAGCTGCTCAAGCAAAATATTATAGAAATCGGATGGGTTAGTGCAAGGATAAGAGCTAGAAGATCCCTGAAGCGCTGCTACCGGTGCTCCTGTGTCGGACACCTTCAATCAAACTGCAAACTACCAGACGGAAGCGGGAAAGGTATATGCATCCGATGTGGAGAAACTGGGAACAAAATGAAAGAGTGTATAAAAGAGCCCTAATGCCAACCGCTGCGAGACAAAGCATATGCCAGCTCGGGCAAATGCCCGATGTCAAATGAGCATGCCAAGATATGATTATACTTCAAGCAAACATGCACAGGAGTAAAAATGCAGACCTGCTAATGGAGCAGATGGTCTTAGAAAAATGAGTTGAAGCCGTATAGATAAGCGAACAATATGCTCAATCCAAAAAGACTTGGATCGAAGACGAGTCGGGAATTGCCGCCATCTGGCTGCCTAGGGGCACAAATTTCGTAATAACCGCGAAAGGATCAGGCGATGGTTTCGTCTCCGTTCAAAACAGCCAATTCACAATGATAAGCTATAAACCATACACCGAACGACAATGTAGATGAATTTACCCGGAAACTGGCATCTATGCCTACAATAGATAAGAACAAAAATAAAAAAATGCTGTATACTGGTGGACACATGAGATCGCAGAACTTAGAAATATGTGCATCCATAAGCGTAGAAAGTATACTACAGCCAAAAGATTGGGCCCGGCGATAACGGAATCCGAACAATACAAAAATAGCAGAAAAGAATTGAGGAAAGCTATAAGCCAAAGCATAAAAGACAAAGGGGAAGAGCTAAGAAACGATATAAACAATAACCCATGGGGGTTGGGCTACAAAATCGTTATGAAAAAGGTAGGAGCCAAATCCCCTGCTGCTGATATGGAAACCGAAGTCGACACAAAAATAGTCGACACAATCTTCCCAACACACTGTGCTGAGAGGGAAGAACTCGAGTATGAAGCAACAGAACCTGTCCCATTCACAGAAGAAGAGCTTATGGATGCTGCCAAAGCATTGAAATGCAATAAAGCGCCAGAACCTGATGGCATAGTTGCAGAAATATTGAAACTATTGGCAATCGAACGCATTTAGTGGGATACGCAGATGACATTGCAACTGTAATAATCGCCCGAAACACTGACGAAGCTAAAAGGAAGTTAAATTAGGTGATGATCCGAGTTCAGACATGGCTAGAAGACCATGTATTAAAGCTGACCACTGAGATAACAGAGCTAATCCTTCTAACGAACAGACGTATCCCATTAGAAGTAGACATACAAGTACTCGATGCCACTTTATCGACAAAAAGAGTGGTCAAGTACCTAGGAGTGCAGTTAGAGACAAGGCTAACTTACTCGGCGCACATAAATCATGCTGCCACAAGAGCTGCCAAAGTAAGCGGCATGTTAAGTAAGCGCATGGCAAACCTTGGAGGTCCATCGCAGAACAAGCGAAAACTTCTAGTGGACACGACGAACTCGATTCTCTTATACGGATGCGAAATATGGGCAGATTCGCTAAAGGTGCAATGCCGGACAACTCTGCAATCTGTGCCACGCACCTGCGTTCTCAGAGTGGCTTCGTCATGCAGAACAGTATCTGATGCAGCAGTTTTAGTTATCAGCGGAACCATCTCGAGAGATATTCTAGCACAAGAGCGCAAACGGAGATGGGAGGCAAGAAACATAGGAATCCCAGTACCACTCTTCTCCGATATAAGAGTTTAAACCCTCACACTTTGGCAGGCAAGATGGAACTCTGAACGGTACGGTACCTCACACAGTTTTTGTCCAGACATGGGTCCTTTCGCAATTATTTGTGGCGAATGGGAAAAGTGAGCCTACCAAACTGCATATATGGAGTTACTGAGTATGATGCTGCGGAGCAACCTTCTTTAAATGCGAGAAGTGGAACATAGACAGAACAGGTCTGCAACGAGCTATTGGTGTATTTAAATCTAAAGAAATTATCGACAAAATGATGATAGACGAAGGAAAATGGAATGCCGTCGCAAATTTCGTGGAGGATATTATCCTGAAAAAGAAGCGTGAAATGGAAAATTATGCTGAAGGGCATTGAGCATAGATTTCCCCAAACAGGCGACCCTGGACGCAGGGTGAGTAAGTAAGTGTCCTTCTTAGTACGCCGTCTTGGCTCTCTACCTCGAAGCAATGGGGAAGCAGTCCCGGGGTGGAGGGGAAAAACCAAGAGAAGAGGAGTGATATTTTTAGTGGAATCACCACACACGTAGTAGCGACGGTTACTATATGGTGCGAAGGCATTTTTAACCCAACCTCACAGCCAAAAAAAAAAACAAAAAAAATATGCTTAAACACAGGTCCGGTTAAAGAACCAGTTTAAGATAACAGAACAATTCTAAACAGATATAATACTGCAATTCTGAATAAGTAAATGTGAAACCCACACGTGGAGAGAGGAAGGTGAGTAGAAGCACAATCAGAAAAAATAGGTAACCACACAGTAGACAATTCAGAAGAAAATGAAGCGTGTAATTTTAAAACCTAGCTGATGCAAACCTAAGATGCTGATGCAAGAGATGAATTTTGTATGACATATTAACCCCAATTTCAGCGAAAGCTGCCAACATGTTTCCAACAGATTGCCTGTAGTTTTCTTCGCCTTCTTTACCCAAAAGTCCTTTGATGACTGCTTTCAATGCGAGCCATGCATTTAATTCTCGGTCTGTCAGAACTTGCTCAAAATCTTGAAAAACTCGCTCAACAGTTGCCAACTGAATCTGATGAGCAAGGCGAACGTCATCACCAAACTGCGCTTCCATTTGAAATAAGGTAACTATAGAGTGTGCATATTTTGAATTCCTAGATTTTTCTAATATCTTGGTCAGAGTGCACAATTTAAACATGTTAACAATTGAAAACTATTTTCGTTTCAGGTACAGAGGAAAGAAATCTCCAGATGCGATACTCGCTGAAATTTGTTGGTGGTATAAAAACACCTTTGAAGAAGAGGAAGACGAGGAAACAGAGGAAGAAGGGGAAGACACAGATTAAAATCCAGAATATCTGTTGGACGAAATAATCTATCTCTCTGATGATGATGACGATGACCAAGACATTAGAGAGAGCAGTGATGTTGATCCACAGCCGCCTGCTAAACGGCAGCAGGCCAAATTAAAAATTTAATTTATTTTATTTTTCTACTTAAAACTTTTCATTATTAATATTTTTTCCATATTTTTATATTTTCTTTTTCTATGTTTCTTCAAAACCAACACTGAACAAAATTGGTAAATAAAAAATGAGAAATAAATTAATATTAAGCTCAAAAAACGCAAGTTTTGTATTATGACTGTATGCCTAAAGCGCAAATTATCGACTAAGACAATTTTTTTTCAAATGAAATTCAATAAAGAAACTGAGAAGCATATAATAGACCACAAAAAAAGTAAAAAACACTTAGTTTTGTGGAAAATATTTTCAAAAAGCATGAAAAAAAATAATTTTTCCATAAGTACCACAAAAATTTTCGAAATCAATTTTTTCAAAAATTGTAATTGTTGCACAGGTCTCTAGCAATAATTTGGCTTTTACAGATTGAAAGAATATCAATTAGTCGACGAGTTATAGCCGAAAACCCATATAAACAATATACTGAAAATCGGCATTTGACTGCAAATTTCGAAGGCCGATTAAAAAAAAATTCGAATTAACATAAAAAAACGGCGCGATACGGGCCTTCTAATTTCGCCTCTATTTTCACCCGCCACTCTCAGAATGGACCTAATTTTTGCTAACCTGAATTTGTTCCACAGTGTAATTTTTTGATTGATTTGCAAGCGATATGAGGATTGGTTTTAGGAGATGGTTTGGTAGTTGCTCGTTTATTGCTTTCTCTAAATGGTTTATAGTATTTTCATAGTCTTGCAGTTCAATAAAATATATGATTTTAGAATGTCCTATTTGTAGTTTTGCTGTTCCTGAGTCTAGAGTCACGAGTTGGGATGATGAGTAGTCCAATATCTGCACATTTTCGATTATTATGGTACGAAAGTAATCAAACTAAAAATTTAATAATAAAAATAATAAAATTTTTATTTTCATTATTTTATTCATTTTTATTATTAGTTACTTATTTTTATGTCTTTTTTCCTCTTTTTTTTTTCTTTTATTGTTTTATAAGGCTTTTATGGACCAATTTACCTGACTCTGACCGTTGATGATTTGTTTTCTTTGACGATTTCTTTTTCATAACGGGGTGTAAGGTTCGTGCCGTATCTTTTATTAATTTTAATGTAGATGGTTTGTCCTGGGAGTAATGCTTACAGGGTGTTCTGTTTTTGTTGAGGTATTGGAAGCCTTTTTCCTGTTTGTCTTTCAGTCTCTGTATGTTATTTCGCCTGGCTGCTTCGAATTGTTCAGGTCTAATGTAAATTCTACGACCGAATAATTGTTCTATAGGTTTCTGTCCAGTTGTAGAGTGGGTTGAGAAATTATATTCGTAAATAGCGCTGTCGAGTAATTCTTCAAAGGTCCTGTCTATAGCTTCTGTTTTTAGATATCTTAAGATCTCGGCGAGGGTCGAATGGAAGCGTTCGATCTGTCCATTTGATTTGGTGGTGTCTTGTAGACATTTATTTTTAATTGGCCCTCTAACATGAGCATTATTGAATGGGAATTTAGGGATTTTTCATTGGCAATGGTTATGGTTTGTGTCATTCCAAATGCGAAAAGCAGTTGTCTAAGAGGTTCACGGATATCTTCTATTGATCTGGATTTGATAACTCTGGCTTGGGCACATTTAGAATATTTATCTATAGCTGTAAGAACTAGTTTTTTTCAGCAATGAAAATGTCTATATGAAGGATTTGTCCTGGATATTCAGGAATCGGTGTCGATTTTAATTCCCGTCTGTTTGGGTGACTGTCATATTTATTTTCAGCACATATTCTGCACTGTTTTAGTAATTTGTTTATTTTAGCCTGCATTTTCGGCAAGTAAAATTTTTCGATAATTTGTTTTTTATTTTCTCTTGCATTTCTATGGGCTCGTTTGTGTTCGATCAGAATTTGTTGTTCTTGTTGTTCGTCTGTTCGTAAGTCTGTCACTTTCGATTGCGTGAATCTAATTTTGAGGGTAGGAAAGTATATGGGGTATAATTTTTGAATTTGGCCCATTATTTCCTCTGAGGTAAACAAGTCGTTTATTGCAGAAGGATTTAAATCTAGTAAATTTTTCAGATTTTCGGTAGAATAATGTGGTTGAGTGATTGTATGTCTATGGTATGTTGGAAAGGGAATTTCGAAATTATAGGAGCTTTGCTTTCCAGTAAGTAGCCAAATTTGATTTTACGTTTATTGAAACTTCAGGTAATGGTATGAGACTGTGTCCTGAACTGTCTTCGGAATGGGCGGCGATGGTTATTAAATTTAGTTCTGGAGGTCGAAAGAGTGTATCTGCGACGATGCTACTTTTACCTGGTTTGTATTTAAGTTCGTGATCGTATTCTTCTAAAATTCCCTTCCATTTTTTTTTAAGTTTTGAGTTGTCGGTTTTATTGCTGAGGGCGTATGTTAGGGGTTGGTGGTCTGTAAATATTTTTATTTTTGCAGTTCTATATAGGTAGTTTCTTAGAGATTTTAAAGCCCTGATGATGGCTGGCATCTCTTTTTCATTGGTGGCGTAATGTTCTTCTGTTTTTGTTAGCGTCATTAATATGAAGGTTACGGATTTTCCGTCTTGTTTCAAAACTGCACTGATGACATGTTTTGAAGCGTCAGTGGTCAAATTCTTTCTGGGGTAGGTTAATATTACTTCCTTTGATATAAGTGAATTTTTGATCTGGTTTAGTTCGATGGCTCTATTTTTTGATTGATTTTTGAAAATTCTTCCCTCTTAAGAAACTAATAAGTGGTTTGGCTATTTTGGCGTTATCATTTATAATGACTACTTTTTCTGTGCAAAATGAATTACAGCTAGAAAATCATGATATTCAAACCAAAACTAGTGGCGGGTCCCAAACCCAGCGCACAACCAGCTATCCTGGAATGTTTCGCCCTCTCACTTTAGCTCAATCCCGAACGGATGTTCGAAAGCAACCCAGAGGATACTTGCGCTACTCCCGGGAGTTGTGAGCTGCTTGAACCATATGCAGAAGAATCGTCCTGGCCACTCCCAAGTGAATGGCGATCAGTAGCTTCTACATATGGAACCATCCTCCATTTTTTTTTTTTTATAAGAGCGTACAATTGTTGGCGTAAGCCAATGATATCGACATCATCGGCCGTAACAACCGCCTGTTAGTTCTGCCTTCTCCAAACTGGATAAAGAGGCAAAGCGAATGGGTCTGGTGGTTAACGAGGACAAAACGAAGTATCTCCTGTCATCAAACCAATAATCGGCGCAAGTCGCTGGCACGCGTATCGGCACCCACGTCACTGTTGACAGTTATTATTTCGAGGTTGTAAAGGACTTCGTATAGTTAAGAACCAGCATTAACACTGATAACAATGTCAGCCTTGAAATCCAACGTAGAATCTCTCTTGCCAACAAGTGCTACTTTGGACTAAGTAGGCAATTGAGCAGTAAAGTCCTCTCTCGACGAACAAAACTTACACTCTACAAGACTCTCATCATGCCCGTCCTAACGTATGGCGCAGAAGCGTGTACGATGACAACATCCGATGAAGCGACGGTTGGAGTGTTTGAGAGAAAGATTCTGCGCAAGATTTGTGGGCCTTTGCACGTTGGCAACTGTGAATATCGCAGGCGATAGAACGATGAGCTGTATGAGCTTTACGAGGACATAGACATAGCGCAGCGAATAAAGATCCAGCGGCTAAGTTGGCTGGAACATGTCGTCCGAATGGATACAAACGCTCTGGCTCTAAAAGTATTCGATGCGGTACCACCTGTGGAAGTGGAGGCAGAGAAAGAGCTCCTCTGTGTTGGCAAGATCAGGTGAAGAAGGACTTGGCTTCAATTGATGAGTCCAACTGGCGCCGGTTAGTACCAAAAAGGAAAGACTGGCGCGCTTTGTTAAACTCGACCAAAATCGCGTAAGCGTTTATCGCGCCAATTAAGAAGAAAAACCATTATTAATTACTTAAATCTAATTCATTTTGTAAATTTAAATTAAATATGACATCTTCACTTTCATTAATTTCATCATCTTGGTTGTTAAGATTGAATACTTCGCAGCATAATAGATCAATTACTTCTGAAGGAAGTGTGGAACGTTTCTGCTTTTGTAAGCGTCTATTTAAGAATAACGTGGAAACTAATGGATCAGAAGTATCGACAACGCCATTAAAGACGTCTGATATACAGATACAGATTACACTGGTCGACAAAAAATGATTATTTTTCTGATTCAAGCATCGGACCCGGCCTATCTTATAGATTTTTCATCGCTGAATACGAATCTGACTTTAAAAAGTTTCCATCACGTCAAGATTTTGAAAAAAATTAGTTCAAAAAGTCAAAAAAACGTGTTTTTGAACATTTTTGACCAAATGTAGTGGATGAACCTGAGGTGATGGAAGCTTCTACCTAGCCTTAAACTGAAGCCTGAACCTTCAGTTATAAGATCCAAATCGAAAATACCCTGAATCAATTGTAAATTTTGATGTAGCACAATTTTTTTAACTGCTCGCGCACGATTTTCATAGGTGCAGCCATGCAGGCTAGTTAGCCTTATCATAGTGGTGCGCTGACTTGTACCTTTTACCTATCATGTTTTTAGTTATTGGGTTTGCTTAGCACGGTTCGGAAGTTGTAATTTCAAAATTGAAAGTGTCGGATTCAAGATGGCGAAAATAAAAATTTAATAAAATCAAATAAACATTTGATTTTGCAGCTTGTCTTAGAATTAAAGGAAAGGCAAAAATTGTATGTAGAATTTCGTTTGTCTAGAAATTTAGTTGTTACAGTTAGAAATATTTCTAGCTATTAGCTATATTTCTACCAAAGACACATATTTCTAACTGTTACACCTTAATTTCAAGCTAATCGCAATTCAGCTATACGGTTAGCTGGGTCAGCTAAAAATTTCTTTCAATGTTTGGTTTTATGATGCGCTGAAGACAAATATGACATCATAATTTAAAAAGGCAAAACCAATATGGTGATCTAAATTACTTTTTACTTCACGAACAACTATTGAAAGATGAATTTATATAGTTATATTAGACTAATTTTTGACAGTAGTAATAAAGTTTTATAATCTGACATTAGCTGGTGAACCAATATTTTAGTGCATAATAAATTTATTAAATTCACGACCCCAGAATGTGCCACGAGGAGGCTGTCAGTATTTTACACTCCACTTTTGTTTTTTTTTGTTCTTTTTTATTTTTAAAAATTTTTTTTGTTTGTTTTTTTTTTCCTTTTTGTTTTTTTTTTTTGTTTTTAATATTCTCGCATTTGTGGTAATTTTTTGTTATTCCTTAGAAAGGAATTTCTTCCTTCTTGGTTTGAATTTTTTGAATCCACAATTTGTTCTTCAAATACAAGTTTCACGGATGCTTCTAATCTTTGTAAGTTTTCTCAAGGTTTTAAGGAATAAGAAGAAACACACAAAGGATAAAGAATTTAGTTTTGAGTACTTTCATTTTCTAAAATTTGATTTTTATTCGGCAGACTTGGGAAGGTTAATCTTTGTGACTTTCTAGAGTAATTGCAATCATCATCTTTTAATAAGCCCCAGCAGTAATCAGCAAGCATGCTAGGATTCCATTTTCCTTGATATCTTTTCTCCATAGTTTTTATATCTTGATGAAATCTCTCACCATGCTCATCGCTAACGTCTCCACAATTTTGTGGGAAAAAATCCAAATGCGAGTCAAGAAAATGTATCTTCAAGGACATGTTGCAGCCCAAGCGTTCATAGTTTTTCAACATATTTGCAACTAACGTTTTGTACTTGTCAGATCGTCTGCTACCCAGAAAATTCGCGCATACTTCCTTGAATGATATCCAGGCAGCTTTTTCCTTAGCAGTGAGCTTTTTTTGAAATTCTTCATCCTTTAACACTTGGCGAATTTCTGGACCAACAAAAATGCCCTCTTTCAACTTAGCATCACTCAGATATTTAAATTTTTCTTTTAAATGTAGAAATCCTTTACCAGTTTTATCCATGGCTTTTACAAAATTTTTCATCAGGCCAAGTTTGATATGAAGTGGTGGTAAAATGATGTCATTTGAATCAACAAGAGGTTTACTTGAGGCATTTTTGGCTCCTGGAATAAATTCCTTTCTCTTAGGCCACGCTTTAACTTTGTAATGCTTATCTCTTGCTCTACTGTCCCATTCGCAAAGAAAACAGCAGAACTTCGTATATCCAGTTTGCAAGCCAAGTACAATTGCTACAACTTTTAAGTCTGCACAAATTTGCCATTTGTAGTTTGAATAGTTAATACAATCTAGAAGCACTTTCATATTTTCATATGTCTCTTTCATTTTAGCAGCGTGAGCAACAGCGACAGATGGATATAAATTTCCATTAAACAGAAGAACTGCCTTTAAACTGTCTTTGGATGCGTCTATGAATAAACGCCATTCACATGGCTTATGTTCTCTTCCTAATTCCATCATAAGGCCGTCAACATCATTACAGTAGACAAGTTCACCACTCATAGAGAAATACGATTCCAAATTTCTCTGTCGCTTTCTAACGTGAGTTATAAAAGTTCCGGGTTCAAGCATGTTCCATTCTTTTAGCCGAGAACCAAGTAACTCACTCTGAAGTTTTGATAATTTCAGATCTCTAAATAAATCATTTAGTTTTGACTGATTTATAAGAATTGGTTGATCAGAAATGGTATCAAAACACTCAGAATCGGACATTTTTTCGGGTTCTTTACAACCATCCACTGATTGTAAATAAGTACATTTATCTGTCACTAAATCGTCTTCTTGAGCAAGTTTTGGTAGTTTTGGTACAGGTAAGAGTTCACTGTGATTTTGCGGGTAAGTCACTGAAGATACATTTGGATATTCGATTTTACGTTTATTCTTCCCAGAATAACCAGAAGTATTTATACTACAAAAGTAACAATTAGTAAAATGATCTATTGGTTATTTCCATATCATTGGAGTACCAAAAGACATGGAAGGACGCTGTCCTCGTCTCCATAAAAACAAATTTGATGTACAATGATTACAGCAAAAGTTTGGAGTCCAACTTTTATCAAAATTTATTATTTTTAAACTAAAATAATATTCATATGACTCTTTAGTAGCAGGAGTTAAAGTGCGTCTCTGCTTTCTTGTCATAAACTGTCCACAAATGTAACAGAATAAATTTGGATCCGTTTTACAAACTCTAGGCATAGTAAAACCTGAGGAATCAGTTAAAGTATAAAAACCAAAAAACTTATATATTTGAAAAATATCTGATGTAGGTAAAGGTCAGATTCTAATATTAAGAAATTGAGATGTAGTCCTGAAAAAAACTGATGATAAAGAAACTTCGAAGATATTGATTGACCAATTTATGTTGAAGTGTCAATTAAAAATGAACTTTTTATCACAAAAGATATGTAAAGTGCAGTTCTGATAACATATATATCCAATATAAAAAAAAGCACATATAAAAAAAAAAATTTTAATCCGACACTTTCAATTTTGAAATTACAACTTCCGAATCGTGCTAAGCAAACCCAATAACTAAAAACATGATAGGTAAAAGGTACAAGTCAGCGCACCACTATGATAAGGCTAACTAGCCTGCATGGCTGCACCTATGAAAATCGTGCGCGAGCAGTTAAAAAAATTGTGCTACATCAAAATTTACAATTGATTCAGGGTATTTTCGATTTGGATCTTATAACTGAAGGTTCAGGCTTCAGTTTAAGGCCAGGTAGAAGCTTCCATCACCTCAGGTTCATCCACTACATTTGGTCAAAAATGGTCAAAAACACGTTTTTTTGACTTTTTGAACTAATTTTTTTCAAAATCTTGACGTGATGGAAACTTTTTAAGGTCAGATTCGTATTCAGCGATGAAAAATCTATAAGATAGGCCGGGTCCGATGCTTGAATCATTTTCAGTGTCGACCTGTGTTATTGGTGCCGTTGCTTCTGCGAGCGTAATGCAATCTGTCAGCTTTTTATATTTTATGGCGCGATTCAGCAATTTCAGCAAAAAAAACCAATTGAATAAAGGTCTTGAAAATATTTGGCTGTCGGCATTTGTATTTAGCGGTTGTAATTTAAGAAAAGTGTGGATAAATGTCGCAGTTTCTTAACTTATTTTCGCAGCGTATTGCGAATTATTTTACTTAACTTAAGGTTCAAATCTGATTGAAAAAGAATCTAAAGGAATAGTGGGAACCTAAAGATGACAAATATTTATAAAGTGGGTGCTTCAATGACAAAAAATAGAGATAATTAATTATTTATTATTATTAATATTAATATACGGTTAATAACCGATATAATAAAGAATAATGAAATAAAACGTATATAAGTATTTTCAGTAATCGCTTTATTGTAAATCAAGTGAATCATAATTATTAACAAAAATCTGTTTTATTTTTATTGTAGTGCTTTATGATATACAATGTGAACAGGCAACTTACAATTGACCGTGTAAGAAACATGGGTTTTCTGGATTAATACCCCAAATACCTAATGATTGCCCCTGGGACTTATTTATGGCCATAGCAAAAGCAAGCCGCACTGGAAACTGTAATCGTTTAAATTCAAATGGTTAGGTTAGGTCAGATTGAAGCGGTTGTCCTGTGGGACACACTCAGGCTCATAGCCCATTGTGATGCCGCGTGGGGAGTTTGTCCCTATCTCTCTTAAAACCAGTGCGTGCTTTTTAAAAATTTTAAAATATCTCTGATTTCTGTAGAACTGAGAATAGTAAACCTGCGTCTGGATAGAGCACGGCAGTGACACAGTAGGTGCGAGATTATATCTTCCTCGTCCTCATCTAGACAACTTCTACAGAAATCATGTGTTTGCACACCCATCCCTTGGGCGTGTCTACCCATTAGGCAGTGCCCTGTTATGACTGAGATAAATGTGCTAAGACTGTGTTTATTGTGTTTTCCGGATTTACTTCTAGTCCTCGACTTTTAACCCAAAGTGATAATCTGTTGAGAGATCTTTGTTGGAGATCACATAATGTTGGAAGGTGTTTCCCCGAGATTGCTATTACAATATCATCGGCATATGATATTATTTTACCTCCCATTTTTTCAAGTTCTTGTATAAGATTATTGACAGTTAGGCTCCCCAGAAGTGGAGATATTATCCCATCTTGGGGTGTACCTCTCATCGGAAATTTTTTAATGGATGCGCCACCCAAATTTGCGCTTATCGTTCGCCCAGTTAGCATACGTTCTATAAACGAGACTAGTGCACTGTATACTCACATTTCCGTTAGCGAAGTGGTAATTGCTTTCGGATATATATTATTGAAGGCACCCTCGATGTCTAGAAAGACAGCGAGGGTATATTCTTTGTAGTGAAGTGATTTCTCGATTGTGTGAACTAGCTCATGGATCGCTGTTTCCACTGATTTGCCTTTGCTGTAAGCATGTTGGGAAGGTGATAGTTTGTCGCTAATCCTTCCTTTGATATGCACATTTAGCAACCGCTCTAAAGATTTTAACAAAAAGGATGATAGGCTAACTGGCCTGAAGTCCTTCGGTTTCGTATGTGTGGTTTTCCCTCCTTTGGGAATGAATACCACTTTCACTTCTGCCCACTTCTTGGGGATATAGTTAAAACGTATCGCTGCCTCAAAAATTAAGACGAGTGTAGATGCAATCATATCTTTTGAGTGCTGCAAATCAGCGGGGATGATTCCATCAGGTCCCGGTGATTTGTAAGGTTTGAAGCTGCCAATGGCAAATTTTATGTTATCCTTCGTTATAAAATCTATTGGGGGATTCTCGTAGTGAACTATAGTCTACTGTCTTCGTTGCAGAGACAACCTGGAAAGCGCGTCAGCATTAGTGATTCTAGTGTTTCTTCACTGCTGGTTGTACAATTGTCATTCTCTTGTACGAGGTAGCTAGGGCGGCTGGGCTCTTGGATGAGAACGATATCCTCTTCTCTTTCTGCGAGACGGATGATGAGTGCGGCTGAGGCCGTCTTACTGTGGTGAATATTGATTTGTACAATCCTCGCCATCGCTTTTGTTCGTTACTGAACCAACCACGGTTTGGTCTGCGTTCTCTTCATCGGATGAAGGGGGGAGAGACTCGTCTAAGGTAACCCTGTCGAAGAGTTTGCCTACCATACCGGAGTTGGAAACAACCTCATCGTTGTCTGTGACAACCTCGTTCGCTTCCGCAGATGAAGTCATATTTGCTGCGGAGGTGCCCTTGTTAGCTAAATCCTGTCCTGTTGGCAAGTGGGTCCAAAAATTCCTTTTATCAGGTCCCTCTCGCCGTCTACTTCGCCAATCTTTACTACCTTTCAGTCGCTAGTAGGTAGTTCGGGGTTGGCTAGCTTTATCAGGTCAAGGACTTCCTCTGGATCAGAATGGAAGTTTGGTATCCAGGCTCTAGTTCTTGGCCGGTTAGGGATGTCTTCTCGGGGGACCACATCAAGGCGGGCCCCCGGCCAAGGTTCCCCTATGCGATTAATCGCTAGGGCGTATAGGTCCACGGAACGTTCATCAGCGCACCTTATTTGTTTGACGCTGGATTGAAACCATTCCACATCCGAGCAACTGGGTAGAGGTTCTGGTTCCTCTCTACCATAGGAAGGCCATTCTACCTCCTGAGGTGACCCAGTTTCAGAAGGGCGCCGTTAAAATACAGCCGGATACCCCTGGTTGCAAACCATCCATTGGGCACGTTGACGCGTATCACCCTGGATTAGGGTACATCAGTCGGAATCATTGGGATGCGTGGTATCAGAACGTCTTCTCCTTTATACTTTGCTTTCAGTATAGTTGCTTCTATCACGTTGATCAATAATTTATTATCGCTAACCGTGTGCCGTTGCAAAGACGCGGTTGGTTGATAGTTCACAACATTATAACTACCGATCCAACCTTTAATTGAAGATTGTATTCATTCAACAGTGGAAGATTTTTTTCAATTAATTATTTCGAAGTGTTGAGATTATACAGTTTTTCTCGGTGCAACTCTTGGTTAAAAGCATCATGTGTTGGACGACATCATCAAGCACATGTCCTCAATTGAAATCAATGCTTCATTGTAAGTTTCTTCGCTTATTTGTATATGTGGATTTCCTCACATATTATCTTTGTACTTGATCCTCAAATCATTTGGGTTTGATGGGAAGCATGTAGATATGATTATAGAAAACAATGTTCGTATGCTTTTTGCTTGTGATGATATTACAGTATCCTTGAGAGTTTGATCCCAATGAGCGTAATTTTCTAGCAATTGCAAGCGTTGGCAGGCTTCTCTGTATGATCCACACAAATCACCATCAACAGTTCGTAAATGTTGGAATGATGTTGGGCCACGTAAATAAAAACATTCATCATTGCTTGGATGTATTGAATAAATTCGACCAATCGCATCGGTAGAATATACATCAGGGTATCCTGGAACTGGTTTTCCTTGTTTCCGTCATATAAATCTCCTTGAGGATTGATTCCAAGTATAATATTTTGGCATTTCAGAATATAACAACAAACAACAACAAAATATTCGCTAAACTGCTTCATTACTACTAACATAGCGCCCCATTTGGTATAGGGTAACTTCATCATTGGAATTCTCTGCATTAATACCAATCACAGTCATATCACTTCTACTGGTTACATATTTGCAAATGTATTTAATAGATTTCACTTAATGGCAAGATTCAACGTTGATGTGCGCTTTCAAGGTGTTTGATAAAATGGGTGAATATGGAACAATCCAGCGATTATCTATTTCAATATCTTGTTGATTTAATTTGACAATTGTTGATCTTCCATTGTCTTCTGTCGATCGGCGACGATACAGTGGATAACCGTCATTACCAGTGATCGTTTCAGATATAAATTCCGTGGATATCGCTTTGAACATTTACCATCCACCATACACGATGAATTTTGATTAAGAGTTCCACAAGGACCATGTATCATGTTTTTGAGAACTACCTCATGAGATCCAGGATCTACTTCTACACATAATGTCTCACAATGAAATCCATTAAAGATTTCAACTTTTGATTAAAGACTCTGGCTGTAATATCATGACGATCAATGGGTCATTGCCCAGGGAATAACTCCTTCTTGATTTCTTTCCAGTGTGGATTGCATGTAAATGTGATGAACAAATCTGCTGCACCATAATGACGAACATATGACATGGCATCTTGAGCATATTCATGCATATGTCAAGGGCTTCCGATATATGTTGCTGGAAGAATAGTCATCCGACCAATATTCTGTGCATTTCCATCAGTATTAATCGCATCTCGAAGGTGAATATACTCTTCAGATATGAGTTTTGTCTGATTCAACCTGATGCATGTTAATCTCTGCGTTTCAATTTTAACATTTGAGTATGTGATTGCCTTCGTTTTCCCGAATTATTAGGCGGTATGAATAATAGCTCGTTGAACTGAATTTTTTGTTGGTTTCAGAACTTGAAAATAGATTTTTGCTTTCATATCATTGAAAATTAAAAAATGTAGTGACTGATAATATATCTCCATAGCTACACTAATATTTGAATTACCTGTAATGGAATTTATCATCTTGTTTGAGAAATCATAGCCATCTTCACCTTGCCAAAATAAATGGGATATAGTAGTGCGCCATATAAGCGGTGTTTTCCTTTATGCGTTGTAATTGATCATTCCGACGATGTAAAACAATATCAAGATACAACGATGGCAACTTCATCAATAGTTGGTGCATTAAAACTTGTTGCATGTTGGCTTACAGGTGGTTTATCAGCTCTGATTACAATTTTGTGATTATCAGATGGCGTCAGATCCAGTGCAGTTTTAAACAACATAATCAATTGATTGTGCTCATGAAATAAAGTTTGTAATTGTTCTATAGACGTTTTTAAGGAATTATTATGTGAACAACGCATATCAATTTCTTGTGGTGAATTTGTAATTGCTATCTGACACTGGTAACAGTCAACCTGCTCTGTGATATATTTGGCCTTGTGCCTGTAAATTAAAAAAAATGATTTGACCAAATATAAATAATATTTGTTCCTAAAAAGTGTATTTGTCTCCTAATTTGAATCACCACATAATAATTGATATGCTTAGGTATGTCAATATGTAATAATTAGTTGTAACTAATATCCATCATCAAATAATTATATTGTTTTTCAAAATAATAAAAGTGTTGCTAATACTGAATCACCAAATAATATTATGACTAAGTAATATATTTCTTGGGGATTAGGGAACTGAAGGTTAATGATACGTCTTTACTTAGTTAACAGGAAATTTTGTTCACTAAAATAATAATGATTAACTGCTATAATATATACCCTAAAAGTTGGCATGAAATTTTCCCGAACTACGTTTGTTGCCCCAAATGACGTCATTTGAAAGCAATCGTTATATTGTTGGATATTTGACAAAAAGTGTATGGAATCTGGTCCTGTTCCTGGGATCCACTTTTCCATTTGCCCAACACAATCCATTGGCTTCATTTTTGTATTTCAATGCCTTACAATGAGAGCAAGCCAAGTTCATAGATCCAATAGTAACACATTGGTAGTTACTGTAGTCAATTGACAAATTGTTATTGAAAGCAGCTCGATTCAAACTTGCCCGATTATTAGGTGAATCTCTCGCTCTCGCTTCCCGCGTTCGTGATAAGCGAATTCTTTCACGTTCTTTTCGGTCGTCACATTCTTGTGCAGTATGATTATATCGGTTATTAGTTTGGTTTGTAGCATTTCGGGTTCACCTATCTAAATTACTTATAGGAGGCATTTTGAATATATTTACCTAAATTATGTCACATGCAGTAATTATTAATCACGATAATAACGATAACGATATAAAACAATCAAAATTAATTATTAAAGATAATAAACGCTTTTTAACGCGGTTTGTTTGTTTCACGTCGTTGCAAACTGATGTAATTTATGTCGCGTTCCAACGCGAATACGCACACACACGAACGCGCACACACATACATTCGCTATGCTAGATATAGCCTTGATGAACACAGGAAGTCAACAGACGTATCAAAAGGCGGGAATGGGGTCTATAATCGACCTTACCTTCGTGAGTTCTAGTCTTGTTCGCGACACGAAATGGTTCGTCAGCCAGCATTACACTCGGAGCGATCACCTCGCAATAATCTGTGAAATAAGGAAGCACGGCGAAGAAAGGTTCTCAAATAACTACGACACGCGGTACAAAATTAAAACAATGGAGGCTGAGATTATCGAAATCATGCTGGCAGATGTAACTCTCGGAGGGGATGCATCTGAGAAAACAAAACAAACCATGAGACACCTAACAGAGGCATGCGACGCAGCCATGTCCAAAACGAGGCCCAATAAGCGCAACAGCGAACCTGTCTACTGGTGGACAGCAGACATTGCAGAACTGCGCAGCGAATGTTTAAGAGCAAGGCGAATCTACCAACGATCTAGGGGTACGGACAGTTTTCAAGAAAACCAGCTCCAATATAAGCAAAGAAGGAAGGCCCTAAAAAAGGCAATCAAAAACAGTAAACGCCGGTGTTTCCTGCAGCTATGCGACGATGCCGATAACGACCCTTGGGGCCTCGGTTACAGGCTTGTTATGAAAAAGCTCAAAGTCTTTAAGCCACTCCCAACAACATGCCCAACTACACTGCGTAATGTAGTAGAAACTCTGTTCCCCGTCCAAGACACTACAAGAGACCACGAATTGGTAGGATCCTGTGAAGGCGACCAAAATTTGCAGCTAACCAACAAAGAAGAACTCTTTATTATCATAAAACGGATTAAAAATAATAAAGCTCCCGGACCGGATGGAATCCCCAACGAGGCCTTAAAAGTTGCTATTCAAAGTCGTACCGACATTTTTGTAGATCTCTACAATACATGCCTAAAGGAAGGTACATTTCCAACCCAGTGGAAGTTGCAGAAACTGGTTTTAATACCAAAAGGATCCAAGCCTGCGGAAGACCCTACAGGCTACCGCCCCCTGTGCATGCTCGACACTGCAGGAAAAATCCTGGAACGACTGATTGCAGTCCGTCTGGAGGCTGCTATAGAGGATGTAGGCGGTCTATCACCCCGACAATTCGGATTCCGGAAAGCCCGTTCAACAACAGATGCTGTGTCTGCAGTCAAGACCATTGCGCAGAAGGCAATTGAAGGTACTCGATGGCTAAACGGTAGCAAGGAGTATTGCCTAATTGCGACACTAGACGTCAAGAACGCCTTTAATACGGCGAATTGGAGCAAAATTCTGATCGCCCTTGATAATTTCCACGTTCCAAGGTACATTCGCAGGATTGTCGCCAGTTACCTTTCCGACAGAACACTGCGCTATAAAACCGATGCTGGGGTAAAAGAGCACAAAATAACTGGCGGAGTTCCACAAGGCTCAGTCCTAGGACCCTTACTTTGGAACGTCATGTACGATGGAGTCTTGCGCCTCAGTCTGCCTCTAGGGTCGCAAATCATTGGATTTGCTGACGACATAGCTGTTGTGGTCGTGGCCAAAACACTCCGTCGAGCCGAAGAAACATGCAACCGGGCTGTCGGCATGGTAAAGAGATGGTTATGTAACAGTGGTCTAACTCTTGCGGACCATAAAACTGAAGTCGTATTAATTAGCAGCAGGAAGATTGTGGAGTCAGCTAATATAATGGTGGGCGACCATGGTATAGAATCGAAGCCATTCATTAAGTACCTGGGCGTAATAATTGACCGTAGGCTCAATTTCAAAGAGCACTTGGTGTACGCGAGCAGCAGGGCGGCAGAAGCAGTAACTGCGCTAACACGACTAATGATGAATATTAGAGGCCCTAGGCAGGAGACTTCTTAATACTGTGGTCTCATCGATTTTGCTGTACGCAGCTCCGGCATGGGCGGAAGCCACAAACTACAGCTCGTATGTGAAGTGTATGAAATCGGTGTACCGATTGAGTGCCCTCAGAGTGTGCTGCGCGTTTCGCACGGTATCGAAAGACGCCATTATGGTCATAGCAGGTCTACTCCCAATAAATTTAATGGCAAAAGAGTACGCTGAAGTTTACCAAAACAAAGCTACTTCAGAACGACAGACAATACGCCGGATAGCAAGGGAGCGCAGCCAGCGTTTATGGCAGGAAAAATGGAGCTCGTCTCCCAACGGACGCTGGACGTACCGTTTGATTCCCATTATTTCCAAATGGATTAACCGTGAACATGGACAGTTAGATTACTACCTGACCCAAATACTGACAGGACATGGGTGCTTCAAATCCTACTTATACAGGTTTAAGCACGAAGACGACCCGTACTGTTCTCATTGTGCACCAACTGCAGAAGACGCAGAACATGTTTTGTTTGTCTGTCCGCGATTTGCGTTAGAAAGGGGGGAACTAAGCACTAGGGTGGGGAAGCCAATTACGGCTGATAACCTAGTCGATATTATGATAGAGTCCGAAGAATATTGGTCCGCTGTATGTAATATGGCAAAAATAGTAATCTCCAAACTGCGTAGCGCTGAACAACAGCGCAGATCTTCATGAGGAGGCAATAGGCCGCTCCCCCTTCCGTGAAGTACTACTTAACGGTTGTCCCGCGGGAGGGAAACGGAGCTGGGGTGGGTTTTTAGTGGGTGAGCCGAAAGGCAAGTCGCACACTTTTCGGCTTTCAATGCTTTGTGCCACCTCCATAAAAAAAAAAAAAAAAAAAAAAAAACACATACATTTGATTGAATTTGAACTTTGTGCAACGACAATAAAGCTGAAATCGACTCTTCGACGTTAGGGACACACCTACATTGTTTAGACAACAATGAGTGCTTGTAGTTTAATACGAGGGGTGCCTTTTATATGTCGGGATTTGGCAACCCTGGTGTTGCAATCTGACAACTGACAGCTGTATCGCAAAGTTTGACATTTTTTGGCTTTTACGTACTCAGGACGTTTTGAAATACCAGCGCTATTTGTGTTGTTTACAGTAACTTAAAAGATTCATCTCGGTCCAAAAATGAAATTAAATCGTGAACATTTTCGTGCGATTATTTTTTACAACTTTCGACGTGGATTAACTCAGCAACATTGCATGGATCTACTTAATTCATTTTTGGCGATGAAGCTCCATCAAGGACCAGTGCTTATCGATGGTATGGTGAATTCAATCGTGGTCGTAGTTCACTCCAAAATGAATTTCGTGATGGTCGTCCGAAGTCAGTTGTTGTTCCGAAACCATTGATGCTGTGCGCGAACTGATATTGCAAGATCGTCATGTGACCTATCGTGAGATTGAGACAATCTTAGGTATTAGTGGGACCAGCATACATTCAATATTGCATAAACATTTGACTGTCAAAAAAATTTGTTCGGGTTGGATCCCACACAATTTGTCAATCGCTCAAAAAAAGGCTCGTGTCGATTGGTCGAAGGAAATGCTCAAAAAATACGATCGCGGGGCTTCGAAACACGTCTATGACATCGTGACAGGTGATGAATCATGGATTTACGCGTATGAGCCCGAAAGTAAACAGCAGTCGACTGTATGGGTGTTTCAAGATGAGCCAAATCCAACAAAAGTTGTTCGCGCACGAAGCACTTCCAAGCAAATGGTCGTCTGTTTTTTCGTAAAAACTGGACATGTCGCAACCGTACCACTAGAACAACGCAGAACAGTAAATTCTGAGTGGGACACAACCATTTGTTTGCCAGTTGTCTTTCAAGAAATTAGGAAAACCAATCGCCAAAGACGGATCACTCTTCACCAGGACAATGCGAGCTCTCACACATTGGCTCAAACAACTGCATTTTTGAGCACCCAAAACATCGAATTAATGGGTCATCCGCCGTATAGTCCTGACTTGGCACCGAATGACTTCTTTTTATTCCCGTACGTAAAAAACCAACTGAGAGGTCAACGTTTTTCGACACCTGAAGAAGCGGTTGCGGCATTCAGAATGCATGTTTTGGAGATACCTCATTCAGAGTGGCAAAAGTGCTTCGACAATTGGTTCAAACGCATGCAAAAGTGTATAGATCTTCATGGAGAATATTTTGAAAAATAATAAAGCGATTTTCGATGATTAAAATTTGTTTTTGTTCTCTAACATATAAAAGGCACCCCTCGTATGAACTTTATTGAATAGCAATAGCGGCTTCAGACGCCTTAAAAATGTTGCAGACAACCTATGGGGACTCTGCTCTATCGCGTGCACATGTTTTCCAGTGGTACAAATCGTTCAAAGAGGGCCGTACATCGGTTGAAAACTTGCCTCATGAACGTCATCCAGCAACATCAGTAAACGACGAAAACATCGGAAAAGTAAAGGAAATTGTGTTTGAAAATCGCACAAATCGCAAAATCGGTTAACGCTGAATATTATTTAGACGTTTTAAAGCGTTTGCGCGAGAACATTCGTCTTAAAAGGAAGGAATTGTGGGACAACAAGTCATGCTTCTTGCATCACGATAATGCACCAGCTCACACATCACGTCTTGTTCGCGATTATTTGAACAAAAATAATGTTAATAGCGTTCCGCAAGCACCGTACTCGCCTGATATGGCTCCATGTGACTTTTTCCTGTTTCCCAAGCTCAAGTTGCCGCTCCGTGGAAAACATTTTGATACAATTGAAGTCATAAAAGAGAATTCGAAGAACACACTCGAGCTTGACTTGTTTACAGTAGCACAGAAAACAAACTATGTGACATATCACCAGTGCCGGATTTACACAAAATGCCGCCCTGTGCAGCATGAAGAATGCCACCCTAATTTTTTAAATTTGTGTTAGTTGGTTAGAGTGGTGATTCATCCAGAATCCAACTAGCGCTTCCGCACCATTTTGTTGCCAAATCCTCGTTACCAAATTGTTTAACAGTTATTTGCAGCAGGACTATATCCAGTCTGTGCGGTTTAGGAACCTTATTAGGTTGTTGGCGTCTAAGCCAGACAGTTGCTCGAGACTCTCGAACAGCGGTTTGTCCAGGGTTAACATTCTGTCTGTTTCTGTTTCTTTTTTCTCCAGTTGTTTACAACTATGAAAGTATGTGTTGTGAGGGATGCCCATTTTGGCGGCTTGTTCTCCGTATTGTATTATAGTACTGAAAATAGTCGTTACACAATAAACAGGTGTAACAAAACAAATTTTGGGTAGTTTTATGCATCAATTAACAGATTATAGAATAATATTTAATATAGGTATTTCAATTTTTATGGTTGAGCAAAATTTTTATTGTTTAATTATTAATTAAGTGCCAAGAAAATGTAATATATAGCATAAAATATGGTAGTACATCTTAAAAAATAGAATCCAATTGAACCTATAGAACAGCATACTTACTTAAACATATCGCACCCTAAATACAAAAGGGGCACAACTCAAAATTTTCCACACTCGAGCTTGACTTGTTTACAGTAGCACAGAAAACAAACTATGTGACATATCACGCTGAAATTTGCCATGTAAGCTTATAACAGTCCTACCAAAAAACAAAAAATTTATTTTTGCCATATGTCATCCGCGGACCGTTTTATTGATAACGTCTCGTTCATATTTGAGCAGAAGTACATTTTGAGTTGTGACCCTTTTGTATTTAGGGTGCGATATTATCAATCTTTATTAGATGAGCAACAAAAAGGAATGATTGCTTTTATGAAATCAAGTTTTTATACATCACCTTAAATGCGAACACGTCTGACTTTTCGTACTGCAAACTGGTGTATTAAATTGTCACGATTCAAGCGTTCAAGTAAATCAGAATCAATGCACAGTAGAGCCAGACTATTCACACGGTTTTCAGACATTCTTGAACGCAAATGATTTTTTACTCTATTCAGACATGAAAATGAACGTTCTGCGCTGCAGTTTGTTGACGCTAATGTGTTAAATATTCGATATGCTATCTCCACATTTGGAAACTCAGTGTATAACTCCTTCGTCCGCAGAAGTTTCAGAAGGTCAGATGGCGAGTTACGTTCTATTTTGCGTTCAGAACAGTACGCGTGAAAATGAATCATTTCGTCAGTGAATGAAATCTGAAGGTCTGAAGTATAAGCTTTTCTCAAATATTCCGATCTTTAACGAAGTTCTTTGAAATTCAAACCTCCAAAATCAGTAATTACTGAAAATTTCTCGTATAACCTTTCATATGCTTGGCTTCTCTTTCTCAATTCTGAATCAATGTTGTCTAGTATAATATTGAAGGTATTTTTCTCGAAAATTATCGCTTCCTTTCAACTGAACTTACCCATCTCTTGATTCGTCAGCTATCTCCTTCTTTTTCTCGAAACAGTCGTCTGATATTCTTGACTCTCTGACATGTTCAACGCTTCTTTTTCATAAACTTCAAATTGCATTCGTGTATCTGCTACTACTTTTATTAGTCCATGATAGTCATTAACTACATCAGTAATGTTGATTTCAACTTTCTGTAATCTTTTACTAACCGCGTGGAGTCGTGACAGTAAAAAATGAATGTGCATGAATGTTATCTCAAGTCTCTCTAGTTGAGTCCTCAGTGCTCTAGCTTTTTGTCTCGTTATAGCATTCTCAGTTACATCTTGCGCCACATTTGCGCTAACCGGACTCTCTCCAACTTCGAAATATTTTTGTTATTGCGAATAAAATCAATTTTTATGCCCTAGAGAAGTCAATGAATAAAATCGCTCTGGCGGGTATTGTGGGCCACGTATTATATAAAAATAGATAACAATTATTTCTGCGTGCACGAATAATTAACGTTCAGAAATAAACTTTTCTATTCTTACAATTATTTCTCGCATAGATGAATGATTAAACTTTCACTAACTGTTAGATACTCATCCGAGATCAGCTTCTTATTTTCTCCATAAGAGTTTTCCCTAAAGTGGCCCCTAATACCCGCCGCCAGGGTTCGAATTGCTGACTGAACTTCAACTATGGCATTTTCAATGCATATTCGTTTTCTGCGCAATAACCGTGACTATCGCTTTAGCTATGAAATAGATGCATGTTAAATGGAAATGAAATATGCAAACACTCAAATGAAACGAACTGCTTAACTGACGACTATAAACGACGAACAAGTGTAAGCCGACAGCCACAGTTCTTGGTATAACAGTTAACTATTGCTGCTTAAAAGAACTATAGTTGTTTGAATGCATCATTGTAATAACTGCGACAATAGCTTGGATAGCGAATTTAGGTGATCGATGCATATCCCATATTTAGTTAATATATGTATACAGCTGTTAGTGTGTAGATCATCATGGCTCCGCGATTAAATAAAACCCGAATTTTTGAACATTTTAATGTGAAAGAAGATGATAATATTGCTATATGCAATATTTGCAACAGCAGTTTAAAAACAAATAGATTGTTTAATCTAAAAAATCATTTAAGCAATGTACATAAAATTAATATTAGTGATGATGAAAATTCAAGCAGTTCTGGTAGTGGAATTGCTAAAACTGGATTTCGTAAGCAATCAGTTAAAATTGAAATTAACAAAAAGGAATTAATTAAAAGCTATATTGAACTGGTCACCGAAGAAAGTATTCCATTTAATGTGTTAGATTCTAAAAGTATGAAAAACATTATAGATCCCATCTGTCGTGGTTTGAGTGAAAAAAGCAACAAACCGTTTACCTTAAACAGCCGAAGTTGTAAATGTGTTTTAAAACAAGTTGCAAATAATACAAGAGAGGAAGTCAAAAAAGAACTAAATAAGCGCTTAATATCATTAAAAATCGATAGTGCATCTCGTCTATCACGTAATATATTTGCTCTTAGTGCTCAATATATAAATAATTATAATATCCAATCAAGAATTCTCGGAATGGTTGAACTCAAGGGTGTTGCATCAAGTTCTTCCCGAAATATTGCTGCTGAAATTATGAAAATATTGAGCAAATATGGTGTCGGTCTTAATCAAGTTGTGTCTATCACATCTGATAATGGGGCAAACATGATTAAATCATCAAAAATTTTATCGCACTGCAGCGTTTTAAAAGAAGATAGAGACGATGTAGATGAAGCCAATGACGTTTATTTGAAAAACATAGAAATGTTTAATGACACATTAAAAATACAAATGGGAGATATTGAGATTTGCCGCTGTGCAGCACATACTGCTCAACTTTGCGCATTAGACAGCACTAAAGATCCTGTAATAAAAAGTTATTTAATGAACTGCCGAAATTTGACTAAGTACATAAAAAAAAATTCCAACGGTTACCGTGAAATTTTTGAACTAAAAAAATTAGCCCTACCTCAACTGGATTGCCCAACTAGATGGGGTTCAACCTACAATATGATTAAAAACATATATAATTCCAAAGATGTATTAGTTAACATTGAGTCTGTAAAAAATAAATCGCAGGATGAAAACTTTGAACTAAACGATGACTTATGGGCTTTTATAAAAAGTTACTATACAGTTTTTGAACCACTTCAAAAAACTATTATTAAATTTCAAGCAGAAGCATTGCATTATGGTGATTTCTATGCACAATGGCTAAGATGCAAACTTTTAACAGAAAAAATTTTGCAAACACATGATGATTCGTTGTCTCACACAATTGGAAAAAATCTGCTTCGCAACATAGAAATTAGGACGTCCAAGTTGCTAACAAATGATAGTCTAAATGCTTGTTTATTTTTGGATCCACGTTTCAATCACACCTTAACAGCGGATAAAAGAGCAGACGCAATCACCTATTTGAAAAAACTTTATGACAGGCTAAAAGAAATGGGATGCATTAAATCCGACAAAACAAATTCGTTCAATAACACATCAGTCAGATTGAATGAAGAGCATCGCGAAGATGAAGACGAATATATAAATGCATACCTTTGCCAAAACTTGGAGGCCAGAAATGACGATGACATCGATGTATACAGCAAAATTGAAAACTTGAAATTATCTTTTCAAAGAATCAGCACAAACGTACTCGAATTCTGGAAAGAGAGGCAATTCGCTGATCCGGAACTGTATGCGCTCACTAATATATGCTTTGCGGTACCTCCAACGCAGGTAATTACTTAGAGTCAAAATCAAAAGCTAGTTAAAAATAATTTTTTTAATATCTAAAAAACGAGCAGAGTTATAATTTCTCACTCGCGGTTCAAACATGTACATATGTATGTGTACTTAAATTTGTATTTCTTTAATTTTTTTATCACCCATGATTGAGACGCTACAAAATATTTTGCTTTGCTCATATACATACCTACATATGAACACAAAAATATTTTGGTAGTGGCTGTTCTCATACACATTTCTATAACATACATATGTATGCATATTGTCAGTGTCCCTTCTAAATCTTTCCCCTTTTGGTCAACTCATACGTGATTAATTAGGTTACCATTGAAAGGGCATTTTCATCCCTAAAGTTGATACTAACGGATAACCGCAACCGACTGGGCCAGGATATGTTAGAGGACATCCTAATTGTTAAGCTAAACCCGATGTATTTAGATAAAGCAGTTAACGAATTGTCCCTCTTTGAAGATATGGATGGAATAATGGATTCGGTGGACTAACATATTCATAAGATGGAATAAGTAACATACTGATTGAATTAATTTAATTTTCTTTTTGAAGTTTCAAATGTATCTTTAAGTAAAAAAATTGTTATGGAATTATTTTGGTTTTAATATATACATATGTATTTATTTATTTTTTATTTTTATCTGTACATATACGAAAAAACTGTATCAATAAAATTTACAGTGTTGCCCCTGTAAAAATAAAAAATCACACTGAATTTAACAAAAAAAAAAAAACCCAATTGTTTTTATTTGCGAGCATCTAGCTACTATGTATGTATGTATAACCAAATAAATATATACATATGCGTGTGCCTGAATCTGGGTTTTTTTAAGTATGTAAACTATGTACATATGCGTGTGCCTGAATGCTGGGTTTTTTAAGTATGTAAACTATGTACACATGCGTGTGCCTGAATGCTGGGTTTTTTAAGTATGTAAACTATGTACACATGCGTGTGCCTGAATGCTGGGTTTTTTTAAGTATGTAAACTTTGTAAATATGAGTATACGAGAATACTGTGATTTTTTAAATATGTATACATTGTACCTGAATTTTGCAATAATAAAAGAACTACTACATCTTGTGACAAATATCTAAACAACCAACAAGAAATAAATATTAATCGACTAGAAGCCTCGCTTTCTCAATATGCATACAGCAAAACTAAAGATAGTCTTTCCTCAGGACCAATCCGCTATTTTGGCTTCCTCAAGGAACTGCTCACTAATTTTAAAAGCAGCTCATACAAGGGCGGGGACATCCTTGTGTGTGAAAACAATTCATCAGGCTCCAATGTTTGCATTCGGCGGAACACTTGGATTTGATAACCACTTGTGCCCCAATTCCTATTTAATGGCTGAACTTTATACCTTCTGCACTTTTTTTGGTGCTTGTATTTTTTATATAAAATATGAAATAAATTAAGAAATAAGTCGCAAATTTCGATGTCTTCTTCATCCATTTTGTCACCGATGTATTTTGTAAATATTGTTTGTATGTATGTAACCAACTAAAACAGCTGTTATCTACGGGAAATAGTTTTGCTCAGTTTTGTGCACTGTAAGGGCATGCGGTAAGGGAATTCCATGCGGGCTTCACTGTTTTCAGCATAAGCAATTGTCGCAGTTATTACAATGATGCATTCAAACAACTATAGTTCTTTTAAGCAGCAATAGTTAACTGTTATACGAAGAACTGTGGCTGTCGGCTTACACTTGTTCGTCGTTTATAGTCGTCAGTTAAGCAGTTCGTTTCATTTGAGTGTTTGCATATTTCATTTCCATTTAACATGCATCTATTTCATAGCTAAAGCGATAGTCACGGTTATTGCGCAGAAAACGACTATGCATTGAAAATGAAATAGTCAAATTACTATTGCTGTTGCTATTTGACAGTCAGCAATGCAAACCCTGCCCGCCGCTCCTCGAGTATACATTTTTTTTTTCAATTTTCTTCTCCAAATTTTGCCGCCCTTCTAGAATCTGCCGCCCTGTGCGCAGGCACCGTTGGCACTTAGTTTAAATCCCTCACTGCATATCACGCTTAAATTTGCCATGTAAGCTTATAACAGTCCTACCAAAAAACAAAAAATTTATTTTTGCCATATGGCATCCGCGGACCGTTTTATTGATAACGTCTCGTTCATATTTGAGCAGAAGGTATATTTGTATAGGAAAAAGAAAAGGGCTGTTTTAAGGGTTTCCTGGAAATTATTCGAATGTTTCTCGCCGTAAAAACCATCCTTGGACTTCAAGGAGCATTTTGAAAAATAAATGTTAAGATTGGTCCATGCGTTGTTGAGATTTGCGCTTACCAACACATTTTGCGATTCGTTTTTATATTTCAGATTTTACACTAATTAATTATTTTCATCACAATTCGAGAAACGCAGAGTCAAAGTTCAGCAAGCACTGCTGAACTCGCAAACAAATTTATACGAAAAATTACGTCGATTGACTTTCTTTTGAAGTATTTCTAATTACAAAACAACAACAACAAAAGTTAAATGGCACTTTCATTCTTATCACTTTTGCACAGCAAAAACGGTTATTTGACCTAATGTGAAATGGCTTGAACTTTAGTATGATTTGTGGTAATACCTTTGGATGAGACTAGGAATCCTAAAAATTCTATTTCCTTTTTAAAAAAATCGCATTTGTCTATCTATACTTTCATGTTTGCTTCCTGTAGGGTTTTGAAAACCTGTTGAATATTTTGGGCATACGTTTTTTCGTCTTTACTGTAAATGATTACACTGCCCTGCATCGGTTTTGCGAATAAGATGGAACCTAGTGATCCCGAAGGTAATTTTCGCGCTAAGCACGAATCCGAGTTCAAAAATTTTAGATCACGTCAGGTTTTCGAGAAAAAGGGGGTTGAAACCCCTAAAAATAGCGTATTTGGCCATTTTTCAAAAATTGTGGAGCAGAACCCTAACGTGCTACGATCTTCGTTATTGTCAGTAATTGAAGGTTGAACTTTGCTCTTTGAAATAAGCCCAAACCCAAATTGTTCGCATGCACCCTTAGAGTAGGGGGTGTACTTATGTCTACGGGGGTAGAGAAAAAAATGAACATATCATCGATATAAACATAACAGATTTTTCCAATGTGATTTCTCAATATATCGTCCAACGCTCGTTGAAAAATTGCGGGAGCTTTTTTGAGTCCAAAAGGCAAACGTGTAAATTCGTATTTACAGTTTTTTACTGAAGAGGCAGTTTCTTGAATGTCAGATTCAATCCATATGGGTGAATTATATGGTGATCGGGAAGGCCTTATAATTCCATCGCCTAACAATTTTTGAATCTGTTTTTCAACTTCCTCTTTTAAGGACATAGGGTATGGGTAATATTTCGTTTAAACTGGTGCATTAGAATTTCTTCGAATAGTGGCTACAAATTTTATTTATTTAATTCAATTAATAGTCTAAAAAATACAGTATTTCTTATAGACTATGAAAACAGATTAATGCTAAATCATTAATCAAAGTAAAATTTAACTTATAATTAACTAGCTTCAATTGTAATGAGTAAAAGAAAAATATAAACTTTCTTATAACTTAAAGAGGAGGATTATTCATTTTAGTAAGACAAAAAAATGCAAAGTTTCTTACAGACTACAAAGAACTAAGAGTATTTATATTATAATATATTTAAATAGAAATAATAAACAAAATCAAAGCTTAGAAAACTAAATTAACAAAAATATACTTGGTAATTATTTAGAATTCTTACAAAGGAAAACATTTTTTAATTGAGATTTAAATACATGTTTCGCCCTGGAAAAGTCTAGATCCAAAAGGGAGGCGAGATAGTTAATGTCAGACAGCGTTCTAACAAGAGGCGCTTTGGAACTATATAATGTCCTCCTAACGCCAACATGAAAAATTTTGACATGGCGAAAGTTCCTGCAAGGAACATTAAAATGTATTCTTTCTAGAAGAAACGGGCAGTCAATTAGTCCATTAACGAGATCGAAGATAAAAGAAACTGCCTGGAACGTGCCTCTGTCACTTAATGGACAGAGACTAATCAAACGACAGCGTGAGACGTAAGACGGTTTGGGGTCTGAGAAATTGAGTGAATGTAGCGCGAAACGCACAAAAATTTTTTGAACCCTCTCCACTCGATTTATATGAACTGCATGATAAGGTCTCCAAATAAAAGAGACATAATCTAATTTGGACCGCACAAACGCAGAGTATAAAATCTTAAGAGTATATGGATCAGTGAAGTGCGATGAGTGACGTCTAACAAATGCGAGCATAGCAAGAGAATTGGAAACGGCATAATTTAGGTGCGTGATAAAATTAAGCTTTGAATCAAAGAAGACTCCTAAGTCTTTTATCACATCAGACGAAGCAAGATATGTATAATTGATATGATAAGAGGTGCTGAGGGGGTTTTGAAGCTTAGAAAATGTGATTTTATGACATTTTTCAATGTTAAGAAATAGACGATTAATAAGGCACCAGGAAAATAAATTATTCAACTCAGACTGTAGGGCGGCTGAATCACTAGAATTTCTTATTTCAGCGTACACTTTTAGATCATCAGCATAGAAAAGAAAATTAGCGAAGGAAAAACACGAATAAATATCATTAATAAACAAAATAAATAACAAAGGACCTAAAATACTACCCTGAGGTACCCCAGAGGTGGCAGTGTAGTGTTTCGAAGAAACACCATCGATAACTACAGTGCAGCATCTCTTTATTAAATAGGACCGAATCCAATCGAGGAAAGTTGAATGAAAACCAAGACAAGCCAATTTAGTTACTAAAATTGTATGGGAGATTTTATCAAAGGCTTTAGAAAAATCCGTGTATATCGCGTCAGTTTGGAAACCATTCTGAAAGCCTGTGTGGCAATCATCAGAAAAAACGGATAAGTTGGATAAGGTAGACCTTGCAGCTACAAAACCATGCTGACGTGGACTAATTAGACGTTTAACACTAAAATATAACTTGTCTTTAACAACGCATTCAAAGAGTTTAGATACAGCAGATAATTTTGTGGTATAAGTTAATTTTTCGTTGGGGTTGGAGAAAAGGTCAATGTGTTGATTTAATAAGGAGCTCATTTCTTGTTTTTGAAAATTATTTATATGCTTGTTTCGGATGTTAACATGGTTGAAATAAGCTGTTTGAGTTGTATTTTAATTGAATTATTTATGGTCACGAAAATTTCTCTTGTATAAATAACTGCCGATAATTCTTTCAGGCTGTCATTACCAAGGATTGCGTGAAAGGAGACAGGGGATGGAAGGAGGTAGAACTTCGTTGTATTGGTGTGGTCTTGGAGATATTAGGTCTGCTCCCTGGAGATATTGTTGCTTGCAAAATTGTAAGGTCCTTGTTGATATTGTTGTGAGTTTCCATATCCTTGTTGTGGCCTTAAAAATGTTTGATTGGGTCTAAATTGCAGTTGGGGTTGTTGAAGGTGTGCCAGGTCTGGATAGAATTGGGGTGGTTTTAGATAGTTTCTTTGTGGTAAGGGTGGCTTATAATAATTGAATATATTCTGTTGGTGAGCATGCGTCCTCCTAAATTTCTCATTTTATAGCTTTAAGCACAAATGAAGCGCTTGAGAAAGGTCTTTAGGTTTTTTCATTCCCAGCAGCCGTGGGAGATCGCCATTAAGGCCTCTAATGAAAGTATCAAGGGCTTTTGTTCTATACGGTCCTGTAAGTAGTCTAATTGACCCCTGGCTGACTTCCATACAACCAATTTTGTTTAAAATCAAAGAAGGATGGGAGTATACTTTTTGGTAAAATTCTTGGATCGAGTTTTTACTTTGGATTAGGCCAGTCATTTGGTATTCCAACGTGCCTAAATCTCTTTTATCGGCATAATGTGTCGTGAGGCATGTTGATATTGCTCTCCAATGCAAGGGTGTATTGTAGAATTCTAGTGCTGTGTCGGCGCTGCCAACGGTTTTGTTCCTAATAACGCCTAGAATTCCGAAGTGCTTGGGAGTTCCTTTGGTGCGCACATAAATTTAGAGGACTCCTTCAACACTCTTCTGCCATGAGTTGAACTCTGCTGGTTTCCCAAAGAACTCCCGCAGTGATCTCACTACGTAGGGGATTTTATCCATTTCCGTGAGGTTGTTCATGTGAATGTCGTCTATTGTTTATTCGCTAATGGATGTCGGATGTGTTTCGGCCCCTATACTATTCTGTATTATGCTCCGTCCATCAGAATTGAGTACCTGGGTCATTAAGTTCCTTATTAGGTTTGTTAAGTCGTGTGAGGGATGGAAACCATTGTAGGGATTTGGATAGGGTTGTGGGTTGTTTACCAATACTGGTGGTCGCACCAAGTTGCTTGGACTTGCCATATTTTATTGCTTAATACTCGTGTAAAGATAAAATTTCTAGATTCGCAACAGGTTTTCAGTAAGCACCTGAAATTGCTTTATGATTATATTATTTATTTTGTTTTCGCAAAATAGAGAATATTAGAATGTTTCAGAAATTTGATTTCCTTTATTAATGTTGCACGATTTGGTGTCTTAAATTTACTACAATAATTTTTTATTTTTTCTATTATAAGGTTTAAAAACTTTACACTATTCTAAAAAATGTCATAGCCCTTTTACAATTTCTTTCAATGAAAATTTTACCAAGTTAGACAATTTTTAGTTTCAGAATTTAATTTAAGTTTTCCAATTTAAATTTTGGATTTTATTTCAGAGTTTTTGTGTATGCTTAAATTATACTTTACTACACTAGGTGAATCCACATCCTTTTCGCTTCCGTGGGTTGCTTCTTTTCCTACTTCGCAGTACCGGGGACCCTTCCTGGAATAACAATTCCTCTTATTCGGGTGAGTTGCATTTGCCATAGTTTTTTAGCGGCACTTTTTTGGGACACTTGATGGAAATGTTTATTTAGGAGTGGCACGTTTTTTTTGTGGCACTTTATAAAATGTTCATTTAAAAATTTTTTAGGAGTAACACTTTTTTTGTAGCATTTTATAAAAATGTTCATTTAACTTTTTGAAAGTGGCACTTTTTGTAGCTCTTTATTAAATTGTTTATTTAAATATTTGAAAGCGGCACTTTTTTACTTTAAAAATTTTTATCTAATATAACTGTTCGAAAGTGGGTATAAGGCAATTTTATTTTTTAAATTAACCCGATCGAAGCACTGTAGAATGTGGACTGAGAACTGACTCCTACTCGTTTAAACAGATTTTAATTATTAAAAGCAACAACAATTCCTTGCACTAAATACGCCAGACGCAGGCATCAGCGTTTAGCAGAAGCAATAGCGTTTTACCTGATGCATGTGCAGCAACTTGATAACCAATATTTAGCTTGTTGCGCCAATACGTGAAACTGGTCGCAACTTCGATTGTGAGACAGGAAATGCAAAAAATGTAATTTTACAAAACTTATGCCGAATTCACCTGTGGGAAATTCTGATTGCGAAAGTTAATATTAAATTGAATTATCAGGGTTAACTTGCTTATCAAAAATCAAATAGGTAATTATGTAAATATGTTGATCGCTTTGTTATAGCGGAATGAAAGCCAAACCTTAGTTAATACATATTATCAGCATTAATTTGTTTATAAGGAATCAAAACTGGCAGTATGTTAATATGTAGATTGCTTTATAGTGCAAGCAAAAGGAAATGATTTAATAAGTGTTAACTTATATTAAGAGATCAAAGATTTGACTTAATATTGACTTAAAGAAAAGGTGGTAAAAATTTCAAGGGCCGATGTTGAATGTGAACCACACTTAAACGTCAACGACACCGTTGGACTTCTTTATTTGGGGTTATTTGAAAGAAAAGGTGTACGCCAATAAGCCAGCAACAATTCAAGAGCTAAAAGATGAGATAATTCGGCACATTAACGGCATAGAGCCTCAATTATGCCTCAGTGTCATCAAAAATTTGGACCATCGGATGGACGTGCGCCGCCGAGGCCGCGGCGGCTATTGACCAATATATTGTTCCATGCGTAATTGAGCCATCCCAATATTATCATAATAAAGATAAATAGCAATAATTTCTTAAAAAAATTGTATTTTATTCAAAATCAACACGGGCCTTTGAAACTTAACCACCCTTTAGATAAGGAACTATTTGCATTTCGTGGTTTTTGGAGGTGTGCCGCCGAAGCCGTGGCGGCCATTCGGCCAATATTTTATCGTGGTGAAATAAAACTTTGCGTCTATTCACTAAAGACGGCCAATTTTTGTTAAGTGCCTCACTCAGGTTTGATAGCTGATGGGAATAATAATCAGCAGTTATCGTCTGGTTTGATTCCAGAAGTTCATAATAAACAATACCGGTCATATCCTACCAAATAGGCAGGAGAATATTCTTGGTGTGAAGGTGGTCGGTTCTGGTGTTTCATCTTTATCTAACCATTGGCGTTTGCGAATAGGATTATTGTAAAGAACCCATTTTTCATTACCAGTAACGATACGGTTCAAAAAACTTTCATTTTCAAGCCGTTGCAGCAGCTGAGAACACACATTCACTCTCTGCTGAAGGTTGGCGACGGAAAGTCTATGCGGAACTCATTTTCCCAGCTTTGAAACCTTTCCCAATTAACCCAGGTGCCTGTGAACTGTTCCATGCGATGAATTTAACATCTGAGCTATCATATCGACTGTGAAATTTGGCTCAGCTTCCTCGAGTTCGGGCAAGGCGTCGGAGTTAAAGACTTCAGGACGACCAGCGCGCGGGGCATCCTCCACGCCGCAGTTACCACTTCGGAATTTTTAAAACCACTTTTGCGCAGTCCCTACACTCACGATATCCTCTCCGTGAGCAGTGTTTATTTCTGTAGCAGTAGTTGTTGCATTTTTACCAATTTTATAAAAAAAATACAAAATATGCCTCCTATACGCGTTCGAAGATTCCATTTTATTTTTTAACAACACGTGCTTCTATCCGCGATTAAAATCATTTCTTGAATTCGCAATATATCAAAGAAAATATAAATAGTTCCGTTATATTCCGCGAATAATTTTTTGTATGCAAAAATCATACAAAAGTGAATTTATGGGTAAAATACGCACGAACTTATGGACTGACCTGATATGTATTATTGTTTTCTAATATACGTATGTATAGTCCAAAATGTACTGAGCACGTCCATTTATATTCTTACTGGTAGCTAGTGGTATAAACATGTTAATTTATAATTTAGTTATAATTTCATAAAAAATAATAATAATACAAATATTTCAACACACATTATAACAAAGTATAGGTAGATTTAACAAATGTGTATTATGTAAAAGATATATGTATAAAGAAGCTTATTAAGTTTCTCAAAAATGACTGAAAATAATACAATATATAGTAGCGAGAAATGCTGTAGCTAAAATTTCCTTTACAAAATTTGAAATTTAATTTTACAAAAACAAAAATTAAGGCAAAAAATGGCGTAGACCACTTGGTCATCTAAATTTTCGATATACATATAAATAAATTAGTCAGTGATAAATTGAAAGAATGCTTACCAAATAAATCAGAAAATTACAATAGGATATGCAATATACAATTTGTACATAAAGTAAAATGGCGAATGTACAATTTAAAGTCACGAAAGCACTTGCATCAGAAGTTTTAGAGTTGATATACACAGACTTGAACGCACTACTTAAAACCGCGGATTATTGCGAAGGAAAGGACATTTCAACCTTCATTGATGACTATAGTGTGTGTTAAAATGTATTGTATTAACTTTCGGTAGATATATTGGGGTGTGAGCAACCCCACAAAATGTTTGATGGATTGTAGTTTTTTTATTTCTAACATCTGGAAATATACCGTTAGCTGTATTTTAGCAACGCCGATGGAGTCAACGTCAAAAGAAAGTGTACACCATATATAGACTAGGACACTATCATCGTTATCAAAATCAATTATTTCATCGTCCAAATCAAATAAAAAATGTTCCACCTAACTTTCTTTTATAGGCCGACTTCTAGACTACATTGCCACTATTGCCCTAAAGGAAAATCACTCCGTATACAAAGGGGATTAAAAAAGTTAAAAAATCACCTTTGACAAAACTAAGCTAAATATATATACGTACATACTATCAGCGTCAAAGGAAAGTGTACACCACATATTGATAAGTACTGACACCCAATTTGTACTTAAATAGGCTGCCCGTCTCCTTTTTACATAAAGATACGCAAATCATCGTTTCGAGTAATAAAGGTGACCAATAATGGCTTTGCTCGTAAGCACACAGAGTCAATGCTCAATGTAAACAGTGGGTAAAAATGGATGAATTGTGATAAAAATGTGTTCTTTAGTGGACTAGACTACGCTAAATCCTTGCGATTCGGGTTTTGTTTTTCATAGCTTTTATATTTTCAATGAAATTAAGTCTAAAATGAGAGTTAGCATTTAAACATTCCAAATACGTCTATATTTCGGACAATACAATTTATTATTTTTGCCCACTGAGAAGACATTGTGCGGCGCTGTGAAGCATTGCTCGAACTCGGTGTTATAAGCAAAATGTATAAGTATTTATATATAAACATAGATTCACTAAGTAAATTTCAAGCTATTATTGCACAAAGCCATGATTAAACCAATCTGGCTATATGGACTACGGCTAAAAAGTCTCACCTAGTAAACATTCAACGACAGCAATCGAAGATTCTTCGAATTTTGACCATGTCTGACATGTACACGAAAAATGATGACATCCACAGGACTTTTAATATAGCAACAGTAGACGAAGAGACCAAAAAAATAGCAAGAAGCCACTTTGAAAAAATACAGGAACACAATAATGCAGAAATCAACAAACTTCTGGAAAGGGAAAAAAACACTGAAAGACGCTTAAAGAGAACTCGACCAAGCGACTTAATGAATGCTAGAAAATAATAAATGAGCAAAGGGGTTAAATTGCTGTTAAAGTTTTGTAAAATTGTAATTATGTAGAGTAAAACTTGTATTGAATATAATTTAATTGTATATAGTATTATTTCGTTTATTTTAATTTTTATCACTTTGGCACTGGTCATTAAGCGATGTACATATGTAAATCCTGGCCAAATTGTTAAACAACGTACTTAATGTCAATAGACAGATGTATAAAATAAAGCGGGAAAAAAAAAGAAAAAAAAGTAAATTTCTTACTTCACGACTATATTACAGGGCTCGCCATCTTTTATATCGGTATGAAAACATTGAATAACTTTGAAAAAGAACAACTGATTTGTATAGGTGAGGAATTTTTATTTGGTTTGGTTATTTACAACTTATTAAAACTATTTTTTGAATACAATATGAATCAAGTGGCCACCTTTATTAACAACCACAAACTGCGATCTTTTTTTTACCTTGACAAGCATTTTGGGTTTTATAGCGTCGATTTCGGCACGAATGTTTACCTGGAACTGCTCAATAGTCTGCGGCTTGTTGGCGTAAACCTTACTTTTAAGATAACCCCACCAAAAGAAGTCCGGGGGGGTTAAGTCAGGTGATCTGGGGGCCAGTAAATGTCGTCAATTTTTGACACTAGACGTCCCGGGAATTTTCGTTGCAGAAATTCAATTGTTGCATTCGCAGTGACATAATGAGCCAACATCCGTCGACCGTTTCGTTTTCTCGGTAAAAATATGGCCCAATGATAGTTTTGGCGCAAATGCCGGCCCAAACAGGAGATTTGGTGGCTCCTAAAACACTCAGGCAAAAGAGCCCATTGTATTTATTTATAGCTCTGGAAAGAGGGTAGATAGTCAAGGAGGGAAGGAGAAAAGTATCAGAGAAAGAGAGTTAGTCCTGTGAGAATTTTCCAGATTCTTTGGCAAATCTGTAAATATCCTCCAGTTTTAGAGAACGAATATTACTCATTCTCATGACATCGGAACCCAAAACTCTTAGCCTTGCTCTAGCAAAGGCAGGACACTCACAGAGAAAGTGCTCAGTGCTATCCCCCTCCTCCAAGCATGACAGGCATACCGGGTTCTCGATGATTCCAATGGTGGTCATATGCTGGCCCCATGGGTTGTGTCTTGTAATGATGCCGACCATCAACCGAATATCTTTCCTTCTAAGTTTTAGTAGAAAGTTTGACAGTTTTCTGTTCGGACTTGTCACAAAACACTTTGCAGTCCTGCAGCGTTCCAGACCGGACCATCGCTCTTTATGTAGATTGCCTACATAATCGCTGATCCAATTCTTGATTCCTGCGGGACTGATTCCGATTATTGGCTCTGGCCCCTGTGGGGGCACCGCTGATCCAGGGTTGGCCAATTCGTCGGCAATTTCGTTTCCTTAAACACCGGAGTGTCCCGGAACCCATGTAAGTACAAGCCTGTTTTGTCTTGCGACAGAATTAAGCTTCTTCTTACATTCTTGAACAATCTTTGAGGTTTGCTTCGCGTTCTCCAGGGCCTTCAATGCAGCCTGACTATCACTGAAGACTTCAATCTGTTTCCCGCTCCATCTCCTCTCGATTATCCATTCGGCTACTTTTAGGATGGCAATAACTTCTGTTTGGAAAACAGTTGCCATTCCCCCATAGCATAGTGATTCTTATTATTGTACTATCGTTTAAGTACCATCCGGCTCCAGACCCTATTTTATTCTTGGACTCATCGGTAAAGAAAATATCTGTCAAACCTCCCTGCATGCATTCTGGATTGCTCCATTGCTCACGCAATAGAAATCTGACATCAAATTTCCTTTGAAATGAAACTGTGGGTATCAGGTCATCTTTAGGTGCCAAAACAGTGGATACTGCTCCGACAGGAACTTAAAGATTTCTCTGTGTCCCGAAGTTCCATATTCGTGCCAGAAACCATATTTATGGAGTCTACACATTGCTTTTATTGCTTCCTGTTGTATCTTGAGATCCAGGGGGAGCAAATCCAGCATAGCATTTACGGCGTCACCAGAGGTTGTACTCATGGCACCCGTAATGCATAAACACACTTCTTTGCAGCCTGTATAGTTCCCGGAATGTGGATTTAACCATGCTCCGTCGCCACCAGACCATAGAAGCGTTAGTGATGATTGGTCTGATAAGTGCTGTGTATATCCATAGGACCGCAGCAGGTTTCAGACCCCAGGTTTTGCCAAAAGCTCTACGGCATTGCATTTACTTTCCAGTAATGCAATGGCGTTTTATGGATCTCGTGTGGATCCTCAGTTCCCTAAATGCGGCAACTTAAAACGTGCCTCGTCAGTCATTAAAATTTCTTTCCAAAAAGTGGGTTCAGTGTCAACCACTCGAGCGATTCTTTGCCCGTAATCCAACAAAGCACCACACAACAATTATAAAACAACTTGCAACCCAATATGAAGAACATATAATGCATATTATGGACGTGCCATTTTAGACTATTCTAATATCGGTAAATTCTAGTTCTTCTTCAATATTAATGTAAGGTATTTCGTCTTTTCCAGTAATTTTTTCAATTGTGCTTAGTTCTAGATTTGAAAATATAAGTGACTTGATTTTGCCCAATGTAATGTGTATTCAATATTAATAAGCTCATCTTTAATAATTTGTAATTAATCCTTAATTTTAAGACCTAATTCTAATTTTACATTTTCGGTGTCCTTTAAATTTTTTAGTATTTCATTTATTTATTAATATACTTGCTTCATTAATTTTATCTAAAAGTTTTTAGTTTATTATTACTTGACTATCGTTTTTTTTTTTTTTAATTTCCAATATTTTTTATAATTATTTCCAAATCCTATAAAATGCCTATAAAATCTAATGAACGTTTGTTTTGAATTCGGGGGGTTAGTTTTGAAAGGAGTCTGCGAATTTGGATTATCTCGTGGTGTAGGAAGGGATGTAAACGATGGTTGATTTCGATATTTTTTGCGATTGTACTTTGAAGTTCTTTCGTTAAGTCGCCATACTGTTTCGCGTTTTTCATATATAGCAATGGAGGCAAAGATATTGTAAAAAAGTTGTAATTACAGATCTATAGTTATTAAACTAATTTCTAATCTAACGATTTTTCTTATTATTTAAAGATAGAAATCCTATGACATTTTTAACGATTTTTGCTATTATCTAAAGGTTGAACGCCTATGGTATTTTACTAGATTTTTCCTATTATCTTAGTATTACACTAATTATTTTCAAATTAAATTTAGTTATATAACAATACGCTCAAATGGTAAGACTAACTTCTGATGTTATTTTTGTGAACTGTTCGGCCTGATTGGTTTTTAACAGTGGTCCTGTTTATTTCTTCAACTTTTTATTTCTTGTATCTTGACGATAATTTAGAGCCTACTCTATTATTTATTTTGACGAATATCTCTTCACCTACAGAGTAATCTTTCGTTTTTATTGTGGTAATCAAGATTTTACTTGTTTCCTTTTAAGTAATTCTACATTTTGTTGTCTATGTCTTTCCAACTTTTGGAGTTCTGAGGTAACTATAACACCGAAAAATGTTACTAGCGGTTTTTTCTTAGTGATGATTTGAATTGTCGAGTTGTATTTTTTAACGTCGGATTTTAAACATCTGATAATTCCAGAAAGATATAAACAAAACTGGGGGAGATTTAAGTATATGCAACCTTTGACACATATAAAATCTTTTCTCCAATCCTCGCATCCCGACTAACTGCGGAAGCAGAAAAAATCTTGGGCGAATACCAAGGCGAATTTCGCCCAGGTCGATCAACAACAGATCAAATCTTTATGTTAAAGCACAATCTTGAAAAATGCTATGAATGCAACCTAGACGTACACATCCTGTTCGTCGATTTCAAACAAGCCATTGATAGTATCCTCCGAGACAAAATCCAAGAAGCGCTCTCCATTTTCGGTATCAGCGACAAACTTATTCAGCTGGTCATGGCAACACTAACTAACACCACTGGAAAAGTAGTTGTACAACAAGCAGTGTCAAAGCACTTAGAAATCTCCTGTGGCGTAAAACAAGGCGAAACATTCCAGGATAGCTGGTTGTGCGCTGGGTTTGGGACTTGAATACTTCGGAACTTCAATACTTCGGAACGCAAGACCAAATCAGAATCCGTCTATATTTTGAGTTCACAATTGGATTACGACTGTTTCGTCCTAACCGAGTCTTGGCTAAATGTTAATTTTTTGTTGCGGAGTTGTTCGACACAACTCTCTTTGACGTTTTTCGTAAAGATAGAGATGTTGCTAAAACTGGTGTACTTATTGCTCAACTTTGCGTAAAACTACATGCCGCGTTTGTTGTGTTGCATATTTGCGTGTCCTATATTCCGCCTGGTAGATCTGATGTTATATAAAGTGTGCTTAAGTTTGGAGAGCCGGTGTCGATTTTGAATAAAATACATTTTTTTTAAGAAGTTATTGTCATTTCTCTTTATTATGATAACATTGGTATGGCTCAATTACGCATAGGACAAAATATCGGCCAAATGGCCGCCGCGGCCTCGGCGGCACACCTCCATCCGATGGTCCAAATTTTCGATGACACTGAGGCATAATTGAGGTTCTATGCCGTTAATGTGCCGAACTATCTCATCCTTTAGCTCTTGAATTGTTGCTGGCTAATCGACGTACACCTTTTCTTTCAAATAACTCCAAAGAAAGAAGTCCAACGGTGTCAAATCACATGATCTTGGCGGCCAATTGACATCGCCGCGATGCGAGATTATTTGGCCATCAAATTTTTCGCGCAAAAGAGTCATTGTTTCGTTAGCTGTGTGACAAGTGACACCGTCGTGATGAAACCACATATCGCCCACATCAATATCTTCCAATTCGAGCCATACAAAATTCGTTATCATCTCACAATAGCGAACAGTAACTGCCTGACCGGCCTCATTTTGGAAAAAATACGGCCCAATGATGCCGCCGGCCCATAAACGGCACCAAACAGTCACTCTTTGTGGGTGCATTGGTTTTTCGGCAATCACTTTTGGATTATCATTCGCCTAAATGCGGCAGTTCTGCTTATTGACGAATCCACTGAGGTGGAAATGTGCCTCATCACTGAAGATGAAGTGCGCGATATGCATTTTAATTTGAACGCCCGTTTTAATAATAAGCCTGAATAACTTTAACGCATTGCTCGGTTATGTATCTTTCCATGATTCAAATTGAGTTAGTCTGAAATTAAAAAATGTTAAATGAAATGCAGAAAAAAAATTGACGTTTAGGTGTGGTTCACACTCAACATTGGCCCTTGAAATTTAACCACCCTTTATAAGTTGGCACATATTGCCAACATCCTAGCACTATATGAGAAAGTAGGTGACTGTCAATTTTGTGTCTTTGTGGATTTCAATTTAGGTAATATTTCTTGGAGCTTTATGGATATGATAATTTTCTCACTCCATCTAATGTTAATAGTTTGTGCGAATCATACTTAGTTGATAACTTGCTATGTATTGAATTACCACAAATCTATAGTTTTCTAAATGAACTTAATCGAAGTTTAGACTTAATTTTTGATAGTTGTAATATTAATTTTACGCTTTAGCATGCAGCCAGTTACTTTTCGCCTTCGATTCGTCATTATAAACGGTTTTCCATGAAGAGGTAATGCTTTCCATTTCAATTCGACCGGGCTATTCGGGGCATGTTCTTCGATTTCGATGTAACTCAAATATGTTGCTCTCTGGTCAAAATAATGAGACACGTATTTTTTTGGTCGCCCGAAAAAATGTTTTCCAAGATTTATCGGCAATTTTGTTTTTCGGCTCAAAATCGTTTTTTTTAATTATATAAGAAAAAATTATTTTTAATTGCTCATAACTTAGTCAAAACTTTAACGATATTAGTGATTCTGGGTATATAGGTATCATGTACAAACAATAGCAAAAAAGTAGTTGATAATTCTTTATTTTGCAAAATAACAAAAATTGCGAAATTGGTTCGAAATTCAATATTTCAAAAAGTGTATTGTTTTTTTTTAACTTTTTCCAAATCAAGAGGACACCTCAAACTTCAATTGAGCTGAATGAATTTTTGAGTAAGAAACGTGTTTCGCACTCTTTGCTTTTTGTAAAATAAAAAATGTTAAACTACTTTTTTGCTTTCGTTTGTAATGACGATCATTTTGAACATAGAATTATTAAAATCGGTACATTTTTGACTAAGTTATGAGCAATTAAAAAAAAAAATTTCTTATATAATTAAAAAAATCGATTTTGAGTCGAAAAACCAAATTGCCGATAAATCTTGAAAAAACAATTTTCGGGCGAACAAAAAAATACGTGTCGCATTATTTTGGCCAGAGAGAAACATATTCGAGTTACATCGAAATCGAAGAACATGTCCCGAATAGCTCGGTCGAATTGAAATGGAAAGCGTCAGGTGTTATTTTCGTAAAATATCAACGGTTTCGTTGCTTGTGTGGCACGTAGCGACGTCTTGTTGAAAATAAACGTTGTACAGATCAATACCATCCAATTCCGGTCATAAAATCGTTAATCATCTCTCGATAGCGCACCATTCACCGTAACTGTTGCTCCAGCTTCATTTTCGAAAAAGTAAGGTCCAATGACTCCGCCGGACCATAAACCGCACCTAACAGTCACACGTTTTTCATGCATTTCAACGACCCAATCAGCAAAGAAACGCCGTTGTTGATAATCGGTCGGCTTAAATTCTTGTGTTAACTGGACTTTATATGCCTGAAGACCCAAATCTTTATGCAAAATACGGCAAATTAAAGGCGTTTGTGGAATGCCTAATTCCAAAGAACGACGAGGAATGAACTAACCTGGGTTTTCTTCAACACTTTCGGCTACAACAGCAATATTTTAAGCTGTTTTTGAGCGACGTGAACGGGTTTTATTCTTCACATCACTAACTTGTCCCAACAGCTCAAATTTTTTCACTAATTTCTGTATTGCGGTCCGACAAGGTGCTTCACCATGACCTAAAAATTTTCGTCTCTGCCAAATTTTCACCATAGTGATTTCTAATAATTTCAATGCGTTGCTTAAGCGTGTATCGGTCCATTTTTATTAATGGCTGGCGTAGTTTCTACTTGTCAAATATCAAAAAATGACATCTTCAAAACTGCCATCTACTGTAATAGGCGGCCATTCAAAATAACACCTGTTATTGGAAAACCCTTTATTATATTAAGTGCGCAACTAAGTTCCCACTGTTTGTTAATAGATGCGGCCAGCAGAGTGTGCTAGTTGATTCTAACATAACCTAAACGTCATAAACCAAGCTTAGATATATGGTGAACGAACTGCTTCGACAACTTTTGGTTTTGTGAAAATGTCTGAGTTTGTGCCGAATAATCGTCATTTGCGGGAAGTGTTGATTTTCCTCCTTCATTTAAAAAAAATGGCGGCTGAAGCTTATCGAGAGCTACAAAAAGTTCACGGAGTTGCTGCTTTAAGTGAAACAACGTGCGGAGATTTGTTCCGTCGCTTTAAAGACGGTGATTTTAATGTTGACGACCGTCCGCGTGAAGGAAGCCAAAAAACCTCCGAAGACGCTGAATTGGAGGCTTTGGTCAATGACGATCTAAGTCAAACGCAAGAAGAGCTTGCTTCAGTATCAGGAGTTACCCGTTAATTCATTTCCAAGCGATTGCATGGTTTGGGAATAATTCAGAAACAGGGGACTTGGGTTCCTTATGAGTTAAAACCAAGGGATGTTGAACGTCGATTTTTTGCCTATGAACATCTGCTCCAGCGGCAGAAAAGGAAGGCTTTTTTCATCGCGCCGTGACGGGTCATGAAAAATGGATTCATTATAGCAATCCAAAAAAAAAAGTCATGGGGACTACCCGGTCATGCTTCTACGTCGTCGCCTCGGAAGAATATTCACGAATAAGTTGGTGTTATTTATTATGAACTGTTAAAATTAAGTGAAACCATCACTGGGGATCGGTATCGACTTCAATTGATGCAATTAAGCCGAGCACTGCACGAGAAGCGACCGCAATAAGCGGAGAGGCATGAAAAAGTGATTCTGGAGCATGACATCGCTCGTCCTCACGTTGCCAAACCCGTTAAAATTTCATTGGAAACTCTGACATGGGAAATCCTACCCCACCTGCCATATTTTCCAGATACTGCGCCGTCCGATTATCACATGGTCTAGCTGACCAGCAGTTCCATTCATATGATGAATAGTTTTACCGCGGCGGTATACGAAGATGGGAAAAAGTAGTCGCCAGCGATGGGCAATACTTTCAATGATTCACTTGTAACCATTTTTTTAGAATAGAGTTGTATTTTCATCAAAAAAACAACGAGAACTTAGTTGCGCACCTAATATTTATATATATATAATTGGCGCGTACACCCTTTTTGGGTGTTTGGCCGAGCTCATCCTTCTATTTGTGGTGTGCGTCTTGATGTTGTTCCACAAATGGAGGGACCTACAGTTTCAAGCCGACTCTGAACGGCAGATATTTTTATGATTAGCTTTTCAACGTTCTCTCTGTGCGTTTAAACTTGCGTTCCCACCTTGACGCTTAACGTACACAAAGCTCTGAGGGAGACATCTGCTAAAATCCATTATTTCCAGAACTTCTGTTGTCCTTCTGTTCCACTCTCGGCCCGCTTGTTTTAGACCGTACAGAGCTTTTTCAAGTTTACAAACTTTATCACGATTGTTGTCTTCTTCATATCCAGGTAGTTGCCGCATATATAATACTTCGATCAAATTGACATTCAGATACGCCGATGCGATGTATACATGGTTAACTAAGAGCTGATGTTTCGCTGTCAGTTCGAGTAATAAGCGAATGGTCGCATACCGCACCACTGGGGCAAACGTTTCGGAGTAATCAACGTTGTACTTTTGAGAGCACCCCTGCGCAACTAATCTTGCTTTAAATTTTTCCACTGATCCATCTAGTTTCTTTTTAATCGTAAATACTCATCTTAAACTTATAATATTTTTGTTTTCGGGCTTACTCAAGAGAGCCCATGTTTTGTTTTTGATCAAACATCTGCATCTTCAGATTGCAATGCCTCTTACACGGTTTGTGGACTTCCCGTGAACAAAGTTAAGGTTTGCTGCTTTGTACGATCTCGCGTTTGACGCCTTGCAGATACAGCCACACTTTCCATTACTTCCGAATCCTTTCTGCATTCAGCATCTGATTATTTATTTCCGTTTCAAATTACTCTTCTCTTTTGTTTCCAGTATCCGATTCGCTGCTTGCCGTTTCAAACTGTTCCTCTATGTCATCGCTGTTAATCACGTCAGTCTTATTATCTGGGTATGGAATCGTAACACAGAACGATTCAGATTCCTCCTGAGGTTGTTCCTTGTCAAGTTTATTGAACGATTTTTCGAAGAAAGTTACGTCTCTTGCTTTAATTATTTGACGCTTTGCCGGATCGTAGAGTCTGTATCCCTTTGTTGATGTCTCGTAGCCGAAAAGTTTGCACTTCGACCCCTTTGGATACAATTTTCCGCTGCTCCTATTTATGTTTAGCATAATCGCGTCGCAGCCAAGAACACGAACATGAAACACCGAAGGATTCCTTCTCTCAAACGGAGTAGTATCAGTTAACACTCTCGTTGGTGACCTGTTCCGCAGATATGCAGCCGTATTCACCGCTTCTGCCCACAGATATTGAGGTAAGCCAGAACTCTGAAACAAACATCTAACCATTTCGACGAGAGTCCTGTTCTCCCGTTCCGATACACCATTCAGGGCAATAGGTTACCGTAGTTTGATTCTGTATACCTCTTTGTTTAAAATAAAACGTAAATTTCGAATTCACATATTCCTTACTGTTGTCAGTTCTGACCGTTTTAATTGATCGTCTCGTCATATTTTCCGCTATTGCCGCGAACATGTTGAACGCTTGAAAAGCTTCCGATTTCTTCTTCAAAAAGTAAACCGAAACGAATCGGGAGAAATCGTCAATAAATTATATTATATATAACGAACAGCCAAATGATTTAGTAGTAAATGGTCCACACAAATCACTGTGTGTCAACTCAAGTGGCTGTTTTGTTTTTATTTGTGCATAAGTTTTGTAAGCACACATAACGCACTCTATTTTTTCTGGCATTTTAATATTTAAATGGCCATAACGCGAATGCCATTTTCCCTTTATTTTCCGAGCAGATTTCCGTTTGCAGATTCCGATACAATTATAAAATTTCTTCCAGTTCATCCAGTTTATGAATTCGAGGAATATTTGGACGAAACGTTTGATCACTTTAGAAAATTGCAGTTGAGATGCAGACTCGCCAGAAGATAGGAGCTGTCATATCTAGAAATTACGATAGTTATTAAGCACATGTATATAAGCAGAGGTGTATGCGCATGGGGTATGCAGTCGAAAGTTAAAGGCGTAAGCAAATAAACGAAAAGAAATTAAGTGATTCACAAAAATAAGGAAGTGTGTTGCCATTAATTTGTGACTTTTATTTGACATTTTAGTGATCGAACTCAGAGGAATTATTGTAACAGAAGTATTTGTACTTTAACGTAAGAAAATTCGTAATAACTGGGGCCAGAAGTCGGATTATTGAATAAGTCCCATAAACATGATCGTGAAATGTGAAAAGAGAACTTTAGATTAACTATTGGAAACAAGGCAGAGTTATCATACATGCACGGCTACTCGAGGCTATGGAGGCAGAGGCTGTCGATGTAGACGAATATGGATTCCAACTGGAAGCTGAGAAATTATCGACCAATGTGGAACAGAAGGCGCAACCTCAAGGACCATCCCCAGCATTCGGCATGAGAGTGATTATGGCTGCAGTATAGCAACTGTCGGTGCAAATAACAACGCATTCATCGAAAATAACAGAAATAAGTTAAGAAATGGCACCGGAAATGAAATCGCAAGTACGAGGTGTGTTCAAAAAGTATCGCGATTTTTGTGTTTTTTCAAAAATTATTAATTATTCGCTAATATCTATTTTGTCCACTTCAAAGTAATCCCCATGAGACATTATGCACTTGTGCCAACTTTTTTTCCAATCTTCGAAGCACTTCAAAAACTCATTTTGTTTTATTATGTTCAGATCCTCCTTCGATGCCTCTTTATCTCGTCAATCGTAGCGTAGCGTCGTTCAGTTTCGGGAACAAGAAAAAATCACAAGGGGCCAGATCTGGGGAATACAGTGGCTGTGGCATCATTAGTGTGGGGTTTTTGGCCAAAAAGTCGCTCACAAGCAACGATTGTGGGCAGGGGCGTTATCGTGATGCAAGAGCCAATATTTGTTCTTCCACAAATCCTGGCGGATTGGTTCGCGCAAATTGAGCATAACTTGCAGGTAATATTCCTGTTTGACCGGTTTACCCTGTGGCAAGAACTCATGATGCACAACGGCCCTGCAATCGAAGAAAACGATAAGCAAAACTTTTACATTCGACCGAACTAGGCGCGCTTTTTTCGGTCTTGGTTCGTGCGGCAGCTTCTATTGAGATGATTGAGCTTTGGTGTCCACGTTATAAACATAAACCCACGATTCGTCAGCAGTTATGACGCTCTGGAGCAAATTTGATATTTTCTATGCCCAGTCGGAAGGTAAGCCTAGGGCTTGTATCCTCGTATCCACTGATCAATTGGACAATCAGGTGGAAGACTTGCAGCGATCCTATCAGACGGTTTTCGATAAAGTTTGCCACACAGATTTGATTGTTAAACTATAATTAATACTTCATTAGCAATACTACGAATTCTTGGAGTCGTACTTATCAGATCTCTACTCTAGAGTCGAACAAGTTGATGCTTATTAAAATCTTCGACAAAAAAAGGCAGAAGTACCTCGAGGCAGCGTTCTTGGGCCTCTACTGCACTTATCTTTCCACATGTTCTACCATCTGATCCTAATTACGTCACAGCAACGTTTGCAGATGACGCAGCGTTGATTGCAGTTCGTGAAATTCAAAACGAATCGACAACCACATTACAAACCATTTTAAATAAGATCTCGCAGTGGACTAATAAATGGAAAATTAAACTAAGCCAAACAAAGTCTGTACACGTAGTTTTCAAAAACAACATAAACAAAATGGTAACAAATTTTTCAACCATAATATAATTGGCAGAGATAACTTTACCTACAAGTTAGGCAGAGATGGACAAGCCAGAGCGAAGACGACAATTAGTGACTCCTATCGGGGTCTAGTAAATTATCTAGACAATAATATTAATTTTCATACGTATTAGGCAAAAAAATTATTTTTCTTCACTGTGCGTAACATGGTAAGCGAAAAGTTAAGCAACAAAGAGGTGACCTGAAACAACAAATGTGGTTTTGACATCAATCGGTTATGTAGCGCTGTAGTGAAGATTGAGCCCCTTCGCAAATTGAGTGACTTAGTGCTATGCCATCGCTGCTAGGAGTATGGGCTCACAAAACGTTACTGTAAAAAACCATATAGATGAGTGAAGTATCAGCAATCCATGCGACTCTTCTTCGCCAAAAAATTATGACATTCCACCAAAATTCCTTCACTGCCTTCAACATCATACCGACAACTACAAGGGTTGTGGGGCTTATCAAAAACTAATTTCCAAAAAAAATCTAATCACTTTTCCACTAAAAATCTAGATACTTAACAATAAGCCCAAGTCTAATATTTTTATTAATTCAATATTTCGAACAACAACACAACAACAAAAACGTAAGTTATGCAGACATTTCCAAAGCACAACAAACCTCCACTACGAGTACAAACAAACAAAGTAATTTAGACAAACTTAAAGCAATGATTTCTAAACAAATTGAGTTAACCGCAACACTTATGACCATGACCTCCCTTATTTCGAAGCTATGCGATCAAGTTGTAAAATGGCAATATGGAACGCTAATGGACTTTGTAACCATAAATCTGAAGTTGGATATTTCATGTTATCCACATATGTATATAGACATTTTCATGATCTCTGAAACGCATTTCACAACTAAGTCTACTTTTAAAATAAATGGTTTCGATCTCATTGCTTGTACGCATCCTGATGGCGGCGCTGCAACCATCATTAAGTCTACACTAAAATACAAAGTACTAAAGTTTAACCTGTTTCGTTAGTTTCATTTCAAGATGCATTCCTTGAAATCTCAAGCGTTCCTGGTGGAACTGTTATAACTGCATTGTATCTGTATCCTCATTTCAATATAAATAAACTATCTTTTAAAAAATTCTTCTACAAACTTAGTTGTAGATATCTTGCCGGCAGCGATTCCATCCATGGTGGCGATCTCGCCTTACTAATCCGAAAGGGCGCGAACTGTACAAATGCATTACAGAAAGTTATTTACGAGTTCTATATGCTGAAAGACCTACATACTAGCCAACTGACCCTCACATAATTCCAAATCTAATAGGTTTGGCTGACATCGCCAACAATCACCTTAAGATTTCTAACAACGATAATCTCAACTCTGACCACTCCGTCCTTATTATCAATTTGAATATGCCCATATCTGTAACCTCCCGAGGGCAACGACTTCTTATCGAGCGATCCGACGTCGATTTTTTCCAAAGTTGGCTCAAGTCCCATATAAATCTCAACATGGAAATTAACTCAAACAGAGATTAAGATGATGCTTTGGAGAATTTCGCCAACAAAATACACAATGCAGCCTATTTAGCCAACAAAAACTAAACTTTCCAACACCTATGGAAACATCTACCATATTCTGCCGAAGTTTCTAGGTTGGTGCAACATAATAGGCGTTTGAAGAGGGATTTGGCAAAACAGCAGAAATCCGTCTCATAGAACAGCACTTAACAAAGCTGTCAAGGTACTTAAATAAAATTATCTGAGTTGAAAGAAGACGCCATTGGATTGAATAGGAATGATGAGTACAACCTCTGGATGGCCCCCAGGTACTTAAAACAACTTCCAGAACGGTAGGTTCCTATAAAAGATGTCAACAACACTTGGCGCAGATCAAATAAAAGCGAAGCACTTGCTCTCAACCTTAGCCGGGACCATCAGAGTACCGAATCATATCTTGACTGTCCTTGCCCTGGGTAAAACTATCCGAGATCCGGACTGAAATTACACGGATAAAAAACTTAATGTCCCCTGGTGACGACAATATTGATGGCTGGACAATTAAAAACCTTCCCAAGAAAAGTTTGTTATTTTTAGTTTTGCTTTTCAATAGTAGTTTTAGGCTGAGCCATTTTCCAACTCAGTTGAAATGTGCTGAAATAATTGTGATACCCAAGCCAAACAAGCCTGAAAATAAGTTTTAATAGGCCGATTAGCCTGCTGACAATATTCTCGAAAATATTCGAAAGAATATTTTTGTGAAGATTGCAAGCAGTACTGGAAACTCAACTAATCGCTCTTGATCATCAATTTGGTTTCAGGCGGATGCACGATACACCGGAGGAATGTCATCGGGTTGTTAAAACCACAATTGAATGTTTGGAGGAGAAAAAGAATTGTTCCGCAATCCGCAGCAAGCGTTTGACAAAGTCTGGCACTCAGGACTGTTATATAAACTAAACTCTCTACCTCTACCTGAGATCATATTCAGAGTTCTCCAATAAGAAGTAATATTCCCGTAAAAGATCAATGGTTTCGTTGCTTGTTAAAAATAAACGTTGTACAGATCAATACCCTCCAATTCCGGCCATAAAGAACCGTTAATCATCTCTCTGTTACTCCAGTTTCATTTCCGAAAAAGGAAGGTCCAATGTCCTTGTCATGTCAGTCTCCTTGCCGCGGGGATGAGGCTTAAGTGGTGAGTTAACCCCATGCTATGGAGATTAACTTACCACGAACTAAGAGGGCAGCTCCATACTGGAATTGAGTATCCACTCATCCGCGGAACGGCGGAATTGGTGGCCACCCAAGTACTATGTGGAGAGTACCGTACCGACAACCAGGCAGGAGGTATAAAATGCATTTCATCACAATGTGGAGGTTAACAAAGGATCTCTCTGCACGAGGTAACCCACTTTCGGGATATCCTCCCGTCGAATAATCGACGGCTCGGGCATCGGATGTGCAGCCCCGAACCCCACATTCCCCTATGACCGGAACTGCACCCAGGGTTCCGGAGGAAGCGCACTACTAGTGGTGAAACATGGCACATTGGCTATGCCAATGGAGAGCCGAGTGAGTGTGAGCGATATACCGTCGTCGAAACGATCTGAAGCAACTGAACAAGTTGTGGAGGATGTGGAGATGGCGGACGATCTCTCAGTAGACTCAGACAGATCTCTGGTACCGAGTAAGTCTTCGACAACGGTTAAACCTGGTGTTAATCAGGTAAGTACCGGTAAAAAGACTGAAGTTATTGGAGAGTTGAACGCAGGTGTTGGTCTAACCGCAAGGCAGATCAAACGAAGAAGACAGAAGGCGAGGCAAGCCGAAGCACTAGCTAAGGCAAGGACTCAAGCTCCGTCAACTTCGACACCTGTAATTGAAAGGAGAAAGCGTGGCAGAACAGAGGATTCCTCTGTAGCGCTGCGCTCTTCCGGAAATGAAACGGGGTCTGTGCCAACGACCGGGAAGAGGAGAAAGGCAAAAAAGAGGAATGTCGGAAATGCTTGCATCCTCGACCCAATGCAAGGCAGACAAACCCTTACCTGACAAGGCAAAGACGAAAGGAACTTCAAATGTCGAATGACACTCTTCCGTCAACGTCTGGCGAATCATTCGCGAGAATGGCAGCAAAGGCAATGACGGTGGAGATACATACCGACAAACAAGATGGTATACTGTCCAAAGGGCAACAAGACTATCTTGACAGTTATCTTTGGAAAGCTATCGGTGAGTCGAAAGACGCGCCGAGTTTCGGTGCCGACTTTAAGGTGCACTGTTCCAATGCTTTTTCCCGAGAATGGCTAGAAAAAGCGATAGCAAAGATTCCAGTGCGCGAAACCAGCAAGTTCATTCTTGTTGAGAGTAGCAAAGAAAGGATGGTACGAGCGAGTGTCTGGATTCCGGGTCCTTCCTGTTATTCAGCAGAACTCCTCAAACGAATCCGTGTTCAGAATAAGAACCTTGACACGACTCTCTGGAGAGTATACTCGTGCATCAGGCAGAAATCCGCTACCACTTCGGAGGCGGGTTCCCACCTGGTACTGGGTATCGATCTTGGGTCCCTCAAGGTTCTTAAGTCGAAGTACGGGTGCCGTCCTCACCTACATCTGGGGTGAATCCACTTCCGTGTCCAGGATAAGGTGGAGGACAAAGCGTAAATATACTCAGTCTCATGACTGAAGTAATATTTACACAAATAAATCTGCAGCATAGCAAAGCGTCTATGGCTCTCTTGTGCCGTAGGCATGCAAAACTGCAAACAAACCCACACATAATACTTATACAAGAACCATGGGTATGTCACAAGCGTATCTGTGGTCTAGGTGCTATGGCGTGGTGACAACTACTTCAATGTGAAGGGAATGTGAGGCCGCGAGCATGTATTTATTATCATGCCGAGGTTGAACGAACACACGATGTTAAAAGAGCTATGCTCCGGAGATATCGTTGCTGCAAATATATATAAAGTACTTGAAAAGTGGGAACAGTGTCGAAGCTATCATAGTTTCGGCCTACCTACCCTACGACTCTTTACAGCCACCTCCTTCGAGGGAGCTAAGAGAAGTGGTCAAGTATGCAGAATCCAATAATCTGGGGCTAATAGTGGGCTGTGATGCAAATTCACAGAACATTGTGTGGGGAAGCAGCAAGTGCAACCCCAGAGGTCTCAAGTTACTGGATTTTATCCTGTCATCCGATTTGGTCATTCAAAACACTGGTAACAAACCAACTTTTGTGACCAAAAGGAAATGAGAGGTGATTGATTTAACACTTACCAATGGGTCAGTTGGAAATCAAATCAACCGATGGCGAGTCTTGGAAGAGGACTCTTTTTCTGATCATCGTCTTATCGAATTCCGACTGGGCATTGATAAAATAACAATACCTTCGTGTAGGAATCCTCGAAATGTGGACTGGGACAGGTATGGTGAGCTTGTAACAGAGCGATTACCAAACCCGAAAAAACTCAAATCAGCAGAAACGATTGAAGATCCTACTAAGAAATTAGAAGGTACTTTAATCAATTGCTTATAGGACCTGTGCCCACTCAGGCAAAGCAGACAGGGGAAAGCGGTTCCTTGGTGGAACCCTGAATTGTTAAAGCTTCGTGTACGGTCCAGGAAACTTCTTAATAAGGCCTTGAAAACCAAAACAGAAGAGGACTGAGCTTATCATCGACTTACACAGAGAGAAAATAAGAAAAAAGTACGGAAAGCCAAACTTGAATCCTATAGAAATTTCTGCAGTAACGTCGAAGAAATGATGGAAACAGCGAGACTTTGTAAGGTCCTTCATTTAGACCGCTCAGTAAGGCTGGATTCCATTCGAAAACCTAATGGTTCATACACCATTTCCAAATCGGAAACGTTTAATGCTCTACTCGAAACCCATTTTCCGGGTAGTAGAACTCTCTCTGAAGTTGAGAGTGGCATGAACAATAACGGTAGCAACGGTGGAACCTCTAGGTACAGCTGGTATATTGCTAGTCGGATAGTGACAAGGGAATCGATAAGGTTTTCCTTATCCTCCTTTGAGAACTTTAAGTCCCCTGGACGTGACGGAATATATCCAGCAATGCTTAAAAAATGAGGAGACAAGCTGATTGAGGCCCTGAAAAGGATCTTCACAGCCTGTCTTGCATTTGGTTATATACCATCCCAATGGCGACGCGTAAGAGTAGTATTTATTCCGAAACCAGGAAAAGATGACTATTCCCTAGCAAAAAGTTTTAGACCAATCAGTTTGACATCGTTCATGTTGAAAAGTCTGGAACGAGTGGTGGAGAAACATATTTGAGTGGGGGTATTGCCGCGAAGTCCACTTAGTAGAAATCAACACGCTTACCAGAGTGGAAAATCATGTGAACCAGCCTTACACGATCTTGTTAGCAAGATTGAAGCTGGGCTGGAAGCTGACGAATACACAATGGGCGTGTTCGTGGACATTGAGGGGGCTTTTGATAATGCCACTTTTGGCCCGTTATGTTCTTCTGCCGAACGACACGGAGTTAATCCAGCCATTATAAAATGGATATATTTCATGAGAGGCTGTTAACCGCTGGTGGGAGCAGTGACGAACAAATCTCAGTCAGGGCCTCAGTCCTGCCTTTGCTAGAGCAAGGCTACGAGTATTGGGTTCCGATGTCATTAGAATGAGTAATATTCGTTCTCTAAAACTGGAGGATATGTACAGATTTGCCAAAGAATCTGGAAAATTCTCACAGGACTAACTTACTCTATTTCTGTCTCTAGTCTTTCCTATCTCTCTCTCTGATATTTTTCTCCTTCCCTCCTTGACTATCTACCCCCTTTCCAGAGCTTTAAATAAATACAATGGGCTCTTTAGCCTGAGTGTTTTAGAAGCCACCAAATCTCCTGGTGCTCCTTGGCTCGACCTTTTCAAATTCAAGGTCCAATGTCTCCGCCGGACCATAAACCGCACCAAACAGTCGCACGTTGAGGATAGAGAGGCTTTTCAACAATAACTCTTGGATTTTCTTATCACTCAAAATGATTTTTCGATGGGATTCCGGATCACTTTCATGCATTTCAACGATCGGCCGGCTTGAGTTCTTGTGTTAACTGGACTTCAAAATCTTTAAGCAAAATACGGCAAATTAAAGGCGTGTGTGGAATGCCTAATTCCAAAGAACGACGAGAAATGCACAAACTTGCGTTTTCTTCAACACTTTCGGCTACAACAGCAATATTTTGGGCTGTTCTTAAGCGACGTGCAGTGGTTTTAGGTGCTTCACCATGACCGAAAAATGTTCGAGTTTTACGAACCGTCTCTGCCAAATTTTCACCAGTTTTATAGAGAATTTTAATAATTTCAATGCGTTGCTTAAGCGTGTATCGTTCCATTTTTATTAATGGCTGGCGTAGTTTCTACTTATCAAATATCAAAAAATTACAGCTTCAAAAGTGGCATCTACCAAAATAGCGGGTTATTCAACATAACACCTGTTATTGGAAAATCCTTTATTCCGCTGGTGTTGGAAATTGAATTTAAACATTTTGAACTTGAAAGTAATAGTAATTGCTTTTAATTACTCTCGTTGTAATTTTGTTGAATTAGGTAAATTTTTTGCACTGGATTGGTGTCGGCAATTTGAAAATGTGGAAGTTAAATCTGTAATATCCGCCACTTAAAAATCCCCCCCAATGAAAGAACTGCAAAGCCTCGGATGAGAACTGCCTTTACTGATGACGACCCCTGCAAACGAAATAAGGAATATGATTTGAGGGCATGCACCTGGAATGTCCGGTCCCTTAATGGGAAGGTGCCTCTGCCCGGCTGGTTGATGTCCTCGTGAGGGTAAAGGCTGACATCACTGCCATCCAAGAGATGCGATGGACGGGGCAAGGTAAGAAAACCATAGGACCTTGCGACGTTTACTACAGCTGCCAAGTAAAGGAGCGCGAATTCGGTGTCGGATTTGTTGTGGGAGAGAGACTTCGTCGCCAAGTACTGTCGTTCACTCCGGTGGACGAGCGTCTCGCAATAATTTGCGCCCACGCCCCGACGGAAGAAAAGGACGATGCGACCAAAGATTCCTTCTATGAGCGCTTGGGACGTTCCTATGAGCGCTGCCCCCGCCACGACATAAAAATCGTGCTTGACGACTTCAACGCCAGGGTGGGCAAGGAGGGAATTTTTGGTCCCACAGTCGGAAAATTCAGCCTGCACAACGAAACATCCGGTAACGGACAGAGGCTGATCGACTTCGCCGGGGCCCGAAACATGGTAGTCTGCAGCACCAGATTCCAGCATAAAAAGATCCACCAAGCTACCTGGCTGTCTCCTGCTCGAAAAACGCGAAACCAGATCGATCATGTTGTGATAGGTGGAAGACACGCTTCTAGTGTAATAGATGTACGTACGATCCGAGGACCCAACATCGACTCGGATCATTACCTTGTTGCAGCCAAACTGCGCACACGCCTCTGTGCAGCAAAAAACATACATCTACCTGCGCAAAGAATGTTCGACATCGAAAAGCTGCAATCACAACAGACAGCCAGAAGATTCGCCACTCGACTCTCACTCCTGCTCTCGGAGAGCACTGCCCAACAAACCGGCATGCATGAGCAATGGAGCAACATTTCTCGTTCCCTACGTACCGCCGCCGAAGAAGAAATCGGATTCCGGCGAGCCCGAAAAAACAATTGGCGCGACGAGGAATGTCATGCTGCCGCAGAAAGAAAGAATGCCGCCTATAGAGCCACGCTGCGATCGGGCGCAACGCGAGCCATGTGGGATCGCTACAGAGAGCTGAAAAAGAAAGAGAGACGTATTATCCGAAAGAAGAAACGAGAGGCCGAAATACGTGAGTGCGAGGAGCTTGAGATGCTGGCCAATAGGAACAACGCCCGAAAATTTTACCAGAAAGTTCGGCGGCTTACAGAAGGCTTTAAGACCGGGGCGTTTTCCTGTAAGAACAAAGACGGCGATCTGGTGACTGACGTACAGAGCAATCTTAAATTATGGAGGGAACACTTCTCGAACCTGTTAAACGGTGACAGCTGCACATGTCATAGAGAATGTGAAGATCCCGATACCCCAATCGTTGACGACGGAATTGTCGTTCCGTAACCCGGCCATGACGGGGTGAGAATAGCAATATCACGGCTAAAGAACAACAAAGCCGCGGGCGCCGACGGACTGCCGGCTGAGCTGTTCAAACATGGCGGCGAGGAGCTGGTAAGGTGCATGCATCAGCTCCTATGCAAAATATGGTCGGATGAAAGCATGCCTGCCGATTGGAATTTAAGTGTGCTCTGCCCAATCCATAAGAAGGGCGATCCTGCAATTTGTGCCAATTACCGCGGGATTAGTCTTCGAAATATCGCCTATAAGGTTCTAGCGAGCGTATTGTGTGAAAGGCTGAAGCCCACCGTCAACCAACTGATTGGACCTTATCAGTGTGGCTTCAGACCTGGAAAGTCTACCATCGACCAAATATTCACAATACGCCAAATCTTGGAAAAGACCCATGAAAGGAGAATCGACACACACCATCTTTTCGTCGACTTCAAAGCTGCATTCGACAGTACGGAAAGGAGTTACCTGTATGCCGCTATGTCTGAATTTGGTATCCCCGCAAAACTAATACGGCTATGTAAGATGACGTTGCTCAACACCAGCAGCGCCGTCAGAATTGGAAAGCACCTCTCCGAGCCGTTTGATACCAAACGAGGTTTCAGACAGGGTGACTCGGTGTCGTGTGACTTCTTTAACCTGATGTTGGAGAGCATCGTACGAGCCACAGAACTTAATCGCTCAGGCACAATATTTTATAAGAGCGTACAATTGTTGGCGTATGCTGATGATATTGACATCATCGGCCTTAAGAACCGCGCTGTTAGTTCTGCCTTCTACAATCTGGATAAAGAGGCAAAGCGAATGGGTTTGGTGGTGAACGAGAACAAATCGAAATACCTCCTGTCTTCAAACAAACAGTCGGCGCACTCGCGTATCGGCACTCACGTCACTGTAGACAGTTTTAATTTCGAGGTTGTAAAAGACTTCGTTTATTTAGGAACCAGCACTAACACCGATAACAACGTCAGCCTTGAAATCCAACGTAGAGTCTCTCTTGCCAACAAGTGCTACTTTGGACTAAGTAGGCAACTGAGCAGTAAAGTCCTCTCTCGACGAACAAAACTAACACTCTACAAGACTCTCATCATGCCCGTCCTAACGTATGGCGCAGAAGCTTGGACGATGACAACATCCGATGAAGCGACGCTTGGAGTGCTCGAGAGAAAGATTCTGCGTAAGATTTTTGGACCTTTGCACGTTGGCAACGGCGATTATCGCAGACGATGGAACGATGAGCTGTATGAGCTTTACGACGACATAGACATAGCGCAGCGAATAAAGATCCAGCGGATTCGCTGGCTGGGTCATGTCGTCCGAATGGATACAAACGCTCCGGCCTTGAAAGTATTCGATGCGGTACCAGCGGGTGGTAGCAGAGGAAGAGGAAGGCCTCCTCTGCGTTGGAAAGATCAGGTGGAGAAGGACTTGGCCTCACTTGGTGTGTCCAATTGGCGCCGGTTAGCACGAGAAAGAAACGACTGGCGCGCTTTGTTAAACTCGGCCAAAATCGCGTAAGCGGTTATCGCGCCAATTAAGAAGAAGAAGAAGAATATTTGACACTTGCGTGAGTCACATCCCAATGTTACCCACTAGTACCGATGTTGATGGTATATCGTTCCCACGACAGTCGGTTCTACGTTATCGAAACGACCCGGATTTATATCCGGCCAAGGACTGTCACTCCAGCAGCGTTCCCCATGCATGTATGGGGAATATTTATACTTCTACAACAACAACAACAACATGTTGATGGCCTATCGGTTATTCTAATTAAAAGTTGTACTGCTTTGATTACGCACACTTTCAACATGTTACTTTCGCCGGAGTTTTCATTGATGACTGAAAATTAGCGTTCATTACGCCTATCCTTAAAACCGGCAATAAAAATAATATTAAAATATAGTTTCGAAATTATTTGAGTATATAGTCAAAGACGAAATATATTGGGTTGGCAACCAAGTAATTGCGGATTTCACTCATAGATGGCTTCAGTTGAATTTTTAGGTTTGCAGACGTAGTGCAAATGTAAAACACATTTTCTTATTTGATAGTTGGCAATTCAGCTGTCAATCAGTAAAAAAAAGTTTTTTGATCGGTTGCGTAGTTTTCGTTTGGCGTTCGTTGAAAAATGGAAAATAAAAAGGAACATTTTCATCATATTTTTCTTTTTTATTTCCGCAAAGGGAAAACCGCATTGCAAGCTCATAAAAAGTTATGTGCTGTTTATGGTGACGAAGCCTTAAAAGAACGGCAGTGTCAAAATTGGTTTGCCAAATTTCGTTGCGGTGATTCTTCACTCAAAGATGAAAAACGCTGTGCTCGTCCAGTTGAAGTTGATGGGGCCCTATTCAAAGCAATAATCGATTCGAATCGTCACAGTACAACAAGTGAGATTGCAGCGAAGCTTCATGTATCACATATGTACATGCATTGAAAATCACTTAAACTAACTTGGCTCTGTTCAAAAATCGATACATGGGTTCCTCACGAACTGAGCTGCGATTTGCTAAAGAAACGTAATGAAAATGAGCCATTATTAAAACGACTGACAACTGGCGAAGAAAAATAGGTTGTTTACAACAATATCAAGCGGAAAAAATCGTGGAGCAGGCCAAGTGAACCAAACTTAAACCACATCTCAAGCTGATATTCATCAAAAGAAGGTTTTGTTATCAGTTTGGTGGGACTACAAAGGAATTGTCTATTATGAACTCTTACCACGCAACCGAAAGATCAATTCTGATGTCTACGTTGAACAACTAACGAAATTAAACAATGCAGTTGAAGAAAAGCGGCCCGAATAGACAAATCTATTATGACAATTCAAGGCCACACACATCTTTGGCCACTCGGCAAAAGTTATTGGAGGTTGGCTGGGATGTTTTGCCACATCCACCATATAGTCCTGTCCTTGCACCATCTGATTTCTTTTTGTTTCGATCTTTACAAAACTCCTTCACAGGTAAAATTTTCAATAATAATGATGATGTCAACTCGTACCTGATTCAGTTTTTTGCTAATAAAAACCAGAAGTTTTACGAACGTGGAAAAAATCCGCAATTACTTAGTTGCCAACCCAATACTTTGCTGTTAAACATTTGCTATGCCCCAATCAACGTGGGTTTATTCCGGGCAGACCTACGTTAACGAATTTTGATGTCTTTACAGAGGACTGTTTGGATACATTTCAAAGAGGCTTCCAAATGGATAGATTTTTCTCGTCAGTTGAGGCGAAAGAGAAACAACAGTTGCCGAGAGTGGACGTGTTGAACTTGTGCTCTAAATAAATAATCTTTTTAAACAATTTTAAAGAGTCAATTAAACCAAAAGTTACCGTGACTAGGTACCAGCGATCGGATACCAGTCTTAGACATTAGCAAAATCACTTGGAAGAAATTGATAAGTAAACAAATAGATAAGTAAGCAAAACAAAAAACAAAAAAACAAAACAAAAAAAAACTGAAACAATTGTGGCAGGGAGAGGAGAGCGGCCTCCAGCTGAACTTGTTTATCAAAATTAAATACTGTGCGGCGCGCCACCTATGCACTGCCATAGAAATCTTAACACCACCTGCATTATCGACGCCAAATCGAATAGGGCTTCCATTTAAGGGGGGAAGCTGGTCTAGAGCGCAAAAAATGGGCATATTTTATGAATTTATTTTGACTCAACAAAGGAATCAATCGAAAATCTGTGAAAAAGGTTTAATAATATAGTTTTCATGGTACAAATACAAAATTTTTCGTCTGAATTAATTTCAAAATGGCCGCTGTCCAGCAGTTCTCCTAAGGCGCCTTTTTTTCTAGAGGGTCCATTGCCGAAGACGTAAACTCCTTAATTTTTGTCCTGGATCAAAAAATAAAATTTTTTTAGTTTCTATATAACAACAGAAAGAGACGTACGTAGGATTTTTTCGATATTTTGTTTTTTCGCGAAATGGTGCACGTTTGAACAAAAAGTTACAATTTTCACATGATATATAACTATGATATATAAATAAAAAATCCTACGTACGTCTCCGGAGAAAGGTATTTCGAATGTATTGTCAAAATTTCGTAAGAATCGGTAAAGATTTGTTCGAGTTATGTCTTCGGCCAGTTTAAAAAAAGTGATTTCGAGAAAAACGCGTTTAAAGTTGTAAGTAGCGTTCGGGGCATACCTGCGAGGCACTGCCGTCGAATGAAAAATTTGGGCATTTAAACATTTTTGCTGGCATCCCTCATTTGGTATATTATTTCTAAGACCCTGAAGCACCTTTTAAGACAAAAAAAATGTTTCGATTTTTTCAAAATTCTAGACCAGCTTCTCCCCTTAAATAAAAATATAAAAAAATGAATTTGCAAAGAACACCTCCAAATCGAGCCACTATTAATACACCATCTATAGGAGGAAATCTATTAAAAAAACAAGAAAATATAGAGATAGAAGAAATTAAAAACTTATCGAAACAACTACAAAATATGCAGCAAATTTGTGCTGAATTAAAAAATGAGCTATAACAGCTAAAAATAGAAAACGCTAAACTAAAAGCTCAAACTGTAGTCACTAGTAAAACCAACAGTGCACAGCAAAATAAAACACTACCTCAATACGAAACCGATGAAGAAGAGCCAGATCGAGAGACGGACTGGATCTTAAAAAAGCGTCCATCTAAAAAACGAAAAGCTGTCAATTCACCTGAACAAATAGGCCCAAATTCAAATTTGAATACAGTAATAGCCAACAATAAAACACCACAAGATGATAAAAAAGCCCCACGTCCGCCACCAATTATGGTAACAGCTGAATGTGAGTACCAAAAACTGTTCAACATTGTAAAAAACGGGTCTAGTAATGCGTTCTCTATTAAACTTCTGAACAATAAGATCTATAAAATAAATACATTTGATCCAAATGATTAAAGAAAGACTACAAAGTCGCTATCAACACAAAACATTTCTTGGTACACTTATGAAAATAAGCAAACAAGACCAATAAAAGTTATACCAAAAAAATCTTCATCATTCGTGCGATCATACAAGATCTTAAAAAACAAGGCCTAAAAATCAGTAATGCAGTTAACAAGTTAAAATGGAAAACAAAGGAGCCACTAGATATGTTTCTACTCACATTCGAATCAATTGAAGATATTAAAAAGATATTTGAAATAAAAACAATCTTACATGCGGTTGTCAAAATTGAAGCGATTAAACAAACAACATTAATTCCTCAATGTAAGTCATGTCAGTCCTACGGACACACTCAAAATTATTGCGGCAAGCAGTGTCAAATGTGCGCAGAAGCACAAAACAATCGACTGCACAAAATCAAAGGAGCAGCTGCCAAAATGCTGCAACTGTGGAGAAGCACACCCTGCTAGCTACAGAGGCTGCATAGTAGCCAATGAACTACAAAACATTCGCGACAAAAAAATCGGACAGCGGAAAAATAACACTGAGACTGAAAGCCAAACTAAAGGAAGAGAGAAAAATAAAGATGAAGCTAGTAAAAAATCAATATCGCATAAACCAATACCAATTCGAGCTCCAAGCAATCTACCAACCTCTTCACAAGTGGCAAAAACTAACGAAAATGTCACTACACATGAAGAAAATATACTTTCAAAAATATTGCAAAAACTAACAGAACAACAAGAATTTAACAAATCACTGGAGCAAAGGTTGCAAAATCTTGAATTTAAAATGTATCAGTCAATTACACATACCTAACTTTTTAAAAATAATGTTATGGAACGCGAACGGTCTCCCAAAGCACCAGCATGAATTGGAAATGATTCTCAATTCAGAAAAAATCGACATTTGTTTAATTGCTGAGACGCATTTCACTAATCAAACTTTTTTCAAGATCAAAAACTTTGAAATTTACCACACTATTCACCCAAGCAACAGTGCACGAGGCGGAAGTGCCGTAATTATTAGAAGCAATATTAAACACTACGAACAAGAAAAAGTCAGCACCAATGAATTCCAAGCCACCACCATCACAATTAATGCTGGAGGTGATCTAGCATTGACAGCTGTTTATAGTCCTCCAAGGCACCAAATCAAATACGATCAATATGTCCATCTTATTGAGCGTCATAAAACAAAATTCATTATGGGCGGTGATTTTAATGATAAACATATCCATTGGGGATCTAGGCTAACAACCACTAAAGGAAGGGAGCTCTTCAAAGGGCTTCAACAAACAAACTGTAACACTGCTTCTTCATGGATGCCAACGTATTGGCCATCTGATCCACAAAAAAATCCGGACCTTATCGATTTCTTCATCACCAGAAAAGTCTCCAGTGCATATCTTAATATTGAAAATGGGCTAGACATGAGTTCAGATCACTCGCCAATCTATCTAACTCTCAGCGAAACGGTAGTGTTACGTGATCCAGTTCTCAAATTAACTATTCAATTTACCGACTGGGATTATTTCCGCAAAATGTTAGAAGAATCTGAAGACAATACGTTTCCAATGGAATCAGCAACAAAGATAGATGACGAAGTTTTAAAACTGACGAGAGAAATACAACACTCTGCTTGGTCGAGCACACCTCCTTTAATGAAAATTTCCGCTGGCCACAAATACACAAAAGATATAAAAGAAATGGTGCTAAAGAAGCGAAAAATGCGGCATCAAACAAGATCACCTGTTGATAAAGCAGCTTTGAACAAAGCAGCGAAAGATCTCAGCCATAAAATTAAAGAATATAAAAATCAATCATTTACAAACTACGCACAGCAATTAAATAATAAAAGAGACACAAACTACTCACTATGGAAATGCACCAAAAAGCTTAAACAGCCAGCTAACCATAATCCACCAATCAAAGTAGACAATAATGGGTGGGCGAAAACCAACATAGAAAAAGCAAACATATTTTCAGATTAAGCTAGCAAAAATCTTTACACCCAATAGCGACACATCACCAATACTAAATAATGATGGCATAGCCAATGATGATTATGGCGATATAGTACCCATAACTGAAGATGAGATGTGCGCCGAGATACAAAAGTTGAAGGGTTTGTTTTAATAACTGCCGAAGTCCTCAAACAAGTTCCACGAAACATCATTACTAAGCTAACAAACATAATGAATGCTTGCTTTAAGCTGCAATACTTTCCAATCTATTGGAAAATAGCTGATGTCATCATGATTCTAAAACCAGGAAAGCCTCCAAACGATGTAGCATCATATCGACCAATTTCACTGTTGCCCATCTTATCAAAACTGTTGGAAAAATGTTTGATAAAGCGCCTGAGCAATATCATAGAAAATAAACAAATAATACCAACACACCAATTTGGATTTCGCGCGCGCCACTCAACTATTGACCAAATTCACGGAATTACGCGTATCATCGAGAACACATTTGAAGAAAAAAATGTGTGTTCGGCTATATTTCTCGATGTCTCTAAAGCTTTCGATAAAGTATGTCATGCTGGCCTGCTGTGGAAAATAAAGAATGTACTGCCAAAAAAATGTTTAATATCTTAAAAACCTACCTGTCTGAGCGATATTTTCGCGTCAGATACGAAGATGAGTTCTCTGAACTGAAAGAGATTAAAGCTGGTGTGCCGCAAGGAAGTGTGCTTGGTCCCCTTCTCTATCTACTTTTTACTCACGACCTGCCAAACAGCAGAAATTACTTTACAGCAACATTTGCTGATGACACTGCAATACTAACCGTCGGAAAGACAGAAATAGAGTCTACTGCACAACTGCAGCTTGCTATCAATAAAATATACAATTGGACAGATAAATGGCACATTAAATTGAAGGAAACTAAGGGTATATTCAGAAACGCATTATAAATGCGCAGTAATTGCAGCGCTGGCAGCACTGCCAATGTGACAAGTGTTGCAATTGATAGATTGGCAGTATTAAAATTTTTCCTGCAAATAATGCGCGACGTTTGATACAAAAATGGCGTTTTCGAACGCGATGCATTTGCAGTACTGCCATATTTGCATTTCTGAACGCATTGCCAACACTGCAAAAGTACGTTGCGCATTATAATGCGTTATTGAATATACCCTAAGTCTGTACACACCAACTTTACAAACAAAAAGACCAACTACCTGCCAATATACATAAACAGCATTAAAGTACCATACTCTAATACAGCAAAGTATCTAGGTATGACGCTCGATACGAAACTTAGGTGGAGTGCGCACGTGAAAAAGAAAAGGGAAGAACTGGAAAAAAAAATTCCAAAATATGCATTGGCTAATGGGTAAGCAATCAGCGTTATCCGCACACAATAAAATACTGCTTTACAAACAAGTTCTATATACCTATGTAATGTTATACATACCTATGTAATGTTCTATATACCTATGTAATGTTATACTAGTTGCAATGAAAATACTAATAATAATAAAAAAAAAGTTGAGCGCTTCGCAGGTATACGGAAACAGCTTCATATCTATTGTTGGACGACCTTCCCCACTTTCTTTTACAATTCAAGGGCAACTCAAACTAGTTTTTAATATTTTAGTTTATGCTTGCTTCTTGAGTTAATAGGTTGATCTGGGCTTATAAGTGTTCGTGAATTTTTAGTATAAGTGTTTATAAATTTTTATTTATAAAAAATGAGTAAAGTTACAAGATCTGATCGAGCAACTAGTGGTCGAAGAAAATATAGACCTAAGAAGAGGAAACAGTCATTCAATCCAAAAACTGCTGAGATACATGAGGAATCTTTCGCCTTCACATGGGCGAAAAAGTTCAAAAACCAAAATGAAAACCATGTGCCAGACGGACGGTATTCTGCAGTATGCTATTATCGATTTTTTTTTAGGTTTTTTAACACTATCGACTTTTGTAAAATGTTCTTATGTACTGGGTGGGCCATATAGCGTTTGCTTTTTGAACCACCTATTTTTTTGAGAATGGTAACATAAACGACATGTCAAATGTGTTCATAATTTACTTAAAGGTTTGACATTTACGAAATGGGACGCTATACGCTTGAACAAAATTGGGAAATATTGAAAACCTATTTCCAAAGTGGTGAGTCTTCTTCTTCTTATCTAATTTTCACATCGGTGGCTACGTCAATAAGCAAAATTGTCGGATTTGGGGCTCAGAAAATCCACACGTTACTGTAGAGAAGCAAATGCATCCACAACGAGTCACTGTTTGGTGCGGTTTTTGGTCTGGCGGCATCATCGGGCCATTTTTTTTCGAAAATGAGCGAGGAGCCGCGGTTTCAGTAAATGGCGAGCGTTACCGTGACATGCTCAACGAGTTTCCAAAAATTGAAGAAGATGACATGGACGACATTTGGTTTCAACATCAGCGAATAATCAGCCGAAATTCCGATATCAATTGGCCGCCTCGGAGCTATGCGAACCATCCAGAGACGATTGATGCTTTAAAACACGAAATCGAAGTTGCCATTCATGAAATTGGAGCCCAAACAATCGAAAATGTGCTTAAAAATTTGGTTGATCGAATGGCCTACTGTAAAGCCAGTCGTGGCAATCATTTGAACGATATTATTTTTCATTCATAAATGACAATGTTCAATCTTCAAAATAAAAATAAAAGTTAGAAAAAGTATTGATTAGTTTTTTTTTATAGCCGATTCAAAAAGCAAATTTTACATGGCCCACCCTATAGTAAGTTGAGAATGGAAAGGAAAAAATATGTAATGGTAAAGTGGATTTTAAACAGTGTGTGAAATTTGGCCTTGGTTTTAAAATTGTCGTAGAGTGTGAAAAATGTCAGCCTCGATACATTTTGTCTTGTCAAAAAATTGGTAAATCGTAAGAAGTAAATCGTAGGTTTATATTTGTGATTCGAATATTAGGCTTAGGATTAGCCGGATGTAAAAAATTCTGTGGCTTAATGGATATAAGTTGTTATTCTTTGAGTAAGTCAACATATAATTTTTACGTTAAGAAAATTTATGATTGTCTTCAGACGGTGGCTGAAACCCTTCTTTCATCGGCTGCAAAAGAAGAAAGACAATTAACGTCTGATGAAAATGACATTGATGATACAACAGATGTAACTGTATCAGGTGATGGTACTTGGAAAAAGCGTGATTTTTCATCATTATATGGTGTGTCTACGTTGATTGGGTATTATAGCGGAAAAGTTTTGGATATTTTGGTAAAATCTTCATATTGCAAATTATGTGAAGTTTGGAAAAAAACCTCAGCACATCAATCGTTGCAAAGTTTCAACGTTCTTTTGAAAAATACGGCCTGAAGTACTCAAATTATATTGGTGTCGGGGACTCTAAAACATATTCCGGAGTTATTAATGCTAAACCTTACGGCGACGATTTTATTATAAATAAAAAGGAATGCGTAGGGCATGTGCAGAAGAGGGTGGCAAGCGTTTACGTGATTTGGTCAATAAAACCGTTGAAGAAAAAAAACGAAGACCGGTAAAACAATTAAAAAAAAAACTCTGTCTGGCAAAGGTAATGGTTTGGTTAATGGTTGTAAAGAGTTAAGGTATAACCCTTTAGCAATGCGACCATATTGATCTATTGTGCACCCTATGCTGTCTATTGACTGTTAAGTATGCTTATGAATTGTACCAGCTCCTTCTGAGGGAGTGATTGAAGGTCTTCATTTGTAAGCATGAACTTGTTTAAAAACCTTTTCCTTCTATGCGTCAACCCCGGACATTCGATGATGAGATGTTCTATAGACTCCTCATCTTCGCAGCAAAATCTGCAGGTGTTGGTGTTAGTTATGCCTAATTTATGTAAGTGTTTGTTGCAGGTGAAGTGACCCGTGAGGGCGCCTGTGAGAGTGCGAATGCTCTTTTTGTTTAACGTGAGGGCCATGTTAGCTCTTTTACCGTTGAAACTTAGGAACTTTTTCGAGTGTCTAAGACCCTCTACGTTGTTCCAATGCTGATTTAATAGAGTTTTGGCCCAGTATTTTACTTTTTGTTTCAGGCTGTTTTTGTTGAATCCGAACATGGGACTAGGTCCGATGAAGTTTGCATCTGACCCTTTTTTAGCTTGGAAGTCTGCCTTTTCGTTGCCGTCATATCCCTCATGTCCTGGTACCCAAATTAATGAGACATTGGTTTTGGATGCCAGGTTATTGAGTGTCTTGTGGCATTCTAAGAGGGTTTTTGAGTTGTAGGTATAGCTATCTAAAGCTTTTAGAACTGATTGGCTGTCCGAGAGTATTTTGATCTTTACTCACTGGTGGTTTCTACGTTGCATGATGTTTGCTGCTTCCATTATTGCGTATAGTTCCGCTTGGAAGATGGTGGTGTCCCTGGTGAGAGTGAATGATTTGTGGATTCTGGGCCCCACTACTCCTGCTCCTACACCATAATGTGTTTTTAATCCATGAGTGTACCATTTTTGTGAACCATCATTCATCCATTTTGGGTTTGTTTTCCACTCGATCCTCTCAGGAAAGGTAACTGTGTATCCTTTTGTGAAACAGAGGGTTGGGTCAATGTGGTCTGAGACTTGAGCCATGCTTATGGTGTTTTTGAGGTGAGGTTGCCTAATTTGAAATTTTCTTTCATGTGTAGCATGAGTGCTTGCGTAGCTGCTTCCTCCTGGATTGCTATATGAAGTGGTGGGAGATTAAGGAGTGCTTCCATGCCAGTTGTTGGGGTAGTTCTCATAGCCCCTGTGATGCATAGGCAAGCAAGCCTTTGTACTTTTCCCAGTTTGGTTATCGCTGCTTTTTGAATAGATTTGCTCCACCATAGTAGTGCCCCATACAGTATGATTGGTCTAACCATTTGGATGTATATCTAGAGGGCCATACTAGGGCTGAGGCCCCAGGATCTCCCTAGTAATTGTTTGGTTGTCCACAAAGATTTCGTGGGTTTGTTTTTTATATTATATATATGTGACTCCCAAGTGAGTTTTTTATCTAAGGTTAAACCTAGATACTTGACCTCTTCCTTTAGTTCTATCACTGTTTCATTTATTTTCAATGTAGGAAACTCTAACTTTCTTTTTCTTGGGAAGGGGATTATTGTGGTTTTGTTAGGGTTGATCGACAGCCCCTCCTTTTTACACCATTCCCATGTTGCGTTCAAGCCATTTTGCATTAAGTCTGTTAGTGTCCTTTCATGGTTGCCTTTTATTAAAACAGATATGTCATCTGCATAACCAATGGTTATAAATCCCTTATTGTTTAGGCGCTGCACCAAGTCATCAACTAGTAGGGACCATAGCAGTGGAGAAAGGACTCCTCCTTGCGGACATCCCTTTACTGTTGTGACATTAAGTTCAGCTTGGCCTAACGAGGCTTTAATAATCCGCTGATTAAGCATTTGGCTTATCCAATGTGTTAATATTGGGTTTGCACCTCTTTTCTCGAGTGCTGTTTCCATGGATTTGTAATTTGCGTTGTCGAAGACTCCCTCTATGTCCATAAAGGAACATAGGGCTATTTCGTTTTGATTTAGAACCTTTTCTATATTGACAACGAGTGTGTGCAGTGCTGTGACTGTGGATTTCCCTTTTTGGTAAGCAAATTGCAGCTTATGAAGGGATTTTTTGAAGATTACTTCTTCTCTTAGATGGTATTCAAGTCGTTTTTCCATTGTCTTTAACATGAACGACGATAGACTGATTGATCTGTAAGATTTTGGAGAATCAGGGGGTTTGTTACCTCCCTTAGGAATAAATATTACCTTCACTTTCCTCCATGTCTTTGGAATGTATTCCAATATTAGACTAGCTCTGAAGATTTTCACCATGACCATGGCAAAGGTAAACTTAGTTGATTAATTAACAATTTATTATGGCCTATCTATAAGAAGAAACTGCTTTTCGGTGCAAGATACGAGAGACAGTATATGGGCAACTTATTTTCATTATATCTCCACAGACAAAAGTCCACAGCACGATAAATTTCCAAAAGGCTCTAACTCATGGTGCACTTGGCAGCGTGCTTCCGAAATGAAGACGCTTTCATCATACAAACACGACTACGATCCATTACCAACTGATGCAGCATTAGCTATCAAGCCAATTTATGAAGATCTCAGCTAAGAAGAGCTCTTGGAGAGGTGTATTGGTGGCTTCACACAAAACAAAAATGAAAGCTTGAACCAGTTAATCTGGAAAATTACTCCAAAAATAGTTCCTGCTGGTACAAAAATAGTAGAGATTGCTGCATATGTCGCTGCTGGCACTTTCAACGAACGAGCCTCAGCATTGTTGCATTTCATGCATGGCATGGATTTGATTTCTTGGCCGAAACAGTCACGAGTATGTCCTAAAATAGGATGACAACCGCATACTTATTGCCGAAAAGAAAGCTAGCTCTACGACTCGTGAAGCAAGAATTCGTCTCAGGCAAGAGCAAAAGGATGCCCTCGATATTGCCGCAGCAGCAGGTACTTTGCTTTATGGTGCTGGAATCGATGATTCTGTGTGAGTTAAAAAAAAACTTTTTTTTTGCATGTTATTTTAATTTAAAACTTTAAACGTGTTTATCTCAAAACTCCATTTTTTAAGTCGGTGGACACGATATCCCGAAAAGTTATGAAGCGATTTAGTTAAAATTTTGTACAAATCTTTGAAATAACATTATCTAGTTATTGAAAGAAGGATTTTTTTTTAATTACCAATTTTTTTTTAAATTCCCATTAATTAGCCAATGTATGTCAAAAATTTCACAAAAAAATGTGTTTTTTGGTTCAAAGCCTGTCAAAAATTCAAATCCTGATTTTTTTCCTTCGTACAACAACGAGATTTATCCATGTACTAACAAAATCCGTTTGGTTTTTTGATTTGAGATGAACCAATAATGAGTTATGCTGTCCACGGCAAGGGCAATTTTTTTTGAGTTTTCGAAATTTTTAAATAAAAATTTCACAAAATACTGTTTATATATGTATTTTAGATATAGTGAATTGTTTAAGTAAAATATATTTTATATACTAAAAAAAAATTGGCAAAATCTTCTTTTTTTCAACCTCTTAAACCCACCTTACCCCATAATAAGCACTGTGTCGTTCGACTTGATATTGTATCGTCTTATTTTTTTGTTGCTACCCTAAGGTAGTGTCCTAGGCCCGCTACTATTTATCCTCCTCCTGTTTTTCATTACGTAACTTTCTTCTATACGCGGATGATCTAACAATCCATTAGGAAATTAAACGTCCAGAAGATTCATCTATTCTCCAGCGTGAGTTGAATAACTTACATAGTTGGTGTGTGCGTAATCGTTTGTTCCTTAACATTAGTAAATGTCACTACACTTCCTATGTGAAAATTTCTAATATAGTTCCAACAGCTTACTACATCTCAAACTCGCCGCTAAAGTCGATTAATACTTAAAAGATCTGTTTATTTTGACTCCATGCTCAAATTCGTCACCCACCGAAACTTTATTATTTCTAAATCTTTCGCAATGTTAGCCTTTATTCGTCGAAATAGTTCTTCGTTTTCTGATCCCTATACTCTCAAACTGTTGTATTTGTTTGGATACCATTTCATGCAGTCTATATTAATAGATTTTTGCGTTTTGCTTTACGCTCGATGAAATTCGTTTATCCCATTCCGTCTCAACGCTATCATTGCTTATTTATAAATTGAATGTCCTTAGAGTCTAGGCGTGTTCTGTTGCCGATGTGTTTTGTCTTTGATATTTGTGCGGGCTCAATAGATTGTCCGTATCTGCTCAATAAAATTAATTTCAATGTTCCCACACGCATTTTCCGTTGTAATGAAATTTTTTTTGTAGGTATTGCTAAAACTTTTTATGGAATTAATGCTCCTTTTAAAAGGACGCTATCTCAATTTAATGCTTATTCTTTTTCCTTAGTCTTTGATTTCTCTTACTCTAAGTTTACTTTTAAGAAGTTACTTATAAGACTTATTAGGCCTTTGTTTGTATTTATTGTATGATACTTATGTAATAGTCTGTAAGCGTCTTGTTTGTTGATTAAATAAACAAATAAATGAATAAATACATACATTTCTGTTTAGTTTTAATAACTGTATTATTGACAATTTTTTCCGTATTATTGTGGATATTTATAATGGCAGACAAGTCCCTAAGACTGTCATTGCCAAGGATTCTGTGGAAATAATTTAATGTTAGGTGTAGAAAGAATTTTAAATTTGTATCATTTTTCCCGAAAAGATTTACCAAAGTGGGATGGATGATTTCTATTTTTCTGGCTATGGAGTTTGCGAAGAAGGGTTGCTCATTAAGAAGTGGCTCATCAAGATGTGGCTGAATATAATTTTTATTTGCATCTAGCAATATCGTAATGATTTCTTCGTTCATCGTCCTGCATTCTATGTACGGTAACGAAGAACACATCATTTTAAAAAATGTGTGTGCGTTAAGTCAACTGGGCTTTCATATTCCTGAGGCAACTGCTAATAGCCTTGACATATCGCCAATGAATCCATTTATGAAGGCGTCTCGAGCTTTCTGCTTGCATATGTTCGTCAGGACTCGCTTTCCAGTTTAGTGGAATATTGTAAGATTCCAAAACTTCATCTACATTACCTACAATTTTGTTCCTCATTGTCAAAGGTATGCCGAAGTGTTTCGTCGTTCCCTGATACTGTCCATAGTATTCTAAAAGTCTTTTTATACTTTTTTTCCAGCAACAAAATTTACTTGTGTTTCCTGAAAATTCTCTTATGGCCCTAGCTATCTCAGGGATACGGGGCGAATCTGTAGTTCCTTGTGGAACTACGGGTTCGCCTCTTAAATTAAAGAATTCATGGTTAGGATTCACACTATTTTTCACTAGCTTCTGTCCTTCACTTTGGGAAATATTTTAGACTACCCTACGAATTGTCTATTCTAATCCTGTCATTGAACTGTTGCTGGTCGCGGTGCTAGTGCTTAAGACGGCGTGTCTGAGAATTAAAGAGAATTATTTTTATATCCTTTGAAATTCTCTGAAGTGTACCCCGTTCGGTGAATTGCAGGGATTTTTGTTAATTATAAAGGTAGAGGGTCCATCCAAATGTGGTAAATCGCAGCTTTTAGAAGTATTTGGTTACTGGGAGTTGCAGAGTTAAGCTATGTTATACATTTTCAATTTAGTAAATTAATTATTGTCTATGTAAGCCGTCTTCAAATTGTACAGTTGATTACAGAAATGAATTTTCAACTATCTCGCTTGTCTTTGTTTTTTTCTTTTTAGATTTTGATTTTCCTCACTTTTCATTTAATTATACTCAATTTCTTAAACTTACAAAACTATGTACAATAATATTAAATTTAATGAATCTACGAAATAAAATATAGGTGCATCCTGTGAGATGACGGATATGAGTTATCCGTTTATTTTCAAAGGTTCTTTTCGCGATGATTCCGGATCCTCTATCCGCCCACGCTTTGTGTCCGCTGACTGAAGCCTTCTTTCAAGGTGTGTTGGCCCAGTCACGCACTGCTGCTTAATTTTTACTGAAGGATTCTGCACTAGCGCCGAATATTCTTTTGGCACTGCTTGAGGGGCCTTTTGAAGTCTCCCTCAGCAGGAAATATAAAACACCTGCTTTTCGACAAATATTCCCAGCGGGAAAACATCATAGAAAAAAGAAAGTGCTAAATATCTAGGATTCGTACTGGATACGAAGCTAAATTGGGGGCTCACAGTCGCAGATAGAGTACGCAAAGCTACGACGGCGTAGGAAAGAGTTGGAATGGGACGAGATAAGACAGGGTGAGTCCATCGATGTATACACAGATGACTCAAAGCTCGAGGGTAGGGCAGGCGGAGGTTTATATTCCGAACATCTGGGGATCTCCTCCAGTTTCGGCTTCCCGATTACTGTTTTTAAGGCTGAACTGATGTCAATAATGATAGCCGTGATACTTGTAGAGTGTGATGCGATACCTGGATATGATATCTACATTTTCACTGATAGCCAGGCGGCGGTAAAGTCCCTCACAAAACTGTCGATAACCTCCTCGTTTGCCATGAAATGCCGCACATATCTTAACGAGATGGCTGAGTCAGTACACCTAATGATAGCATGCGTTCCTGGCCATTGTGACACTGAGGCGAACTGCCGATGAAATTGGCCGATGAGTACATAAGCAATGATATAGAGTAGAATGGGGTAAGATAGGTATGGGGGCACAATAGGTAGGTGGGGTTTTCGTCGCACTGTTTTTGCAGAGGTCACTCGTCTTATGTGAATTGAATACGTGGTGGGGAACAACGTTCGCGACTGTCATTTCGGCCGTCACCATTGATTAGTTATCCTAGTTCTGGCGTCGTTTAGTTTTTTGTGAGCTTTTCTCCGACAAAGCATTTTTTTTATTCTACGGAGCAGTGCATTTAATGTATGTAAATATTTGTCAGGTGAGTTTTATTTTACGTAGAAAATAATGCTGAACACGAATAATGTGTTAGTTTTTTGATATTTTTGTTTTTAAAAAAAATATCGACACTAACATAAAACATGTGCTTGGGGGCACTATAGGTCAGCCGTCTGGGGGCATTATAGGTCACTACTTTTAATTGAATAAAATAAATTTTAAATGTTTTTGCAGCAAAATGGTGCATAATTATGTGCGAAAAACGCCGAAACGAAGTGAAGAGGACGTAAAAAACGCAATCGCGGAAGTCCGAGATGGCGCTAGTGTTCGATCAGCCTCTAAACAATTTAAAATTCCGTTCGAAACATTACGTGCTCGCGTGATGAATTAAAGAAAAATTCCTAACTTTTATAACATGTGCAGTGTTCATACTCTATAAATAAAAGTTAAAACGTTACTTTCCAAGCCATGTACATTGTTATTTTCCCCTCACATATAGTGACCTATCGTGCCCCCCGATCTTAAAAATATCGAAAAAAAAGTACCTTTGTCTTATTGAATGCAGCTTCCAAAATATTTAGCCAAACATAGGTCAGTATAACCAAAATGTTAGCAGATAAATAACCTTTCAAAATCTTGCTTATTTTTCAAAATCAATGCAAAAACACCGTAGCAAGAGCTCTCCAAAAAAAAATGAGCTATCTTACCCCATTCTACTCTACATATAACTTTGCAAACATATAAACTATAATACATATCTTTGAGGGAATTGTAAGAGCAGCGAATGAACGGTGGCGTTATGAAGACACTCGAAAAATCGCCCGACAGCTGGGGCCGACTCTCAATTCTACTAAGACGAGATAAGTACAGTCTTAGCACACTGATTTCAGTTATAACGGGGCATTGCCTATTCGGTAGGCACGCCTAGAGAATGGGCGTGCAAACGCATGACTTCTGCAGAGTAATGATACTAGGAAGACGAAGAGACGATTCCGCACCTTTTGTGTCTCTATCTAGACGTTAACTCACATTTTTACTTAGCTAATCCTTTAATTAATTGGAAGGTCTCAGTTCTGTCGGAATCGAGGATCTTATAAAGTGTTTGAAAAGTACACACTGGTTTTAGAAAAGATAAGGACAAATTTCCCATGCTGCATCACATTGGGCTATGAGTTTGATTGTGCACCATAGTTGACAACCGCTTCAACCTAACGTAACCTACAATTATAATTAACTTATAATTATGATCGCAGCTCATTTTTCTCACCAATTCACGACTGGTTTGCTGACCGTTCTCCTTCAAAAGTGATTTGAAACGTTATTCATCGAATTCAGAAGGCCTTCTTCTGCGGGACGTGTCATCGACATCAAATTCGCCATTTTTGAACTTTGCAATCCATTTCCGTGCTGCAGAGTCACCTATGATACCTTATATATGTATACACGCCGCAAATGTGCTTCGGTAGCTTTTTGACCTCGATGAAAAGCAAAGAAGAGCAGGTGTCGAAAATGTTGAAATTAAATAAATCAAAAATAAAAGCAGAGCGGAATGAGTTCTATCGAATGAATACTTATCATTTGCCAAAAAGCAAACAAATTGTTGTAAAATAAAAGAAAATATAAAAACGCGATGAACTTATTCCCCAACCAAATAATACTAAGACTAAAAGCTAAGCCCGTGTGCTTGCAACGTGACCGGTACTTTGCTGAGTAGGCGTTTCCCACGGGAACACCAACCGCTGCTCTGGGATTTCCTCAATGACGTTTTTTTTCCGCAAGTGGAGTGTTAGGTTACCGTCATATTTTGGTTGAGTTGTGTGAGGTATTTCCTTAGCTTAGAGGCGACCGCAGTAGCCAAATGGGTTGGTGCGTGACTACCATTCGGAATTAAGAGAGAAAGTAGGTTCGAAACTCGTTGAAACACCAAAAGGAAGAAAAGAACTTCTCATAGGAAATATCTGACGCCCGGAGTCGGCTTGAAACTGTAGGTGGAGGTGGTTTGGTATGCGTTGATAACCCTCAGCGCGCAGGGTCTGCATATAGCAGAGTGGATGTGATGACGCTAGCTAGTAGCCTTCGTTGCTGCTTCTTGGCCCTCCCACGTTCGGCATTTGTGAGTTATATATTCCCCCCCCCCATTCCAAAACTGAGCCGATCGTCAATTATAACACAGCTCATCGCACATAATATTCCATAGCGAGGGCCCACCACTGATCCCTGCGCCACACCTGCTGTAACCTCATACTTTTTTCCATCTTCTGTGCTATATTCCTAGATAGTTTCTGACCTTTTGACAACGTTTTATATTGCCGCTGTAGTGGACCTTCGTTTTCGGAAACCATACAGGTACGGGGATAGTCCCGCCTCGCATTCAGTGTCCCGTTGTATTCTATTGTTAATAAGCCATTCTAAAAGTTTGCACATCGTATCAAGGAGCCATAGAGGACGGTAGGATCCTGGTATACCCGGTGGCTTCCCTGGCTTCGGGAGCAGCACAAGTCTTTGTCTCTTCCAAAACACAACTGCATCGCTCTAGCAAATAACGCTTGATTTTCTGGGATGGCTGTTTTCAATGCTATCTTCGGAATACCATCCGGGCCGGAAGCTTTGCGATCTCCAACCATTTTTGCTGCTTGCAGAACTTCCTCAGCTGTTATATCTTCGATGCCATTTCCAGATACTTGTATGTATGACATGTTGTCTGTTTTACGGTGAGGAAACAGGGTCCGACCAATTTTGCCCAAACTTGCTAGGGCATTTTACTTGCGGTGTCTTAGCGACTTTTCATATTACTACTCTGTATGCGTTAACCCATATATTTTTGTTTGCCTCGTCGCAGAGCTGATTAAATGAGGCTGTTTTACTACGCCAGATCTCCTCTTTAAGCTGCTTTCTGAGATTCTGAAAATGTTCCAGCCATATTTCGTGCTCCGCAGTATTTCTAAGCCTTTCGCAGATCCTTTTCTCTCTGAAGCATTTTACCCTTAGCTCTTTGATTGTATTGTTCCACCAGTATACTTGCTGCCGATGACATCCTTTTACTTTCCGAGCCATTGACTCATCACAGACTTTTATGGTAAGTTTTGCACTAGCTTATTTGCTGACTTACCCTTCTGTTCGCTCTCCATGACCTCATTTAAGACAAGTTTGAATAGAGGTTTGTCTAGGATTGTCGGTCTCCATGCTTGGTGGAAAGGTATTTTTTATCTCGTTTTCCTAATGGTATGTCTATAAATAGCCCTTGGTGATTGTTGTGGGTATAGTGTTCGCTGACTTTCCATTTCCCGCAAAGGAGCTACTCGTAAGAGTGATATCAATGATGACCGCTTTATTATCCATATGGAAAGTGGGTGTTCTGGCTGGCATCATTGGCTACGGCCAAATCAAGCAGAGCGAAATCCTCCAATAAACCAGCGTCTCTGACGTTCGTTCTCCTACTACCCCATTCTACTGCCCACGCTGCAAATGTGTCAACTTTTTATGAGGGTCCAAACCAAGCCCTTCCTCGCATCTACTGAATTCGTTCATTCAATCATTGCGCTAAGAAATCTTGAAAGGCTTTAAAATTTTTGCTACGTCAACCTTCATGTTTAACACCGTCTGCTTCAGTAAATCTTGGACCGCCTCGCAGTGGTTTAAATACAATATAATTGAATAGTTTTCATATTTTTGCTTTGGCTAGTGCTTTTTTGTAGGCTGGGCACCTGCTACGATCAGATATATGGCCGAACGACTCTTCATTAGCCCACTGACATAGAAGGTATTTCGGTGCATTTGTACAATTCCTTGCTATATGTCCTTCATTTCCGCATCTTCTGCACAGTTTGGATTTATCGCAATCTGTATAGGTTTTCGCTATATGGTCAAAATCTAGACAACGAAAACATCGCTTTGGTTGAATTACCCTCCATAAGTGGAAAACCACCCATCCAACTTTAAATTTTCCTTAAAAAGGAGCAAATTTGCGGCCCTGGCCGGAAGACATAGTGTCGCTATTTGAGTGATCCCGTACGCTTTGCGGAAGCTGTTCACTGCCGGTACGCTGATGTTTGGTAAATTAAATTGTACCAAGCCCTGGTACTGCGCGGTGTCCCCCTCGCCCCTCGTTTAATAATATTTCACCTTTTTGAGTCTTCCTAATTTTTGTAGCCATATCGCCGAACTGCGAAAGGCTTGGCTCCGATTTGATTACACGCAGAATATTTGCATAAGACCCCTCGCCTTTGTTGGCAGTATTGAAAGCATCTGGTGCTAGCCATGGCAATGCATTGTCTGTTCATTACTTAAGAGTTGTAAGCAAAGAACGTTAATGTATCGAGAAGTCTCAATGACAAGAACGCGTGGAATTTTGAGAGGTACTCGTTTTGCGCGCGGAGTTCACCACAGACATATTTTTCACCAAAAGTTAACAGAAATATTCTCAACTCGTCAAATTAAACAGCAGCTGAGTAAAATTCGTTTGTATGAATGAAGAAAGAATGTTAACGCTGTAGGCTAGCTACAGGTACTTTATCATAGAAAACAAATACATATGCATCAAAAGTGACTTAGAAAGAGCAAACCATCCAAAAATATATACATATAATAGGACTATGAATAAGTTCGTGCGGTTTTTTTTCGAAATTTGAAACTTTATTGACGTAAAATGGTTACAAATTTAATATTCAAAATATTGTCCATCGCTTACTACTACTTTTTCCCATCTTTCTGGCAATTCACGGATTCCCTTTGTGAAAAATTCGGTCGGTTTTGCCGCAATCCACGAATCGATCCATTTTTTGACTTCATCGTAATTACGGAAGTGCTGGTCAGCCAGGCCATGTTGCATCGATCGGAAGAGATAGTAATCGGATGGCGCAAGGTCTGGACTATACAGCGGGTGGGGTAGGACATCCCATTTGAGCGTTTCTAAGTATGTTTTGACCACTTGTGCAACATGTGGCCGAGCATTGTCATGTTGCAAAATAACTTTGTCGTGTCTATCGGCGTATTGCGGCCGTTTTTCTCGCAGTGCTCGGCTCAAACGCATCAATTGTCGTCGGTAGACATCCCCCGTAATCGTTTCATTCGGTTTCAGTAGCTCATAATACACAACACCCAGCTGGTCCCACCAGATACACAGCATAACCTTCAGGCCATGAATATTCTGCGCCGACGTCGATGTTGAAGCATGGCCAGGGTATCCATACGTTGCCCGACGTTTTGGATTGTCGTAATGGACCCACTTTTCATCGCCAGTCACAATTCGATGCAAAAAACCCTTTCTTTTGTGCCGTTGAAGCAGTTGTTCGCATGCCATAAAACGGCGTTCAACGTCTCTTGGCTTCAATTCATACGGCACCCAATGGCCTACCTTTCGGATCATTCCCATGGCTTTTAAACGTTTGGAAATGGTTGATTGATCAACTCCCAAAGTTTTTGCAACCTCTTCTTGCGTTTGAGCCGGATCTTGATCGAGCAATTCCTCCAATTCGGTATCCGTGAACTTTGGCGGCGCACCCTCGCGTTCTTCGTCTTCCAAGCCAAAATCACCACTTTTAAAGCGTGCAAACCACTTCTGGCACGTTCGCTCAGATAGAGCATGCTCACCATAAACTTCCACCAAGATACGATGAGTTTCGGCTGCTTTTTTCTTCATATTAAAATAATGAAGAAGAATTCCCCGCAAAAACACATTATTTGGCACGAAATTCGACATTTTCAAGTGTGGTAAAAATATTGTTGTTTACGCTTCAAATAAAAAACTTATACTGACGTTTGTGCCTTACGACAGTAGCTCTCCAATGAATGTTTGGAAATGTGGATCGATGGAATAATAATCAAGTTACGCCATCTGTTGTAAAACCGCACGAACTTATTCATAGTCCTATTACATATTATGTATGTAGGACATCTTCTTTCTTGAGTTCCCTTCAACCAAATCAAAATCCTCAATAGAAAACGCTTCATTACCAGGCACACAGAAAGATGACATATGCAAATTTAAATATGTGAATTTATGTATATGCACATGCGCATATATATGCTGTGTGTATGTATGTGCACGGTAAAACTTCTCAAGAAATCCAGCGCGCATTCATAGGCACAGCATTGTATGCATTCAAATATGTACATTAACCTTCAAATACTGTGCTTTCAGAGTAAATTTCTACCCTTGCACATACTTACATATGTATATGCATATGTTTTTGTGCACTTTTTATCAATTGAAGAACTACATACGTGAAGTACTATACTAATTAACTATTTACCTACTATCAGAGAACATAAAATAATTGTTTCTAGATTTTCTCTCAGTATTGAAATGTCCGCCACAGGACTTTTTTATAAGCTACTTATGTTGTTTTCTGCAACTTACAGTATGCTCACGCGCACTTTACGCACAGCAGCTGCGGTTGTCGAGTGTCTAGAAAGACATATTTACATACATATATTGATGCATACATATGTATGGAGCCGCTGGAGTTACATATGCACATAGACAGGTAATGGAAAATGATAAGTTTGCAGAATTTATCAGTCAAATACATAAGTCAAACAACAGGAAATCAATAGAAAGTAATATGATATCATTTCCGTTGATTTCCAAATATTTCATCGAACTCAAAAAATAAGCATCTTAATAAATAAGCATTTTTATTATTGAGAAATATAATATGTTGAGTAAAGATTTATGTACAATTGTAAAATTTACTGAATAAGCAATTATGTACACAGTTGTAAGCTTTCATTAAACCTAAAGTCAATTAATAAAGTTAGTCTGTGACTGAAAGCTTCTGGTCAAGCAATTGCTGTGTGTTTTTTCTTTTAAAACCCTTTTGCATTAATCAAATATAAAATTGGCGCAGTCGGTTGTCCTTTCAAAAAAAAATAATGAGAGGATAGTGATTCGAAAATACGGGATAAAGTAGTGAACAAAAATTATAAACACTATAATACCCATACTAATCCTGCGAATCCGTAGCCAACTCAGGAGTTGACCGGACCCTCCAGGGTATAAATTAAGAAAATAATGCAGTGAACACCTACAAAGTGAACACCACTATAATTTAATACTACAGTGCAGTGAACACTAGTTAACACCACTAAACACAAATAGTGCAGTGCAGTGAATATAATATTTATAAAGTAGACACCACTAACATAAAAAGTGCAGTGCAGTGAATACAAGTTAATACCACTAAACACAAATAGTGAAGTGCAGTAAATACTTATAAAAGAGACACCACCAACATAAAAAAAAGAACCATCAGCTTAGCAAACAAGCTAGCTGATAAACCAACAAATGAAAATATTAGCAAAAGACAGCAAAGTTTTGACGAAAGAAGGAAGATGGAGCAGGCTCAAGGAAGGATGCCGCCAGAGGATATAGTGGAACAACTGGCGAGGAGAGAACAGCAATTGGAACAGCTAAGACAGGCGTACATCGAACTACAACAACGAGACGCAACCAATGACAACGATCTACAGAGAATAATGAAGAACATTATCCCACCTTCCGACATTTACGGGAGCAGGCGAGGTACAGGCAACTCCTTTATGAGCAGTGTCGAATATGTGCTATCAACTATTCAAGACGAAGGAACGCGAAGAGAAGGGACAAAAGCAATATTCTATAGAGCAATTCAAGGTGAAGCAAAGGACGTATTCATCAACATTCCTCAACCGCACAACTGGAGTCAAGTAAAGAGGGCGCTCGATACAAGTCAGACGTGGAGTCTCATGAAATATATCAAAAAATCGGTAACCTGCGAGTAAACACGGTAAGTGAATTTTCAACAGAAGCCCAAAAAATTAACCCTCGAGTATCCAAGACCGCCTGCAGACGCCCTAAGTTTATTTCACGCTTATTCCCTTTTAAAATACCATTTCGTTACTTTTTAAACTCTTTCTAATTCGGGGAAGTCCCAAAATTATTGCCGGTGCATTTGCAGCAGCGTCTTGTTTTTTAATCAGCCGTCATAGTCATTTGAAGTCGGAACATAGTGAAGTGCGGTCAAATTAATTATTCTGCAAAAGTGGTGTATCTTAAAAATTAAATAATTTAAGCTGATGGCCTAGTCGCTAATGCTTTTTTAATTCATTGTGATTGTAATTCATTACTTTTCCAATTTTCAAATTAAAAAATTAAATAAAAATATTAGAAGTGTATTTATCTTATAATAAAGATTATCATAGTGTTGCTGGTTGAGTTCAAAATACGAAAGTTAAAAATAATAACAAAAAAAAAAAATACCAGTCTAACGGTTAGACGCGATAGAAGTGAAACCTTCCGTAAAACAAACTGAGAGAGAATGAGACGAAAGCAGCATTAGGAGCGGGATAATTATACATAGGTTCATTATAATATTGCTATAAAGTTCATATTTTATTTTCTTCATTTTATTATTACTCATCCTAAAAGTTTTCAATTTCAACAAATGATACGAGTGTGATTGTCAACATATCTTTGAAATACCGCGTCAATTCTTGTTTTTGATCTCATTCTCTCTCAGTTTGTTTTACGGAAGGTTTCACTTCTATCGCGTCTAACCGTAAGACTGGTATTTTTTGTTTTTTCTGTCGAAATTCACGACACTTTTCTGCATTATTTTTCGGCATAATTGCGGTAAATATTTAAAAATGAAAATATTTACGAATATAAAAATACGGACGCAATACAGCACACGCGGTTGCTATTATGAGCGTCGTAACGCGTATAATACACAGACGTACTAACATACACGCAAACATTCGTAGGACGCTTGGTTTGAATTTTTTATACATATGTATGTATGCTATACTATGGCCTAGCCTATGTACGTACATACATATTTGTGTTCTGAACTTCCAGCAAAACAATGCTTATTAATATACACATATGCATCTATATACAACCGCACACACAGGCCACTCACTTTATTGCTGTAAATGCGTATGTCGTCCAAAGCTAAAATTCTATGCCTAGCGACTACAAGAACAAAATGCATTAATAGGCGCAGGCGTAGCGGCCATCATCCTAGTTGCCATAGCGCTGAACAGTCGCGGCGGCGCCGAACAGTTTCAACTATTGTACTGTGCAACAAAAACTCATCATCAAAAAATTGATTTATAAATTCGAGCTCATAGTTCTAAGAGCAAGTACTTTCATTCATAAAACGAGCCGCCCATATGCTAATTTTCTCGACATTTCGAACATAGTCAATATTGGAATATTTCGCGTAGAATTATTTGCCAATATTCAATTTTTGTCAAGTCGAGTGCCCGCGGCTCCGTAAATATGTTTGCACCCATATATGTAAATATATGTATATGTATGTGTATATGTAAATATGTAAATATATGTTTCTAAATGCTCGACAACCGCAGCTGCCTGTTCAAGGTTACTGTACATTAGGCCGGGTCGATTTGTGGGAAGGCAAAAAAATCGCCCATTGCTCTGTGAAAATCATATTCTAGGGATCAGAATAAGAAATTTTGCCGAAAGAACCATACCTCTCAAACGATTTCTGATGTCCCCCAATATGGGTCGAACTTTTTAGTTTCTTTTCTATAACTCACATTCATTCATTTACATATGTTCTGACTAAATAAATTTCTTAAGAGAAAAAATAGATAATATTATAAATAAATAAAAATAAAGAAAAAAACATAGCCATTTAGCTGATTTTTTCATGTAAAGGCCAAAAATGGTGATATTTTGAAATTGGGGGACATCAGAATTCGTTTTAGAGGTATGGTTCCTTCGGCAAAGTTTCTTATTTTGATCCCTATAATACGATTTTCATAGAGCAATGAGCGATTTTTAAATCGACCCGCCCTACTGTACATGCAATGCTGTGCCTATGAATGCGCGCTGGATTTCTTGAGAAATTTTACCGTATGTTTTGCTGTGGCGAGGCACATATGTACATACACACAACATATATACATATATCCGCATATATACATACATATATAAATTCACAAATTTAAATTTGCTTATGCCATCCTTCTGTGTGCCTGGTAATGAAGCATTTTCTATACATACATATACATACATATACATATACGTATATCTTCTTTCTTCTTCTTTTTGGTGCCGCTTTTTCGTTTCACTTTTTCTCAAATCACTCCCAACGATTCTAAAGAAGTTTTCACTTCAAAAAAAAAGTGTTTTCTGTATTTTATAAACCTTTGAAGACAGCCCGTCTAGAGGCGGTCCTGGGATAACTCGGAATAAATAACACTACGGTAAGTTTGAAATTTTGATATTTTTAGAGGGGGGCTAAGCTTAAAGCTTTGGTTTTTTAGAAATGGATCAACGACAAAAGTGTAAATTATCATCCCTCAATGATATAGATATTGCAACATTTCTGGATTTACTAGAAATCGACGATGATACAGACGTGGAAGAAGATTTGGAAGATCTTTTAGACGAAGATGTGGACGATGCAGAATAACCTATCGACACTGGAATTGATGAGGTGATTAACAGGGCGGTAAATGTGTCAGATTCTATGCTGGAATCAGAAGTGTGTATCAATTTAAATGGAAGTCCCGCGTCGTTTGCACATGTTTTATACCCATCTACTTCGACTTCCTCAAATATTCCGCAATCACAGAATCGCAAACGCAAAGCTCCTGGTGAGCAGGTTGTCGGTCAACGTATTGAAACTATCATAACCGATCCAGGTGAGTTTGTTGGGTCAGTTAATGATATTGATCCTAAATCGCAGACCTTTAAGAAAATGTTGTGGCGAAAGAAGAACTTAGTGCTAGATAAATCAGTGATTGGTTTTTCTGAACCCGATTTGGGAGATGATATAAAAAGTCTTGACACTCCCTTTAAGTGCTTCGAGTACTTTTTGGGCGACAGTGTCATCGACCATATCGTGGAACAAACCAATCTCTATAGCGCTCAAAAGAATATTAGCACTACCTTTTGAACAACCAACTCGGAAATACGAAAATATATTGGTATTTTATTTTATATGTCCGTGTTTCGTTACCCAAACGTCCGTTCATACTGGGGTGAATATGCGTTCCAAATAATTCAGGACACAATGTCACGAAATCGATTTGATCTAATAAGAAGCAACTTGCATTTCAATGATAACGATAAGTTACCTGATAAAAATGCTCCAGATTACGAGCGTTTGTATAATATAAGACGTATCGTGGATCATTTCAATAACAGGTTTCAGTCCATTCCGATGACTCAACGTTTATGTGTCGATGAACAAATGTGCGCAACGAAGATGAGGACTATCCTTCGACAATATCTGCCAGATAAACCACATAAATGGGGTATAAAACTCTTCGTTTTGTGTGACTCCTTCGGATTTTGTTATAACTTCGAAATATATTGCGGCGCAGGAGACAATGCTGTTCTGACTGATACACCAGATCTTGGGGCATCAGCGAATGTGGTGGTCCGATTGTCCCGTAATATTCCAGATTTTAAAAACCACATAACATATTTCGACAACTAAAAACACGTCACTGCCACTTCTGGTTTATCTAAAATCACGCGGAATACATTCGCTGGGAACTATTCGTTCAAATCGAATTCCGAATTGCAAACTTCCGACAGATCTTGATCTCAGGAAACAACCCCGTGGATATTCAACTGAATTTTGTGGATCTGCTTTAGGAGTTGAAATTTCTTTATCAGTTTGGAAGGACAATAAAATAGTGCGACTCGCATCGAGTTACGCAGGCGAAAAGCCCTTCCAGAATGAAACAAATGTTATAAACAAGGAGTCGCGGTTCGTCCGATCAGAAAAAAAATTTGTTGATGTCGATTGCCCCAATGTAGTCCGTGAATATAATAGTCATATGGGGGTGTCGACCTCATGGATGGACTAATTGGGCGATATAAGATTCCGGTAAAGAGCAATAAGTACACAAACCGACTTTTTATACACCTGCTTGATATGGCCATGATAAACGCTTATGTTTTGTTCAGAAGAATTAACAAGATTGACACGCATGCTATGCAGTACCAACTGCCGAGCTTCCGGGCAGAGATCGCATACGTACTCTGCAAACAACAATATTCTTCAATACCAAGAGATCCAGGTAGTCCATGACAAACTCCTCAAGTAAAATTTACTGGAAGAAAAAGCTTACTTACCTCATGACGACGTTCGCTACGACGGAGTTGGACATTTTGCAAAGTTTTTATCACGCACCGATAGAAAAGGTGCAAATATCCTGGCTGCACCTCCGAAACTCAAATCGTGTGCCGAAAAGGTAATCTGAATCTTTGTTTTTCCCAGCAAAGGACAGCTTTCACAATTTTCACCATAAATAATTTGCACCAACTGCCTATTTATGCCCAAAAGCATGCCTTTCTTTTGTAGACATTTTTCTAAAACTATTTGAAATAAGACTGACTGTTTGTTTTGTATTGATTTCTGTTAAAAACTTTCTGTTTTGTTCAATAAAAGTACGTAATACATTGAATTTGCAAGTTTTTCATTTAGATTTTTTTTGGCGTTCTTTCCCAAAGCCGCCTGCAGGCGGGGTAAGGTTTTATCCCCATATAATCGGATCAAGGAACAAAATTTCACTTTCTTGATAGAGAACCTATAATTTTACCATAATCCCCACCCAAAGCAAATTTTTTCATTCAAAAATAAAATTTGGGCACTAGAGGGTTAAGTATAAGGCAGACGAAATTAATGTTTATTATAAAGGAGATGCAGGTATAGATTTAAGTAATATAGACAGTGTACTGGTGAACAGCTTAAAAGAAATCACTCAGGGGACATTGTTGGACAAGATATATGAGGAACATGATTTATACACAATATTAGGAATAATGACAAAACGACGATATGAAGACAGTTGCGTGGGACAGAATTCAAAAAGTTTAGAAGAACAGACGAACAGTATAAACAGAATAAAACACATTACCAATATAAACATCGTGAAAAATATTCCCACGAAGGTCATAAAGACAATCACTCAGGCCAAAAGAGGTGGAATAACCAAAATTTTACAAATCATTGGGGAAATAGGGAGAACAATGCAGGTCAAAGGAGAGGGTTAGGTAAGGTTAGGTTAGGTTGTGATGGTTGCCCAGAGAGTAGGGCCAACTTGGACGAAATAGTTTGGTTCGTCCTTTGTGATACCATTGAAGGACAAAAAAGAGGGAGGAAGGGAAGGGATGGGGAGTAATGAGTGTTTGTGGACTACGAACAGTGACTAGTCCGCGGTTGTGTTAACCTCATTATGCTGCTGATGTAGTTCATCAGATTTTTGTTATCAACACCTGCTATATCAGCAGGCGCAGAAAAGAAGTGAGAACCAAGGTACTTGAATCTTAGTCCCGCGAAGGCTGGGCAGCTAAGGAGCAGGTGCTGAGATGATTCCACCTCATCCTCCATACAGCTGACGCAAAAAGGACTTGAAGTAATTCCGAGTCTCACGGCATGTGTACCTCGCGGACAGTGCCCCGTGATGATACCCACGAAATTTGAGATTTGACATTTTGTCATCCACAGGATATCCCTCGAACGCCTCCTATCCAAACGTGGCCAGAAGGACTTCGCGACCCTACACGTTCGTGTACTTGCCCAGCGTTCACTGAGTTGGTGCATAGCCCATCCTTCCAGGAGTAGAGCGCAGGTTGTCAAAGGGATCCCGATCCTCTCCTTTCGTGGGCACATTGCCTCACAGGTCCCTTGTCTGGGCAGCTCGTCGGCTTCGCAGTTTCCTGCACTGTCACTGTGACCAGGTACCCAAATTATCTCTATTTCGAAGAACTCTGATGCAATCGGGAGTGAGACAAGACTTTCCCTGACCAGCTTCGAATGCACCATAATAGAGCCTAAGGCCCTAATGGCCGCTTGGCTATCGGAGTAAATATTTACCTTCTTAACAGTTATTACGCAAGTAAGCAGCCAGTCAGCTGCTTCTTTAATTGCGGCCACCTCTGCTTGGCACACTCTGCAGTGATCCGGTAGCCTGAATTTGAGTTTGATATGCAGCTCTTTTGCCAATTGCGGCTTTGCACCCATTCAAGGCGATTGTTGCCTTCCTTACTCTCTCCTCAATGTTGGGCTTCCACGTCAGCTTACTGTCAAGGATTAGACCTAGGTACTTCACCTTGTCAGAAAGCACCAGCGGAGCGCCCCGCATCGAGGGGAGTTGAGCTCTGGGTATTTTATATTTCCTCGTGAAAAGGACGAGCTCCGTCTTAAGAGGATTCACCGATAAGCCGCAATCTGTTGCCCATCGAACAACTACGTTCAGATATCCCTGCATTAAATCGTACAAGGTATCTATAAACTTTCCTCTAACAATTAATGCCACATCATCCGCGTAGGCAATCACCCTACAGCCCCTCCTCACCAGCTCCTCCAGCAAGTCATTGATAACAATGATCTAGAGGAATGGTGAGAGAACCCCGCCTTGCGGCGTGCCTCTGCTCACCTGCCGGCGGAGAGAGACGCGGCCCCACTCTGCCACGACCGTTCTGTCGCTGAGCATTCTGTAGATAAACCTGGAAAGGTTGGCTCCGACCCCCAGCCTATCCAGAGCTTTAGTGATTGCCTCCGGGAGAACGTTATTAAAAGCCCCCTCAATGTCGAAGAAGGCGCCAACTGCGAGTTCTTTCTGATTCTTCAGTATCTTTAACAATTGTGTGCACAGCAGATTCCACTGATCTGCCTTTACAGTAAGCATGTTGGGTATGCGACAAACGCCCCCGAGGAATTTCGCTTCTTATGTGTAGATCAATCAACCTCTCAAGGGTTTTCAGCAAGAAAGATGAGAGACTGATTGGCCTAAAATCCTTAGGGGAGACATGTGAGCTCTTGCCAGCCTTGGGTATGAACACAACCCTCACAGCCCTCGAAGATCCCGGTATATAGCCCCTGGCTATACAGCTCGCATAGATAGGGCTCAGTCAGCGGCATGACACCACTACAGATTTCTGCAGTTGGGCAGGTATGATGCCGTCAGGACCAGGTGACTTGAAGGGCCCGAAGGAGCCATCCAACAGCCAGCCCCGGTTTTGAAGACAGATTGATGTACTTCCCAAGCTGGTGTTGCTAGATACCGGATTCGTTGGAAAATGAGCGTCGAGAAGCATTTTTAGTGATTCCTCGCCGCTCATGGCCCAACATCCCGATTCATCCCCCAGGTATCCCAATGAAGCCGAGCTTCTCGTGAGTATTCGTCTGAATCTTCAAGACTCATGACAGCCCTCCACGCTTCCACAGAAGTTCCTCCAAGAGTCCCTCTTGGCCTTCCTAATTTCGGCCTTGTAGATTCCAAGTCCTACTTTATACAGTTCCCATCCTGAGGGAGACTTAATTCTTTTAGCCCTATTAAAGAGGTGTCTTTACGAGGCCCTAAGCTTAGAGCGCTCTGCTGTCCACCAAGGTGGTTTCTCCGTATTAGGGAGCGTTCTAAGTGGACAGGAGCTTTCAAGAGTCTTATTACAAGCTGAGGTGAAGATCTCCACCAGATCATCGATCGCTCCCTCCGAGAGATCTAAATTTTCCCTGGGTGCTTCGGGGAGAAGGTTCAGCAGATTTCTGCCGTAAATATCCCAGTCCATTCTCCTCAGATTCCTGTAGGAGGGTCTTAATATACCTGTGATCCGAGAAGGAGTGGGTGTTAAGTACCCCTGCAAATAAACAAGTCTTCGTTTAAAATAAAATCAAAAAGTGACTCACACTTTGCATTTATGTTGGAACTTCCCCAACAGGTATGGTGGGAGTTTGCATCCGTCCCTACAATAACGCCGGTTTTCCTGCGCCTCGCTTCAGCCAGGGCTTCCCTCAGCATCATCGGAGGTGGCTCCACCTCGTCCTCATGCGCCAGATAGGCCGACATCAGCCATAGCTTCCCCGCAGGGCCCTCTAGGCTCACAGTCACTATGTCTTCATTGCTAAAATTAGGCAAAATAAATGCATTAAGTTCCTTCCTGATGAGCATACAAGGTCTTGGTTTACCTAACCCGCTATACGCTATCAGCTTGTATCTTTTCGTCCTGAGTCCACTGCTGCTCAGCCACGGTTCCTGGATCAGAACTATATCAACTCCAACTTGTTCAAGGTGGAGCAGTAGATTGGCGGACGCCGCCTTAGAATGCTGAAGATTTATCTGAAGAATAATCATCTTCGATAATCCTCTCCAGCATCCCAAGGTCAGTGTCCTCACTTTCCGAGGCCAGAAGCCTCTCCTCCTCCGCCCTGTCGAAGAATGACCCTATGCTAATAACGGACCCTGGTCGTGAGGGAGCGTCACCAGCACTGTCAACCTCCGACGTGACGGAGTCTATCTCCATGACCACAGGAGCTTCCTCAGCTGTGGGCCCTTCTTCCTCCCGCACCTCCGGATGAGCAGAGGCATCCGCCCTGGCATCGCTTTGGTATACCTTAAGGACTACCTTTTCGAAACCATAGCAGATAACCCCCTTTGTTTCAGCGAGAGGGCCGAGAGACTCTGCATTCAGCAGAATCAGCGCTTGCCGATATGATCTCTCGGTCTTCTCCACCATAACCACCTTCCAGTTGTGCGTGGGGAGTTTCGGGTTGCAGTACCGGAGGATTTCCTCCATTCCCTCTGAAGTAGAGGATTCGGAAGGGAGCCAGACACGTGCTCGCGGACGCATAGGTAGATCCTTTTTATCAACCGCTTTCAGCTTAGCTCCCTTCCATACCCCTCCCACCAAGGCCACTGCCGCCCTGTACATAGTAGCCGACCGTTCGTCAGCGCAGACAATTCTTTTGAACGTGCCGTAGTGTTTTCCCTTATTACCCTCATGAAGACAGCGGAGATGGCGGACGCTACACTCCTCCATGCCTCCCTGGAAATGGCGCCGTCCTCCCTAGCGCTGTCCAGGACTCCAAGAGTGATGTGGCCTGCCTGTTTAGCGACTTCGCTAAATGATTTGGGCATGCCGCTATCAGTCCTGGCTCTCTTTTCGAGGGAAACATCCTCCTCCTGGGATCGTTGTCTTTTTACCCCCGAATCCACTTGTGGCGCACTCACTCCCTTTCCTCTGCCCTCTTCCGCCCCCCGTAGAACCTTCCTGTCCCACTCAAGCGTCTGGGAAGATAGCTGAGAAGCATTTTGGTCGCCGTAGCGCTCCAGGATTTTGGTCGCGAGACGGAGGTCGGAGAAGGACCGTTTGCTTTGCCCTATCTGCCGTTTAAGCTTAACAGGGGGTCCCCGAAAAGGCAACCCCGAAGCCCCCGGAAAACTGATGGAGGCCCCTACGTTCTTGCTGGAAGTCGGTTCCGACTTCCCCTCAGGGTCCCCATCGTGTTCTACTCTGCTAGTCGCTTCCGACATTTTGCTGCCGCTGGGAGCTTCAGCCCTCAGGGTATGACCCCGGGAGAATTTACGAGGAGGCGATTTCGCCCCTGCTGTCCTACGAGAGATGGTTTTAGGACTCGGTTCCGAGTTCCCGCTACCATCTGAGGTTTCTGTTGTTGGTTTTGTTGTGTTTGTTGAGTTGGTGTTCATGTTTTATATTAAGTGGGTCCCCACTCGGAGCCGCTATCCAAAGCCCGTAGAAGTGTAGTCGTCCCTTAGAGGTCTCATGGTTGTCTATGCCGCGGCAGGGAGGCCATGCGAGGGTTGACGCATGCCCTCATGAGGCATGCGTTCAGAGCCAGACCGGACGCAAAGACGGGAGTCCTCTCAACCGCACCTACATCGCCAACCCAATGGCGACTGGCTTGGAACGTACTCCGAGGCCTGCCAGGGTTTTAACGGGACGGGGGCGGTTACGGCATTAGCTCACCAGCCATTTCTGTTAAGTTTCACCCTAACATACTCAGGTGGCAGAATGCCGCAACCACCAGCACAGGTTCAGGAAGATTCCAAATCGTACAGAAAAGAGAGAAAATCCAAAGACGAAAGCAGGGGTCGTCACCGTTCAGGTTTTCGGAAAGGCCGTTCAGGCCGCAGATCGTTTGGCGCTATCCAGGGTGCACCACGCGGAGGCCCTCTGCTCTACACCCCAAAGGAGATGGAATAATCAAAATTTTACACCAAACTTGGGAAGTAGAGACAACTTTTCAGGTCAAGTAAGGCGAAATAATCAAGATTTTTATAAAGATAACAATTCAGGTCAAGGAAGAAGGGATCAACAATTTTATAGAGGCAATAACTCCAATGGAAATAGATAATGTGGAAAGAGATTAGATCGCCAAATGCACGACACCCTAACCATAATTGCAGCCAAAATCGCTTGCAATTATCTAGGCAAAGCTATGGAGAATCTGAAAATCAAGGAGAAATCAACAATTCAGTCTTTTTTATGAAACAGCCTCGGAATGCCTACCAAAAATAGAACTGAGAATAGTAAATAAAAATAAAAGGAAATAAAAGACTTTCCTAAAATAAAATTAAAAGACCTAATACGATTCAGCACAATTACTAAGAAAGATACAATATATTATGAAATATGCACAGTGGCACCAACAGAATTTAATCTTCCCAGCAACGCAAGAGTGAGATGGAAAGCAACTCCACTCATAGGAAGAAAATACGATTTTATAATTGGCATGGATATACTAAACTTTCTAAATTCACAAATAGACATTGAAGAAAAGAAAATAATTCTAAACCAATGAGAATGCAGTTTTTTAAATGACCCATTCAATTTTACCCAAATTCATAGCCTTGAAACTACTGACTTAAGTTTAGATAGATTATCATTAGACCATCTGAATGCAGAAGAGCATAGAGAAATCACAAAATTACTAAAACGATTTAATAATTTATTATTCAAAGAAGGCGATAAATTAACTAATACCACGGAAATTCAACATGAAATCAAAACTACAACTCAACAACAGATCAATCAAAAATTATATCGATATCCACCCCAACATGAATTAGAAGTAAGAAAACAAATTAAAGATATGGAGAACAAGGCATAATTCAAAAAAGTCACTCCAGATATTCAAGCCCTCTAATAGTAGTACCAAAAAAACTAGATAATTCAGGTGAAAAGAAATACCGTTGGTAATAGATTACAGAAACTGAACGAAGTTACAATAGACGATAAATACCCACTTCTAAATATTGACTCAATTTTAGATAAATTAGGAAGAGCTCAATACTTTACCACGTTAGATTTGGCAAAAGGATATCACCAAATTTTAGTAAAAACTGAAGATCGCGAAAAAACGGCTTTTGTAACTCCACAAGAATGCCATTTGGTTTAAAGAATGCACCAGCCACATTTCAAAGGCTAATGAACGAAATTTTAAGATAAGCAAAACTTGCGTTGTATATTTGGACGATATCTTAATATTTAGTACATCATTAAGTAAGCACATCAAAGCAATACAGGACATATTTAAAGTTCTTGAATATAAAAATTTGAAAATACAAAAAGACAAATGTAATTTTTAAAGAAAGAAACGGAGTTTCTAGGGCACATTTTGACAAAAGCCGAACCCAAATAAAATTAAAGTAATTGAAAATCGTGTATTACCTAAAACTGAGAAACATATAAAAAGTTGTTTAGGACTTACTGGCTACTATCGAAAATTCATTAAGGATTATGCCAAGGTAGCACAGCCCATTACAAAATATTTAAAAAAGAGCGTAAAAATTAATGTAAAAGATCCCACATATATAGAGGCTATTGAAAAACTTAAACTATTGATCAGTTCGCATCCGATTTTGCGATACCCAAATTTTGAAAAGAATTTACACTTACCACAGATGCATTAAATTATGCAATTGGCGCATTTATATTACAAGAAGGACATCCAGTATGCTTCGCGTCAAGAACACTAAACAAACACGAGCAAAACTACTCAGCAACTGACAAAGAATTTTTAGCTATTATGTGCAGAGTGAATTATTTTAGACCATACTTGAATGGAAGGAAATTCAAAATAGTAACAGACCATCAACCAATAAAATATTTACATTCAAAATATAGAGGTAAAGATATGTCACCGAGACATCAAAGACGGCTATTAAAATTAGGAGAATATCAGTTTAATATAGAACATATTAAAGGAAAGGAAAATAGAGTAACAGACTTTCTAAGCAGAATAGAGAATAACGAGGACGTTATTAAAGATAAGGAGGAGGGTGAAAATACCAGCAAAGCACAGTCATTACAAAATTGAGAAGATTATGAATGTAACGTAAATATATATCGACAACCGTTTCCATCGGTCCATTCAGCTGAAGAAAACTTACATGAGCATTTCTATATTAAAGACGAGATAGTTAACAAATATAAAACACAAATTATTCTAACAAACAACAATATAGCGGAATTAAAAAGGCTACATGGAAAAAGAATAATTTTTGTATCCGAATACGATTTCGACAGGATGAGTGATATCTTCAGGAAATGCATAACAAAAGGAAAAGTAGGAATATTCTCGGAAATATCGGAACGAAAATATAACATAGTTCAGGAAAAGTTAATAGAAATGTATTCCAACGATAAACAAATAGAGTTTATAAAGTGCACAATAAGAGCGCAAGATATCGAAACCGAAGTTGAAGCGGTTAAACAAATTTCTCTATATCATGTTAGAGAAAGCATGCACTCAGGTATCCAATAAACAAATAACCAACTTAAAAATAAAATTTACTACCCGAAATTATTGGATCTAATACAAATAGTTATTAACCAATGTGAGACATGTCAGGAAATTAAATATGATAGAAAACCAATCAAATCAAAGTTTTTTCACACGGAAACACCCACAAATAAGGGAGAAATTATTCATATAGATACCTATGTCATGAAAAGTTGCCACTTTCTAACAGTTATAGACACATTTTCAAAGTATGGAGTAGCATATTCTTTAAACGACAGAAATCATATTACTATCATTGAACAACTGGAAGACTACTTCACTAAAATAGGTAAACCGAAAAATATAATAGCTGACAACGAGTTTAATGTGACAAGGATTAAGGAATTTCTAAGCAATGAAGACATAGGACATTGAGAGATTCCATAATACCATTTCTGAAAAGTTTAGAATGTTAAATAAATTTTTTTTTTTTTTTTTTTATTGACAATTGTATTTATAGTTAACTATAAAATACAAAAAAGCTTATAGCTATGGCTGCTATGGTGTTAGCTGAATTTCATTTAAGATATTACAATATTTTAAATAGTTTATAAGTTTAATAATGTTCTCTGTAGAATTGTTTAAAAGTAGATCAGTAGGCTAGCATATTGTACTGCTTCAAATATGGCTATCGTTTCTGCAGCAAAATTTGTGCTGTAATAAGGTAAGACCTTGCTAATTAATATTCTGTCATTGTATATAACGCTGAAGCTTGTTTGGTTTGCGCTTTTTGAACCGTCTGTAAAGATTAGTTTGAACTTTTTTTTTATTAGTTTGTTAGTTAATTCTGAGAAGAGTTTTTGAAATATTGTTGAAGGCGTATTGTCTTTTTTCCAATGGTGGAGTGATGTATCTATGGCATTGAAAGGTAGTTGCCATCCAGGAAATCGGGTGATGGTCTTAGGTTTATAATTGATGGGAATATCTAATTCCAGAGATTTTTCTATTATGCGTTTGAGTGTTGATTGAATTTTGTGTTTTCGTTTGGCAATTATTATTTTGTGTGTAAGTTTTGAAAGTGTTGACTGGTCATTAACGATTAGGTTTTTGCAAAGTTTTGCTGTGGCAAACTCCCTCATTTGTGTTAACGGAGGTATGCCTGTTTCGAACGTCATGTTGCGAATCGGTGTAGTACGGTATGCGCCTAAGGCGGTTCGTATAGCAGAGTTTAGTAATGAGTTGAGTTTGTTGATATTTGACTTAGGTGTGTAGCCAAAAAGATATAATCCATAGTAAATTTTTGATACAATTAGAGATTTGGTAGCGGCAATGATTGAACTAGTGTTAGCGTTCAGTTTTGGGCTTGAAAGACATTTTATTATGTTCAAACGTTTATTTAATGAGTTGACAAGTTTTGAAATGTGGGCTTCCCATCTATATCTTTTATTAAATTCGATACCTAATATTTTTAAATTTTCGACGTTGTTTATTGTAAAGTTGTTGCATGTGATATTTGGATGACAGTGTTTTTTCCTGCATATGTGTATGTGTTTACTTTTTTCTGTTGAGAGGCTTGCACCTGAGTAATTGCACCAGTTCAAAATATCGTTGTGAATGTCGTTGAGATCTATGTTTGTATTTTCATGTTTATTCATTTTTTTTATGAGAGTGAAATCGTCTGCGTAAGCCAGAAAGTCTATTTCTTTGTGTAATGATAAACTGTTGCTGAGTTTGTGGTATGCTATAAGAAATAGTATGACTGAAATTGGGGATGCTTGGGGTATCATATTCTGGAGTGGATATGTTTCGGAGAAGTGAGAATCTATTCTTATTTTAATTTTTCTGTTTGTCATAAAATTTTTGATATAGTTTAATATTTTAGGACCTATTTTCCATTCTAAGAGCTGATCTAGAATGGTGTGTACTCCGATTTTGTCAAATGCTTTAGTAAAGTCGAGTGAGATGATTGACAAATGCTTTTTTTGGGATAGGGAGATCACGTCCTCCTGAGATCCTGGTCTAGATATACTAGATAATCAGACACTGATTTACCCTTTCTAAATCCGATTTGCTGGCTATGTAGTAGTTTGTTGCAGGAAACAAACCATCATAGCCGATTAGCTACTACTTTGTCTAATAATTTTGCGCAGACCGGATTCAAGGATATTGGACGGTAGGATTTGATGGAGGATTTATCTTGGTCTGGTTTATGTATAGGGAGGACGAGACTGCTTTTGTACATTTGAGGAATTTGATTGTTTAAAATGTTGTTATAAAGACAAAGTAAACGTGTTTTCATGGCCGCCGGTAAGTTTTTTATCATGGGGTAAGAAATTCTATCAGTACCTGGGGTGCGACCCTTAAGTTTTGACAAAGATATAGAGAGTTCTATTGGAGTTATATCGCTTTCTATTTGGAGCGCAGTTTTGCTTGGGGTTAAGCTGTTAATTGGTGTTAAGGAGGAGTATTTGTGGTCTAAAAATGATCGTGCAAAGTTGGTGTCGCTGGCTTCATTTGACCAGTATTTTCCAAACGAGTTGGCTATTGTAAGTTTATTGGTTGTGGTAGTTTGGATTGGATCTTGTAGGGCTATACTGGGTATCGGAAGGTATGGTTTTAAGCCGCATAATCGACGTATAGTGTGCCATAACTGTCCAGTGGGTGTATGGGGGTGAATGTGGCTTGTAAACTTATGCATTGCCTTGTTTTTGGATAATTTAAGTTCTCTTTTAAATAGAGCATTTGCTCTTTTGTAGTTTATTATGTTTTCAGTTGTTATGTGTCTTTTTACTTTATTCCAAAAGCGATTTCTATCTTTCTTCAATCTTTCGAGTTCTTTGTTCCACCAAGGTGTACATTTTTTCGTATTGTAATTCGTTTGAGGGATTGATTCATTTGCGCTTTGGAGTATGATTTTGTGTAGCGTGGCCGCTTCTTTATTTGTATTATTGCTGTGTGGTTTAGCTTGACATAGTATATTCGCTAGGGTGCTGAATTTTTCCCAATTAGCTTTATTAAGGGGGGAAGCTGGTCTAGAGCGCAAAAAATGGGCATATTTTATGAATTTATTTTGACTCAACAAAGGAATCAATCGAAAATCTGTGAAATAGGTTTAATAATATAGCTTTCATGGTACAAATACAAAATTTTTCGTCTGAATTAATTTCAAAATGGCCGCTGTCCAGCAGTTCTCCTAAGGCGCCTTTTTTTCTAGTGGGTCCATTGCCGAAGACGTAAACTCCTTAATTTTTGTCCTGGATCAAAAAATAAAATTTTTTTAGTTTCTATATAACAACAGAAAGAGACGTACGTAGGATTTTTTCGACATTTTGTTTTTTCGCGTTTGAACAAAAAGTTACAATTTTCACTATAAAGAACGACATAAAATTGTTGATTAAAAAAAAACTATCTAATATAAATAAAAAATCCTACGTACGTCTCCGGAGAAAGGTATTTCGAATGTATTGTCAAAATTTCGTAAGAATCGGTAAAGATTTGTTCGAGTTATGTCTTCGGCCAGTTTAAGAAAAGTGATTTCGAGAAAAACGCGTTTAAAGTTGTAAGTAGCGTTCGGGGCATACCTGCGAGGCACTGCCGTCGAATGAAAAATTTGGGCATTTAGACATTTTTGCTGGCATCCCTCATTTGGTATATTATTTCTAAGACCCTAAAGCACTTTTTAAGACAAAAAAAAATGTTTAGATTTTTTCAAAATTCTAGACCAGCTTCCCCCCTTAAGGTTAAACCTGGGTCTGATATTTATTGTGGTGTTTGATTGGTTGTTAAAGATGGTTGCGATTATTGGGAAGTGGTCGCTGCCGAAAAAGCAGGATTCTACTTGCCAATTACTTTGCAGGGCTATGGAAGGTGAGGCTATGGTTAAATCCACATGAGTGAATGTATGGTGTGTTGTAAAGTGGGTTGGTGAGCCATCGTTCAAAAGAATTAGTCTTGATTGACTAACGAATTTAAAGAGCTTATTACCTCTGCTGTTTCTTTTGGGGGATCCCCAGTTTGGATGCCAACTATTAAAGTCACCGGTAATTAAAATTGGTGGTTGCAAGCTGTCAAATATATCTTGAAGGTTTTTGGTATTGAAGTTTTTGTTTGGTGAAAGGTAGATGGAACTAATTGTAAATTTGAGTACGGACTGTATTTGTATACTAACTATATCAAAAGTGTTAGTAGTGTGGTTTATTATTTTATGCTGTATGGATTTATGTATAAGAATAGCAGATCCTCCAAATGAGTTGCATGGGTTTGTGGATGTGTATATATTATAATTAATAGGCGTTGGAATTGGTATCGAGTTTTGGATGTGTGTCTCTTGCAGGGTAATTACGTGTGGTCTGATTTGTGTTAGTAATATTTGTAGTTCGTTGTAGTTATGTATTTTGGTATCCTCGTATATTCCATTGTATGATTTTTAGTGAGGGCGTCATATATCAGTAGAATAGATAAGTGTTCGTGTTTTTGTTTTGAATTAACTAAATTAAGATTTAATAAGTATTTATATAAGGTGTAAGTAAGTTAGGAATAAGTATGTATAAGTATATATAGTTCTATTGTAGTTTTAGGAATATTAGTATAATTAACGTTTTGGCTAGTTGTAGTGTTAGTTGGGTTACTTTTTTTTGTTAAGTTTTTTTATCTGTGATTGTAGTCGTTTCGATGTATTTTTTGGTAGGATTTTTATCTTCTGCTTTGATGTAGATGTGGATTCTAAGCTGTCATCTGTCTCTGATTCGCTCATTACATCTGAATATTGCATGATTTTTCTTTCCATGCTATTTTCAGTGAGAGAATTGGTAGTTGGTGTGGTTGGTTTTGTTGGTGGTTTTGTTGGCTGTACTGCGAGTGGGTGATTAAAGTGTGGTGAGTTTTGATGTTCTGATTGTGAGTTGAGTGTTGTTTGTTTTGATGTATGTTGACTGGTGACTTCTGCAAATGTATAGTTGTTGTGTGGATGTCGTTCTTTGTAAATAGCTCGTCCAGTTTTGTTGTCGACTTGTGAGGTGATCTTAATTGTTTGGATTTCTTTTTCGCGTATAAATATGGGACATTTTTTATCGAGAGTGATGTGATTAGTACATGTTAGTCCGTTCGCATCGCAATTGCCGCATTTCGTAAGATTATTACATTTCTCTTGGTTTTCGTCGTTAATATGGTAATTGCTTGCACAGTTATGGCAGGACTTTGGACTTTTGCAGAATTTAGCTACGTGATTAAATTTAAAACAATTTTTGCATCGCATTGGTGGGGGGATGTATGGGCGAACTGTTGTTTTAATATAACCGATATGTATTTTCGTTGGCAATGTTGTTGTGGCAAATGTTAATATAATTAATCCTGTTTCAATCAGGTCATTGTTCACTTTTTTGAGTATTTTTTTCACCTCGCATACATTTTGGGGTTTTAGTTCATCGAGGATTTCACTTTCGGGTATTGATCGGAGTTCGTTACAATATATTACGCCTTTCGAATAATTAAGTGTCTTGTGTGGTGTAATCTCAACAATGATTGTGTTTGAAAGCGCTGTTAGTGTCGTTAATTTGTTAGCTTGTGAGCCGTTTTTGGTTTTGATCAAAATTTGGCCGGTAATAATTTTTTTGCAATATTCAACTTCGCCGCAAGTTGAGTTGATTGCTTTTTGAATCAAAAATGGAGATATATTTTTTAAATTGTCTGAGTTATTGGGTTGGACATGAGTACGTATACCGGTTCGTTCGACGTAAAGTTTGATTGCTTTGTTTTGTCCCATTTGAGTGCAGGTAAATTGGGAGGTAAATTTACTTTATTGTCCGGTGGCTTATTCATTTTGAGTGAGGGGTAAGAAGGTAATTCCTATTACACAAATTGAACATTCACTTGTTCAATGTTATTAGTATTATATATATATATATATATATAAGTATATTTAAAGTTTGTTAATGCTCTAGTTGTTAAATTAATTCTCACTATTTTTTTTTTTTTTCTTTTTTTTTTTTTTGACTATAAGACTTTGCGCGTTTTGCTTTAATATCGATTTTCGCGAAAATACGTTCGTATGCTTGGGGCAGTAGTTTGCGACTGTAAATAAATTAAACAACTGCATATCAGTTAAACAGTTAATACAAAAAGCTATTAGAAACTATAATGATAGGTTTCACTCTATACATAACAATAAAGTGAATCAAGATGTTGTAAGAACGCTGTATATCAATATTCTTTTCGTACGAAATACCGTAAATTAACGTAACAAAATTCTGCAGTGACAAAATTCTGTATTTAAAGAATTCTGTAAAAACAAAATTCTGTACTGTCTTAAAAAAATTCTGTATTGACAAAATTGTGTATTGACGAATTTCTGTACTGACGAAATTCTGTATTAACAAAATTCTGTATTGAAAAAATTTTGTGTTGATAAAAGTCAACGAAAAAAGGAGTTCTACGCAAAAATACGGTGGATTCTATCGAAACTGAAGAAAAAAAGTGCGCACTTTTTTTTATAAAATTTGTTGAATTTCTTATCATTTACTTACAGCATTTCGTCAATACAGAATTTTGTCAATACGAAATTTCGTCAATACAGAATTTCGTCAATACAGCATTTCGGTAATACAGAATATTTTTTACAGAATTTTGAAATACAGAATTTCGTATACAGAATTCTATAATACAGAATTCTTAATTACAGAATTTTGTATACAGCATTTTGTAAACAGAATATTGTATCATACAGCATTACGTACCCAACCCATTTGGAACAGATAAAGGAAAAAACAATTGTCAAACTAAATAGAAACAGAGAAGAGTATACGGAACAAAGAACAGAAGGATTTATAAAGAATTACAAGGCAGTTAGACACAAAAAAAAACAACCCAAACACAAATTAGATAAAGTCCATCCAAGCAATATTAAACGACCTTTAAAATTTACAGACATGGATAATGATGATAGCAATAATACTAACGATACGACAATGTAAAGGTATAATGACTTTGACGGAACTAACGGAACAAACCGGATTTATAGATTTAAAAATTAGAAACCAAGAAATACTCAAGGATAGTGACATAGTACTACACATGATTGACGTTTACAAACTAGAAACTATTATCAACGAAATGACGGACAATATAATATTAATGAAATTAGAAAATAAAGTGTAGTGTCTCGAGAGTTGTTAGACATAAGGAATAAGTTACTAACGCTCATGCCAGTAAAAACTAGAAATAAGCGCGGACTAATTAATGCAAAAGGTAGTATGTCAAAATGGTTTTTTGCTACAATGGACGAAGACGATAGACAAAATATACAAACGTACTTTTTACAGACGAATGACACATTCAACCAACAAATCAAAATAAACAATTATTTCAGTTCAGCTATAGAGCATCTCAAAGAAATTGTTAAAAGTGATAGAGTAAAAATTGAAAAAGAACTTAATTCTATTAATAAATTTATGTGTGACGAATATAAACAAAATTTATACTTAGACCAGTATACATAGATTCAGTTATTAAAAAGTAAAATTGAGCAAATACAAGAAAATGTTGTATCAGCCAAATATGGAATATTACACCCAAATATTTTAACTAATGAAGAAATAGTAAAATATAATATTGATTATAATAAGCTTAAGTATCTACAATTAGGCACAGCCATTTTAAATAACACCTATCAAATATTCGGCATTAAAATACCTAAAAACTTTGAATATGAAAAAATAAGAACGGTTATTCCAATACCTAATAAAGAAAATAACGAAATAGAAGCAAAAATAGAAGAAATATTCATTTATGCGAATAAAACTTTATTATTCGAAGAAAATAAATCCTTAGAAAGATTGAAACCAAGTAAACACTGTATATTAAAACAAAATTGTCACCTCACCAGAAATAAGGATCTTGAAATTCTAGCCATAGACGTAAAAACGATTATTGTTAAAAATGCTGTAAATTTACAAATTAATCAAACATGTAATAAAGAGAAACCAATTATGAACGGAAACTATATCATAAGATATAATAATTGTTCAATTAAAATTAGTGACTACTATTTTTCAAATTATATCGAAAACATAGAAGAGAATATTGCAAGTCAAAAATATGAAGACATTCGGAACTTTACGAAAAAAATTACATTGGATTAAATATTGGAGGAAAATAGATCAAATACAGAAAACATTTTTAAATTGAAACTTCATAGTAAAATCTCACATATCTGCAATGTAATAAGCATAATCATAATTCTAATAACTGTCATTGTTGTTATCAATAAACACAAATGTATAACTATTAAATTAAATACCCACATTCAGGAGAATTCTAATCTGAAAGGGGGAGTAGTTACATATGCACATAAACAGTTAAAGGAAAATGATAAGTTTGCAGAATATATCAGTCAAATAAGTCAAACAACAGGAAATCAATAGAAAGTAATATGATATCATTTCCGTTGATTTCCAAATATTTCATCGAACTCAAAAAATAAGCATCTTAATAAATAAGCATTTTTATTATTGAGAAATATAATATGTTGAGTAAAGATTTATGTACAATTGTAAAATTTACTGAATAAGCAATTATGTCCACAGTTGTAAGCTTTCATTAAACCTAAAGTCAATTAATAAAGTTAGTCTGTGACTGAAAGCTTCTGGTCAAGCAACTGCTGTGTGTTTTTTTTTTAACCCTTTTGCATTAATCAAATATAAAATTGGCGCAGTCGGTTGTCCTTTCAAAAAAAAATAATGAGAGGATAGTGATACGAAAATACGGGATAAAGTAGTGAACAAAAATTATAAACACTATAATACCCATACTAATCCTGCGAATCCGTAGCCAACTCAGGAGTTGACCGGACCCTCCAGGGTATAAATTAAGAAAATAGTGCAGTGAACACTTACAAAGTGAACGCCACTATAATTTAATACTACAGTGCAGTGAACACTAGTTAACACCACTAAACACAAATAGTGAAGTGCAGTAAATACTTATAAAGTAGACACCACCAACATAAAAAAAAGAACCATCAGCTTAGCAAACAAGCTAGCTGATAAACCAACAAATGAAAATATTAGCAAAAGACAGCAAAGTTTTGACGAAAGAAGGAAGATGGAGCAGGCTCAAGGAAGGATGCCGCCAGAGGATATAGTGGAACAACTGGCGAGGAAAGAACAGCAATTATAACAGCTAAGCCAGGCGTACATCGAACTACAACAGAGAATAATGAAGAACATTACCCACCTTCCGACATTTACGGGAGCAGGCGAGGTAACAGTCAACTCCTTTATGAGCAGTGTCGAATATGTGCTATCAACTATTCAAGACGAAGGAACGCGAAGAGAAGCGACAAAAGCAATATTCTATAGAGTAATTCAAGGTGAAGCAAAGGACGTATTCATCAACATTCCTCAACCGGACAACTGGAGTCAAATAAAGAGGGCGCTCGATACAAGCCAGACGTGGAGTCTCATGAAATATATCAAAAAATCTGTAACCTGCGAGCAAACACGGTAAGTGAATTGGCAACAGAAGCCCAAACAATTAACACTCTATTATCCAAGACCGCCTGTAGACGGCCTAAGTTTATTTCACGCTTATTCCCTTTTAAAATACCATTTCGTTACTTTTTAAACTCTTTCTAATTCGGGGAAGTCCCAAAATTATTGCCGGTGCATTTGCAGCAGCGTCTTGTTTTTTAATCAGCCGTCATAGTCATTTGAAGTCGGAACATAGTGAAGTGCGGTCAAATTAATTATTCTGCAAAAGTGGTGTATCTTAAAAATTAAATAAAAATATTAGAAGTTTATTTAGCTTATAATAAAAATTATCATAGTGTTGCTGGTTGTGTTCAAAATACGAAAGTTAAAAATAATAACAAAAAAAAAGTGTTTCCTGTATTTTATAAACCTTCGAAGACAGCCCGTCTAGAGGCGGTCCTGGGATAACTCGGAATAAATAACACTATGCGGTAAGTTTGAAATTTTGATATTTTTAGAGGGGGGCTAAGCTTAAAGTTTTGGTTTTTTAGAAATGGATCAACGACAAAAGTGTAAATTATCATCCCTCAATGATGAAGATATTGCAACATTTCTGGATTTACTAGAAATCGACGATGATACAGACGTGGAAGGAGATTTGGAAGATGTTTTAGACGAAGATGTGGACGATGCAGAATAACCTATCGACACTGGAATTGATGAGGTGATTAACAGGGCGGTAAATGTGTCAGATTCTATGCTGGAATCAGAAGTGTGTATCAATTTAAATGGAAGTCCCGCGTCGTTTGCACATGTATTATCCCCATCTACTTCGACTTCCTCAAATATTCCGCAATCACAGAATCGCAAACGCAAAGCTCCTGGTGAGCAGGTTGTCGGTCAACGTATTGAAACTATCATAACCGATCCAGGTGAGTTTGTTGGGTCAGTTAATTATATCGATCCTAAATCGCAGACCTTTAAGAAAATGTTGTGGCGAAAGAAGAACTTAGTGCTAGATAAATCAGTGATTGGTTTTTCTGAACTCGATTTGGGAGATGATATAAAAAGTCTTGACACTCCCTTTAAGTGCTTCGAGTACTTTTTGGGCGACAGTGTCATCGACCATATCGTGGAACAAACCAATCTCTATAGCGCTCAAAAGAATATTAGCACTACCTTTTCAACAACCAACTCGGAAATACGAAAATATATTGGTATTTTATTTTATATGTCCGTGTTTCGTTACCCAAACGTCCGTTCATACTGGGGTGAATATGCGTTCCAAATAATTCAGGACACAATGTCACGAAATCGATTTGATCTAATAAGAAGCAACTTGCATTTCAATGATAACGATAAGTTACCTGATAAAAATGCTCCAGATTACGGGCGTTTTTATAAAATAAGACGTATCGTGGATCATTTCAATAACAAGTTTCAGTCCATTCCGATAACTCAACGTTTATGTGTCGATGAACAAATGTGCGCAACGAAGATGAGGACTTTCCTTCTACAATATCTGCCAGATAAATCACTTAAATGGGGTATAAAACTCTTCGTTTTGTGTGACTCCTTCGGATTTTGTTATAACTTCGAAATATATTGCGGCGCAGGAGACAATGCTGTTCTGACTGATACACCAGATCTTGGGGCATCAGCGAATGTGGTGGTCCGATTGTCCCGTAATATTCCAGATTTTAAAAACCATATAACATATTTCGACAACTAAAAACACGTCACTGCCACTTCTGGTTTATCTAAAATCACGCGGAATACATTCGCTGGGAACTATTCGTTCAAATCGAATTCCGAATTGCAAACTTCCGACAGATCTTGATCTCAGGAAACAACCCTGTGGATATTCAACTGAATTTTGTGGATCTGCTTTAGGAGTTGAAATTTCTTTATCAGTTTGGAAGGACAATAAAATAGTGCGACTCGCATCGAGTTACGCAGGCGAAAAGCCCTTCCAGAATGAAACAAATGTTATAAACAAGGTGTCGCGGTTCGTCCGCTCAGAAAAAAAATTTGTTGATGTCGATTGCCCCAATGTAGTCCGTGAATATAATAGTCATATGGGGGGTGTCGACCTCATGGATGGACTAATTGGGCGATATAAGATTCCGGTAAAGAGCAATAAGTACACAAACCGACTTTTTATACACCTGCTTGATATGGCCATGATAAACGCTTATGTTTTGTTCAGAAGAATTAACAAGATTGACACGCATGCTATGCAGTACCAACTGCCGAGCTTCCGGGCAGAGATCGCATACGTACTCTGCAAACAACAATATTCTTCAATACCAAGAGCTCCAGGTCGTCCATGACAAACTCCTCAAGTAAAATTTACTGGAAGAAAAGCTTACTTACCTCCTGACGACTTTCGCTACGACGGAGTGGGACATTTTGCAAAGTTTTTATCACGCACCGGTAAAAAAAGGTGCAAATATCCTGGCTGCACTTCCGAAACTCAAATCGTGTGCCGAAAAAGTAATCTGAATCTTTGTTTTTCCCAGCAAAAGGACAGCTTTCACAATTTTCACAATAAATAATTTGCACCAACTGCCTATTTATGCCCAAAAGCATGCCTTTCTTTTGTAGACATTTTTCTAAAACTATTTGAAATAAGACTGACTGTTTGTTTTGTATTGATTTCTGTTAAAAACTTTCTGTTTTGTTCAATAAAAGTACGTAATACATTGAATTTGCAAGTTTTTCATTTAAATTTTTTTTTGGCGTTCTTTCCCAAAGCCGCCTGCAGGCGGGGTAAGGTTTTATCCCCATATAATCGGATCAAGGAACAAAATTTCACTTTCTTGATAGAGAACCTATAATTTTACCATAATCCCCACCCAAAGCAATTTTTTTCATTCAAAAATAAAATTTGGGCACTAGAGGGTTAAGTATAAGGCAGACGAAATTAATGTTTATTATAAAGGAGATGCAGGTATAGATTTAAGTAATATAGACAGTGTACTGGTGAACAGCTTAAAAGAAATCACTCAGGGGACATTGTTGGCAGTGGCGGCGCTAGACCAAATGTGTACGTCGGCGACATCAACTTCGCGAGGCCTCTTTACTTCGCAGTGAAAGAAAACGAAAAATTAAGGGAACCATATTATAAAATAATTTATGAGTATACGGAGTTTTATTGTTAATAAAATGATGACAAAAAATTATTACACACAGAAATTAAAATAGTCGAAGTTTTCGTCTTTCAGACTCACTTAATTTTTTCAGGATTGTGTCGTAGTTAAGTCTAGCCGCTATTTCAGCTTCGATTGACAGATCTGATAACGCGGGTAGTCTGTCTTGGCTCATTGTGCTTCTCAAATGGGTTTTTATCAATTTCAACTTTGAGAAGCTTCTCTCAGCGGAAGCTGTGCTGACCGAAACTGTGAGCATGATTCTAATTGTAATATAAACATTTGGATATATCTCCTCTAAATTATTTTCTAAAATGTATTGGATGAGTTGTTTCGCGTCGTTGATAGAGTCTGGTGAATTAGTTTTAAAAAGCTAAAGTTCTTCATATAGTTCGAAAGGCTGTATGTCACTGTTTTCGCCTTCCCGAAGTCTTGTACCTAAATCAGTACAATGTTTGAGAAGATCCTCTTTTGGCATAGATTTCAAATAATTGATATCATAAATAAAACTAAATTGCTCAAAATATTCATTGAGCGCTGTAAATCGACATTCAGTATCGACTATTATAGCATCTACCATTGTGTTAAAATAATTAACTCTGAACTGCATTTCAGAAGATTCAACTGGTTCATCAGTATGTTCGTAACTAAGCATTCGTTTTTTCCTGGCTATTCTTTTTTCCTTAAATTGAGACTGAATTTCATAAGTACTTTTCTCCACAAATAATCTAGCTTCTGTTACGCTTTTTTCAAATCCTGTATTTTGAAATTCGTGAATCCAGCTACAAAATGAGCGGAAAGTATCAATAGCGACTAGCAAGTTGACTTGAACCGATTGCCATAGTTTACTTATAATATATTGTTTACACGTAGCAAAACCTCATACCACACGTGTAATGCAACAATAAACTCAAAAGTTAGCATTTCCTTTAAGACTGCTTCACTGTCGCTTAGAGTTTTGGAATCATCAGTTTTATTTTTCAGTTCATTCACATATTCGATGACATCATCAAGTTGTAAAAATATTGCTTTTACTGCTCCGATTCTACTCTCCCATCTCGTTTCAGACAGAGTTTGTAAAGTCAATTTTGATTTATTTTTTACTATCTCCCAACGCTTGCTTGACTTTGAAAACAGCACATAGATTTTATTGATACGAGTAAAGCCGAAAAATGTTTTGGCTGTCGTTGAAGAGTTTGCTGCATCTATCAATAGTAAATTCCAACTGTGGCATCCGCATGGTGTAAAGAATGTTCTTGGATTTATATTGAGTATTCTTGTTCTGATACCTTTGTTAATTCCGACCATATTGGCGCCATTATCATATCCCTATCCTCGACAGTTTTGGATATCTAGATCATTTCTTTCCAGTTCTTGTAATATTGATTTTGTTAATTAAAATAATAATAATGTTATTTTATTAACAATTTTCTTTTTCGGAGTTATTGATATGCGCCCCGACCAGTAAATACCCCGGCTACGTCTCGGCGCCGCCCCCTCCCTTTGACTTTAAAGTCATTAAAAATTTGAAGTTAAAAGTTGGCTTACCTGAACATTAGGTATGAAATTAATAACAAATAACGTAAAACTTTTATCCACTAGAACTGTGCACTAGAACGTCGGGGTGATAACTTTACAATACAATAAAAAGAAACTTTGCGTTTGCGAGTCTGCAAGTTGCCGTATGAAAAAAATTACTCTCACAGACAAATGAAATATAGATAAATAAATTAAACAACACGGGGATTCCCCGTCCAGAGTCTCGTGCGCCGTGCGCGAAATCGAACGTTTTCGCACTACCCGATTATACGATATTGGTATCGGACGCTCATAATGAAGAGCACACACACACATTATGTTTCTATATATGCTAAATTAAGATCTTTTGCACATAAAACTAATTTATTTATTGCATTCATAGGTTTACCTACACCCATGAATTCAATAAATAAATAAATGATAAATGCCACACACATTACAAAACGACGATATGAAGACAGTTGCGTGGGACAGAATTCAAAAAGTTTAGAAGAACAGACGAACAGTATAAACAGAATAAAACACATTACCAATATAAACAACGTGAAAAATATTCCCACGAAGGTCATAAAGACAATCACTCAGGCCAAAAGAGGTAGGTAGGTAGGTAGGTAAGATGGCAAGAGTACCCCAGGTACACTACAAGTAGCACTTACGTGCCGTTTTGATACCATAAAGTGGACCACTGCCTGTGAAAGGACTAAGGGAGGAGATAAGACCGTCTACAGCCATCCAGTGCTGTTGATGTAGCGGAGGAGAGAAAAGGGATCTAGGCTGGAGAATTTCATCAAGTCATCCCCAAAGGGGACGCTGAGGAATCTCAAGCGCCTAGCCGCTAAAGCCGGACATCTGCAGAGAAAGTGTTCCACAGTCTCTTTCTCTGTGGGATCCCCACAGCTTCTGCAATGGGGGTTGTACGGAATTCCAAGCTTCTCCGCGTGAGTGCCGATCACCCAGTGGCCAGTGATCACCGCAATGAGTTTGGAAATTGAATGGCGGGGGGTTCCCATCACCTTAAGCGTTCTGTTTATATCGTATTGAGGCCATAGTGCTTTTGAAATGGCACACGATGAGACAGACCTCCATCTGTCTTGCGCTTTTCTTAGAAAGAAGTTGTGTAGTTTCCCTTTAACGACGGCCAAGGGGATACCGATGTCTGAGAAGGGGGCAGCTGGATTCGGTTCTGCCGCCCCCTTCCTGGCAAGCTCATCGGCAATTTCATTTCCCTCTATATTCCTGTGCCCAGGAACCCAGATGAGGGAAATGTTTCCTGCACGTTCGAGGCGTTTAAGTTCCTCCTTGCTGGAGTTCACGAGAAGAGAGCTGCAATACGGCGACGACAGTGCCTTGATTGCAGCTTGGCTATCGGAAAAAATTTTAATGTCTCCCTCCCAACAGCGATCCCGAAGCATTTTGCATGCCTGCAGGATCGCGAAGACCTCTGCTTGAAAGACGCTGCTTGTCTCCGGCAGTTTATAGGAGACCGAAATGCTGGCTGATTTGGAGTAGACCCCCGCTCCCACTCCAGACTCCATTTTGGATCCGTCAGTGAAAACAGAGGCATCTATATCCGCAACAACTCTCCCCTCTTTCCAATCTTGCCTGCTCGGAAAGATAGCCCTAGCACAACCCTCAAAGCACAGTTTGCGGATGGAGAGGTCGGTGCGAATATCAGAGAAGGAAGGGGAGATCTGCTTCAAGATGCTGCTATGCCCTACAGGGAGTTGTCTCCAAAGGCCAAACACCTTCAGTCTAATAGCACTCTGAGCAGCAATGGATTTAACCTGCAGATCCACAGGAATTAAGTGGAGAATAACGTTGAGCGCAGCGGTGGGACATGTCCTACAGGCACCAGTGATGCCTACACATGCAGTTCTCTGCACTCTCTCTAATTTAGTGAAGTTGTAGCCCTTCTGAAGAGCTAACCACCAAACTAGGCAGCCGTATGTCAAAATTGGCAGAACCACTAAGTTGTACATCCAAAGTACGACACGTGGCTTGAGGCCCCATTTTTTGCCGAACATAGATTGACAGGCGTAGAAGGCTATATTAGCCTTCTTAACTCGATTTTCTATGTGCGGCTTCCAGTGGAGCTTGGGGTCAAGTATTACACCAAGATACTTGACTTCCGATGAAAGTGTAAGGCACTAGTTGTTAAGTCTAGGAAGCTTAAAAGGTGGAGGCTTGTATTTTCTGGTGAATAGCATCAACTCCGTTTTGTCAGAGTTGACTCTGAGACTGCAACTGGCGGCCCATCTGCTGAGTGTAGCCAGTGCACCTTCCAGAATTTCACCCATTACTGATGGGAAGGGACCTGAGACCATCAGGACCAAGTCATCAGCATATGCTACCACCTTTACCCCCCCCCCCCCCATGTTTAAGCGAGTTAAAGCTTCATCTACAGCTACTAGCCAAAGTGACTGGTGATTCTTGCTCCTCCTGCCACCGCGCTTATTTCCCTGCCACCAAGCAGGGACGAGATCCAGCGGTAGATAGGTCTTTCCACCCCTAGCCTGTTTAGAGCCGCGACAATTGACTCCGCCGTAATATTATTAAAGGCGCCCTCTATGTCTATAAAGGCCGCCAAAGTGAATTGTTTCCCCTCCAAAGATTTCTCTACAGTCCCTACCACCTCATGTAAGGCTGAATCGGTAGATTTCCCTTTCAGGTAGGCGTGTTGGGCTGGAGAAAGTCTGGTTTCACAGTGCTCTCGGATGTGACAGTCGATCACTCTTTCAAACACCTTGAGAATAAAGGAGGTAAGACTTATAGGTCTGAAGTCCTTGGCCAGGACGTGGCCCCTCCTTCCTGCCTTAGGAATGAAGACCACTTTGGTTTGCTTCCAGCTAGCAGGAACGTGGTTCAGCGAGATACACGCCGAGAAGATCTTTTGAAGAACGGGAACAACCACGGTCTTAGTCTTCTGAAGCATTACTGGATACCATCGATGCCTGGAGATTTGAAAGGGGAAAAACTCTCGATTGCCCAGTTTATTCTGTTGACGGACAAGACCGGTGTCAGGGACATCACAAGTAAGCCCTCCCGCCGGTTTGCGTCTTCGTTACAGACCGGATCAATAGAGTTTTCCGGGAAATGGGCATCAATAAGGATTTTTAAGGATTCGCCTGCAGATTCAGCCCACTCCCCGTTCTCTCTTTTGAAAAGAGTTTTACAGGAGTGGTCCTTGGATAGGATCCTGCTGAGTCTGGCCGAGTCTCTTACGGATTCGATGGATTCGCAGTACTCTTTCCAAGAGTTGCGCTTCGCATCTCTAATGGCTTTCTTATAAGCTTTCAAAATTTCCCGGTAATCTTGAAAGTTCCTTATTTGGTAACATTTGTTGAAGACTCTCCTAACCTTCTCTTTCAAGTCGGTCAGCGTCTTGCTCCACCAGGGGGGAAAGTCTTTCTTGCTAAAGGATACTGGACAGGCCACTTTGAAGGCAGTCTGATAGGACCCTTCTAGGTGTCTAACTTGCGTGTCCAGTTGTGCCTTAGTGGAAGCCAAGAACTTACTCCTATTCAGCTTCTTGCAGAAAACCCTGTGGAAAAGAGACCAGTCTGTTCGTTTAGGGTTCCTGCGGGGTAGCAAGGTCTCCCGAACGAAATCGATTTCGTAGAGGATCATCCTGTGGTCCGAAAAAGAGTTCCTCCGGGAGACCGTCCAACTTTCAACCCTAACAGCAGATGAGTTTGTAGAAAGAGAGATATCAAGAACTTCCTCCAAACCACTTGATGTTCCCGATGCCGGGAAGACAAAAGTTGGGGAGTTGCCCTTGTTCCAGATAAGTAAATTACGGCTTAGTATAAAGTCAAACAGAGACTCACCCCGTTCATTGATCTCGCTGCTGCCCCAAATGGTGTGTCTGGCATTCGCATCGCATCCGATCAGGATGTTCTCCTTCTTGGGCTGGAGAGTATCCACTAGATGTTGCAACTCCTCAGGAGTCGCCGATCTGTCATGGGCCATGTAGGCAGACACCAAGCAGAAGCAACTGCCACTGGATGGTTCCACCCTGACCGCAGTCACATCCGGTGAACTGAAATTAGAAAGCAAAAAGGCTTTAATTGTACTCCTTACTAGGATACAGGCCCTTGGCTTACCATCAGTTTGGACATAAAAAAGGTCATAGGATCTGTCCCTCAGTCCGATGATTTTTTGCTTCCAGATCCATGGCTCCTGAATCAGGCAGACATCGATGTCCTCCTCCCGGAGGGTGACTCGTAGGTTATCTGTGGCTAGTTTGGAATGACGAAGGTTAATTTGTAATACTTTTAACAACCTGTTCAAAAGTGTTACTTACCTTTACGACTGCTCCCCCAGTTCAGAGTCTGCGTCCGTCCCAGACAGCCGCAGATCGTCGAGCAGCTTCTTGGTGTCATCCCCCAATTTCTCCAAGTCATCGTCCAGGGCGACAGAGACGGGGAAGACCTTCACTTTGGCCAACCTGAGGCCAAAGCGAAGTTTGAACTGCTGTTTTTCGAGTGCCTCCAGCGACTAGTTGTTGATCAGCAGTAATATGGCTGAGCTATGCTGCTGAGGCTCTTCTACTTTGATGACAGACCAGTCATCCATAGGAACCTCAGGATTCTGAAGCTTGAGACACGGGACAATTTCCGAACTGTCCAGCTCCATTTTCGGCAACCAGATTCTGGCTCCTGGTCGCCTGGGAATTTCTGAGGCAGGGATGAGCTTTAGCGAAAGCCCTTCCCAGGCGTTGCTAACCGTAGCAAGGCTCTTCTCCAGAAACTCTTTCGAGTACTGATTGGCACATTTTATCACCCTACAGCCTCGACAGATTTCACCCGAGTCAAAGAGCGGAGCTGGCCCTTTTTAATCCATGAGGTGTCTGACGACCATGCCCGATAGCCGTCCCTCAATGGCATCCCAAAGGGGTAACACCGCTCTTCCACTATTGGTTTTCGCGTCCACGAGGGCAACTTGGAGATGATCTCTGGCCACCTCACTGTAAGCCGCCCTCGAGGCCGCGCCTGCCGCACTGGTTGAAGGGCCCCCAGCCCCCTGGGTTGAGGAGTATTTGCTCCTTTTTCCCAAACGTCCACTCACATCCTGTGAGCGGTTACGTTTAGCCGAGCTCCGTGCCGGTTTTGGCTGTTGTTGTTGTGGCTGGTTTAATTTTGCTGCGGACGCGGCCTCGTACTCTCTGATCGCGGCCTCGTACTTCACACGGTCCTCAGCGTCCCACTCGTGCGCTTTACCGGCTTGTTCATTCTTGGCAACCTTTGCCAGAATGAATTTCGCCCTCAGGTAGCGCGCTTTGAGCAGGGTACCGGACGACTTCTTGTTCTTTTTCTTTTTGGTGACCATCGCAGTGGTCACCGGGGCATCATTGCCAGGGGTCACCTTGGCGGCCTTACCAGAGGCCCCCAAGGAAACCTTTCCAGAGGCCGCCTTGACTACCTCACCAGAGGTCGTCTTGGTAGCCGACTGGAGAAGGCTTGGTCTTAGAAGCGGGGTGCTGTGTTTTGCACCGCTCGAACATGGCTCGACGATCGTTTCCTGGCTGGAGGCCAGAAGATCGTCCTCGGAGAGAGTGCCCAGCACACTCTCCGTTAACTCCTTTACTTCTTCTTTTGTTTTTTTATTTGTTTTAGAATCCATTAGCTTTTTGGTCCCACGAGTAGGCACGGAAGGTGGTCCACCACGGCAGAGCCGGCATGCCGTAGTAAGGCACTTAATACAACCGACCTAGCCTGGGCGTCGGAGGGGACCGTTAAAGACTGGTTATTTAGACACTACCAGCCATGCAGCTCTCGGCACGGGTACCTCGACACCTTAGCTTAAAGTGCTGACAAGGTTATACCGCCTTGTCACCGGTCGACAGAGCCTCGTTAGCGAAAACAGGAAGTACCAAGTCCAGGGCATCAGGTCCTGGACAGTAGGTAGAGGTTGCCAATTGGAGAGGAGTGGCTATATTGTTCGCATCACTTTCCCATCTAACCCCCCGCCAAAAGAGGTGAAATAACCAAAATTTTACAAATCATTGGGGAAATAGGGAGAACAATTCAGGCCAAAGGAGATGGAATAATCAAAATTTTACACCAAACTTGGGAAGTAGAGTCAATTATTCAGGTCAAGTTCGGCGACCACATTTTTATAAAGATAACAATTCAGGTCAAGGAAGAAGGGATCAACAATTTTATAGAGGCAATAACTCAGAGCAATTAAGGGAAAATCGAGGAAAACCAATGGAAATAGATAATGTGGAAAGAGATTATATCGCCAAAGGCACGACACCCTAACCATAATTGCAGCCTAAATCGCTTGCAATTATCTAGGCAAAGCTATGGAGAATCTGAAAATCAAGGAGAAATCAACAATTCAATCTTTTTTATGAAACAGCCTCGGAATGCTTACCAAAAATAGAAATGAGAAAAGAAAATAAAAATTATAGTGCATTGATAGATACAGGACCTAACCCCAACATGAATTAGAAAATAGAAAACAAATTAAAGATATGGAGGAACAAGGCATAATTCAAAAAAGTCACTTCAGATATTCAAGCCCTCTAATAGTAGTACCAAAAAAACTAGATAATTCAGGTGAAAAGAAATACCGTTGGTAATAGATTACAGAAACTAAACGAAGTTACAATAGACGATAAATACCCACTTCCAAATATTGACTCAATTTTATATAAATTAGGAAAAGCTCAATACTTTACCACGTTAGATTTGGCAAAAGGATATCACCAAATTTTAGTAAAAACTGAAGATCGCGAAAAAACGGCATTTGTAACTCCACATGGGTTATATGAATTCATAAGAATGCCATTTGGTTTAAAGAATGCACCAGCCAAATTTCAAAGGCTAATGAACGAAATTTTAAGATAAACAAAACTTGCGTTGTATATTTGGACGATATCTTAATATTTAGTACATCATTAAGTAAGCACATCAAAGCAATACAGGACATATTTAAAGTTCTTGAATATAAAAATTTGAAAACACAAATAGACAAATGTAATTTTTTAAAGATGGAAACGGAATTTCTAGGGCATGTTTTGACAAAAGACGGCAAGAAGCCGAACCCAAATAAAATTAAAGTAATTGAAAATCTTGTATTACCTAAAACTGAGAAACAAATAAAAAGCTTTTTGGGACTTACTGGCTACTATCGAAAATTCATTAAAGATTATGCCAAGGTAGCACAGCCCATTACAAAATATTTAAAAAAGAGCGTAAAAATTAATGTAAAAGATCCCACATATATAGAGGCTATTGAAAAACTTAAACTATTGATCAGTTCGCATCCGATTTTGCGATACCCAAATTTTGAAAAAGACTTTAGACTTACCACAGATGCATCAAATTATGCAATTGGCGCATTTATATCACAAGAAGGACATCCAGTATGCTTCGCGTCAAGAACACTAAACAAACACGAGCAAAACTACTCAGCAACTGACAAAGAATTTTTAGCTATTATGTGCAGCGTGAATTATTTTAGGCCATACTTGAATGGAAGGAAATTCAAAATAGTAACAGACCATCAATCAATAAAATATTTACATTCAAAATATAGAGGTAAAGATATGTCACCGAGACATCAAAGACGGCTATTAAAATTAGGAGAATATCAGTTTAATATAAAACATATTAAAGGAAAGGAAAATAGAGTAGCAGACTTTTTAAGCAGAATAGAGAATAACGAGGACGTTATTAAAGATAAGGAGGAGGGTGAAAATACCAGCAAAGCACAGTCATTACAAAATTGAGAAGATTATGAATGTAACGTAAATATAATCGACCATTTAGATGACGATGTGTCGATGGAAATGGTCCATTCAGCTGAAGAAAACTTACATGAGCATTTCTATATTAAAGACGAGATAGTTAACAAATATAAAACACAAATTATTCTAACAAACAACAATATAGCGGAATTAAAAAGGCTACATGGAAAAAGAATAATTTTTGTATCCGAATACTATTTCGACAGGATGAGTGATATCTTCAGGAAATGCATAACAAAAGGAAAAGTAGGAATATTCTCGGAAATATCGGAACGAAAATATAACATAGTTCAGGAAAAGTTAATAGAAATGTATTCCAACGATAAACAAATAGAGCACAAGATATCGAAACCGAAGTTGAAGCGGTTAAACAAATTTCTCTATATCATGTTAGGGAAAGCATGCACTCAGGTATCCAAGAAACATATAACCAACTTAAAAATAAAATTTAATATACTACCCGAAATTATTGGAACTAATACAAATAGTTATTAACCAATGTGAGACATGTCAGGAAATTAAATATGATAGAAGACCAATCAAACCAAAAATTTTTCACACGGAAACACCCACAAATAAGGGAGAAATTATTCATATAGATACCTATGTCATGAAGAGTTGCCACTTTCTAACAGTTATAGACACATTTTCAAAGTATGGAGTAGCATATTCTTTAAACGACAGAAATCATATTACTATCATTGAACAACTGGAAGACTACTTCACTAAAATAGGTAAACCGAAAAAGATAATAGCTGACAACGAATTTAATGTGACAAGGATTAAGGAATGTCTAAGCAATGAAGACATAGAACGTCATCTAACCAAGCCCAACAGTCACACTGGTAATGCGGACATTGAGAGATTCCATAATACCATTTCTGAAAAGTTTAGAATGTTGAATAAATTAAACAAGGGCATATCAGTTAAACAGTTAATACAAAGGCTATTAAAATTTACAGACATGGATAATGATGATAGCAATAATACTAACGATACGACAATGTAAAGGTATAATGACTTTGACGGATCTAACGGAACAAACCGGATTTATAGATTTAAAAATTAGAAACCAAGAAATACCCAAGGATAGTGACATAGTACTACACATGATTTACGTTTTCAAACTAGAAACTATTATCAACGAAATGACGGACAATATAATATTAATGAAATTAGAAAATAAAGAGACACTACAACGAGAGTTGTTAGACATAATTAATAAGTTACTAACGTTCATGCCAGTAAAAACTAGAAATAAGCGCGGACTAATTAATGCAATAGGTAGTATGTCAAAATGGTTTTTTGGTACAATGGACGAAGACGATAGACAAAATATACAAACGTACTTTTTACAGACGAATGACACATTCAACCAACAAATCAAAATAAACAATTATTTCAGTTCAGCTATAGAGCATCTCAAAGAAATTGATAGAAAAGTGATAGAGTAAAAATTGAAAAAGAACTTAATTCTATTAATAAATTTATGTGTGACGAATATAAACAAAATTTATACTTAGACCAGTATACATAGATTCAGTTATTAAAAAGTAAAATTGAGCAAATACAAGAAAATGTTGTATCAGCCAAATATGGAATATTACACCCAAATATTTTAACTAATGAAGAAATAGTAAAACATAATATTGATTATAATAAGCTTAAGTATCTACAATTAGGCGCAGCCATTTTAAATAACACCTATCAAATATTTAGCATTAAAATACCTAAAAACTTTGAATATGTAAAAATAAGAACGGTTATTCCAATACCTAATAAAGAAAATAACGAAATAGAAGCAAAAATAGAAGAAATATTCATTTATGCGAATAAAACTTTATTATTCGAAGAAAATAAATCCTTAGAAAGATTGAAACCAAGTAAACACTGTATATTAAAGCAAAATTGTCACCTCACCAGAAATAAGGATCTTGAAATTCTAGCCATAGACGTAAAAACCATTATTGTTAAAAATGCTGTAAACTTTCAAATTAATCAAACATGTAATAAAGAGAAACCAATTATGAACGGAAACTATATCATAAGATATAATAATTGTTCAATTAAAATTAGTGACTACTATTTTTCAAATTATATCGAAAACATAGAAGAGAATATTGCAAGTCAAAAATATGAAGACATTCGGAACTTGACGAAAAAAATTACATTCGATTAAATATTGGAGGAAAATAGATCAAATATAGAAAACATTTTTAAATTGAAAATTCTTAGTAAAATCTCACATATCTGCAATGTACTAAGCATAATCATAATTCTAATAACTGTCATTGTTGTTATCAATAAACACAAACGTATAATTATTAAATTAAATACCCACATTCAGGAGAATTCTAATCTAAAAGGGGGAGTAGTTACATATGCACATAGACAGGTAAAGGAAAATGATAAGTTTGCAGAATTTATCAGTCAAATAAGTCAAACAACAGGAAATCAATAGAAAGTAATATGATATCATTTCCGTTGATTTCCCAATATTTCATCGAAATCAAAAAATAAGCATCTTAATAAATAAGCATTTTTATTATTGAGAAATATAATATGTTGAGTAAAGATTTATGTACAATTGTAAAATTTACTGAATAAGCAATTATGTCCACAGTTGTAAGCTTTCATTAAACCTAAAGTCAATTAATAAAGTTAGTCTGTGACTGAAAGCTTCTGGTCAAGCAACTGCTGTGTGTTTTTTTTTAAAACCCTTTTGCATTAATCAAATATAAAATTGGCGCAGTCGGTTGTCCTTTCAAAAAAAAATAATGAGAGGATAGTGATACGAAAATACGGGATAAAGTAGTGAACAAAAATTATAAACACTATAATACCCATACTAATCCTGCGAATCCGTAGCCAACTCAGGAGTTGACCGGACCCTCCAGGGTATAAATTAAGAAAATACTGCAGTGAACACTTACAAAGTGAACGCCACTATAATTTAATACTACAGTGCAGTGAACACTAGTTAACCCCACTAAACACAAATAGTGCAGTGCAGTGAATATTTATAAAGTAGACACCACTAACATAAAAAGTGCAGTGCAGTGAACACTAGTTAATACCACTAAACACAAATAGTGAAGTGCAGTAAATACTTATAAAGTAGACACCACCAACATAAAAACAAAGAACCATCAGCTTAGCAAACAAGCTAGCTGATAAACCAACAAATGAAAATATTAGCAAAAGACAGCAAAGTTTTGACGAAAGAAGGAAGATGGAGCAGGCTCAAGGAAGGATGCCGCCAGAGGATATAGTGGAACAACTGGCGAGGAGAAAACAGCAATTGGAACAGCTAAGACAGGCGTACATCGAACTACAACAACGAGACGCAACCAATGACAACGATCTACAGAGAATAATGAAGAACATTACCCACCTTCCGACATTTACGGGAGCAGGCGAGGTAACAGTCAACTCCTTTATGAGCAGTGTCGATATGTGCTATCAACTATTCAAGACGAAGGAACGCGAAGAGAAGGGACAAAAGCAATATTCTATAGAGTAATTCAAGGTGAAGCAAAGGACGTAGTCATCAACATTCCTCAACCGGACAACTGGAGTCAAATAAAGAGGGCGCTCGATACAAGCCAGACGTGGAGTCTTATGAAATATGAAATATATCAAAAAATCTGTAACCTGCGAGCAAACACGGTAAGTGAATTGGCAACAGAAGCCCAAACAATTAACACTCTATTATCCAAGACCGCCTGTAGACGGCCTAAGTTTATTTCACGCTTATTCCCTTTTAAAATACCATTTCGTTACTTTTTAAACTCTTTCTAATTCGGGGAAGTCCCAAAATTATTGCCGGTGCATTTGCAGCAGCGTCTTGTTTTTTAATCAGCCGTCATAGTCATTTGAAGTCGGAACATAGTGAAGTGCGGTCAAATTAATTATTCTGCAAAAGTGGTGTATCTTAAAAATTAAATAAAAATATTAGAAGTTTATTTAGCTTATAATAAAAATTATCATAGTGTTGCTGGTTGTGTTCAAAATACGAAAGTTAAAAATAATAACAAAAAAAAAGTGTTTCCTGTATTTTATAAACCTTCGAAGACAGCCCGTCTAGAGGCGGTCCTGGGATAACTCGGAATAAATAACACTATGCGGTAAGTTTGAAATTTTGATATTTTTAGAGGGGGGCTAAGCTTAAAGCTTTACTTTTTTAGAAATGGATCAACGACAAAAGTGTAAATTATCATCCCTCAATGATGAAGATATTGCAACATTTCTGGATTTACTAGAAATCGACGATGATACAGACGTGGAAGAAGATTTGGGAGATCTTTTAGACGAAGATGTGGACGATGCAGAATAACCTATCGACACTGGAATTGATGAGGTGATTAACAGGGCGGTAAATCTGTCAGATTCTATGCTGGAATCAGAAGTGTGTATCAATTTAAATGGAAGTCCCGCGTCGTTTGCACATGTATTATCCCCATCTACTTCGACTTCCTCAAATATTCCGCAATCACAGAATCGCAAACGCAAAGCTCCTGGTGAGCAGGTTGTCGGTCAACGTATTGAAACTATCATAACCGATCTAGGTGAGTTTGTTGGGTCAGTTAATGATATCGATCCTAAATCGCAGACCTTTAAGAAAATGTTGTGGCGAAAGAAGAACTTAGTGCTAGATAAATCAGTGATTGGTTTTTCTGAACTCGATTTGGGAGATGATATAAAAAGTCTTGACACTCCCTTTAAGTGCTTCGAGTACTTTTTGGGCGACAGTGTCATCGACCATATCGTGGAACAAACCAATCTCTATAGCGCTCAAAAGAATATTAGCACTATCTTTTCAACAACCAACTCGGAAATACGAAAATATATTGGTATTTTATTTTATATGTCCGTGTTTCGTTACCCAAACGTCCGTTCATACTGGGGTGAATATGCGTTCCAAATAATTCAGGACACAATGTCACGAAATCGATTTGATCTAATAAGAAGCAACTTGCATTTCAATGATAACGATAAGTTACCTGATAAAAATGCTCCAGATTACGAGCGTTTGTATAATATAAGACGTATCGTGGATCATTTCAATAACAGGTTTCAGTCCATTCCGATGACTCAACGTTTATGTGTCGATGAACAAATGTGCGCAACGAAGATGAGGACTTTCCTTCTACAATATCTGCCAGATAAATCACTTAAATGGGGTATAAAACTCTTCGTTTTGTGTGACTCCTTCGGATTTTGTTATAACTTCGAAATATATTGCGGCGCAGGAGACAATGCTGTTCTGACTGATACACCAGATCTTGGGGCATCAGCGAATGTGGTGGTCCGATTGTCCCGTAATATTCCAGATTTTAAAAACCATATAACATATTTCGACAACTAAAAACACGTCACTGCCACTTCTGGTTTATCTAAAATCACGCGGAATACATTCGCTGGGAACTATTCGTTCAAATCGAATTCCGAATTGCAAACTTCCGACAGATCTTGATCTCAGGAAACAACCCTGTGGATATTCAACTGAATTTTGTGGATCTGCTTTAGGAGTTGAAATTTCTTTATCAGTTTGGAAGGACAATAAAATAGTGCGACTCGCATCGAGTTACGCAGGCGAAAAGCCCTTCCAGAATGAAACAAATGTTATAAACAAGGAGTCGCGGTTCGTCCGCTCAGAAAAAAAATTTGTTGATGTCGATTGCCCCAATGTAGTCCGTGAATATAATAGTCATATGGGGGGTGTCGACCTCATGGATGGACTAATTGGGCGATATAAGATTCCGGTAAAGAGCAATAAGTACACAAACCGACTTTTTATACACCTGTTTGATATGGCCATGATAAACGCTTATGTTTTGTTCAGAAGAATTAACAAGATTGACACGCATGCTATGCAGTACCAACTGCCGAACTTCCGGGCAGAGATCGCATACGTACTCTGCAAACAACAATATTCTTCAATACCAAGAGCTCCAGGTCGTCCATGACAAACTCCTCAAGTAAAATTTACTGGAAGAAAAGCTTACTTACCTCCTGACGACGTTCGCTACGACGGAGTGGGACATTTTGCAAAGTTTTTATCACGCACCGGTAAAAAAAGGTGCAAATATCCTGGCTGCACCTCCGAAACTCAAATCGTGTGCCGAAAAATTAATCTGAATCTTTGTTTTTCCCAGCAAAAGGACAGCTTTCACAATTTTCACCATAAATAATTTGCACCAACTGCCTATTTATGCCCAAAAGCATGCCTTTCTTTTGTAGACATTTTTCTAAAACTATTTGAAATAAGACTGACTGTTTGTTTTGTATTGATTTCTGTTAAAAACTTTCTGTTTTGTTCAATAAAAGTACGTAATACATTGAATTTGGAAGTTTTTCATTTAGATTTTTTTTGGCGTTCTTTCCCAAAGCCGCCTGCAGGCGGGGTAAGGTTTTATCCCCATATAATCGGATCAAGGAACAAAATTTCACTTTCTTGATAGAGAACCTATAATTTTACCATAATCCCCACCCAAAGCAATTTTTTTCATTCAAAAATAAAATTTGGGCACTAGAGGGTTAAGTATAAGGCAGACGAAATTAATGTTTATTATAAAGGAGATGCAGGTATAGATTTAAGTAATATAGACAGTGTACTGGTGAACAGCTTAAAAGAAATCACTCAGGGGACATTGTTGGACAAGATATATGAGGAACATGATTTATACACAATATTAGGAATAATGACAAAACGACGATATGAAGACAGTTGCGTGGGACAGAATTCAAAAAGTTTAGAAGAACAGACGAACAGTATAAACAGAATAAAACACATTACCAATATAAACAACGTGAAAAATATTCCCACGAAGGTCATAAAGACAATCACTCAGGCCAAAAGAGGTAGGTAGGTAGGTAGGTAAGATGGCAAGAGTACCCCAGGTACACTACAAGTAGCACTTATGTGCCGTTTTGATACCATAAAGTGGACTACTACCTGTGAAAGGACTAAGGGAGGAGATAAGACCGTCTACAGCCATCCAGTGCTGTTGATGTAGCGGAGGGGAGAAAAGGGATCTAGGCTGGAGAATTTCATCAAGTCATCCCCAAAGGGGACGCTGAGGAATCTCAAGCGCCTAGCCGCCAAAGCCGGACATCTGCAGAGAAAGTGTTCCACAGTCTCTTTCTCTGTGGGATCCCCACAGCTTCTGCAATGGGGGTTGTACGGAATTCCAAGCTTCTCCGCGTGAGTGCCGATCACCCAGTGGCCAGTGATCACCGCAATGAGTTTGGAAATTGAATGGCGGGGGGTTCCCATCACCTTAAGCGTTCTGTTTATATCGTATTGAGGCCATAGTGCTTTTGAAATGGCACACGATGAGACAGAACTCCATCTGTCTTTCGCTTTTCTTAGAAAGAAGTTGTGTAGTTTCCCTTTAACGACGGCCAAGGGGATACCGATGTCTGAGAAGGGGGCAGCTGGATTCGGTTCTGCCGCCCCCTTGCTGGCAAGCTCATCGGCATTTTCATTTCCCTCTATATTCCTGTGCCCAGGAGCCCAGATGAGGGAAATGTTTCCTGCACGTTCGAGGCGTTTAAGTTCCTCCTTGCTGGAGTTCACGAGAAGAGAGCTGCAATACGGCGACGACAGTGCCTTGATTGCAGCTTGGCTATCGGAAAAAATTTTAATGTCTCCCTCCCAACAGCGATCCCGAAGCAGTTTGCATGCCTGCAGGATCGCGAAGACCTCTGCTTGAAAGACGCTGCTTGTCTCCGGCAGTTTATAGGAGACCGAAATGCTGGCTGATTTGGAGTAGACCCCCGCTCCCACTCCAGACTCCATTTTGGATCCGTCAGTGAAAACAGAGGCATCTATATCCGCAACAACTCTCCCCTCTTTCCAATCTTGCCTGCTCGGAAAGATAGCCCTAGCACAACCCTCAAAGCACAGTTTGCGGATGGAGAGGTCGGTGCGAATATCAGAGAAGGAAGGGGAGATCTGCTTCAAGATGCTGCTATGCCCTACAGGGAGTTGTCTCCAAAGGCCAAACACCTTCAGTCTAATAGCACTCTGAGCAGCAATGGATTTACACTGCAGATCCACAGGAATTAAGTGGAGAATAACGTTGAGCGCAGCGGTGGGACATGTCCTACTGGCACCAGTGATGCCTACACATGCAGTTCTCTGCACTCTCTCTAATTTAGTGAAGTTGTAGCCCTTCTGAAGAGCTAACCACCAAACTAGGCAGCCGTATGTCAAAATTGGCAGAACCACTAAGTTGTACATCCAAAGTACGACACGTGGCTTGAGGCCCCATTTTTTGCCGAACATAGATTTACAGGCGTAGAAGGCTATATTAGCCTTCTTAACTCGATTTTCTATGTGCGGCGTCCAGTGGAGCTTGGGGTCAAGTATTACACCAAGATACTTGACTTCCGATGAAAGTGTAAGGCACTGGTTGTTAAGTCTAGGAAGCTTAAAAGGTGGAGGCTTGTATTTTCTGGTGAATAGCATCAACTCCGTTTTGTCAGAGTTGACTCTGAGACTGCAACTGGCGGCCCATCTGCTGAGTGTAGCCAGTGCACCTTCCAGAATTTCACCCATTACTGATGGGAAGGGACCTGAGACCATCAGGACCCAGTCATCAGCATATGCCACCACCTTTGCCCAAACGTCCACTCACATCCTGTGAGCGGTTACGTTTAGCCGAGCTCCGTGCCGGTTTTGGCTGTTGTTGTGGTTGTTGTTGTGGCTGGTTTAATTTTGCTGCGGACGCGGCCTCGTACTCTCTGATCGCGGCCTCGTACTTCACACGGTCCTCAGCGTCCCACTCGTGCGCTTTACCGGCTTGTTCATTCTTGGCAACCTTTGCCAGAATGAATTTCGCCCTCAGGTAGCGCGCTTTGAGCAGGGTACCGGGCGACTTCTTTTTCTTTTTGGTGACCTTCGCAGTAGTCACCGGGGCATCATTGCCAGGGGTCACCTTGGCGGCCTTGCCAGAGGCCCCCAAGGAAACCTTTCCAGAGGCCGCCTTGACTACCTCACCAGAGGTCGTCTTGGTAACCGACTGGAGAAGGCTTGGTCTTAGAAGCGGGGTGCTGTGTTTTGCACCGCTCGAACATGGCTCGACGATCGTTTCCTGGCTGGAGGCCAGAAGATCGTCCTCGGAGAGAGTGCCCAGCACACTCTCCGTTAACTCCTTTACTTCTTCTTTTGTTTTTTTATTTGTTTTAGAATCCATTAGCTTTTTGGTCCCACGATTAGGCACGGAAGGTGGTCCGCCACGGCAGAGCCGGCATGCCGTGGTAAGGCACTTAATACAACCGACCTAGCCTGGGCGTCGGAGGGGACCGTTAAAGACTGGTTATTTAGACACTACCAGCCATGCAGCTCTCGGCACGGGTACCTCGACACCTTAGCTTAAAGTGCTGACAAGGTTATACCAGAGAATGTTAATGCAATGAGAAGGTGCAAATGTTACTGTGAGCTTTTTTTAGTACAATTGAGATTTGAAAGATTTGTAATAAGGTCATTTAGCACACCGTGTTTATAGACACCTCACTGACTTTTGCCCACACAAAAATTAGAAACACCACACATCTTTCACCTCAACACACAACACATTTCTCACCTCGACTTAAACCAATTAAATTTTTACTATTTTCGTATTTTTGAAATAATAAGCGAATACGTAAAATTTATTACATAATTTTTTTTTTTCAATTACATTAAAAAAAAACGATTTAAATTAAAAAATTTATAAAAAAAAGTTTGCGCCGGGAATTGAACTCGAGTCTAACATGTGGCGAGGAAAAATAGGCGGTGCGTTTATTTCTTCGAATGCTTATTTTTTGACCATTTTGTTACTTTTGAAATTATAAGCGGATACATAAAATGTATTACAAATTTTTTTACGATTACATTAAAAAAAAAAAAATTTAAAAACGAAAAAAAAAATTAGTGCCGAGAATTGATGGCGAGTCACGTGGGGAGGATAAATACGCAGAGCGTTTATTTCTGCGCCTGTGAACAAAAGGTTTTGTGCATGCGCGCGACGCGAATAAATTTTAATAAAGTTCTGAAAGTAATTCATGAAGTTTTTCATTACACACATATGTACATAAATGAACGTATACTTTATATGTAAATAAATGATGGTATATGAAATATACAATACATAAGTACATAATATGTATGTACATGTCAATAGGAGGTATTTGCATTCAGAAAAAAAGAACGGTTTAAGATAAATCAACACTTATTTTATATTGTATGTCAATTTATAGTTTATGTATTCGACAGCATTTACATACATATGTATGTATGTATGTACATTTGTATATGAAAAACAATAATGCACAAGCGCAAGAACATCATATCACATATGCAAGTATGCCCAAATAACCTTGACTTATGTATGTACACATGTCATACCACATCACATTCTTACAAGAAATCAAATACACATACGCACTAGTGAACGAGTTTCTTCCTAACAAGTGCAAAAACAATTTTGCTCTATGTATGCATATATATATACCGACTTTATGTCCTAGCATATATACATACATACATATATACCTACTTGCCTTCTAAACTTCCTACAAAATAATTGTATTCATATGTTACTACATCCATGCACGTTCATACATTCAAGCATACATATACATATGCGCGAGCACAGAGCTCCCTTCTTGCTTCCGTGTACTTTTGTCTTTCACCAGTCGATATTCCTAATATTGTACTTACAAAAACACAATACTTTGATAGACGCAAAAGCAACATCAAGCACAACGCGATGGCCGCTTTGCCACCACACATTCTAAAATGTTCTAGAACACAACAAAAACACATACGTACCTCACATGCGCATGTCGCCCAAAGCTAAAATCTAAGCCTAGCGACTACAAAAACAAAATACATTCGTAGACGCAGTCGCAGCGGCCATGATTCTATCAGCGACGGCGCTGAACAATTTAGAACAAAAACAAAAAGTTCATTCATAAGTTCGAGCTCATATTTCAATTTCATTCATAAAACGACCCGCCATATGCCAATTTTCGCGACCATTCGAAAATAGTCAATATTGGAATATTTCGCGTGGAATTATTTGCCAATATTTGATGAATCTTAAATTTTTGTCATGTCGAGTGGCCGCTCCTCCGTATGTATGTATGCACCCTTATATGTATGTAAATATGTCTTCTAACTGTGCGACAGTCGCGAGTTAATGCGACTTCCAGCGAATCACACATTGCTGTCCGCAAAGCCGCATATATGTACCTTATGATCAGAAAGTACCGGGAATGTTTAAATTAAACAAAACAGAGTTAAATTTAAGGCAAATTTATATTATCTCCTTCAAAATTTGACCCGTCTGAAGCAACACACATGTGCCAACGTTTAACCCAGTCCTCCAAACACCCCCGGCAGGCCGATTTGTATTCTCTTTGATCAGTGCGATGGCGCGTTATCATCATGCAAAATCTGAGAATTGTTTGCTCACATTTCCGGCGGTTTGCAACACACAGCATCTCTCTAAGGTTTCAAACGGATAAATAATATTCTCTATTGACTGTCTGGCCCGAAGGTACTCATGGTGGACTATGCCTTGGCAATCGAAGGAAGCAGTCAACATCACCTTCCCTGTTCTTTTTGCTCATAGGGTATACATATCCCATGTGTCAAGTGTGCGCAGAAGCTTGTGTTCTGGGTTTGTTAGAATGGGGGTAGTTTGTACATATATTTATACACATATGTGAGTATGCGCGTTAGGCTTCCTGGATGGATATTAGAATATTTTCTCATCAATATGTGTATGTAAGTAGTTCAGATTTGACTGATGAGATTAAATATAGGAATGCATATTCATATGGTATGATTGCCTTTATGGCTGTTTTACATATAAAATAATTCAAATGAAGTATAAATAATGTTATATAGAAAATAAATTTCTAAATAACAGGTATTAGAAAAACCTGAATACACTATTTTAAATCAATTCTTATTAAACCAAATATAAAAAATGAAATAAAAATATCGAACAAAAAACTGTGTACAGGACTTGAACCTGAGTCAAATATGGGACGATTTACTGCATACACAACACGTCTTTCACGATTGCGCTAAACTACAATCACTAATGATCTTTTCTAAATCACTCATTTATTCGATTCGCACTTTTATATGCACATATTCTGCGTTAGTTGAAAGTTTGTATGGGTAATTATATGCATATGTATCTGTGTATGCGCGTTTGGCTTTCTGGACGGATATTAGAATGATATTTTCTCATCAATATAATTTGGATTTTATGAAAGAGATTAAAGACATATGTACATATTTTCTGTTTTGATTGATTTATATAAAAATCAGGTCATATCTAGTATGAACTAATTTATACCGAAAAGAAATTTACATTTATAAAATACAAAAAAAACAGTATTTTAAAGAAATTTTAATTAAAATAAACTCAAAAATTTTACCAAACTTTCCTGGTTTGAATTGTAAAATAAAATGTGCAAGAAAAAAAAATATGACTTCAGGACTTGAACCTGAATTAAATACGTGCCAAAAAACAAAACGAATAACTCCGCCGACTTTAGCTTCTGCACCACAAATGAACTGCCGCGCGGCCTTCTTAATCGCAAATTTATTCGCTTCGATTTCCTTAGTAGTGTGCCGAAGAATCTTATGAACTTCCTCAGTAGTATGGTAAACGCAGAAAAAATCTGAATTTCTGTCCTAGCGTGGTAAGTAAATATAGAAACCCTCCACTCGCGTCACTCGCGTGGTAAATATCTGCAATTCGCCACTCGTGAGCAAAGTTGAATTTGAAATGACCTTATTATGAATCTACAAATTAGAACTCGAAAAAAGCTCGTTTAACATTTGCTCCTTCTCATTGCATTAACATTCTCTGTTTATAGACACCTCACTGACTTTTGCCCACACGAAAATTAGAAACACCACACATCTTTCACCTCAACACACAACCCATTTCTCACCTCGACATTAAACCAATTAAATTTTTACTATTTTCGTATTTTTGAAATAATAAGCGAATACGTAAAATTTATTACATAATTTTTTTTTTCAATTACATTAAAAAAAAACCATTTAAAAAAAAAACTTATAAAAAAAAGTTTGCGCCGGGAATTGAACTCGAGTCTAACATGTGGCGAGGAAAAATAGGCGGTGCGTTTATTTCTTCGAATGCTTATTTTTTGACCATTTTGTTACTTTTGAAATTATAAGCGGATTCATAAAATGTATTACAAATTTTTTTACGATTACATTAAAAAAAACGATTTAAAAAAAAAAAATTTATAAAAAAAAGTTTGCGCCGGGAATTGAACTCGAGTCTAACATGTGGCGAGGAAAAATAGGCGGTGCGTTTATTTCTTCGACTGCTTTTTTTTTTCCATTTTGTTACTTTTGAAATGATAAGCGGATACATAAAATGTATTACAAATTTTTTTACGATTACATTAAAAAAAAAAAAATTTAAAAACGAAAAAAAAAATTTGTGCCGAGAATTGATGGCGAGTCACGTGGGGAGGATAAATACGCAGAGCGTTTATTTCTGCGCCTGTGAACAAAAGGTTTTGTGCATGCGCGCGACGCGAATAAATTTTAATAAAGTTCTGAAAGTAATTCATGAAGTTTTTCATTACACACATATGTACATAAATGAACGTATACTTTATATGTAAATAAATGATGGTATATGAAATATACATAAGTACATAATATGTATGTACATGTCAATAGGAGGTATTTGCATTCAGAAAAAAAGAACGGTTTAAGATAAATCAACACTTATTTTATATTGTATGTCAATTTATAGTTTATGTATTCGACAGCATTTACATACATATGTATGTATGTACATTTGTATATGAAAAACAATAATGCACAAGCGCAAGAACATCATATCACATATGCAAGTATGCCCAAATAACCTTGACTTATGTATGTACACATGTCATACCACATCACATTCTTACAAGAAAGCAAATACACATACGCACTAGTGAACGAGTTTCTTCCTAACAAGTGCAAAAACAATTCTGCTCTATATATGCATATATACCGACTTTATGTCCTAGCATATATACATACATACATATATACCTACTTGCCTTCTAAACTTCCTACAAAATAATTGTATTCATATGTTACTACATCCATGCACGTTCATACATTCAAGCATACATATACATATGCGCGAGCACAGCGCTCCCTTCTTGCTTCCGTATACTTCTGTCTTTCACCAGTCGATATTCCTAATATTGTACTTACAAAAACACAATACTTTGATACACGCAAAAGCAACAGCAAGCACAACGCGATGGCCGCTTTGCCACCACACATTCTAAAATGTTCTAGAACACAACAAAAACACATACCTCACATGCGCATGTCGCCCAAAGCTAAAATCTAAGCCTAGCGACTACAAAAACAAAATACATTCGTAAACGCAGTCGCAGCGGCCATGATTCTATCAGCGACGGCGCTGAACAATTTAGAACAAAAACAAAAAGTTCATTCATAAGTTCGAGCTCATATTTCAATTTCATTCATAAAACGACCCGCCATATGCCAATTTTCGCGACCATTCGAAAATAGTCAATATTGGAATATTTCGCGTGGAATTATTTGCCAATATTTGATAAATCTTAAATTTTTGTCATGTCGAGTGGCCGCTCCTCCGTATGTATGTATGCACCCTTATATGTATGTAAATATGTCTTCTAACTGTGCGACAGTCGCGAGTTAATGCGACTTCCAGCGAATCACACATTGCTGTCCGCAAAGCCGCATATATGTACCTTATGATCAGAAAGTACCGGGAATATTTAAATTAAACAAAACAGAGTTAAATTTAAGGCAAATTTATATTATCTCCTTCAAAATTTGACCCGTCTGAAGCAACACACATGTGCCAACGTTTAACCCAGTCCTCCAAACACCCCCGGCAGGCCGATTTGTATTCTCTTTGATCAGTGCGATGGCGCGTTATCATCATGCAAAATTTGAGAATTGTTTGCTCACATTTCCGGGGGTTTCCAACACACAGCATCTCTCTAAGGTTTCAAAACGGATAAATAATATTCTCTATTGACTGTCTGGCCCGATGGAAGGTACTCATGGTGGACTATGCCTTGGCAATCGAAGGAAACAGTCAACATCACCTTCCCGGTTCTTTTTGCTCATAGGGTATACATATCCCATCTTTTCACTGACGGACAAGAAGACGGTCGCAGTTGCTGTTTTTTATATGCATACATTTTGCGTTCGTTGAAGGTTTGTATATATTTGTATACATATGCGTGTATGCGCGTTTGGCTTTCTGGATGCATCCATGGATATTAGAATATTTTCTCATCAATATGTGTATGTAAGTAGTTCAGATTTGACTGAAGAGATTAAATATAGGAATGCATATTCATATGATTGCCTTTATGGCTGTTTTACATATAAATTAATTCAAAAGAAGTATGAATAATGTTATATAGAAAATAAATTTCTAAATAACAGGTATTAGAAAAACCTGAATACACTATTTTAAATCAATTCTAATTAAACCAAATATAGAAAATGAAATAAAAATATCGAACAAAAAACTGTGTACAGGACTTGAACCTGAGTCAAATATGGGACGATTTACTGCATACACAACACGTCTTTCACGATTGCGCTAAACTACAATCACTAATGATCTTTTCTAAATCACTCATTTATTCGATTCGCACTTTTATATGCACATATTCTGCGTTAGTTGAAAGTTTGTATGGGTAATTATATGCATATGTATCTGTGTATGCGCGTTTGGCTTTCTGGACGGATATTAGAATGATATTTTCTCATCAATATAATTTGGATTTTATGAAAGAGATTAAAGACATATGTACATATTTTCTGTTTTGATTGATTTATATAAAAATCAGGTCATATCCAGTATGAACTATTTTATACCGAAAAGAAATTTACATTTATAAAATACAAAAAAAACAGTATTTTAAAGAAATTTTAATTAAAATAAACTCACAAATTTTTAACCAAACTTTCCTGGTTTGAATTGTAAAAAAAAAATGTGCAAGAAAAAAAATATGACTTCAGGACTTGAACCTGAATTAAATACGTGCCAAAAAACAAAGCGAATAATCCGCCGACTTTAGCTTCTGCACCACAAATGATCTCCCGCGCGGCCTTCTTAATCGCAAATTTATTCGCCTCGATTTCCTTAGTAGTGTGCCGAAAAATCTTATGAACTTCCTCAGTAGTTTGGTAAACGCAGAAAATATCTGAATTCCTGTCCTAGCGTGGTAAGTAAATATAGAAACCCTCCACTCGCGTCACTCGCGTGGTAAATATCTGCAATTCCCCACTCGTGAGCAAAGTTGAATTTGAAATGACCTTATTATGAATCTACAAATTAGAACTCGAAAAAAGCTCATTTAACATTTGCTCCTTCTCATTGCATTAACATTCTCTGGTTATACCGCCTTGTCACCGGTCGACAGAGCCTCGTTAGCGAAAACAGGGAGTACCAAGTCCAGGGCATCAGGTCCTGGACAGTAGGTAGAGGTTGCCAATTGGAGAGGAGTGGCTATATTGTTCGCATCACTTTCCCATCTAACCCCCCGCCAAAAGAGGTGGAATAACCAAAATTTTACAAATCATTAGGGAAATAGGGAGAACAATTCTGGCCAAAGGAGATGGAATAATCAAAATTTTACACCAAACTTGGGAAGTAGAGACAATTATTCAGGTCAAGTTAGGCGACCACATTTTTATAAAGATAACAATTCAGGTCAAGGAAGAAGGGATCAACAATTTTATAGAGGCAATAACTCAGAGCAATTAAGGGAAAATCGAGGAAAACCAATGGAAATAGATAATGTGGAAAGAGATTAGATCGCCAAAGGCACGACACCCTAACCATAATTGCAGCCTAAATCGCTTACAATTATCTAGGCAAAGCTATGGAGAATCTGAAAATCAAGGAGAAATCTACAATTCAATCTTTTTTATGAAACAGCCTCGGAATGCTTACCAAAAATAGAAATGAGAAAAGAAAATAAAAATTATAGTGCATTGATAGATACAGGACCTAACCCCTACATGAATTAGAAAATAGAAAACAAATTAAAGATATGGAGGAACAAGGCATAATTCAAAAAAGTCACTTCAGATATTCAAGCCCTCTAATAGTAGTACCAAAAAAACTAGATAATTCAGGTGAAAAGAAATACCGTTGGTAATAGATTACAGAAACTAAACGAAGTTACAATAGACGATAAATACCCACTTCCAAATATTGACTCAATTTTAGATAAATTAGGAAGAGCTCAGTACTTTACCACGTTAGATTTGGCAAAAGGATATCACCAAATTTTAGTAAAAACTGAAGATCGCGAAAAAACGGCTTTTGTAACTCCACACGGGTTATATGAATTCATAAGAATGCCATTTGGTTTAAAGAATGCACCAGCCAAATTTCAAAGGCTAATGAACGAAATTTTAAGATAAACAAAACTTGCGTTGTATATTTGGACGATATCTTAATATTTAGTACATCATTAAGTAAGCACATCAAAGCAATACAGGACATATTTAAAGTTCTTGAATATAAAAATTTGAAAACACAAATAGACAAATGTAATTTTTTAAAGATGGAAACGGAATTTCTAGGGCATGTTTTGACAAAAGACGGCAAGAAGCCGAACCCAAATAAAATTAAAGTAATTGAAAATCTTGTATTACCTAAAACTGAGAAACAAATAAAAAGCTTTTTGGGACTTACTGGCTACTATCGAAAATTCATTAAAGATTATGCCAAGGTAGCACAGCCCATTACAAAATATTTAAAAAAGAGCGTAAAAATTAATGTAAAAATCCCACATATATAGAGGCTATTGAAAAACTTAAACTATTGATCAGTTCGCATCCGATTTTGCGATACCCAAATTTTGAAAAAGACTTTACACTTACCACAGATGCATCAAAATATGCAATTGGCGCATTTATATCACAAGAAGGACATCCAATATGCTTCGCGTCAAGAACACTAAACAAACACGAGCAAAACTACTCAGCAACTGACAAAGAATTTTTAGCTATTATGTGCAGCGTGAATTATTTTAGGCCATACTTGAATGGAAGGAAATTCAAAATAGTAACAGACCATCAATCAATAAAATATTTACATTCAAAATATAGAGGTAAAGATATGTCACCGAGACATCAAAGACGGCTATTAAAATTAGGAGAATATCAGTTTAATATAGAACATATTAAAGGAAAGGGAAATAGAGTAGCAGACTTTTTAAGCAGAATAGAGAATAACGAGGACGTTATTAAAGATAAGGAGGAGGGTGAAAATACCAGCAAAGCACAGTCATTACAAAATTGAGAAGATTGTGAATGTAACGTAAATATAATCGACAATTTATATGACGATGTGTCGATGGAAACGGTCCATTCAGCTGAAGAAAACTTACATGAGCATTTCTATATTAAAGACGAGATAGTTAACAAATATAAAACACAAATTATTCTAACAAACAACAAGATAGAGGAATTAAAAAGGCTACATGGAAAAAGAATAATTTTTGTATCCGAATACGATTTCGACAGGATGAGTGATATCTTCAGGAAATGCATAACAAAAGGAAAAGTAGGAATATTCTCGGAAATATCGGAACGAAAATATAACATAGTTCAGGAAAAGTTAATAGAAATGTATTCCAACGATAAACAAATAGAGTTTATAAAGTGCACAATAAGAGCACAAGATATCGAAACCGAAGTTGAAGCGGTTAAACAAATTTCTCTATATCATGTTAGAGAAAGCATGCACTCAGGTATCCAAGAAACATATAACCAACTTAAAAATAAAATTTACTACCCGAAATTATTGGAACTAATACAAATAGTTATTAACCAATGTGAGACATGTCAGGAAATTAAATATGATAGAAGACCAATCAAACCAAAGATTTTTCACACGGAAACACCCACAAATAAGGGAGAAATTATTCATATAGATACCTATGTCATGAAGAGTTGCCACTTTCTAACAGTTATAGACACATTTTCAAAGTATGGAGTAGCATATTCTTTAAACGACAGAAATCATATTACTATCATTGAACAACTGGAAGACTACTTCACTAAAATAGGTAAACCGAAAAAGATAATAGCTGACAACGAATTTAATGTGACCAGGATTAAGGAATGTCTAAGCAATGAAGACATAGAACTTCGTCTAACCAAGCCCAACAGTCACACTGGTAATGCGGACATTGAGAGATTCCATAATACCATTTCTGAAAAGTTTAGAATGTTGAATAAATTAAACAAGGGCATATCAGTTAAACAGTTAATACAAAAGCTATTAAAATTTACAGACATGGATAATGATGATAGCAATAATACTAACGATACGACAATGTAAAGGTATAATGACTTTGACGGAACTAACGGAACAAACCGGATTTATAGATTTAAAAATTAGAAACCAAGAAATACCCAAGGATAGTGACATAGTACTACACATGATTTACGTTTACAAACTAGAAACTATTATCAACGAAATGACGGACAATATAATATTAATGAAATTAGAAAATAAAGAGACACTACAACGAGAGTTGTTAGACATAAGGAATAAGTTACTAACGCTCATGCCAGTAAAAACTAGAAATAAGCGCGGACTAATTAATGCAATAGGTAGTATGTCAAAATGGTTTTTTGGTACAATGGACGAAGACGATAGACAAAATATACGAACGTACTTTTTACAGACGAATGACACATTCAACCAAAAAATCAAAATAAACAATTATTTCAGTTCAGCTATAGAGCATCTCAAAGAAATTGATAGAAAAGTGATAGAGTAAAAATTGAAAAAGAACTTAAATTTATGTGTGACGAATATAAACAAAATTTATACTTAGACCAGTATACATAGATTCAGTTATTAAAAAGTAAAATTGAGCAAATACAAGAAAATGTTGTATCAGCCAAATATGGAATATTACACCCAAATATTTTAACTAATGAAGAAATAGTAAAACATAATATTGATTATAATAAGCTTAAGTATCTACAATTAGGCACAGCCATTTTAAATAACACCTATCAAATATTTGGCATTAAAATACCTAAAAACTTTGAATATGTAAAAATAAGAACGGTTATTCCAATACCTAATAAAGAAAATAACGAAATAGAAGCAAAAATAGAAGAAATATTCATTTATGCGAATAAAACTTTATTATTCGAAGAAAATAAATCCTTAGAAAGATTGAAACCAAGTAAACACTGTATATTAAAACAAAATTGTCACCTCACCAGAAATAAGGATCTTGAAATTCTAGCCATAGACGTAAAAACGATTATTGTTAAAAATGCTGTAAACTTTCAAATTAATCAAACATGTAATAAAGAGAAACCAATTATGAACGGAAACTATATCATAAGATATAATAATTGTTCAATTAAAATTAGTGACTACTATTTTTCAAATTATATCGAAAACATAGAAGAGAATATTGCAAGTCAAAAATATGAAGACATTCGGAACTTTACGAAAAAAATTACATTGGATTAAATATTGGAGGAAAATAGATCAAATACAGAAAACATTTTTAAATTGAAACTTCATAGTAAAATCTCACATATCTGCAATGTAATAAGCATAATCATAATTCTAATAACTGTCATTGTTGTTATCAATAAACACAAATGTATAACTATTAAATTAAATACCCACATTCAGGAGAATTCTAATCTGAAAGGGGGAGTAGTTACATATGCACATAAACAGTTAAAGGAAAATGATAAGTTTGCAGAATATATCAGTCAAATAAGTCAAACAACAGGAAATCAATAGAAAGTAATATGATATCATTTCCGTTGATTTCCAAATATTTCATCGAACTCAAAAAATAAGCATCTTAATAAATAAGCATTTTTATTATTGAGAAATATAATATGTTGAGTAAAGATTTATGTACAATTGTAAAATTTACTGAATAAGCAATTATGTCCACAGTTGTAAGCTTTCATTAAACCTAAAGTCAATTAATAAAGTTAGTCTGTGACTGAAAGCTTCTGGTCAAGCAACTGCTGTGTGTTTTTTTTAAACCCTTTTGCATTAATCAAATATAAAATTCGGGTTGCACAATGTATTAAAATAGATACATAAGTGAGTAGGTGCAGGTAAAATTAATCAAACTATTTTACCTGTATTATGATATATCATGTTATAATATGTATCATGATGTTATATAGGTATGTATATGTATCATGATATAAAAGTAGATGAATATTATTGTATTAATAGTGTGTTAGAGCGGGAGAAATATATTTTGACATATATATAGTCGCACTGTAATGGCAACAGAGTTGTTCTCGCTCCCTGTTGACAAATCGGCTCCCTTATTTGAAAACGTGTTGCTTCTTTACAAAAATAAGTACATATTTAATAAAAAAACTTTTGAATTGTAGTAAAAACTAAACTTTTGGTGCAAATTATTTGGTCGGCAACACTGTTTCCATTTTTGGCACGTTGCTTTATTCATATTCGTTAAAAACCGTATATTTAATTGGAAACATTCAAGTAAGTATCATAAATTCGTAAATCGTAAATAATTTGTTTTTAAAAGTTTTTATTTGCAGGCGTTCATAGACTCGGAAGTGCAGTATTCCCAAATAACAATTGCAGAATTCTAGCATCGTATACCTGTAAATACACCTAAGTCATAATATGGTATTTGGAAGTTATCTATTTCTAATACTTTTGATTTGCAGATTTTTGATTTCTAAGCAAGTTCAGCATTCCTGCACCTGCACCCCTGTGTCAAATATACGAACGCATTTTGTATCCTCAAAAACACGTAAGTTATAATATTGTATTTGGAAGTTATCTATTTCTAATAGTTTTGATTCGCAGATTTTTGATTTTTGATTTGATAGGTTCCATGATGAGCTTACATCAAGAATTGAATATTTGAAAACAACATATCATAATGAAATACGAAAAATTGATAATCAATTACGTGCACTGAATCGGGTTGATTTAATGATGTTAAATCGTTTGGTTTCTTAAGCAGACTTTTTTCATTTTAATTAAAAAAAAAAATCATATATATTTTTCAAAATAAGAAGAATATATTAAGAAAAATATACATAAGCAAAAAATATAGTTTAATGTTATATTTTGTATTTTTATCAAATATTATTTCATTAAATAATATAAACAATTAAATATTTACAATATGTTTTTGAAAGTGGAATATATATGGTAATTTTTTTAAGGAAAAGTTTTTTTAGAGGGTTTATTTAATAATAATTTTTTCAGGGGGCTTTATAATGATTTAATTTCTAATAATATTAATAAAAAACGACTAGCAAAGAATTATTTCGAAAATATTCGCAAATATAATTCCTGTTTTGCAATGATTAGTTAAGAAGAAGTTATGCAAGGTATTTATCATTTTAAAATTCACGATGCGTTGTATCATAGAGCTGGACCAATGACGCCAGCTTATGGTTATAAACCTTGCTATGCACAATTGTATTTTTATGATGTTGATACTGTTACTTCATGTAGAATGCTTGTAGAAACAAATGCAAGTTGTAATAATGAATTGATGCGTAATATATAGTAATGGAAGAATTAAGAATATCAAATCGATTTGTCCATTCGTTTATTTCAATGAAAGAATATTGTGATCGACGTGTTGAACGTGAAGTTTGCATGTTGATTACAGTTGATCGTAATAGAATGGGTAGGCGTAGATATTATGATGCAATTTCAACAGATGTTGCTGTCATATTTATTACTGCTGATGGAGAACCACCATTTGAACGTAATATGGTTGCATTCCATCGTAATTCTGGCGTTTTAAAACATGTGTCAGTTTGGGATTCATCATTGGATCCAATGGCCTATCCTTTGGTATTTCCTAATGGTGATACAGGGTGGCATTCAAATATTGCACATAATTTAGCTACCACTTCAAGGTCAGAAGTAAAAGTAACTATGTTACAATATGCATGCTATAGACTTGCAATAAGGAATAATTTTAGTCTTTTGAATGATTCACAAAACCTGTTTTTGCAATGGATCGTTGATATATATGTACGAATTGAGGGAACTCGGCTACATTTTATAAAATGTAATCAGGCAAATTTGCGTGCAGAACTTTATAATAATTTAACTGATTATCTTCAATCAGATGAGGGAGTTCAAGGAAATGTTGGAAGAAAAATAATTTTACCATCTACTTTTAGTGGATCACCACGTAACAAGTATCAAAATTATTTAGATGCGATGTGTATAGTTCAACATTTTGGAAAGCCATCATTATTTATAACAATGACTTGTAATGCTCAATGGCCGGAAATTGTAGGTCATATTGGATATGAGCCAGCTAATTATAGGCCGGATATTATTATTAGAGTTTTCAAAATAAAATTGAAAGAATTAATAAAGGGATTGACGAAAAAGGGTATTTTCGGAAAAGTGGAAGCGATTATTTATACAATTGAGTTTCAAAAAAGAGGTTTACCTCATGCTCATATTTTAATTTCTTTAACTGAAGAAGATAAAATATGTGGATCAATTGATATTGATAAAGTAGTATATGCAGAAATACCAAATGTTCAAACACAAAGGAAATTGTATGATATTGTTAAAAATAATATGATGCATGGTCAATGTGGTCATTTAAATCCTAATTCAGTATGTATGGTTGATGGAAAATGTTCCAAAAATTATCCAAAAAAATTCAATGACTTTAAGCGTGAATCAGTTAACGGTTATCCTCTTTATCGAAGACGTAATAATGGTGCTTCTGTAGTTGCTAGAGGTCATTCACTTGATAAGAGATATGTAGTTTCATATAATCCATATTTATTTGCTAAATTCTATTGTCATATTAATGTTGAGGTGTGCACTACTGTTAAAAGTGTTAAATATATATACAAATATGTACATTAGGGATATGATAGTGCAACTGTAGAAATTGGTGCACTTCATAATGATCGTAATGATAAAATTAAAAATTATTTAAATGGCCGTGTATCCAATGCATTATCAATCAAGGTCCAAAAATCTTACGCAGAATCTTTCCATGAAACACGCCAACCGTCGCCTAATAGTATGTTGTCCATGCTTCTGCGCCATACGTTAGGACGGGCGTAGTGAGAGCCCTGTAGAGTGTTAGTAACACTTGTTGGCAAGAGAGATTCTACGGCTAATGCGGATTTCTTAACAAACGAAGTCTTTTACAACCTCGAAATCATAACTGTCAACAGTGACCTGGGTGCCGATACGCGAGAGCGCCGACTGTTTGCTTGATGACAGGAGGTACTTCGTTTTGTTCTCGTTCCCCACCAATATATGTGCATGAGCGATAAAGTTCTGGGGCACGTACGATTATTAGTTTTGCGGGGATACCAAATTTAGACATCGCGGCATATAGGTAACTCCTTTTCGTACTGTCGAACGCAGATTTGAAGTCGGCGAAAAGATAGCTTGTGTCGATTCTTCTTTCATGGGCCTTTTCCAAGATTTGGCGTACTATGAAATATTGGGCTTTTTGTGGGCTTCAGCCTTTCACCCAATACACTCGCTAGAACTTTATAGGCGATATTTAGAAGACTAATCTCGCGATAAATGTCACAGATTGCAGGATCACCCTTCTTATTGATTGGGAAGAGCACACTTAAATTCCAATCGACTGGCATGCTTTCATCCGACTATATTTTGCATAGAAGCTGATGCATGCACCTTACCAACTCCTCGCCGCCATGTTTGAGTAGCTCAGCCGGCAGTCCGTCGGCGCCCGCGGCTTTGTTGTTCTTTAGCCGCGCTTTCGCTATTATCATGGTGGCGGAACGACAGTTCCGTCGTTAATGATTGGGGTACCGGGATCTTCCCATTCTCTGTGACATGCGCAGCTGTCACTATTTCACAGGTTCGAGAAGTGGTCCCTCCATAATTTAAGATTGCTCTGTACGTCAGTCACCAGATTGCCGTCTTTGTTCTTACAGGAAAACGCCCCGGTCTTAAAACCTTCTGTAAGCCACCGAACTTTCCAGTAGAATTTTCGAGCGTTGTTCCTATTGGCCAGCATCTCAGGTTCCTCGCACTCATGTATTTCGGCCTCCCGTTTTTTCTTTCTGATAATACGTTTCTCTTCCTTTCTTAGCTCTCGGTAGCGATCCCGCATGGATCGCGTTGCACCCGATCGCAGCGTGACTCTATAAGCAGCAACTTTTCTCTTTGCGGCAAAATTACATTCCTCATCGTACCAATTGTTTTTTCGGGCTCGCCGGAATCCTTTTTCTTCTTCGGCGGCGGTACGTAGGGAACGAGAAATGTTGCTCCATTGCTCGTGAAGGCCGATTTGTTGGGCAGGACTCTCTGAGAGCAGGAGTGAGAGCCGAGTGGCAAATTTGCTGGCTGTCTTTTGTGATTTCAGCTTTTCGATGTTGAACATTCTTTGCGTAGGTAGATGTACGTTTTTTGCTTAACAGAGGCGTGTGCGTAATTTGGATGCAACAAGATAATGAACCGAATCGATGTTGGGTCCCCGGATCGTACGTGCATCTGATACACTAGAAGCGTGTCTTTCATCTTTCACAACATGATCGATGTGGTTTCGAGTTTTTCAATCAGGAAACAGCCACGTAGCTTAGAGTATCTTCTTATGCTGGAATCTGTTGCTGCAGACTGCCATGGTTCGGGTCCCGACAGAGTCGATCAGCCTCTGTCATTTACCGGATGTTTCGTTGAGCAGGCTGAATTTTCCGAAAATGTTACCACAAATTTCTTCATTGTCTACCATGTCGTTGAAGCCGCCAGGTTCGAGGGCAGCGCTCATAGAAGCGTTCCAGGTGCTCATAGAAGGAATCTTTGGTCGCATCGTTCTGCTCTTCCGTCGGAGCATGGGCGCAAACGGGCGAGATGTTGAAGAACCTCGCTTTGATGTGGATTATTGCAAAACGCTCGTCCAGCGGAGTGACCGACAGTACTTGGCGACGAAGTTTCTCTCCAGAAGCAAAATGGCGCTACTTTACATGGCAGCTGTAGTAGACGTCGCAAGGCCCAATGCTATTCTTGCCTTGTCCTGTCCATTGTATCTCTTGAATGGCAGTGATGCCAGCCTTTACACTCAGAAGGACATCAAGCAACCGGGCAGAGTTACCTTATCCATTAAGGAAGGTGCCTCAAATCAAAGACCCAAGTTCGTTTTCATTGGTGGTTATCAGTATAGAGAGCTCTCATTCGAGGTTTTTTTTGCGTTTTCACTGCGGGGATTTTGAGGTGGTAGGCCATTCGATTTTTTTCCATGATTTGGGCATGAGACGGGTCGTCGCAAAATTCGTACCAAAACATTGCTAATGAGATGTTGGACTCTGTTCGCGACGACCCAAATTTGCTCCAGAGGGTCATAACTGGTGACGAATCGTGGGTTTATGGTTATGACGTGGAAACCAAAGCTCAATCATCTCATTGGAAGCTGCCGCACGAACCAAGACCGAAAAAAGCGCGTCAAGTTCGGTCGAATGTAAGAGTTTTGCTTACCGTTTTCTTCAATTGCAAGGGCGTTGTGCATCATGAGTTTTTGCCACAGGGTAAACCGGTCAATAAAGAATATAACCTGCAAGTTATGCGCAATTTGCGCGAAGCAATCCGCCAGAAATGCCTGGATTTGTGGAAGAACAAAAATTGGCTGATGCATCACGATAACATGGTTGCTGGTGCGCGACTTTTTGGCAAAAAACAACACACTGATGATGCCACAGCCACCGTATTCCACAGATCTGGCCCCCCTGTGATATTTTCTTCTTCCCGAAACTGAAGAGGCCCACGAGAGGACGACGCTACGCTACGATTGACGAGATAAAGACGGCATCGAAGGAGGAGCTGAACATGATCAAAAAAGAGCGTGTAGCGTAGTACACATAACAGAAGTGAATCTTTTAAGGCAGAGAGAGAGAAAGAATATATATCTAAATAAATTCACAACATTTGCAGAGGATACAAATGAAAATTTTGTACAAAAAACGGAGAAGGGTCGACCGGTGTAGGTAAACGCCGAGCGTTTATCACCCGCACAAACGCAGCGATGCCAGGACTGCAGCAACGGCACAAATTACCGCAAGGCAATACCAATAAATACGACGACGAAATGGGTAGCACTTTATAGTACGCACAACCAGAGAATGTTAATGCAATGAGAAGGTGCAAATGTTACTGTGAGCTTTTTTTAGTACAATTGAGATTTGAAAGATTTGTAATAAGGTCATTTAGCACACCGAGTTTATAGACACCTCACTGACTTTTGCCAACACAAAAATTAGAAACACCACACATCTTTCACCTCAACACACAACAAATTTCTCACCTCGACATTAAACCAATTAAATTTTTACTATTTTCGTATTTTTGAAATAATAAGCGAATACGTAATTATTACATAATTTTTTTTTTCAATTACATTAAAAAAAAACCATTTAAAAAAAAAAACTTATAAAAAAAAGTTTGCGCCGGGAATTGAACTCGAGTCTAACATGTGGCGAGGAAAAATAGGCGGTGCGTTTATTTCTTCGACTGCTTTTTTTTTGTCCATTTTGTTACTTTTGAAATGATAAGCGGATACATAAAATGTATTACAAATTTTTTTACGATTACATTAAAAAAAAAAAAATTTAAAAACGAAAAAAATGTGTGCCGAGAATTGATGGCGAGTCACGTGGGGAGGATAAATACGCAGAGCGTTTATTTCTGCGCCTGTGAACAAAAGGTTTTGTGCATGCGCGCGACGCGAATAATATTTAATAAAGTTCTGAAAGTAATTCATGAAGTTTTTCATTACACACATATGTACATAAATGAACGTATACTTTATATGTAAATAAATGATGGTATATGAAATATACAATACATAAGTACATAATATGTATGTACATGTCAATAGGAGGTATTTGCATTCAGAAAAAAAGAACGGTTTAAGATAAATCAACACTTATTTTATATTGTATGCCAATTTATAGTTTATGTATTCGACAGCATTTACATACATATGTATGTATGTACATTTGTATATGAAAAACAATAATGCGCAAGCGCAAGAACATCATATCACATATGCAAGTATGCCCAAATAACCTTGACTTATGTATGTACACATGTCATACCACATCACATTCTTACAAGAAAGCAAATACACATACGCACTAGTGAACGAGTTTCTTCCTAACAAGTGCAAAAACAATTCTGCTCTATGAATGCATATATACCGACTTTATGTCCTAGCATATATACATACATACATATATACCTACTTGCCTTCTAAACTTCCTACAAAATAATTGTATTCATATGTTACTACATCCATGCACGTTCATACATTCAAGCATACATATACATATGCGCGAGCACAGCGCTCCCTTCTTGCTTCCGTATACTTCTGTCTTTCACCAGTCGATATTCGTAATATTGTACTTACAAAAACACAATACTTTGATAGACGCAAAAGCAACAGCAAGCACAACGCGATGGCCGCTTTGCCACCACACATTCTAAAATGTTCTAGAACACAACAAAAACACATACGTACCTCACATGCGCATGTCGCCCAAAGCTAAAATCTAAGCCTAGCGACTACAAAAACAAAATACATTCGTAGACGCAGTCGCAGCGGTCATGATTCTATCAGCGACGGCGCTGAACAATTTAGAACAAAAACAGAAAGTTCATTCATAAGTTCGAGCTCATATTTCAATTTCATTCATAAAACGAGCCGCCCATATGCCAATTTTCGCGACCATTCGAAAATAGTCAATATTGGAATATTTCGCGTGGAATATTTGCCAATATTTGATAAATCTTAAATTTTTGTCATGTCGAGTGGCCGCTCCTCCGTATGTATGTATGCACCCTTATATGTATGTAAATATGTCTTCTAACTGTGCGACAGTCGCGAGTTAATGCGACTTCCAGCGAATCACACATTGCTGTCCGCAAAGCCGCATATATGTACCTTATGATCAGAAAGTACCGGGAATGTTTAAATTAAACAAAACAGAGTTAAATTTAAGGCAAATTTATATTATCTCCTTCAAAATTTGACCCGTCTGAAGCAACACACATGTGCCAACGTTTAACCCAGTCCTCCAAACACCCCCGGCAGGCCGATTTGTATTCTCTTTGATCAGTGCGATGGCGCGTTATCATCATGCAAAATCTGAGAATTGTTTGCTCACATTTCCGGGGGTTTCCAACACACAGCATCTCTCGAAGGTTTCAAAACGGATAAATAATATTCTCTATTGACTGTCTGGCCCGATGGAAGGTACTCATGGTGGACTATGCCTTGGCAATCGAAGGAAACAGTCAACATCACCTTCCCGGTTCTTTTTGCTCATAGGGTATACATATCCCATCTTTTCACTGACGGACAAGAAGACGGTCGCAGTTGCTGTTTTTTATATGCATACATTTTGCGTTCGTTGAAGGTTTGTATATATTTGTATACATATGCGTGTATGCGCGTTTGGCTTTCTGGATGCATCCATGGATATTAGAATATTTTCTCATCAATATGTGTATGTAAGTAGTTCAGATTTGACTGAAGAGATTAAATATAGGAATGCATATTCATATGATTGCCTTTATGGCTGTTTTACATATAAATTAATTCAAAAGAAGTATGAATAATGTTATATAGAAAATAAATTTCTAAATAACAGGTATTAGAAAAACCTGAATACACTATTTTAAATCAATTCTAATTAAACCAAATATAAAAAATGAAATAAAAATATCGAACAAAAAACTGTGTACAGGACTTGTACCTGAGTCAAATATGAGACGATTTACTGCATACACAACACGTCTTTCACGATTGCGCTAATCTACAATTATTAATGATCTTTTCTAAATCACTCATTTATTCGATTCGCACTTTTATATGCACATATTCTGCGTTAGTTGAAAGTTTGTATGGGTAATTATATGCATATGTATCTGTGTATGCGCGTTTGGCTTTGGGGGCGTCCATAAATTACGTGAGATGTTTAAGGGGGGGAGGGGGTCGAGTCAAATCTCATCTAATCTTACGTTGGAGAGAGGGGGGGGTCTCGGCAAATATCACGCAATTTTTTTTCTGATTGAAACAAAAAAATTGTACATGCTTAAGATTTAATCTCAAGCGTAATCGTAGTATGATTAAGATCATTCACTAATTCGTTCAAAAGAAAATAATTTCATTCATACTTCGACGTTATACATTACTACTGTCAAGCCACCATATTTGTTTTATACCAAATAGCTCAATTTAATCTGAATTTGCGGTACAGTGTAGCCCGTCGGTTGTTTTCGCGCCACTATGAGCCGAACGCCCTATCACTCAGGTTGACGTTTGACAATTCCGGACTTTAAAGAACATGACGGAAAATCATTTGCTCCATTTCTAATACGCCTACCGATTGAACCGCTGAATGCCTTCATCAGCACGCCTATTGATCTCTATTGCTCAAGTATACGTGATGATTTAGAGAAAATATGCTACAGTACATGCGGTATTTACTTCGCATCTATCACAAGAGCTGCAGAGCACAGGCGAGCAGCTCACATTGCACCAGCTAAGCAAGCGCGTATGTTCCGCAAAGTGCGACCCTCACGGATTGTCACAAAACGAGCTAATGAGTTACTGTGCGCAAGCGTCAACGGCTTAGAGTGGCTAGATTAGAACGAAGTTGAAGGAGCACATGATTTTACTGAAAATCATATGGACATGTTGGTCCCAATAGTCTCTCTTGAAACCGCGCATGATTCTCCATGGACTGAATTAGAGTAGATATTCTTTTTTTAATCGCAGTAGTTACGATTTAAGTCTTCTATTGTTAAATTTTTGACGTGATAACGTCTTATAATTCGATTTAACAGGCTGCACGCACGAAAAAATGTGTCGTTACCTTGCTCATTAGTGTTACCTTGCTCATATGTCGTTACCTTGCTCATTGCCGTTACCTTGCTCATTGCATTGAATGAACTGCAAGCGAAAGCGCGGAACGAACGACAAAGCAAACAAAGCAAACCAACGGCAACGTTCGACATCTTGCTCTCTCCTACTTAAGTGAGCGTATATATGTATGTATATGCGCATATGTACATATATAAATTCACGTATTTGTATTTGCATATGCCTTCTTATTGGTTATTATTAATTTGATTCACTTGAAGAATTTAAAATAAAACCAAGTTTGTTAATAATACCTGTTGTTTTAATGTTATTATTATTAATTTTTTTATTATAATATATATGAAGGAAAAAATGTATGGTAATATTTACCACATACCTTATAAGATATGTTGTATAGTAATATATGTATATAAACATGCATATGTGATGAATGATGAATGAATAAATGAATAAATCTATATGTAAAGATGCATACAAATCATATGGACATATCAAATATACGAATCTATTCCGTAGGTAAGCAAATGTAAGCTAATGTGCTTGAACTGCAAGCGAGAGCGCGGAACGAACGACAAACAGCACAATCGGCCCCCGCGTTCGGCAACGTTCGACATCTGGCTCTGTCCTACTTGAGTGAGCATATATATGTATGTATATGCGCATTTGTATATAAATTCACATACGTGTATTTGCATATGCCTTCTTCCTGTGTGCATGGTAATGAACCATTTCTCTGTTGAGAATAAACGATGATAGGAGAAATAGGAAATGAAAGGGAGTGTTTCAAGTGTAAAGTGTCTTGAGAAAGTCAAATCTATGATGATGCCTCTTAGTGTTGTGGACTTATTAACGTCTGATGCACAATCGAAATTGAAGATATCTTTCATGAATTTGATAAATGTTTCGTCATTTTTCACGTTTGTGTAAATGTAACTTGACCTATTCCATTGCAATTCCATTTACCTCCTCCTCTATATCCATACAAAATATCCATCAAACAAATAAAATTAAAATTTTGTTTTGAAAATTGCAACCATTCCATCAACATTTTCTTATGACGTTGTCACGTTAAACTATCGTCAGTAAACCGACTTTACAGACAACCTCTTTTATTACACTTATAACTCTCAGCAATATTGATTACTAGTCTTAACTAGTCGTAAATAAAAGCACGAAGCAAATTTTTTTTCTTTTAACAATAACAATCCAACGCGTTTACATAAGAAACCCACATTTTGAAAAATCTCACGTGAGATTGGGGGATGGGGGAGGGGGTTGAATAAAATCTCACGACATCTCACCAGGGGGGGAGGGAGGGTCAGGAAATTGAACAAAACACCTCACGTAATTTATGGACGCCCCCTTTCTGGACGGATATTAGAATGATATTTTCTCATCAATATAATTTGGATTTTATGAAAGAGATTAAAGACATATGTACATATTTTCTGTTTTGATTGATTTATATAAAAATCAGGTCATATCCAGTATGAACTATTTTATACCGAAAAGAAATTTACATTTATAAAATACAAAAAAAACAGTATTTTAAAGAAATTTTAATTAAAATAAACTCACAAATTTTTAACCAAACTTTCCTGGTTTGAATTGTAAAAAAAAAATGTGCAAGAAAAAAAATATGACTTCAGGACTTGAACCTGAATTAAATACGTGCCAAAAAACAAAGCGAATAATCCGCCGACTTTAGCTTCTGCACCACAAATGAACTGCCGCGCGGCCTTCTTAATCGCAAATTTATTCGCTTCGATTTCCTTAGTAGTGTGCCGAAAAATCTTATGAACTTCCTCAGTAGTTTGGTAAACGCAGAAAATATCTGAATTCCTGTCCTAGCGTGGTAAGTAAATATAGAAACCCTCCACTCGCGTCACTCGCGTGGTAAATATCTGCAATTCCCCACTCGTGAGCAAAGTTGAATTTGAAATGACCTTATTATGAATCTACAAATTAGAACTCGAAAAAAGCTCATTTAACATTTGCTCCTTCTCATTGCATTAACATTCTCTGGCACAACCACTAGCCAGGAAACGGAAATAAGCGCCAAAAAGTAGGCACCAAAACAAACGCCAAAAAATTGGGAGGAAAAACGCACCAAACAGTAGGCAGCAAGGAAATATAATAGCAAAAAGTAGGCACCAAAAATATATTTCCTACAACTTTGCACTAACAAACAAGCGCCAAAAAGTAGGCAGTGTTATTTCTCACTAGAAATTAGCACCCACAAGGAAAAACTCAGGAAAATATTTATTTATTTATTTATCTAGTCTAAAGTGTATCTAAGATATATATAAGGTATAGCTCTCTCTCTCCTTTTCCTCTACGTTTTTTCTCTCTCACGAAACGAAATTGCCCTAAACCTTGCATGGCCTTCAAAATTTTACTCTCCATTTTCGCTCGTCCATCGACGCCTAAGAAGTTTCACTTCAAAAAATCATCAATGATTCGACTATTGGAAAAAACGTTGGCACAAGTACATAATATCTCAGGGGGATTACTTTGACAAATATAGATATTAATGAATAAATAAATAATTTTTGAAAAAACACAAAATTCGCGATACTTTTTGAACACACCTCGTGTAAGGGTGCATACATATATACGGAGCCGGGACCATTCGACATGACCAAAATTTAATATTCACCAAATATTGTCAAATATTTCTGTATAAAATATTCCAGTATTGACTATTTTGATTTGATTACTTTTTTCTCAGAAGTAAATTTTGGTCATCGTTCAGTAAAATGGCAAAGTTTTATGAATGAAACTACTTTGCTCCTAGAAATATGAGCTCTAACTTATCAATGAATTTGTTTTTGTTCTGCTATACAATATGTGAAACTGTTCAGCGCCATGGCAACTAGAATCATGGCCGCTACGGTAAAAGAAAATTATTTAGGATATGTTGGGCAGGAATTCGATCATTCCTTAAAGCATCGAACTTGAAAGTTACTTTGATTTTAAATGTTGGGCTTATAATTCAAACATATGTACCTATATATGCACATTGAAGTATTTTTGAAAATATAAATTGAAAAAATTTTCGTTTCGTAAACTCATTCAAATGCCTTGCAAAATGTCGTCAGCCATGCGTCAATTCGATTTCCTACACACGATAGGCAGGAAGCATCGATAGGTTGCACAAAAAGATCGACAAAAACTGCAAGCTGGGTTGTATTTGTTGATGATTATAGGTGCAAAATCCGTTGGAATTGAAATCCTACCTGCTCCTTTTCAAAAGTTATTCATATTTTTATATTTCATGTTGGGACAATTTGGAATCAATATCAAAAGTATAATCTCGTTTGAATTTGTATTATGCAAGAGCATAATAAAGAATCTTACGTAAGTTTTTAGCCTATTTTAATCGTTTCCAAGGTACACCACGTGGAGGTAACTTACTTTGTACCTTTTTTTTCTATTTTTTTAATGTTTTTTCAGTTTTTTTGTTTTTTTTCAGATTTTTTGTTTTTTTAGATTTTTTTTTATTTTCTTATTTTTAGATATTAAGATGTGTTACTATTTCTGTATATATTATTTAGAATTTGTAAACTTAAGTTTGTAAATTTAAACATGCTGTGATGAAAATGTAACGACAGCTTTCTTTAAACGACTTATAAAAGATGGTTCATCTAGCAAATTTATTTTAAATCTATTCCAATATTTATTGAACTCGCTATGAACTGACTCTCCAGCCTGCTCGGACCATAAACCTAAGCCATCATTTATTTGCCATTATTCAAGAATATGATTGCTCCCTCCAAATACTCCAGGATAATATGAATTTTTAGTGTTTGAGAAATTTCAGTACTTTTTAAGGCTTCACGGAGTTCTTTTAAATTTTTGTTAAAGTCAGTAAGATCAGCTTTTTTGGCAGCAAAGCACTTTTCAACAATTTTATTCATAGCTTTAAATGCAGCAATATAAGGCTGTAAACGAAATGGTCCTGCAAGCTCGTAAATTTCAGGATCCTGGAATTTATCGGCCCCTTTAAGTAATTTTCGACATTGATTGCCTTTAAACATATCTCCTTGATAGCTCTTATGAGATATACCTAATTTATTCGGCCACAATAACGCTCTATATTTTCCAATTTCCTCAATTTTAACTATACCGTCCCAGAAAAGATGGTTGACAAACCCTTGTAATAGGTGTAGTTCAGGAGGAATGCACTTCTGAAGTACGTACAAGTTATCATCTTCAGTAGCGCCGTATTCAATGAATAAAGGGGTATTTACTGTACTGCGACATTCTTTAGACTTTTTTTTGTCATTACCCAAGCTCTTGAATTTAAAGTAGTCATCTTTTAAATGCTTGTAGGTCTTTAAATCAAGATTTTTGTCATCACTGCTTATATAACTTTCCTGAATTATTTTATTATAACTTTTTAATTCATTTAATGTGACGAAGCAATAAGGGCAAGAGTAGAAAGCCGTTGCAGTTTGCTGCCCATTGACCAATAGAACGAGCTTTAAATCTCCAACAAATTTAAATGGTATCTCATTGAGTTTCGTGAATTCAACCAAAATTTTAAAATTATCATAGGTCTCTTTCTCTCCGAGGCACTATACCTAATAAAAGCAATTTAAATACACTAGTCAACTTACGTTTATTTGCCATATTTCCACCAGTAGCGTAAGTTGAAACATTTTTACTTTTATCCAAGTCATTTTCTTTCAAGCCGTCTTCTGGAATTGATATTGAAAGAGAAACTTTGAAGAAATTTTGTCCTCCTTCTGCCATTACTTTTATTTTTGATTGTTCAATATGTTCAATGTTTCGATTTTCAAAGACAAAGTCTACGAGTTCTGATGCAGTAGCATACACAACTGGTCTCTGTTTAATACCATCTTGGGATGTTTCGAATTCGTAGAAACCTTCTTTATAAATGTGTTCCAGGATATTCGATTTTTCATACAAATGTTGATGGTAATTCTTGGGAACTGAGTTTCTACCAGCAGAACTACGAATGAAGTTAGCCAATTTTTTCATATCATTTGTATCCAGTATTAGCTTGGAAATTGTCTAATCTTTCGGCAGAAAATATTAATTCTTTTTCTTTTTTTTATTAACAGTTACCCGAACCTTCGATCCCAGAGAATTTAACACGAGCTCATCTTTATCTTCGTTATCATTGTTGGATATTTTTTTTTTCAACATTTTAGTTATTATTTGGTTCTGCTGTTTCTCGGGTAACTTTTGTACTATATTCAAAACATTCTTACGAGCATTAGAAGTAGAAGGACCTCTGCAAGAATGTGATATGCCTTTACCTATTTGTTGAAAAGAACTGTTACATAACTCAGTAGAAGTTCTCGGTTTAGTTGCCTCATTTTTAGAAAGTAAATCTTTTTGTTGCGAAGTATCATCAAAACACTTGTTTACGTCAATATTTGTAGAGAAATCCCTAATTTGACCTCTACCTTTTTTTGTTTTTTATGACTCGTAACTCGTGCTGTTAGACAGATGTAACAATTACAACCCATCGTTCTTGTTTCTTTTGATAATTTAAGATCCTCGTAATTGGGCATAGTTGGACAAGGTCTTTTGAAAATATCATTTCCATATTCATTTATAGTTAGTCGGCAAGAGCTACATAAACTTTTTGGGAATTGACTATTATAAATATTAAATTCACCATTAATGTGCTTTTTTATAACTTCAATATGTTTTTCAGATAGCAAGAAATGATGGGAAGGTTTATTTTGGAAAATAATTTTTTTCCCACAAAGAGCGCATACTTTTGTGCGATTTTCTTCATGGTCGCATTTATAAAGCGGATGCTGACTATTCACCCGACTATTCAACTGACTATTCATTATTTATTAATCTTCTCATATAAGAATTTCTAAAACTAGAAAATACATTTGCCAGAAAACACTAATATTAATAGTTTAAACTGTACTTTTTTATTGCGGGAAGCACTCGACTGCCCTCTGCCACCTAGCGGCATTTATCGTAACTATTATATATAATATAGCTATATTACATAATATTGATATACGTATTATATAAAAAAAACTTTCTTATATAGATTCTTTCCATTTCAATTCAAAAGGGCTATTCGCGACATGTTCTTCGATTTCGATGCAACTCAAATATGTTGCTCTGTGGTCAAAATAATGAGACACATATTTTTTTGTTCGCCTGAAAAAATTTTTTTTCAAGATTTATCGGCAATTTTGTTTTTCGGCTCAAAATCGATTTTTTTTAATTATAATATATAAGAAATTTTTTTTTTAAATGCTCATAACTTAGTCAAAACTGAACCCATTTTTATCATTCTAGGTTCAAAATGATCGTCATTACTTGCATGAGCGATTTCATGTAGAAACAAGAGCAAAAAAGTAGTTGAAGATTTTTTATTTTCCAAAAAAACAAAAAGTGCGAAACAGATTTTTTACTCAAAAATTCATTACTCAAAAACAACTCATTTTAGCTACTGGGCATTCAGCTCCATTGAAGTTTGAGGTATTCTCTTGATTTGGAAAAAGTTATATTAAAAAAAAAACAAATACACTTTTTGAAATATTGAATATCGAAAAAATTTCGAATCTTTTTTGTTTTTCCAAAATAAAAAATTTTCAACTATGTTTTTCCAATTGTTGCTACATGAAATCGCTCGTGTAAGTAATGACGATCATTTTGAACCCAAAATTATTAAAATCGGTTCATTTTTGACTAAGTTATGAGCATTTAAAAAAACAATGTTCTTATATAATTTAAAAAAAAAATCGATTTTGAGCCGGAAAATAAAATTGCCGATAAATCTTGAAAAAAAAAAAATTTTCGGGCGAACAAAAAAAAATACGTGTCTCATTATTTTGACCAGAGAGCAACATATTTGAGTTACATCGAAATCGAAGAGCATGACCCAAATAGCCCGGTTGAATTGAAATTGAAAGCATCTATAACGTTTCGACTTCATTAGCAAACAATAGCATTCTTCAATTATCTTTGACTTCTTTTTTATACTGCCTCATATTTATTCACAGCATTAAAGAGAATTAATAAAAAAAACTTCAAGTTCTTTTGGAAAATAACAATTAAAGTAGATAACAAAAACAAATAACACACTATTTTGGCATTGTCAATAAACTGTTTTAACATATTGTTTTTTCCAGTGTCTATAGAAAGTGTTGAGCGATTAACTCCGATTTACCGTTATCTCTGCTATGCAATTATCACTTTGATGCTCCCGTTTTACAATTCAGTGAAACATTTTTGCTTTATTCGAACATAAGCGGGACAGCTCCTCCAGCACTTTCAAATTTTTCACCTATTTGTGGCGTGCATCTTGATATTGAAATGCCAGGCAAAAGATTATCCTTTGATATTACGCAATTATCTAGAGCGTTTTTCAGTAAGAGCGCTTCAACTTTTTTTTTTAATAAAACACAAACGGTTTGACTTTTTTAACTAATTTTTTTTTTATTATCGAGTTTGAACATATACATTTAAGTATGAAATTCGATTTCTTTTGCATGACCACCGCGTGCACGTTTTACGAAGACCAATCGTTGAACCCAATTTTCGACCACTCTTTTGCATAAATCGGCCGAAATTCCAGCAATTTCGCGTTCAATATTGGCTCTGAGCGCACAAATCGTCGCCGGCTTGTTACTGTAGACCAATGACTTCACATAACCCCAAAGAAAATAGTCTAGAGGCGTCAAATCACACGAGCGCGGCGGCCATTCGACCGGTCCACTTCTGGAAATAATGCTCTCATCGAACTTACTCTTCAACAAATCAATTGTAGCGTGTGCTGTGTGGCTTGTGGCCCCGTCCTGTTGAAACCACATGTCGTCTAAGTCCATACCATTCAATTGCGGCCAAAAATAATCGTTTATCATGTCGCGGTATCGATTTCCATTCACTGTAACGTGGCGATCGTTCTCGTCAACGAAAAAATATGGGCCAATTACGCCGCCGGCATGTAAACCGCACCAAACAGTGATTTTTTGGGGATGCAACGGTGCCTCATGAATCACGTGTAACGCATATTTTGCTTGTTGACAAAGCCATTGAGCCAAAAGTGAGCTTCATCACTGAAGATGATTTTTTGGAAAATTTATAAATTTTCATAAAAAATTTGCACGATTATTTTCATAAAAAATTTGCACGATTTGCAATCGTTGCTCAAGTGTGTAGCGTTCCACGATGAAATGTATACTAATGAAGTTTACAAATGACAAGCGAAAAATAAAAAATATTGCGTCGTTCGCCCTCCCTATCGGAAAAAAGTTGAAGCGCACCTATTGAAAAACGCTATATATATGTATATAAAAATGAATGCCATTTTTCGTTGTGACTTTATAACTCAAGAACGGGCTCACCTATCCAAACAAAATTTTTAGGCTTTGTTTGGACTATTCAGTAGATGGTTTGTGTTTTGAAATTTTAAGAATCGGATACCAGGGTATCGAGAAATAGGCCAAAACGTGGACCCGGGTAACCCTAGGATGTGTTTGTACAATATGGGTAGCAAATGGAAGCTGTTGATGATTTCTATAGTAAAGAGTATTTTTCATACCGTTCCGTGACTAGGGTCTCGAGATATAGGCCAAAACGTGGACCCTACAATACGTGTGTTTGTACAATATGGGTAGCAAATGGAAGCTGCTCATGATTGCTATAGTATAGAGTATTTTTGATGCCGCTACAATACGTGTGTTTGTACAATATGGGTAGCAAATGGAAGCTGCTGATGATTGCTATAGTATAGAGTATTTTTGATGCCGCTCCGTGACTAGGGTCTCGAGATATCGGCCAAAATGTGGACCCCGATAACTTAAGGATGTGTTTGTACAATATGGGTAGCAAATGGGAGCTGTTGATGATTGCTATAGTATAGAGTATTTTAGCTAGGGTCTCGAGATATAGACCAAAACGTGGACCTGGATAACCCTAGGATGTGTTTGAACCACATGAGTATCCATTGTAAGTTGTTGATAAATGCTTATGAAAAGAGGACTTTTCTTTTCGCTGGGTAACCAAGGACTCCAGATATAGACCAATTAGGAACTCGCCTTCAGGTTAAGAGATTGCATTCTTATGTACCACAACCAGTTATAATGGTATATTCAATCACATAACAATATAATCTTTTAACCTGAAGACGAGTTCTCAATTGCAAAATCAGAAACAGAGAATCGGCCGTTGGAATGTATCAAACAACTTTTTATTGTACTTACCGTTCTACTTCCACTCAATTCGATGTAAGAATAAGCACAAAGTATTTTTATTTGAGAATGGCACATTTTGTTCGTGCTTAAATTTTGTGTGAAGAGATATGTGCACGTAGACAAAAATATTAATCAGGATGTTAAAAACAAATCAAAACAAACACCTCATTACTTATTCCCTTCATGGTAAACGTTTCAAAAATTTCACCACACATATGTTACATATTTTTTTTATTTAACTCGTACCTACTTGAAAAGCTGAAAAGCGCTCAATGTATTGCGAAATTATTTTTAAAAACACAGCAAAACCCCATTTGTTTGGTCAGATTCATCCCACTTAGCCAGCGGATTATACGTTTTCATATTAACATACATACATCAATAATAGTTTAATCATTTACTAAACGATTTGTTACCTACTTAGCTACGCTCTTTCGCTCTCAAAAGTTATGAACTTTCGTCTTAACTAGCATACTTATTATTCCCACCTACAACTTACTTCCATTATATTTATATCAACCCCTCAATTGTGTGTAGCAGGCAGATCGACAAACAAAGTAGGCTTTGAAAAGACATCGAACTATATTACGGTGCATTTATTTTGCATAGAGAAATACATGAATATTTTGTATAGATAGGTATATAGAGCTTTGACTCTTAGCATTAAGAAAATTCAAATTAGGAGAATATATGACATTGGAGTGTAAACATCGCTGGAGCGTTTTCTTTGGCCCCATACGTTCAGTAGTGTCCGAAATTACCGCGGTGCAAAATTATTAGTTATGATAGTGTTTTTTTTTAATAATTATTGAAGTTTGTGTGAATTTGTGAAAAGAAGAAATATAGCGCAAAGCGAATTTCCGAGCAAAAAACGGTAAGTTTTGAACTGTTGAAGTGAATTACCCGAATGAATGTGTTTCCTTATTTGAAAAAACATATGGTGTACCACTATTAATGTTGGCATTTTTTTAAATTTAATTTATTCTTTTTTAATTGAAAGAAAAATGCCACGACCCACACGAGGAAATATAGGTCGACGAACGCGTCATGCAAATGCTACGGCATTACAAAGGCGATCACAGACTCCAGATGAACGAGCACAAGCTAATGCATCGCTGCGTGAACGTAATGCACGAAATATATCTGTTGTACCTGAAATTATGCGTGCTGCTTTTAATTACAACAGTCAGATTAATTACAGTATGTTCGGATATATTGGAATAATGGACGCAATATGTCCACATTGTGATGCGGCTAAATTTTCAGGTGAAACGCCCGGCATGTGTTGTGCTAATGGCAAAGCGATATTGCCACCATTAGAAACTCCACCCGAACCATTGTCTTCATTAATTTTTGGGACTTCTGAAAATTCGAAGCACTTTTTGAGTCATATTCAACAATACAATTCGGCATTTCAAATGACTTCTTTTGGTGCCACTAACATTATTAGAGATAATTTTATGCCGACGTTAAAGGTAAATACTTAAACTGGATTGTCCCAATCAATTTGAATCATAAAAGTATTCTATAGTTTTAAAAATTCTTATGCAACATATACCTAAAATTGCATACATATTGCAGATTCAGGGCCAAATTTATAATCAAGCTGGTTCGTTATTGCCATACCCCGACGCTGATTATCAATTTTTGCAAATTTATTTTATTGGTGATGAAAATCGTGAATTGGATCAACGTTGTGCAATTGCTTTGAATACAAGACGAGAAATTATTTGTGAGCTACAATACAAAGGTTTTTCCATCAGCAAAATTGCTCTCGATCGTATGCCATCTGATAATCACAAAATCGTAATAAGGGCTGATAGAACACCTTTTGGAGAGCATGAAAGGCAATTCAATGCACTGACAATTGATGAGGTTGCAATTGTAATTCGTGGTGATCAGTTTCAATCGCGTGATATTATACTTCATCGTAGAAATGAGCAATTGCAACGTGTTTCGGAACTTCATCGTAGTTACGACGCATTACAATACCCAATATTGCATTGAAAAGGTGACGATGGCTACCATATCAATATACCAATGATTGATCCACGAACAGGTAAATAATATTTTCAGTGTGTTGACATTTCATCATTTGTAGAAATTTCTTAAGTCACATTTCCCACTTATTTTCAGGTCTACATGTACAGAAAAAAGTTAGTGCCATGAATTTTTATTCTTATCGATTGGTTGTTCGTCCACAAGAACAAAATGATATGTTATATTAATTATGTCGTAAACTATATCAACAGTACATCGTTGATATGTATGCCAAAATAGAAACAGAACGTCTTAATTTTATTCGGTTCAACCAAGCAAAATTAAGATCTGAACAATATATTCATTTGCAAGATGCGATAGCGAATGATACTAATATTAATGACATCGGACGTTTAACTATATTGCCATCTTCGTATATTGGTAGCCCACGGAATATGAACGAATATGCACAAGACGCAATGTGTTATGTACGAAAATACGGTCGACCGGATCTGTTCATTACATTTACATGTAATCCGCAGTGGGATGACATCAAAAACAATTTATTTGCAGGACAGTCGACAACCGATCGTCATGACATTACTGCGCTTGTTTTTCGGCAAAAATGTAAAGCACTTATGGATTTAGTTGTGAAGTTATATGTATTTGGGGAGGTGCGTTGCCATATGTACTCCATCGAATGGCAGAAAAGGGGATTGTCGCACGCACATATACTAATTTGGCTGGTACATAAAATAACTCCGGATCAAATCGATAACCTTATATCAGCTGAAACTCCTAATCACACTTCTGATCCTGAGTTATTTCAAGTTGTCGTTAAAAACATGATACATGGACCGTGCGGTGAACTAAATGTGAATTCACCATGTATGATTGATGAAAAGTGTTCGATACGATACCCAAGGCAATTTACTTCAGACACAATAACGGGCAATGACGGATATCCGTTGTATCGACGTAGATCACCTAATGATAATGGCAAAACGGCAACCATTAGAATGCATAACCAGGAAGTTGATAATCGTTGGGTGGTTCCGTATTGTCCATTATTATCGAAAATATTCAACGCTCATATAAATGTGGCATATTGTAATTCTGTTAAATCCATTAAATATATTTGCAAGTATGTAAATAAAGGGAGCGATATGGCTATTTTCGGTGTTGCTGGTGATAATAGAAATGATGAAATTACTCAGTATCAAATGGGTCGCTATATTAGTAGCAATGAAGCTGTCTGGAGGATTATGTCGTTTCCAATGCACGAAAGACATCCTGCTGTTGTGCACTTGGCTGTACATCTTGAGAATGGCCAACGTGTTTATTTTAATGTAGCAAATTTATTGGAAAGAGCAGCGCAACCACCAGCAACTAAGTTAACAGCTTTTTTCAAATTATGCGAAACTGATACATTTGCGATAACTTTGTTATATTCTGAAGTGCCTCAGTATTACACATGGAATGTGTCTTCGAAAAAATTTCAAAGACGTAAACAAGGAACAGCAGTTCATGGGCATCCTGGCATTTTCCAAACAGATACAATCGGCAGAATATATACAGTACATCCAAACAATGTTGAGTGTTTTTATTTGAGATTGTTATTAGTTAACGTGAATGGCCCAAAATCATTTCAAGAATTGAGAACAGTCAACGGTCATTTGTGTGAAACATACCGTGAAGCATGCCAACTTTTGCATTTGTTGGAGGATGATGCTCATTGGTATTCAACACTTCATGATGCATCTATTTCGGCTCATCCTCAACAAATACGAATGCTGTCTGCCGTTATATTATCAACATGTATGCCATCAAATCCGTTTGAATTATGGAACAAATATAAACATAATATTGCAGAAGATATTTTAATTCGTATGCTTCATCATGCAAGAAATCCTGATTTGTTGATAACTTTGGAAATGTACAACGAAGCATTGATAATAACTGAAGATATGTGTGTACGGATTGCAAATAAAACATTAGTACAATTGGGTTATGACCGCACCAAATCGTGAAATGCATGATCTGTTTGATCGTGAATCGCAACGTAAGCAGGAATTCAATTCTAATGATTTGCGTTTATTTGTACAATCAAATATAACCAAAATGAATATTCAGCAAAAACATGTATATGACACAATCAATCAAGCCGTTTCCAATAATGCAGGTGGGTTATATTTCTTGGATGCACCTGGTGGTACAGGCAAAACGTTCGTTATATCACTGATTTTAGCCACTATTCGATCGGAACAGAAAATTGCATTGGCACTTGCATCTTCGGGAATTGCTGCTACATTATTAGAAGGTGGTCGGACAACACACTCTGCATTAAAATTCCCATTGAATGCAAAAGCTCTGCGACTAACGTCAATTATTTTATGGGATGAGTATACAATGGCGAATAAAAAACTACTAGAAGCATTTAATCGAACAATGCAAGATTTACGTGGTAACCAACAGCTTTTTGGTGGTGCTTTGATATTACTGTCAGGGGATTTTCGACAAACATTGCTTGTCATTCCTCGGTCAACTCCTGCTGATGAAATAAATGCCTGTTTGAAGTCATCAGTTCTTTGGAGATATGTACAAAAATTGACACTGAACATTAATATGCTTATTCACCTACAAAATGATCCAGCTGTCCATAAGTTTTCAAAACAATTGTTACAAATTGGTGATGGCAAAATACAAATCGACAGAACCGACGGATTGATCACTGTACCGAACAATTTTTGTACAATTACGAAATCGATTGATGAATTGATTGAATGTGTTTTTCCAAATATTCTTCAGAATTACAGAAATCATGATTGGTTGAGAGAACGCGCCATTTTAGCACCGAAGAACATTCATATCAATGCCATTAATTTTCAAATTCAAGCAAAACTCCCAGGTGTAGTCACGACATATAAATCAATTGACAGTGCTATGGATCAAGATGAGGCAATGAATTATCCAACTGAATTTTTGAATTCATTAGAACCGGCTGGTATGCCACCGCATTGCTTGAATCTGAAAGTGGGTTCTTTGATTATATTATTGCGAAATATTATATTAATCCACCAAAACTGTGTAATGGCACCAGATTGGCAGTGAAAAATTTATTGCCAAATTTGATTGGTAAATCAAAAGGAGAAGTTTGTTTAATACCGCGTATTTCTATGATTCCAACTGATATGCCATTTGAATTCAAACGATTACAATATCCTGTGCGTTTATCATTTGCGATGTCCATCAACAAAGCTCAAGGGCAAACACTTAACGTTTGTGGTGTGAATTTGGAGGAATCATGTTTTTCACATGGCCAACTTTATGTTGCCTGTTCCAGAGTCGGTACCCCCAGCCGTTTGTTTATTCATGTTCCAAATGGAAAAACAAAAAATGTTGTTTATCCAAATGTTTTGGATTAAGTTTTAAAATAGCTAGCAAATAATTAAATATATTTTTTTTCATAAATGAGTTTGATTTAATATTTCACTTTATACGTAGCGAAGCACGTACCGGGCCGCTAGTTATATTATAATTACGACTTGGGTAAAAGTGTTCAGGAATTGTCTGAAATGTTATCGGTAACACGCCAGACAGTTCATAATACAATATTATAAATCGAGAGGAAGAAGAGGGTCGATTCGAGCAAAAGGGTGCAGGTGTATCTAAAACTAAAATTACTGGACGTGTAGAATGCTTGATGATCCCAAAATTGGATCAAAACACGAGAATTTCCTTCGAAACACTTGCAAAGGAGCTTAACTAGGTGTGTCCAACTGGCGCCGGTAAGTACGAGAAAGAAACGAATGGCGCGCTTAGTTAAACTCGGCCAAAAGCGGTTATCAATTAAGAAGAAGAAGGACAGTCAGAAACAGTAATGTATATATTTATGTATACTAATATAGGATCGCCCGTACGTCGAAATTTCGACGTTATATAAATACGGAGAGCAAAATTTAGTCATATCTTGTTTTAGTATTTATAGTCATAGAGAAAAGATGAAACTTATATATTGTAAATGGATAGCTTATGTTGACTGGATAGCTTATGTTGAAACTTTTTATAAGCAACTGCTCAAGCTCGAGTGTAAACGATATACAAATAACAATAGACGCTGTCGTAAAAAAAAAATAAATTAAAAGTATTTAAAATGAATTTTGATTGCAAAAAGTGCAATAAATCTGTTAGAGTTGGTGGTACAGTTGCTTGCAGTGGATCTTGCGGGAGTTTGTATCATCCAAAATGTATTGGTGCGGATTATCTACTCAAATCTATTGAGACTAACGAGCTTGTGTGTGTGTTATGTGGAGAATGTAAAAATGCACTCAAGTCGTTAAATGAAAATATAAAGACAGTTAGAGAAAGTGTGAAAGGAATGGATATGGAATTAAAAGTCCAAAGTGCAACAATTCATGAAATTAAAGAAGTGTTAGAGCAGATAGGCACAAAAAAAGAACAAAATAGATGTGTGCATAATTTGATAAAAGAGCGTATGCCAACTTATGCAGAAAAATTAAAAGAAATTAAAAAGACAGAACCGAAAATAATCTTAAAACCAAAAAACGGGCAGGATGCTTTAATAACTAAGAATGAAATGATAGAAAAGATCAACCCGGAAGGGATACAAGTTTCGAAAATGAAAATGCAGAGAAACGGTTGTGTTGTGGTAGCTTGTGAAGATAATGCATCGGTGTCGAAATTAAAAACCAATATAGAAAGAGAAATGAGTGAAATCAACTTCCCAAAGAGAGAAATTTTAGACTCAAAATTTTTGGTCTACCAAAAAAACTCAGTGGCGAAAGCTTAATGCAAAAAATAAAAGATAAGAATAGCTTTTTAGAAAATGAGGAAATTTCTTTTAAGGTGATATACGAAACTAAAGATAAAAATAAGATAGTGAAATACAATGCAATTTTTGAAGTGCAAGTAAACGCATATAAAAAAATATTGGAATTGGGAACATTAAGAGTTGATTGGGGAAAATATAGAGTACTAGAATCATTATTTGTAAGAAGATGCTACAATTGCTTGGGCTTCAACCATAAGTCTACGGAATGTAAGCGTACTCAAGCATGCTCGCATTGTGGTGAGGAGCATAAATCCAGCGGGTGTTCGAAATTGAATGATGTACCGAAATGCATCAACTGTTCCTCGGCCAACCAAAAATACGGTTTAAATTTAAGTGAAAATCATAACGCTTTTGACCATAGTTGTGAACTCTTTAAAAGAAAGATCAATATTGAAAAAGAGAAATTATATTAGCAACCAGCCCCCTTCATCCGGTGCAAATACTTGAATATACAAGGACTACTAAATAATTTTGTGGAAATCGAAGAATTAGTAACTAACAATGATGTTCATATGCTCCTACTATCGGAGACACATATAACAAAGAGTATTGAAAGCTCTGAATTCTATTTAAAAGACTATAATATTGTGCAATGTCAATCTAATTCAAGACATACTGGATATGCAATAATTTATATTAAAAGTGCAATACAATTTGAAGAAATAGATGCTTTTTATGTAGATTATGTTATGTGGTTGGTTGCTGTAAAAGTATGGTTTAATAATGCTTCAGTGGTGTTTGTAGTAGTATATAGGTCACCAAGTTGCTCTGTTTGTCTATTTATTAATAAACTTGAAAATTGGATTGACACCATGATTGACTCAACGGACAATGTTATATTTGCTGGTGATATGAATATTGACTATTTAAAGGAATCATCAAATAGAACCAAAATTAACAACTTATTAAACGATAGGTTCTTTAAACAAGTAGTGTGTGAGCCAACAAGAATCACAGATACTACCCAGACGCTAATAGATTATGTGATTACAAATTGTGATTTTGTCAAAGTGAAAATAGATAAAGATAATAAGATATCTGATCACGAAACTATTAGTATTCTAGTCAACAATTACAAAGAAAGGCAAAATGAAACAAAGATTATTAAATACTGTCACTATAAAAAAGATATTTTTGAACGTTTATGGAATATAAGTGATTATATTGATTACGGCACTAGTATTGATATTTATACAGAATTTTTTGAAAGAAAAATAAAGAAAATATTTGATGCTATGACTGAAAGCAAAACAGTAAAAAATTTTACAAACTATGCTCCATGGTATAACCTGGAATTGAAAAATTTGAAATTAAAAAAAGTTAATTCTTTTAACAAAGCTGTGATAACAAATAATATTGAAGACTGGAATAAGTATAAATCAATTAGAAATAAGTATAAGCACCAAATTAATAGTACGAAAAATAAATATGTGCAATATAAAATAGCCTCGAATGGTGGTGATCAAAAGGGACTGTGGCGTGCAATAAAAAGTCTAGTTTTAGGGGACAATCGCAATGACATACATAGTAGGGTGGTTCGAATTCCAACAAATTTTTCAAATCAAATTCTAATAGTGCGGAAAAGTTGCTATGGAGTAACACAAGTATTTTGGTAAAAAAAAAATTCAAATCGGTTAATATCTTCTGTTCGCGCAACTCACTTAAAGTTTTGAAAATTTTGTCGAAAATAGTGCATTTTCTGAACTTTTTGAAAGTAAGATTTAATTGTTATTTTTTATTAATATTTTGTTACTTATGCTGTCAGATTGTTAGTTTTTTCATAATACATAATTAACTTTATGTTGTTTGAGACAATTATTTTTTAAGATCCAGTGGAGGTGAAAGAGTGAGACTGTGACTCTTGTACGCGATATTCAAAAGTCAAATAATATTGACTTTTACTGGCACTTTTTACGAATTATTACCAAGCTATATCACTTTCTTTAATTGTTATTCAGTAGTTGTAGTATATTTACTTTTGCTTAAAATGAGTGAAAAAACAAAAAAACCCCGGTTTCATATTTCTCGGAAAGATCATGTTTGTCCAATATTTGGCGCTCCTAAGGATTTTTCTTTAAGAAATCTGCCCTCTTATGCTGACGTTATTCTTTGTTGTTTTGAAGATACGTAATGTCATCATCAACAGAATTACCTTCACAGAAAATTGCTTTTTCAGAAATAGCGAATGTGGTAGCTCAGAAAATTAAGATGCTTTATATGACAGCATCTATCCCTACAGTTTCTCAAACCAGGGTTGAACAAATGATCACAGCATATCATGCAAAATATTGGAAAAAAAGAAAGTCTTACAAAAGAGATAAAGAAAATCCTAAGTTTCAGAAAGCTCATGAAATATTCAAGACCGAAGCAGAGAAAATTTTTGACATTTCTTCAAGCAAATGTCAAATGACTGTAACTGCGCTAAACCTTTGTCATTATGTATTTGTCCAAACCCTATTTCTATTGACTGTGGATGTGAAAAAGATCGTAAAATTCCTGTCATAGAACGTAAATTTCTTTTCGATCAAAGAACTGCCAGAGTCGGAAAGATTGGTTCTATAGATGTACTTGAAACTGCAAAACTTACTCGTCGAGCTGAAAGAAATGAAAAAACGAAACATAAAATGACATCCTCTAGTACTTAAACTTCTTCTGTTGACAATGCCAAAAGTTTTTCAGATGATTTGGATGACAACATTGAAGAGTTCGTTGAGAATCGTTCGCCTGAAGTACAAGAACATGTCAAAGATCCAACATTCGCTCTCAGCCCATCAACATCATACCTTCAAAAGCCATCTACCTCACAAATGCGCATTAATCTTCCTGAAACTGCAGTAATTAGTGACCGATTTGGTGTTTCGGAAAGAGCAACCGCTGCAATTGCGACGTCAGTTCTGAAAGACCTACAAATCGTTACTGATACAGACTTGACTTTTGTTATAGATAAAAATAAAATCAGAAGGGAGAAATCTAAAATCAGAAAAGCCTTGCAACAGGAACCTAAAACTATGTCCGAAGCCCTTACATCCCTTTATTTTGATGGGAGAAAAGATGAGACCTTATACCAGGAGGAAGTAGGCTCCAAGCGTTATCGCAAAACACGCAAGGAAGAACATGTCTCTATTATAATGGAACCTGGTTCTCAATATATAACTCATGTAACGCCTATTTCTGATACAAGCAAAGGTATCACTGAAAGTATGATATCTCACTTAAATGAAATGGAATTTGATTTTAGAGAACTTCTCCTAGTTGGTTGTGATGGCACAGCAACTAATACAGGCTGGAGAGGTGGTATTATTAGGCGTATTGAATTATACTTGAACAGACCAATTCAGTGGAATATATGCTTGCTTCATGCAAATGAATTACCTTTGCGACACGTATTTCAACATTTTGATGGAAAAACAAGTGGACCGAATTCATTTTCAGGTACAATCGGAAAACAACTTCAGGGCGTTGAACACTTGCCTGTTGTTAATTTCAATAAAATTGAGTGTGATTTAGTACAAGTCACATGCAGAGACAATTTGAGTAAAGATCAAAAATATCTTTACGACATTGGGCAAGCTATTCATTTAGGTAATTGTTCATCTGATCTGTCTCTGCGAGATCCAGGAAAACTCTCCCACGCGCGTTGGCTCACTCTAGGAAACAGAACGTTGAGATTATACATATCAAGTGAAGACCCTTCTGAAAACTTAGTTCACATAGTTACATTTATAATGAAAGTGTATTTACCTATGTGGTTTCAAATAAAACTGAACGATTCAATTGCAGATGGTGCGAGACATGTCTTCACTATGATTAAAAATTCTCGGTACTTACCAGAACATCTTCTGAGAGTAGTTGATCCTGTGATACAACCCAATGCTTATTTCGCGCATCCTGAAAATTTGCTTTTATCTATGGTCACAGATGAAAATCGGAATGTACGTAAGATTGGGGTACAAAGGATTTTAAAAGCCAGAGAGACAACTTCTACTGCGAAGAATTCGGTGCGCTCATTCATTTTGCCAAAACTGAACTTTAATGCCACTAATTACTATGAAATGATCGACTGGTCTTCTACAATACTATCACCTCCTCCAGTACTAAGAAATGTCTTAAATGCAGATCTGTTATCTTCCATTGATAACCAACCATCTATCTCTCAATGGAACTTGTCAAGCTTTCCATGCCACACTCAAGCGGTAGAGCGAACTGTTAAGCTTGTCACTGAAGCGTCGAACAAGGTATGTGGTTATCAAAATAGGGATGGTCACATACGGTCAACTTTATTTTCTCGTTCTAGTTTGCCTAAATTTGATCACAAATCCCAGTTTGTAATTAACGCATAAAGAGAGTTCACTGTACAAATCTTCACGATCGTAAATTTTTTTAATGATAGTAGCAAACAAAAAATTTAAAAAACAAAAAAAAAATATTTAATATAAAAAAACAAAAAAAACATAAAATATTAAAAAAAACAAAAAAAAAATTATAAAATATAAAAAAAAAACAAAAAAAAACATAAAATATTAAAAAAAAACAAAACAAAATTATAAAATATAAAAAAAAAAAAAAAAAAAAAGTGGGATCAGATTTTTCACCACGTCCTCGTCGTTGATCCTGGGGAAAGCTAAGCGTGAAAAGCCTTATAGAATGCATGAATAAACTGTTTAAATACAAACTAATCCTTATAAACAATTAAATTTAAACATAATAATAAGTAAAACTTTGGAAAACGACATTTAAAACATAATTCTAAAAAAATTAGGAAATATGCATTTTTCGACAAAATTTTCAAAACTTTAAATGAGTTGCGCGAACAGAAGATATTGACCGATTTCAATTTTTTTTTTACCAAAATACTTGTGTTACTCCATAGCAACTTTTCCGCACTATTAGAATTTGATTTGAAAAATTTGTTGGAATTCGAACCACCCTAATACATAGTCTGGTTATAAATGATGTAATAGAAAAAGATCAGAGTGTTATAGTGAACTATTTAAATAAGTTTTTCGTCGATAGTGTAATGGAGTTAAATAGATCTATTGTAAATGTACCATATTTGTCAAACATTTGTCCTGTTGAAAACAATTTTCGTTTCGAACTGCTAACGTTTAGAAATTTAAAAGATATCCCCAAAAGAATGAACAGGAAAAAAGACTTGCTTGGCCTTAGTGCAAAAATATTATTGGAAAATATCGATAATCTTGGAAATGAAATTCTGCATGTAGTAAATAAGTCGATGACCGAAGGTTCATTCCCGAAAACTTTAAAAAAATCAATAGTGATTCCAGTTCCAAAAGTGTCAAATCCAAAAACAGCTGTAGAATATAGACCAATAAATATGTTGCCAACTTTAGAAAAAGTAATTGAAAAGGTTGTTAGTAAGCAGCTCACAAAATTCGTACAAGACAATAATATTATAATTCGGCAGCAATCTGGTTTTAGAAAGGGTCATTCTTGTGAGACGGCCTTAATTTGGATAATTCACGAATGGAAAAAGAGGATTGATGTTGGAGACAAAGTACTTGCAATCTTCCTTGATTTTAAAAGAGCTTTTGAGACAATTGATCGCGGTATCCTTATTCAGAAATTAGAAGGCTATGGAGTCAGAGGTGTTGAAAAGAAATGGTTTGAATCCTATCTTTGTGGAAGATCGCAGCAAACAAAAATTATGGAATTTACTTCTTAAGAGGAACATGTAGATATTGGAGTGCCTCAAGGTTCAACGTTAGGAGTGGATCTCTTTTTGCTATATATCAATGAAATAAATACGGTGTTAAAGTGGTGTAATATTGCTTTGTTTGCTGATGACACCTTGCTATACATAGCTGATAAAAATCTAAGTGATATCCATAACAAGGTACAAGAGGATTTGAAAAATCTAGAAATATGGCTGTGCATGAATAAATTAAAGCTAAATACCGATAAAACTAAATTCATGATTCTCAACTCGAATGAAAATATGCGATTACAAATTGGTTGTGAAAGCTTAGGTGAAGTTAGCGCAATAAAATACTTAGGAGTCATAATCGACAAACAATTAAATTTCAATGAACATGCTGGCTATATATGCAATAAAATTTGTAAAAAGGTGGGATTTTTGAGCAGAATTAGAAAAAGACTGAGTTTTGATAATGCAGTAATGATTTTTAACACAATCATATTGCCACATTTTGATTACTGTGCAACTATTCTTTATATGTGCAATAATGATATTAAAAAAAGACTTCAAGTTTTGCAAAATAAAGCAATGCGTGTAATAATCAAGTGCAATATATACACATCAACGTCTTCTATGTTACAAATGTTAATGTGGTTGAATGTAAAGCAACGTTTGGCGTTAAGAGTCCTAGTTTTTGTGTTCAATGTAAAGCACAGTATGTTTCCTGAGTACCTACAAGAAGAGCTCGTCTATGTCAGAGATATTCAACCCTATAATTTGAGAAGAGCAAATGACTTCAGATTAGGAAGATTTAATAAGAGATGCACTCAGAATTCAATAATGTATAATGGCTTAAAATTATTCAACACTTTACCAGATGTAATAAAAAATGAAAATAATTTGCTTCACTTTAGAAAACTTGTAGTGGATTTTATAAAATTAAATATAAATTAAATGAATTTGGAATTTTATATCATGTAAAATAATAATGTAAAATGAATTATAAATGTAAAAGTTATATATAACTAATAAAGAAATAATAACAAATAATAATATATGAGAATAGATGTTTTAAAATTAAATGTGAAAAATATCCTATTTTACCTGTATTAAGCGATCCTGTATTTGTGTATTTCAAATATCATAATTTTTTTTTATTCATGAATTGGAAACATTTAATTTCTTGTATTACGGTAACAAATTAATTTTGTTTGAAAAAGCATAATAAAAAACAATCATTAATTAATCCATGACCTTCATAATTTCTGAATCAAATTTATAATAGTACTGATTCAAAATATATAGGTTTCCAGTTGTTTCATCAACTTTTATATCATGATTCATTAGCATTAATACAACAACTTCCATATTTATTCCTTGATCGTATACACATAAATAAGCTCCTTTCATATCCTTGAGATCAGCACCTTTTCTACAACTTATTTATGCGTTCCGCGTCATCGCTAATTCCCAAAATACCCTTCTTGATCTTTTTTGCTGGTTACTATCATACAAAAATTTTCAATATTTTTCAAATGATGCAAATTCACTTATTAATATACTAATTTCATTAACTGTTTGTCCTTGTGGCAACTTTTTTATTTTATCAATATATGCTTCACGCAAAACATCAAGAAATCCTATTAAACAACAAATTATTGACGTGATAACGTCTTATAATTCGATTTAGACGGCTGGACGCTTGCTCATGCGTCGTTACCTTGCTTGAACTGCAAGCAAGTGCGCGGAACGATCCATATTTGTATTTATGCCTTCTTCCTGTGTGCATGGTAATGAACCATTTGTCTGTTGAGAATAGGACGATGATAGGAAAAGTAGGAAATGAAAGGGAGTGTTTCGAGTGCAATGTGTTTTGAAAAAGTCAAATCGCTGATGGTGCCTCTTAGTGTTGTTGACTTCTTAACGTCTGATGCACAATCGAAATTGAATATATCTTTCATGAATTTGATAAATGTTTCGTAATTTTTCACGTTTGTGTAAATGTAACTTGATCAATTCCACTGCGACTCCATTAACCTCCTTCTATATATCCATACAAAATATCTATCAAACAAATAAAATTAAAATTTTATTTTGAAAAATGCAACCTTTCCATGAGTATTTTCTTATGACGTTGTCACGTTAAACTATCGTCAGTAAACCGACTTTACAGACAACCTTTTTTTTTAAATTATTGTATATAAAAATATTTTAGCTCCTAAACTATTTTTATATTACCAATTTTTGATTCAGTCTTCTCTATTTTTTTTTTCTTTTCATTTAGATCAGCTTGTAATTTGTTTCGCTCTTCCAATAATTCCTTTTCAATGTTTGTTTGTGCACGTTCTTTTTCAATTTCTTCAAGTTGATTTTGTTTATTCTATTAATACAGGTAAAACAGTGTGATTAATTTTACCTGCACCTATTCACTTATGTATCTATTTAAATACATTGTGCAAACCGTCTCCACATATGCTATCCATTGGTATATGTTTCAAATTTTTTCTCTGACTATAAATACTAAAAAAGGTACGACAAAATTTTGCTCTCCGTATTAATATATAGATATATATAATATATTTATATAATTCAAATTGTTTAATGTTATTCCACTTTTTGCCAGAATCTGGCTTGACACAGGCCACTTTGAAGGAGTCCAAAATCCTCACATTTTTGTTTTGCACTGGCTGCACAGCGAGTTTGTGATCGGTCGCCCCACTTTTGCAGATCTAGTGGCAGGGTCTTCCACCCGAATTTTGCCGAGCGCTCCGGGAGTGGTAAAGGTTACTCGATCCAGGACCCATTGCTGCGGTGGCACTTTGCCTTCGTGGACGACGACGAGTTGGCCTGGCTGGACGTTGGGCTGTGGGTGCACCTATTTGTTGCGCTACTGAAAATTCAGAAGATAACTCTTCGACCATGCGCGCCCAAATTGTTGCTTGAGAGAACAAACTGCCATCTCATAAGCTGCGGCTGGGGTTAACGGATACTTTCTCCGGTGGCAAAGCTCGTAAGGAGCAAGCGATTAGCAGCCGCGCCGGCCTTAGCACCTCGCCGTCGTTGGGGTTGTTGCTGAGTGGTGCGAGGGGTCAGGAGTTCAATACCGCCTCTATCTCGACAAGAAGCGTTGCGGTTTCTTCGGCGGTTAACAGCGTGTTGCCTACGGCACGCATCAGGACATATTTGGTGGACTTCACTGCTGCTTTCCACAGATTGCCGAAGTGGGGTGCCCTCGGAGGTATGAAGGGGAAGGTTAATCCTTTGTCGGCGGCGTATTGGAGAATAGCCTGCTTCTATCCCAGAAATGCTTATCTGCTCCGACAAAGCTTGTCACGTTGTCGCAGTATATTTTGGCTGGCATCCCTCGGCGCCCAATGAACCTTTTTATAGCGAAATTAAATTTATCAGCAGTTAAATCTGATACAAGTTCTAGGTGAACTGCCCTCGAAGCGAAACACACGAAAATAGCAATATACATTTTCACGCGAGGGCGATGGCGAATTTTTAAGGTTATGCGAATAGGCCCACAATAATCTATCCCACATATTGCGCCGTTGGGCGCGTAATCGATCGGCGGGTAGACGGTACATGATTTGACCTTGCAATTTTGGATTATAACGAAAATAGTGAATGCATTCTCTTACAGTTCGACTACAGGCTTCTCGAACATTTACCAGCCATACTTTTTCTTGCAGTAGCGCTACCAACGCTTATTAGGAAAATGTAGGAACCGGATATATGCCTTCACAAAGTGCGAATTTTTACGTAATAGCAAAGGTTCGAGTGTTGATGCAGAAATGGAGTTATTTTCTGCAAGCTTGAGGGAAGTACGGTATTTTTCGATAATTTAATAATTTCATCGCTAATTCAAAATGTTGTATTATTTCGACAAATTTCAGGAAACTCGTATATTTCTTAACCATTTTAATACGTAAGCGAAAATCTGAAGCACTTTTTTGTGAGATGAAACCCTTTGAATTACTTCGAGAAGTGGATTTCTAGTGGCGTTGATTATGGATAATGCCATTGCATTCTTCTTTTTCTGGAGTGCTTTTTGTCCTGGAGAGATATTGAAGTTGAGATTTTGTGGCCATGCAAGTGGACCACATCGAATTTAGTCTTCAGCGGAGACCCTCTATTCTTTGAAGTAAGCAGCGCGCATTTCGTAGCACTAGCGGATTGGCTACGTATATATACGGAGCAGCCATACGCTCTTTCTGAAGCATCGGAAAAGCCATGAATTTGGCAGTTGTCACTCGACTCTGTATTTACAGACCGAGGAACGCCAATTGATGGAAGCTGCAGCAAATCAGCCTTAAAGTTTTGCCAGCTAGTGTCGAGCTGCAATGGAATCGACTCAACCCAATATAGCTTTTATTTATTTATTTATTTTAATAATCTACAGTAAAAATTACCTTACAGACTGGACACAAATGTAGGAAAATACAAGCCAAATTTGACATCTATAATATTAGCAAGCAAATAAGTACAATATTGAGTAACTAAATTTAATTCTTTTACAAAATTAGACCTGGATAATTCAAAATCAAGCAGACTGGTATTACGTAATGAATTATACGAGGTGTTCGGCCATTTTGAACGCTCAGTTAATTATTGACAGCTTCTTTACTTGCACGTGTTTCGGCTTTTCTTCGATTTTAACCTATTCAAAAAGATGGATCAAAGAACCTGTACCAAATTTTGTGTGAAAAACGAAATTAAGTGCGCGGGTGCATTCCGAATGCTGACTGTGTCATATGGAGAAGCAACTTTGGACCAAAGCAACGTTTATCGGTAGTAAAAAATGTTTTCACAAGGCCGAGAAGATGTGAACGACGAAAAGCGTGCCGGACGCCCGGGCACTTCAACAACAAACAAAAAAATTGGTGAAGTGAAGAAGCAATCCGCCAGAAACGCCCGGATTTGTGGAAGAACAAAAATTGGCTCTTGCATCACGATAAGACATCTGCTCACACATCGCTACTTGTGCCCGACTTTTTGGCCAAAAACAACACACTAATGATGCCACAGCCACCGTATTCTCCAGATCTGGCCCCTTGTGACTTTTTCTTGTTCCCGAAACTTAAGAGAACCATGAAATAACGATGCTACGCTACGATTGACGAGATAAAGACCGCATCGAAGGAAGAGCTGAACAAGATAAAAAAATTATTTTTTGAAGTGCTTCGAAGATTGGAAAAAACGTTGGCACAAGTGCATAATATCTGATGGGGATTACTTTGAAGCGGATAAAATAGATATTAATGAATAAATAAATAGTTTTTGAAAAAACACAAAATTCGCGATACTTTTTGAACATACCCCGTAGTCTCGAAGTGCACGAGCAATTTGTGCATTACTCGCAATTTACATCATTAGAAATGGTGTAGGCTGTGCTAAAAATTCACTGATGACTCGAAAATGTTAAGTTAAAACATTTTTTTATATATAAGGACAGACGCAAGCTTTTGCAAAAACGATGAAAGTTGTTAAGTCTAGTTGAATCTTCTAAGGATCAACTGAGTCCTTAACAATGATTTTAACGATTTTGCTATTCGGTAACCCATCCCATAACAAAAGTCGATTAGACGAAATCAGCTTTATGGTTAACATATCGATTATCGCAAACTAAACGACAACATTTTTTTTTGTGGTTAATTTAAACGAGAAAACAAGAATGAGTATTTTGAATTAAAACTTTGAAATTGTATTAACAAAAACTTATTAAAAAAGGCGAATATGTGCTTAGTGTACATATTTGGCTAATGACTTATCGCGTGGAGAGGAGGTAGTGAACCCTCAAACAGTGGAACGACGTTTGCTTCGGGATGTGGACAATCCTTTTCATTTAACTGCAGGGGAGTTCCAAAAACTATTCCGGTTAACTCCAGACTTGGTTGAGGATCCAGAATAACAGGAATTTCGACTGAAAAACTTGTAACCTTCAAGGTAATTCAATTCTAAATTCTGCCTTTGCACTACAATATATAACTGAATACTATACTATAATATATCATACTACAATTAGAATATACAACTGCCCTTATATACAACTTGATGTCATCAACGACCCATAGGTGAGCAATAAGGAAGTCGTGTATTTGCCGAAGCATACATTTAACATAAGATGCAATCAACCGTTCTACATTTTGTATAAAGGTAAGATTTCCTATGACCGAAGTTGAGCGGCAAGCGGCTCAACCAATTTTTGCTTATTGCTCTCGTCGTTTGGGGGAGGTACCATTGCGGCTATCGATTGCGCGCACGTGACGATTTTGGCCGCGAAACGTCATGAAGAGGCGTTTGTCAATCACCACGGTTACCAAATAGTAACAACATACATGTAAGACGGAAGACTATTGAAGACTTGACTATTAATTTATATATTTCGTTAATTTAAAGTATTTTGTTATAAAAATATATTTCATCTATACTATAAAAATGAATCTCTGTACGTTGTCCGCGCATCACTACGAAACGACAACACCAAATGACCTTAACATTTTTATACATTCATATTTTCACCCAATGAAGGTTATAGGCATGTTTTTATGATGGAACTTCCTTCCCACAGCCCCCAGGTAATAATCGAATATTTGCTTAAATTTAATCTAAAAAATTTTAGTTTTTCCTATTTCCCACTATTTATAGCACACTCAAGACTTCATAATCCGCATAAGCTGTTCAACTATGACCCAAATGCAAAGTTCAAAAACGATTTGAGATAAAAAATTTATAAAAACAATTTTGCTCAATATTTTTCTGATTCGTTGTTTTTTATTTTATTCAACGAGGCATAGCAACGGATGCCGGGTATTGCAATATTATGGTTATTAATAAAAAAATATTTTCTATGAAATTATTGTTTGTAATTATTTTATATACATATTATAAATCCCTCAAAACTACTCCTACGCGAGCGGAGCCGCGAGTTAAATCTAGTATTTAAATAAAAATAAGAGAATTCAAACTCAAAAAATTTCTGCGGGTGATTCCGCGCAGCCTTTTGGAGCCTTGCTGATGACTCCTCTTAAAAAGCAACGAGAAGGCATTATACTGATGCTTTCCATTTCAATTCAACCGGGCTATTCGGGACATGTTCTTCGATTTTGATGTAACTCAAATATGTTGCTCTCTGATCAAAATAATGAGACACGCATTTTTTTGTTCGGCTGAGAAACAATTTTTTCAAGATTTATCGGCAATTTTGTTTTTCGGCTCAAAATCGGTTTTTTTAATTATATAAGAAATTTTTTTTTAAATTGCTCATAACTTATTCAAAAATGTGCCGATTTTTATGATTCTGGCGAACAGGTTTTTTACTCAAAAATTTTTAATTACTCAAAAACAACTGATTTTAGCTACTGGGCATTCGGCTCAATTAAAGTTTGAGGTGTCCTCTTGATTTGGAAAAAGTTAAAAAAAAATACACCTTTTGAAATATTGAATTTCGAAAAAATTTCACACTTTTTGTGTTTTTGCAAAATAAAAAATTGTAAACTACTTTTTTGCTATTGCTTGTACATGAAGTTGCTCGTGCAAGTAATGACGATCCTTTTGAAGGTACATTTTTTTCTTAAGTAAAAAGAGGGAATAAAATAGACGTAGAAAGTACGAATATTAATTTTGAAATTGCAAAAGTCTGCAAATATAAAGAATTCAAACCTCTCCAAACTAAAGAGTTCTAAACCACCACAGGAAAAATTTATCGGGAGTATTATTTTAAATAAATATGTGGAGCAATAGAATCCTAAAGGAACACTTAAAGAGTTTTATGGCAATATTAATGACAATTAATCAATAACGAGCGGAAAGGCCCATAAACGTCAGTGAAATATTACGTCAGCGAAAAAATTGCATATCAGAGCAATATCGAGAAACCCATACCTTTCTTCTTCTTGAATGGGGCGATAACCGCTTACGTTATTTTGACTGAGTTCAACAAAGCACGCCAGTCGTTTCTTTCTCGTGCTAGCCGGCGTCAGGTTGAAAAACCAAGTGAAGTCAAATTCTTCTCTATCTGATTTTTCCAAAGTAGTTGAGGCCTTTCTCTTCCTCTGCTACCAACAGCTGATACCGCATCGAATACTTTCAGAGCCGAGGCGTTTGTATTCATTGGGACGAGCCTACGAGGCCGTGGGATCTTTAGTCGCTGCGCTATGTCTATGCCGTCGTAAAGCTCATTCAGTTCAAATTTCCATCGCCCGCAATACTCGCCGTTGCTAACATGCACAGTTCCAAAAAATGGCCGCACAATCTTCCTCTATTTTCTCTCTCGATGTTAATGCTGGTTCCTAAATAAACGAAGTATTTTACAACTTCGAAATCATAACTGTCCACTGTGACGTGGGTACCAACACGCGAGTGCGCCGACTGTTTAGTTGATGACAGGAGGTACTTGTCTTTTCATCGTTCACCACGATTAAATTCTGTGGCTCCCACGATCTTTTCCAGCATCAGGTTAAAGAAGTCACCCGACGGCGATTCACCCTGTCTGAAACCTCATTCGTGGTGTGTGTCGATTTGCCTTTCATAGGTATTTTCCAAGACTTGGCGTGTTGTGAATATCTGATCGATGGTGGACTTTACAGGTCCGAAGCCATCACAGTTGGGTGATGGTGGGCTTCAGCCTTTCACACAAAACGCTCCCTAGCACCTTATACGCGATATTTAGAAGCCGAATCCCGCGGTAATGGGCACAGAGGGGTGTAAGGCAGATTGCCTCCGCATGGTGGACCCTGGGTAACACCAAGTGATCTGCGGCCTTAACGGTCTTTAGCCTGAACGGTGCCGACCCTGCATTCTCTTTGGCTACGCTTGCATTATCAGGATTTGATCGTTGATCCCAGCGCTGGTGTTTGCGGCATTCTGCCACCTGAGTACGTTGGGGGGAAACTCAACCGGAATGGGTGGTGGGCCAAATCCGTGACTGTCCCCGTCCCGTTAAAACCCTGGCAGGCCTCGGAGTACGTTCCAAACTCATCGCAATTGGATTGGTGGTGTAGGTACGGCTGAGATGACTCCCGCTCTCCGTCCGATCTGGCTCTGAACGCATGCCTCATAAAGGTATGCAACAACCCTAGCACGGCCTCCCTGCCTCGGCACAGATAACCGTGGGATCACTTAGGGACGACTACACGTTCGAGTCTTGGATAGCGGCTCCCTACAAAATCATGAACAACAAAAACAAAAATCAAAACCCAAAAACTTTAGGCGGCAATGGGGATTCGGAGCCGAACACCAAAGTCTTCTCACTTGTAGGAAGAGGGGCGAAATCGCCTTCTCAAACCAGCTCGAACAGAGGGGTAGCCTCGAGGGTCAATACAAGTAGGGGCTGAAGGGTGTCGGAGTCGACGCTCAAGGCTTCATTTGGGAGGAGCTCTGGGGGGAGTTTGCAATCGACTTCGAGCACCATCCCTGCGGGGGTGAGCGGGAACCCACTTCACGTAGGTAGACAGTCGCTTGCGGAATCGCTTGCGACTCGTAGTGAGGTAAGATTGGAGGGGATGGCCTGTACTAGCAAGGGGTTTGCCCAAGCTTTACGGGGGATTCATGGATTTCTTTTCAGGTGCCCTGTGCTAGGCCTAAACGGCAGCCAGGACAGAGCAAGAAGCCTTCTCTGACCAACGCATAACCACTAAAATCCAAGAACGCTACGGCGGCCAAGATGCTTCACAGGTACCTGAGAATTACTTACGAACGCTTGAGTGGGCCAGGATGGTACTCAGTGGGGCAGAGAAAGGCTGCTGAAAGAAAATTGACGATTCAGCAAATATTAGCTAATTATTGTAAATAATAGGAATTATTGTCATGTTGACTATTCCGAGTGGTTGTCAGTGATGAATTTAATTCTAGGTTTACAATTTTTCTCATCGTGGAGAAAAATTTGGCAAATGGACAGTGCAGACCCGTGAGTGGAGATGTAGACTGCACAAGGCTGTACAATATTTTAGACTGCACAAGCTTAGAACTTTAGCTTAGGATAACACGCGCAAATAGACGAGTATTTTTTGTGTTTTTTTGTTTAAAGGAGGAAGTATCGAGAACCTCACCCCTTCAATGTGGGACTTTAACCCTACCGTGAAAGTAGCGATCCCCCCGATACTACCGTTAAGTATTTCCTCGGGAGGTGGTTTGAGCACTAGGATCAACGCCCGCTACTGTCCTGATGTAATACGTCGAAAATAGCAACTGCTTGTTACCACTCACTATTCAAACCATTCCATGTGATAAATACAATAATATAGCATTAATTTTACATCCCCATAACCTTACCTGAGAAATATTGCACATAAACCGTTGATGAAGTCTTAGGTTAAGCTATAAAAGCAATAGCTGTTAGAATAAGGAACTATTTATATATCAGCCGCTATTTTAGAACTACACCCCCTGATGATTTGAAAACAAATTTTTCTTACCTCCCCTAAATTTAGTTGGTAAGCAGAATGTAGGTAACACTGCTGCTCGGCTTGCCGCAACTAATCAATGGCACAAGTTAGGGGTCATAATACTTGGCCTGCGTCCAAACAACCCTATTGACTATTGTTTGAACGAACCATACTTTAACAGGTTACTAGAATTCCAGCTAGGTGTGAGTGGGTTCACAATATACCTGTTCGGAAAAATTGCCTCCGGTTGTTTAGTGATGGGTCAAAGCTTGACGATAAAATTGGTTTTAGTGTCTACTATAAGAAGCCAAAAGTATTCGTTTCGGCTTGTCTTCTTAATAACTGTATGGTATTTCAAGCTAAAATTCTAGCCATTAATGAGGTAGCTGTCTGGCTAGGCAAAAATGTGACTACTTTCAGAGAAATCAACATTTACATCGATAGCCAAGCGGCGATTAAATCTCTGGGTGGGGTTGTCGTTATTCCATCGCAAATGCTGGGCGTCTCGTAACGAGATGGCGGAATATTTCCGCTTCCTTTTGATATGGGTGCCAGGGCATAGAGACTTATCAGGGAATTGTAAAGAAGACTAATTAGCGAGAGAGGGCACTACCACTCGCCTCCCTCTTGATATGGATTTTGTAGGTATAACCCTCTTAACCTATAAACTGCGTAGTGCAAGTAGCATTGTCACCTCAGCCAATACGAGATGGGTTGATAGTCTGACACTTAATGCTACAAAAATCATTTGGCCAAAATGGGACGCTAATCGCCCAAGGGCACAACGTTTCTATGCTAATTGCATTAATCACAGGCTACTGTGTAGTAGGTTGACATGCTCAAATATTGAACGATCTGTTAGACTACTTCTCTGTTACTGTCCCGCTTGGCATGTCACTAGGTTTAGATATTTTGGCTCATCGTTACCAAATTATAATGATGACCTTAGGGATATAAGTGGCACACAGATCAATGGGTGTGCACTTAAAACAAAATGGTTTATGGAGGAGATAAACTGCTACTGTGGTATCCCAATGAATCGGCAACGGTTTAAGTGAATTGGTCTAGAGACCAAAGGCCACGTCTATCTATCTACCTACTTACCTATAGATTCTATTTGTATTCCGAAGATGTCAAATTTGTTGCAGTTAATATTTGTTGAATAGTGTCGACTTAGCAACTCTGCAATCCAAACGCATCTTTAATTCTCTCTTTTTTACCAGTCTCTCATTTTTGTACCTTTACAACGACTTGTCATAATAAATGTTAGATCTAAGCGTTCACTTGAATGAATCCTGTAACTGAAACCGGTTGTCTTTTTCCTCTTGTGCGCCCTTGGTCGTAATATTTGTGGGACCTTCTAACAAAGGTTATGGGCCCAGACATAGTCCATTATAATTAAATTTAAAAGAATTTGTTCGGGTCGGAATTAATATTAAAAAAATAAAAAAGTTTCAAAAATGTTTTCGGTCGCAAATATTGAGAAATTGAGCAGTGATTACTCGACTTGGTCGGTGCAAGCTCGGAGTTTATTAACCACATTCGATTTGTGGAATACCGGTGTGAGCAAGTGCCCGGAAGATGCTACACAAAAAACAGTCTCGTGCGTCGCGGATCAAAAGGCACTGGCAACAATAAATTTGAGTGTTCAAGTTAGCGAACTTATTCTTATAAAAAACTGTAACAAGGCGAAAGACGTTTGGGATACCTTAGGCAATCTATATAAGGCGAATACCGCGTGCCGAAAGGTTAATCTATTCAAACAACTCGTACGTTTTAAAATTAAGCCAATAGAAAAAATTTCTGGTCAAATCATTGAATTTCGGAATTCACGATCTAAAAACTACAGGAGTGGAGTTAAATGAGGAATTTGTAGCAGTATTTTGTAGCGCACTGAGATGGAGAACTTCGCGGTCGTGGTTGAAAGCCGAGTCCAGTTACCTAACCTAGATCAGCTCGTATCGAAAATTCTCGAAATACAAAGGCGCCAGAGTGTGAAAGACGGAAGGGCCGAACGACTGTTATGGGCAAAGACGTCTAACGGCGAATTCTCACGAAATCCGAATTACAACAACAGTAATCGAGTTAAGTAGAACAAGGGAGATGGCAGAAAATCGAATGGAATTTTTCGAGGCAACAACAAGAGCAATAGCTCTAATAACAGCAGTTTCGAGTGCTGTAGATGCCATCAAAAATGGGACATATGATCACAGTGTCCTCAACGCCCTCAATCGGCAGCGGCGACGACTCAAACGGGGCGTCGGTATTTAGCGCAGTAACACCAGAGAATGTTAATGCAATGAGAAGGTGCAAATGTTACTGTGAGCTTTTTTTAGTACAATTGAGATTTGAAAGATTTGTAATAAGGTCATTTAGCACACCGAGTTTATAGACACCTCACTGACTTTTGCCCACACAAAAATTAGAAACACCACACATCTTTCACCAGAGAATGTTAATGCAATGAGAAGGTGCAAATGTTACTGTGAGCTTTTTTTAGTACAATTGAGATTTGAAAGATTTGTAATAAGGTCATTTAGCACACCGAGTTTATAGACACCTCACTGACTTTTGCCCACACAAAAATTAGAAACACCACACATCTTTCACCAGAGAATGTTAATGCAATGAGAAGGTGCAAATGTTACTGTGAGCTTTTTTTAGTACAATTGAGATTTGAAAGATTTGTAATAAGGTCATTTAGCACACCGAGTTTATAGACACCTCACTGACTTTTGCCCACACAAAAATTAGAAACACCACATATCTTTCACCTCAACACACAACACATTTCTCACCTCCACATTAAACCAATTAAATTTGTACTATTTTCGTATTTTTGAAATAATAAGCGAATACGTAAAATTTATTACATTTTTTTTTTTTTTCAATTACATTAAAAAAAAACAAAAACGATTTTAAAAAATAAAATTTATAAAAAAAAGTTTGCACCGGGAATTGAACTCCAGTCTAACATGTGGCGAGGAAAAATAGGCGGTGCGTTTATTTCTTCGACTGCTTATTTTTTGACCATTTTGTTACTTTTGAAATGATAAGCGGATACATAAAATTTATTACAAATTTTTTTACGATTACATTAAAAAAATAAAAATTAAAAACGAAAAAAAAAAATTTCCACCGAGAATTGATGGCGAGTCACGTGGGGAGGATAAATACGCAGAGCGTTTATTTCTGCGCCTGTGAACAAAAGGTTTTGTGCATGCGCGCGACGCGAATAAATTTTAATAAAGTTCTGAAAGTAATTCATGAAGTTTTTCATTACACACATATGTATGTACATAAATGAACGTATACTTTATATGTAAATAAATGATGGTATATGAAATATACATAAGTACATAATATGTATGTACATGTCAATAGGAGGTATTTGCATTCAGAAAAAAAGAATGGTTTAAGATAAATCAACACTTATTTTATATTGTATGTCAATTTATAGTTTATGTATTCGACAGCATTTACATACATATGTATGTATGTACATTTGTATATGAAAAACAGTAATGCACAAGTGCAAGAACATCATATCACATATGCAAGTATGCCCAAATAACCTTGACTTATGTATGTACACATGTCATACCACATCACATTCTTACAAGAAATCAAATACACATACGCACTAGTGAACGAGTTTCTTCCTAACAAGTGCAAAAACAATTCTGCTCTATGTATGCATATATACCGACTTTATGTCCTAGCTATATACATACATACATATATACCTACTTGCCTTCTAAACTTCCTACAAAATAATTGTATTCATATGTTACTACATCCATGCACGTTCATACATTCAAGCATACATATACATATGCGCGAGCACAGCGCTCCCTTCTTGCTTCCGTGTACTTTTGTCTTTCACCAGTCGATATTCCTAATATTGTACTTACAAAAACACAATACTTTGATAGACGCAAAAGCAACAGCAAGCACAACGCGATGGCCGCTTTGCCACCACACATTCTAAAATGTTCTAGAACACAACAAAAACACATTCATACCTCACATGCGCATGTCGCCCAAAGCTAAAATCTAAGCCTAGCGACTACAAAAACAAAATACATTCGTAGACGCAGTCGCAGCGGCCATGATTCTTTTAGTCGCGACGGTGCTGAACAATTTAGAATATTATATCGTACAAAAACAAAAAACTTCATTCATAAGTTCGAGCTCATATTTCAATTTCATTCATAAAACGAGCCGCCCATATGCCAATTTTCGCGACCATCCGAAAATAGTCAATATTGGAATATTTCGCGTCGAATTGAAATTATTTGCCAATATTTTGTAAGTCTTGAATTTTTGTGATGTCGAGTGGCCGCGGCTCCGTATATATGTATGCACGCTTCTATGTATGTAAATATGTGTTCCAACTGCTCGACAGCCGCAGCTGCTGTGAGTCAAGTGTTCGCAAAAGCTACAGTAATAGGCACAAAAAAACGACAAGTAGTATATGAAAAAGTTCTGGCCAGGACATTTCGATACTAGGGAAAATTTCTAAACCATTATTTTTAGTTCTCGCGTGGTATATAAATATAAAGTTAACATATTCCTTTACGTATGTGGTTCTCCGATTGATAAAAAGTGCACAAAAGCATATGCATATTAGCAGCAAAGAAATAAACTTACTGTAAAATAAGAGTGCGGTTTTTTTGTAGGCTACTGTGCAGACATTCAGCCTTCCCATGAAGCACAAAGTGCCAAACATTTAATATTGAAGAAATCACTGAAGCTTCTGCGAGTTGTGTTGATGTGCAGTATTGTTCATAACAAAAGAGACCGATGTCTCAAAATTTGTAACCAAAATTTTTCAATCAATATGTACTTTTTATTTCAAAGCTGTAACACTTAACACTCGACATTAATATAAGTATTCATATACCAAATAATAAATTACACTTCATAAAAAAGGTCTAAAAAGGTATCTAAGTATATTATGTGGCAGTTTTGTTTCCGCTTCATAATTCATAATTTTCGGCACAATGCTGTGCCTTTGAATGCGCGCGGATTCCTTTTTAGCGAATCGTGTGTGAACAACCGCATATGTATTGTAGATATACCGTATTTTCCTGAAGGGTAAGGAGTAGGCGGCCACAGCGAATGGTTGTTGTTCTTTACATGCCCTGTGTCAAGTGTGCGCAGAAGCTTGTGTTCTGGGTTTGTTAGAATGGGGGTAGTTTGTACATATATTTATACACATATGTGAGTATGCGCGTTAGGCTTCCTGGATGGATATTAGAATATTTTCTCTTCAATATGTGTATGTAAGTACAGTGCACTCGCGGTAACTCGAATAGCCGCTAAGTCGAACGACGTGCTAACTCGAACACATTTTTCCCCCTATTGACTTCTTTGTAACTCGAACAATAAAAAAGCGCTATAACTCGAACAAAAAAACAAATTTATTTGTACACACATTCTTTTCAAACATGTACATTTTGTACATACATACATATGTAATAGTATATGTATATAAATTATATGTATACTAGTGTATTGTCCATATGAATATTTCGGCGTTAACATCCCGTTAGTTTTCTGGGAACAACATCTTGCATTGACCAAATTGCTTTAAATTTGTCATTTGTAGTGTATCAGTGCACGTGAGTAATGGATCGTAAAAGGTTGAAGTGTTTAACATTAAAAGAGAGGGCTGAAGTCCTTAACAAAATTAAACGTGGACGTAGTGTTACTTCTCTAGCGAAGGAATATGGGGTAGCCAAGTCCACCATAAGTCTTATAAAAAAGAAAGATAAGGCAATTTATGGCTTGCACTAACGCTACCGGCAACCATAAGCTTAAACTACTCGTTATTGACAAAGCAAGAAATCCTCGTGTTTTCAAAAATTTTAACTGTCCGGTGGAGTACAAAAATTCCAAATCAGCCTGGATGACTTCGGCGATTTTCAAAGACTGGTTTCATAATTCGTTCGTGCCGCAGGTAAAATCCAGATTCATTAAAACAATTTTTTTAACCAAGATAAATGACTTTAATATTTAGGTAAGAAAATATTTGAAAGATGGGGGACTACCTGAGAAGGCTCTTCTTCTAATTGATAATGCCCCATCACATCCCAACGGAATCGAATTAAAGTCCGAGGATGGTTTAATTTTAACTATGTTTATGCCGCCGAATGTGACACCATTGATCCAGCCAATGGACCAAAATGTAATTCGTATAACGAAACTATACTACAGAAATTTTCTACTGGCTTCCATTTTCAACAATCGATCGAAAAATCGATATCAATGACTGTTTTTTTAACATAGCACACTCAATTGATAAGTCGAACAAATTCGATAAATCGAACAGCGCCTGTTTTAATTAGTTCGAGTTATCGCGAGTGCACTGTAGTTCAGATTTGACTGAAAAGATTAAATATAAGAATGCATATTCATATGATTGCCTTTATGGCTGTTTTACATATAAATTAATTCAAATGAAGTATGAATAATGTTATATAGAAAATAAATTTCTAAATAACAGGTTTTAGAAAAACCTGAATACACTATTTTAAATTCTAATTAAACCAAATATAAAAAATGAAATAAAAATATCGAACAAAAAACTGTGCACAGAATTTGAACCTGAGTCAAATATGAGACGATGTACTGCATACACGGCACGTCTTTCACGATTGCGCTAATCTACAATTATTAATGATCTTTTCTAAATCACTCATTTATTCGATTCGCACTTTTATATGCACATATTCTGCGTTAGTTGAAAGTTTGCATGCGTAATTATATGAATATGCATGTGTGTATGCGCGTTTGGCTTTCTGGACGGATATTAGAATGATATTTTCTCATCAATATAATTTGGATTTTATGAAAGAGATTAAAGACATATGTACATATTTTCTGTTTTGATTGATTTATATAAAAATCAGGTCATATCCAGTATGAACTATTTTATACCGAAAAGAAATTTCCATTTATAAAATACAAAAAAAACAGTATTTTAAAGAAATTTTAATTAAAATAAACTCACAAATTTTTAACCAAACTTTCCTGGTTTGAATTGTAAAAAAAAAATGTGCAAGAAAAAAAATATGACTTCAGGACTTGAACCTGAATTAAATACGTGCCAAAAAACAAAGCGAATAATCCGCCGACTTTAGCTTCTGCACCACAAACTAACTGCCGCGCGGCCTTCTTAATCGCAAATTTATTCGCTTCGATTTCCTTAGTAGTGTGCCGAAAAATCTTAATCAGTAGTTTGGTAAACGCAGGAAATATCTGAATTCCTGTCCTAGCGTGGTAAGTAAATATAGAAACCCTCCACTCGCGTCACTCGCGTGGTAAATATCTGCAATTCCCCACTCGTGAGCAAAGTTGAATTTGAAATGACCTTATTATGAATCTACAAATTAGAACTCGAAAAAAGCTCATTTAACATTTGCTCCTTCTCATTGCATTAACATTCTCTGGTGACACATATGTGTCCAAAGAGAGATATGTTCGAACATATTGGTAGCTGGAAACAAAAAATTGTACTCGCTTCGGGTAACAGCGTATACGCGGAAGGAAAAGGAATAAAAGAAGTGAATTCGAAAACTGGAAAAATTACTCTTTTGAACGTGTTATACTCGTATGTCTCTGACTTGGAGTGTAATTTTTTATCAAAGAGTAAAGTATTAAAATCTGGTAATTTGGTAATGTTTTCAAAAGACGGCGCGTCGTAAAAAACAAAAATAATGAAAAACTGTTTGCGGCTCATGAAAACGATGACATTTTTGTTGTAAATTTACAAGTGCAGCATTGCAAATCTGCGTGCTCGGAAAATGTAAGGAAAAATGGCATTCGCGTTATGGCCATATAAATATTAAAATGCCAGAAAGAATAGAGTGCGTTATGTGTGCTTACAAAACTTATAACATTTATTGACGATTTCTCCCGATTCGTTTCGGTTTACTTTTTGTTCGCGGAAATAGCGGAAAATATGACGAGACGATCAATTAAAACGGTCAGAACTGATAACGGTAAGGAATATGTGAATTCGAAATTTACGTTTTATTTTAAACAAAGAGGCATACAGCATCAACGGTAACCTATTGCCCTCAACAGAATGGTGTATCGGAACGGGAGAACTGGACTCTCGTCGAAATGGTTAGATGTTTGTTTCAGAGTTCTGGCTTACCTCAATATCTGTGGGCAGAAGCGGTGAATACGGCTGCATATCTGCGGAACAGGTCACCAACGAGAGTGTTAAATGATACTACTCCGTATGAGAGAAGGAATCCTTCGGTGTTTCATGTTCGTGTTCTTGGGTGCGACGCGATTATGCTAAACATAAATAGAAGCAGCGGAAAATTTTATCCAAAGTGGTCGAAGTGCAAACTTTTCGGCTACGAGACATCAACAAAGGGATACAGACTCTACGATCCGGCAAAACGTCAAATAATTAAAGCAAGAGACGTAACTTTCTTCGAAAAATCGTTCAATAAACTTGACAAGGAACAACCTCAGGAGGAATCTGAATCGTTCTGTGTTACGATTCCATACCCAGATAATAAGACTGACGTGATTAACAACGATGACATAGAGGAACACTTTGAAACGGCAAGCAGCGAATCGGATACTAGAAACAAAAGAGAAGAGTAATTTTAAACGGAAACAAATAATCAGATGCTGAATGCAGAAGTAATGGAAAGTGTGGCTGTATCTGCAAGGCGTCAAACACGAAATCGTACAAAGCAGCAAACCTTAACTTTGTTCACGGGAAGTCCACAAACCGGGTAAGAGGCATTGCAATCTGAAGATGCAGATGTTTGATCAAAAACAAAACATGGTCACTCTTGAGTAAGCCCGAAAACAAAACTATTATTGGATCAAGATGAGTATTTACGAGTGAAAAGAAACTAGATGGATCAGTGGAAAAATTTAAAGCAAGATTAGTTGCGCAGGGGTGCTCTCAAAAGTACAACGTTGATTACTCCGAAACGTTTGCCCCAGTGGTGCGGTATGCGACCATTCGCTTATTACTCGAACTGACAGCGAAACATCAGCTCTTAGTTAACCATGTATACATCGTATCGGCGTATCCGAATGGCAATTTGATCGAAGAAGTATATATGCGGCACCTGGATATGAAGAAGTCAACAATCGTTATAAAGTTTGTAAACTTGAAAAAGCTCTGTACGGTCTAACACAAGCGGGCCGAGAGTGGAACAGAAGGGCAACAGAAGTTCTGGAAATAATGGATTTTAGCAGATGTCTCCCTGATAGCTGTGTGTACGTTAAGCACCAAGGTGGGAACGCAAGTTTAAACGGACCATATTGAGTGCGCCGTAGCCGAATGGGTTGATGCGTGACTACCATTCGGAATTTACAGAGAGAGCGTTGGTTCGAATCTCGGTGAAACACCAAAATTAAGAAAAACATTTTTCTAATAGCGGTCGCCCCTCGGCAGGCAATGGCAAACCTCAGAGTGTATTTCTGCCATGAAACTGTAGGTCCCTCCATTTGTGGAACAACATCAAGACGCACACCACAAATAGAAGAAGGAGCTCGGCCAAACACCCAAAAAGGGTGTACGCGCCAGTTATATATATATAAATATTAGGTACGCAACTAAGTTCTCGTTGTTTTTTTGATGAATAACAACTTTATTCTAAAAAATGGTTGCAAGTGAATCATTGAAAGTATTGCCCATCGCTGGCGACTACTTTTTCCCATCTTCCTGGTAGATCTCGTATACCGTCGCGGTAAAACTATTCATCTTTTGAGGCTATCCACGGATCAAGCCATTTTTTGATGTCTTCATATGAATGGAACTGCTGGTCAGCTAGACCATGTGCCATCGATCGGAACAGGTGATAATCGGACGGCGAAATATCTGGAAAAAATGGCGGGTGGGGTAGGATTTCCCATTTTAGTGTTTCCAATGAAGTTTTAACGGGTTTGGCAACGTGAGGACGAGCGTTGTCATGCTCCAGAATCACTTTTTCATGCCTCTCCGCGTATTGCGGCCGCTTCTCGTGCAGTGCTCGGCTTAATTGCATCAATTGAAGTCGATACCGATCCCCAGTGATGGTTTCACTTAATTTTAACAGTTCATAATAAATAACACCAACTTATTCGTGAATATTCTTCCGAGGCGACGACGTAGAAGCATGACCGGGTAGTCCCCATGACTTTTTTTTTGGATTGCTATAATGAATCCATTTTTCATGACCCGTCACGACGCGATGAAAAAAGCCTTCCTTTTCTGCCGCTGGAGCAGATGTTCATAGGAAAAAAATCGACGTTCAACATCCCTTGGTTTTAACTCATAAGGAACCCAAGTCCCCTGTTTCTGAATTATTCCCAAAGCATGCAATCGCTTGGAAATGAATTAACGGGTAACTCCTGATACTGAAGCAAGCTCTTCTTGCGTTTGACTTGGATCGTCATTGAGCAAAGCCTCCAATTCAGCGTCTTCGGAGGTTTTTTGGCTTCCTTCACGCGGACGGTCGTCAACATTAAAATCACCGTCTTTAACCCTAGAACACACACCCGGGTACAAATGTATCCACTTCAACTTTGAAGTGTTGTAACTTTTGAACCGCTATACCTCTATACCGCTAACTTCGGATCAAGGAAGATTATTTAGTTTTGAGTTCAAATTCAAAATTTGAACCAGATCAAACCATTGGTTCAGGAGCTACAGCCTTCCAAACACATTATATACGTAAACACACACCCGGGATACGTTTGTACCCCAATAGTAAAAATCCTCATAATAATCAAAAAAAAAAAACATTTTTTATATTATTTTTTTATTTGAAAAATTAAAAATATTCATTTCACACATTATATTATTGACTTTTATTATAAAAATTATAAAAATGCATCTTATATCTAAGGAAAATCATGGCAAATAGAGCAATTTGTTGATGTGACCGAATGTTCAAGACACATTGGCTTCTTACATTTGGCGCACAGCTTTCTGGTTTTTCTACGGCGTTTTTCCTCTTGTGCGTAACATAAATAGCAAGATCCGGACCCAGGTTTTGGCGTGCGCGCTGCGGCAGATGTTGATGCTGCTGTTGACACCATTGATGCCAGCGGTCGGTTGAAATATGCTTCAATAGCAATTTTAGTCGAAAAATTTCGCGTCATTTGACGATTTATGGCTCTGGCTTCAATAATGGGCATACACAATGCTTCAGCCAAGCTGCGCAGGATCTGCTTACGCTTGCTGTTTGTTCTCCAAGGCAACATAGGGTTATTCAAATCGTAGACAATGTAGGCTGCAAGAGCTGTAATGTCCAACATGTTGAAGAACATCGCTAGTGGCCATCGTTTTGTTTGTCTTTGTGTTGGATATTCCGCAAACATTTGGTCCATTCGATCAACACCACCTTTGGTACGATTATAATATTCAATTATTTCAGGTTTCCCACTGTCAGCTATTTCAGCATCATTATGCATGGTCGAAAGCAAAATTACTGCTTTATTTTTTTTGGGAACATAAGGGCACATTGTCACATTATTTTTGAAGCCAAATGTCGTTTAACCAATTGTCCTGTTTTTGTTCTGCTTCATTTCTTGAGGAATATATGATTTGTTTTTGCGCAAAGTTCCAACGATCGTGAGTTTCCAGGTGAGAAGCAGTTCTGCAACTGGCAAGGTCGTAAAAAAATTGTCCATTGTAATGTTTCGGCCACTTCCTTGGTATTTGGCAGACAAATCCTTCACCACTCGTTCGCCTTGGTTCGTTTCCCTACCAGTTTCTGCTTGGCCAGTATATATTTGTCCATGCAGTGGATATGCATTTGTGGCATCGCAAATCCACCAAACCTTGACACCATATTTAGCAGGTTTTGACGGTATGTACTGCGTAAACCGTGTGCGTCCACGGTAAGAAAATAATTGTTCATCAATCGTCAAGCATGAGCTGGGCTTGTAATGTGCAGCAAGATTATTGTTCATCATCGTCCACAACTCACTGATCGGTGCTGCTTTATCAGTTAGTAAGCGTGTTGCACGAGTGTTTTTATCGTCAAATCTTAGGAACCGCAATATCGAACAGAAACGGTTGACTCCCATTGTGGTGCGATATAAAGGATAGTTTTTGACGCTCCGTAAATCTCGAACATGTTCTCCATTGCTATGGTTCGCACCAGTCATAATAAGTATGCCAAAAAATGCATACAGCTCTGTTATTGACACAGGCGTCCATGACTTGGGAGTTGTGTTTGGATGCGCATTGTTGTAAGCATTATAAGTTTCTTTTGCTAACTTATTTGTGTGGCGCATAATTATATCAGCCATTTCAACGTTCATGAAACATTTGAATGTTTGCTCTATTGACAACATTTCAGTGTATCTAGCTGGTCCAGAACGTTCTCTTATAATAAATTGGGTGAGTACCTGACGACTTACATTTGGTTCTTTCATCCACTCAGTACCATCACGTGCAACAAATTTTTCGCCACTAGCAGGTAATCCATTATTTTCTTCTACTTCTTCTTCTTCATCGTCTTCTTCATCATCCTCATAGTCCGCATAATCAGGTAATACTTCTGCGGCACTTTGCGAAACTTCAGCATCCTCATCAGCAATTTCAATGTCATTGAATTGAATTTCTTCTTCATCTTCTGAGTCAAAGCCATAGGGAGCGTCATCGTCACAAATTTCATCAAATAAAGATTGTATATATGATTCTCGCTGTTCCTCAGTTAACCTGAATAATAAAAAAATTAGTATATGTTTACATTGTTGCTTATTTTACATTTTTTACTTCTATATGCTGCACTTGATAAATATTCGTTTCTTCTTGGAGTCATTTCGTATCCAGTTATTTATAGTTTCAGTTATATTTATTTTCACTTATATTTTCACTTCTTACACTTTTGAGCACCAAAACAATAATGAAAATATCAACAGGCAGCATTTATAACAACACCTCGTGTGAAAACAACCCTTGCAGCTGTATATAAAATCCAAAAACCGGTTACACCAGTGTATTTGCTACCTACGTACCCATACCTTGCGCGACCTTTTTGCACATATCTTTTGAACCAGGTAGAATATTTCAATGAAATAAAAACCGAAAGGCTCGGAGTTCACAGCCAATATTTTCAAAGAATTTTGTAGGCGAATCCGAATTCACTTGCATGTTACCTCATTTCAACAGAGCACGAGCAACGCTCCTGTAGAAAGACTACATTCCACCCTAACGGAAATATACAGAATTGTATTAACTACCAGAAAAGAGAAACATCTCAACGAAAACCATGAAGACATACTTCCATTCGAACTTTTTTCGGTACAACCTTTAAATTTAATAATACTGTCACTTTCAACAACGAACACGAATACATTGCAAAACTTAACGAATTGCAATACATTTTATACCCACACGTCAAAGAAAAAATGGAAAATGCTACTAGTAATATGATAAACCAACTAAACGAAACCCGCTCAGACCCGGAAAATTTCGAAAATCAAACCATTTATCGAAAAAAAGAAAAACGTAAAAAAATTACACCCAGATTTACAAAACATAAAGTGAAGAAAAACAATAGAGTAACTATAATTACAAAACATAACAACAAATTTCACGAGTCAAAATTAAAAAAGATACACCCAAAACCAAAAACCTCTAATTAACCTCTTTTTATCCATAGGATACCGCTAGCATTTCCTCAAACGATAGACATAACAGAAATAAGCAACCAGCAGAAAGCAGTTAGATTCCGATAAGGACCCGCAAGGATAACCACTAATCACAATTACCTCGTACATATTGTTAGCTTTGACGAATACACTAAAACTGTCTATAAAATACAGGAGACTGTCTCAGTCTTCGAGAACACCCACAGAACTACAAGCTTCACAAAAGTAACTGGGTTAAAACTCAAGGAACTAGAAAATAAAGTACAGACACTTACACCACATAAAGGACATACACGCGGACTCATCAAGGGACTAGACACAACCTTGAAATTCATCACGGGGAATATGGAAGAAAATGACGCACATTCCATAAATAAACAAATTCAAGACATTAAAACTAATACAACGCATATCGAGACTATACTGAATAACCAGAACCAAATAAATTCAATCGTGCAGGAAAGACTGCAAAACGTCACTATCCATATAAACAAGGAACAGGATAAAATAGAAAAATACATTAACAAAATAGCAAACAATATCTTGAAAGAAGATGACTGACTATTCGAAATTCAGTATATCAGCCAAATTAATTTGCTAGTCTGTTTTCTTATGGTTCCCAAATTTGAGCGCTTTAGAATGAAAGACCTCTTCCTGGAGCGTGCATTCTCTATATTTGTGATCAGAGAATGAATGTGCATTGAGTACCTTCCAATTCACTACTCCATCTATAATTGAGTCTGAGACTAACGTAATATAATATAAAGATTTTCCTGAGAATTACGCACAATAAAAGTAGGCTCATTACCGCGATTGCACAGCAGTAATCTTCTTTCCATAATAAAATTAAAGAGTGACTCACCTCGCTAGGTAATATCTTAACTACCCCAGGTAGTGTGATGGGCGTTCGCCTCGCCTCAGTATCAGCTATTTTAGCAGTTTTGTTTTTCGCCATTATACATGACCTTGTTTTACCTTCACAATCCGCCGTGCATAGATTGGAAGATTTGGATTGTATGCCCTCGTGATTTGCATTATTCGTTGTAGGGACCCACACTCGTGCCCTCGGACGAGACGGGATATCCTTCATGTCGACTATCACGATCTTAGTTGTTGCTGACTTATATAGCTCTACAGACCTTTCGTCGTAGCAGGCTACTATTTTAATTTGGCTTTGATTCCAGCCAGCATCAATGCATGATGGTGGACGAATTGGATTGCACTTGAGTAGCACTTCCAGCATCACATTTGTCAGAGTAGCCTACACCCATTCCATTGGACCCAAGGAAATCTTCCTTCGGGATCACCCTCATCCAGGACACCAATAATGATGCGATTGCGGGTCACTTCGGCAAACGTTTTGTTCGGCGCTATGACTCGATTTTTCGGTCTTTTCGCTGACAGTTTGTCCTCTTCAGTCTTTTGCTGGTAGCTGACGATGTAGTTGGCCTTTCTAGGGCGAGGTTAGGTAGTACCTCCTTCGCCTATTCCATCGACTTTTTTCCTCTTTCGTCAGCTCCTCCGCTGTTGGTGGTGCTTCGTATAGCCTTTTAAGTATCAGGTCAGTCCATAAGTTGGTGCGTTTTTTAAAGGTGGTTTTAAAATTTATAAAAAATATGTTTAAAGTATTTATTAATGAATAATATATTTTCCTTCATTACTTACAATGTCTTCCCAACGTTTAGGCAAATTTTTAATTCCCTGCTCAAAGAATTGTTTGTCCTTGGAGCCAAAATACCCTTCGATATCCTCTTATAGCTTCTTTTGAGAAGCTGTTCTTGTTACTCATATGGGATTCAAGTCCACGGAAAACGTGATAATCACATGGTGCAGTATGGTGGATGCGGCATTAGCTCCCATGTGTTCCCATTAGCTCGTTCAGCTTGCCTAATGTTTGCCTTGCGGTATGAGGTCTTGCGTTGTCGTGGCGAAACAAAACTTTGCGTCTTTTCACTAAAGGCGGTCGATTTTTTAAGTGCCTCATTCAGGTTCGATAGCTGATGGGAACAGTAATCAGCAGTTATCGTCTGGTTTGGCTCCAGAAGTTCATAATAAACAATACCGGCCATATCCCACCAAATAGACAGGAGAATCTTCTTGGGGTGAAGGTCATCTCTAGGGGTCGGTTCTGGTGTTTTATCTGTATCTAGCCATTGGCGTTTGCGAACAGGATTACACTGTGGAACAAATTCAGGTTAGCAAAAATCAGGTCCATTCTGAGAGTGGCGGGTGAAAATAGAGGCGAAATTAGAAGACCCGTATCGCGCCGTTTTTTTATGTTAGTTCGAATTTTTTTTAATCGGCCTTCGAAGTTTGCAGTCAAATGCCGATTTTCAGTATATTGTTTATATGGGTTTTCGGCTATAACTCGTCCACTAATTGATATTTTTTCAATCTGTAAAAGCCAAATTATTGCTAGAGACCTGTGCAACAATTACAATTTTTGAAAAAATTGATTTCGAAAATTTTTGTGGTACTTATGGAAAAATTATTTTTTTTCCTGTTTTTTGAAAATATTTTCCACAAAACTAAGTGTTTTTTAATTTTTTTTGTGGTCTATAATATGCTTCTCAGTTTCTTTATTGAATTTCATTTGAAAAAAAATTGTCTTAGTCGATAATTTGCGCTTTAGGCATACAGTCATAATACAAAACTTGCGTTTTTTGAGCTTAATATTAATTTATTTCTCATTTTTTATTTACCAATTTTGTTCAGTGTTGGTTTTGAAGAAACATAGAAAAAGAAAATATAAAAATATGGGAAAAAATATAATTTTGAAATGTTAATAATGAAAAGTTTTAAGTAGAAAAATAAAATAAATTAAATTAATAATTTGGCCAGCTGCCGTTTAGCAGGCGGCTGTGGATCAACATCACTGTTCTCTCTAATGTCTTGGTCATCGTCATCATCATCAGAGAGATCGATTATTTCGTCCAACAGATATTCTGGATTTTAATCTGTGTCTTCCCCTTCTTTCTCTGTTTCCTCGTCTTCCTCTTCTTCAAAGGTGTTTTTATACCACCAACAAATTTCAGCGAGTATCGCATCTGGAGATTTCTTTCCTCTGTACCTGAAACGAAAATAGTTTTCAATTGTTAACATGTTTAAATTGTGCACTCTGACCAAGATATTAGAAAAATCTAGGAATTCAAAATATGCACACTCTATAGTTACCTTATTTCAAATGGAAGCGCAGTTTGGTGATGACGTTCGCCTTGCTCATCAGATTCAGTTGGCAACTGTTGAGCGAGTTTTTCAAGATGCTGATGCAAGAGAAGACTTGGCTTATACACTGAAACTACTGAAATGTTGGAACATGAACGAATGTAAATCGGGATCTACGCCATGGCCAAGTGGTACAAATCTGGAAAAATGTGACGGCGATGGTAATGGGCTCACAATTAAAGAGTACCAAAGTCTAATCGGTGGGCTCTTGTATCTGGCAATCATCTCACGGCCTTACATTGCACATGCAATTTCAAGACTCTCACAGTTCAACTCGCATCCTCATCCAAATCAATTTCAAACCACTAAACTTGTATTGAGATACCTGATGGGAACGTCGAAAGGTATAACCTCTTATAGTCGTAATCAGGACGAATCTCTTATTTTTACAGATTCTAATTGGGGCTTTGTTCACCGAAAGTTGTACTCTGGCTTCGCAATTTTTGCGGCTGGAGCTATCGTAGCCTGGGTGTCTAAAATTGTCGCACTGAGGACTATGGAAGCTGAATATGTTGCGGCTAACCAAGGGGTCAAGGAAATACGCAGGTCCAATCTCAAAGCAAGCATAGTGACATAAAGTACCTCTACATTCGGGACATATTCAACGATGGATCAATTGAAGCCGACTATGTGAGCTCAGAAGATTTTGTCTAAAGAGAAGCACCTAAAGGCGTGTAACTTGTTAAAATTGAAATTTGTTTGAATTTCCTGAAGTTTTGAAATGCAAAGTTTCTTTACTGAAATAAGGGTGAATGCATTTGGATTGAGCTGAAATATGTTGAATAGCGTTGAATTGGGAACTCTGCAACCCAAACGCCTCTTTAATTCTCTCTCTTTTACCATTCTGTCATTTTTTACCTTTGCAACGACATAACATAACAAATGTTAGAACTAAGCGTTCTCTTGAATAAATTCGTTAACTGAAACCGGTTATCCTTTTCGTTTTGTCCGCGCCTGGTCGTAAATATTTTTGGGAGCTTATAACAATATTAGTTGCTGAAAATTGTAAACATCGATGCATCAATAGCGCTGTACCTCCTAGTCTGTTTGTTGGGTTATTGGACTCAATTCGATAGTTAACAGGTCAGGGGAAGTATTTGGTTATAAAGAGGTGTGTTTTTCTTGAAGAGATATGATTTGGGGAGGAGAAATATTTATTTATTATATTTATTTATTTATTAAGTAATAAAACGTTCAATATAAAATTTTGGTTTGACTTAATGTGATTTTAACATAATAGAGACTCAAAACCTTGTCAGCACTTTAAGCTAAGGTGTTGGGGTATCCGTTCCGGGAGTTGCATGGCAGGAAGTGCCTAAAGAACCAGTCATTAACGATCCCCTCCGATGCCCAGGCAAGATCGGTTGTAGCAAGTGCTTTACCGCGGTATGCCGGCTCTGCCGCGGTGGACCATTTCCTTCCGTGCTACTCGCGGGACCGAAATTTAGATAAATGGAAAACAAAACAAAAAACCTAACAACAAACACTACGTAAAAAACAAAAACTGAGAATGTGCTGCTGGCTTCCAGCCAGGACACGGTGGTCGGACCCAGCAAGTCGACTGCTCTCCATAGCACTCCACTGCTGAAACTCAGCCGTATACAGCCAATAACTCAACAAACGCAATCCTCTTCTTCGGCAACCTCTGGTAGGGATGCCAAAAAAAATAAAAATAAAAATCCTCTGGGTCCTGAGAACCAAATTCATTCTGGTTAAGAATTAATTGGCCGGCAGATTAGATGACCGCGATACAGGGGACAAGGTCAGATACGAGGCCGTAATTTCGGCTCTTAATAACGTCCCTGCCAAGTAGAAGAAAACGAGGGTTGTTTTCATATCCAAGGCAGGGAGGAGAGGCCACGACTCGGCCAAGGATTTTGGCCTATAAATTTTACCTCATTTGTCCTAAATTTGTTTGAAAGATGGATTGATTATCATATTAGAGAGCACATTCAAGTGACAAGAGGGGCTAAGCTCACTAGATTCGTTGGCAGCGGGACGCCGCGGGGTGATGTCATTTCGCCCCTACTTTGGCTAGTTGCTATTCACGAAGTTCTGATAATGCTTAATAAGGGTGAGGTTAAGGTAGTAGCATACGCCGATGACTTGGCCCTAATGGTATCGGGACTGTTTCCCTCAGTCATGGGTGGGATTTTAGAAAAAGGTCACTGGCTGTACTCAGTCGCTGGGCTGCCACTTGTGGCCTCCGAGTCAACTCTGACAAACCGGAGCGTCCTATTAACCAGAAAATATAAACCTCCACCCTGTCGACTTTCCAAATCAAACAACCACGCTCTCCCGCTCTCATCGGAAGTTAGGTATCTTGGAGTGATACTTGACTCCAAACGCTATTGGAAGCTACACATTGAAAATCGGGTAAAGAAGACCAGTATAGCCTTCTACTCCTGCAAATCTACATATGTTTGGTAAAAAATAGGGACTCAAGCCACAGGTCGTGCTGTGGATCTACAACGCAGTGGTTTTGCTAATTTTAACGTTTGGATTCCTGGTCACTAAACTGGGGAGGATGCAAAGGACTGCATGCATTGGCATCACCGGAGCATGTAAAACTTGCCCCTGGGCTGCCCTGAATGTCCTATTGCACTTATTTCCCATCAATTTTTTCCTTATTTCCATCTGAACTCGAAATGCAATCACGTTAAAGAGATTGACCTCTGGATGCAATCTCTCAAGGGACATGCTAGCATTTTCGGGCAGTTAACACCGTATTTCTCCGAACTTCTATCCGCGAACTAGACTTTGAGAATTGTGCTTGGGCAATCTTCCCAAATAGGCAGGATTGAATCGAGGGGCAAATCTGCACCGAAGCTTGCACCTCTGCCTCTACTGACGGTTCCAAGATGGAATCGGATGTCGGAGTAGGGGTTTTCTCTAAATCAGCCAATTTATCTATCTCCATTAAACTGTCGAATACTGCTAGTGTTTTTCAAACAGAAGTCTTTGCGATCCTACAGGCATGCAAAACGCTTAGGGAACGCGGGAGCGAGGGAGATAACATCAACGCTCTGACGACGCCATGCTGAAGAACGAAGCTAGTAAACTCCTGTAAGAAGGACGCAGAAAGTCCTTTGGACTCCCCACCATTCAATTTCCACACTCGTAGCTGTGTTCACCGGTCACTGGACCATCGGCACACACACGGAAAAGATAGGGTTACCATTTATCCCCCATTGCAGAAGTTGTGGGGACCTTTCAGAGAAGGAGACTGTTGAGCACTTTCTCTGTAAATGTTCGGGTTTAGCAGCTAGACGATTAAGGTCACTGGGTTCTCCTTTCTTCGACAGCCGGGGCAGTGCGGCGCTTTAGTGCTACTTGAGGAGTGCCAGACTGGCACTTCAGCGATTTTACCCACCTACCTAATTTACAGAATATAGTGTACGCTGTCTTAATTCTTAAATATACTTTATGCATAAGATAATGTTCAGCAATATACATAAATAAAATTAAGGAAAAAAAAATATAATAAAAACCCTTATGAAAAAAAGGAAGTTATGTATGTACATGTACAGTGCAGATATTTGGTGACTTAAGCATGCTGAAGTAAATTTAATATTAATTGGTTATTAAAGTTAAGTTTTTTGATTTGTGAGAATATCATTTCTATTTTGTTTTCGTCGTGTAACCACCTTGTGCAATATTCCCATGGGAAATTAGGCATCATTCTCAGAAGCTTATCTTGTTGCTTATTTGTAACTTCTATTGTATATATATGCTTTTGTACATGTTCCATATTCAACGGTATTCGAACAATTTATTCCCTGTCTATTAGTATTGAGGTATGTGCTGGGCAAATTTCATGGACTTCTTTTTTTAGTAAAAAAGATGGCTTGCGTTTTACCAACATTAAGTTTTATTTTCCATCTGTGAAAATAATTTCCGACATGATTCAGCGCACTTTGCATTTTACTCACTATATCATGAGCAGACTTGAGCAGAATACCGATATCATCAGCATACATGGCGTAGTGACAGTTGGCGAACTTAGGGGCGTCAGACACATAAATAATAAACAAGATACGTCCTTTAACTGATCCTTGAGAGACACCAGCTGTAACTTCCGTTAGATCTGAAAATTCATTATTTATATATACTTGCACGATTATACAAATAACGATTTTAAGAAAGTATTGAACAATCTTTATAAGTCGGTAGGAAGTTTTAAATTTAGGAGTTTAGCTACCAACCCATTGTGCCAAACGAAATCAAAGGCATTTTCAATGTCGAATAGGACTGAAGCAATCGACATTTTGTTATTTAAACTAGATTTTACGTGGTTACAAATTCTCTGGATTTGGCATGTTGTACCGTGAAATTTTCTAAATCCAAACTGTTCAGCAGGCAGTACATTATCTTCATTAATAAATTCTGTTAATTTTTCCTTTATGTTACCGAGACTACTTAAAGACTTATTGGTCGATAGTTTCCGATTTCATTTGTGGGTTTCCTGGCTTTGGTATTGGAGCTACTTTTGCTGCTTTCCACGTCTCCGGAAAGTACTTTAAGTTTAAGACATGAATTCATAATAAATATAAAGATAATAAAATTGCAGTTATTTTCACATTCTTTAGCATTATGCTTCCAATGACATCTAAACCTGCGGATTTTCGTAAAGCTGTTTGTTGAATTAATAAATCGATGTATTCGCACTTAACATAACATGTATTTTAGAGCTTAAGTGCTCCGAAACTTTGTGATTATTTTGGAAAGTGTGAGCAAATGCCTTTGCTTTTTCGTGGCTTAACACAATAGTTTTGTTTTGATCAAAGAGAGCTGGATATTGTATATGCCTCTTTTTTAAAACTTTGCTTTTATTCCAGAAAGATTTACTTCTTGTATCTAGTTCACATATTCTTTTATTCCATTCTTTGTTCCTATGCTGAAAGACTTTTTTTCGTATACGCCCAGACAATCTAAATCTCTAACTGATCTTCCTATTGCCGATAGAAGTAATTTCTTATTTTAATTAAATTTAATATATGACCTGGCAGTTTAACAAAATTAATCTTTTCTTAGGGACTGTAATTCTTACTGCATTCATTATTTGATGACCAAAAAATTTTATATTTTCGTCAACATTTTGCGCGGGAGTTAATGTCCTCTAAATTTGTAGATGTGTTTTGAAGGACATTTTTTAAAAACTTCTTATATGAGCACCAGTTAGCATTTGAAAAGTCCCAGCTTAAATTAGAAATATATGAGTTCCTCCCTTTTCAGATTAAATAACAATTCAGAATATCAATTCATTAATAGCTATAAGCTTAGATATATAAGTTGGAATATTAGTCAATACAATATCTAGATTTGACGGTGAAGGTCTTGTCGCAGATGGATTGTAGATAGGATTATCTGAATAAGAAATGGTAATTGGAAAAAATTTAATGAATTCTTTGAGTATATTTCCCCAAGCATTTGCTCTTACACAACCCCATTCACGATGTTTACTATTGAAATCACCACAGTATACTACACTTTCTTTAACATTAAAAAGACGTCTTTAATCTGTTTTATAAAATGTACGCAGATCACTTGTTGCTGATCCTTCCGGGTAGCATACACTTAAAATCTTAACTTTGCTATTTTTTTTACCAAAAATCTCAATTCCTACATTTTCAATTACTTTAATTTTGATATTTTCTATTTCATAATAATTAATTGTTTTCCTGACTAAAATGGTAACCCCACCTCCAGCTGAAATAAGTCGATCCCTACGTATGACCGAATAGTGTGAAATGATTTGTTTTCGCTTTTGAGCCATGTTTCGCTGAGCTAAGAAATGTCGATGTGGTTTTGATATAGAAAATCGAAAAACTCATAATACTTATTACGAATACTTCTCCAGTTCCAAAAAATTATAGACAGTTCAGACATCACTTATTACTTGAGTACAAACATTTAATAACTAGTTGAGTTATAACATTAAATTGTTGGTCTTTACTGGTACATGCTTTAAGCTTAAAAATAATATCGAGCGACAGTTGACTGATTTCTTCATAAGTGAACAAACAATCATTTGACATGCTATCAGCAGCCGCATTATTTCCAGAGTCCTAGCCCTGCGTAGTTGTTGTGAGAGTCGGCAGCCTTTGGCTGAGCTGTAATCTTTGCGCGTTTAGCTTCGGAAACTGTTCATAGTTGAACTGCTAATTAAATTGTGCCGGAGTATGCACTGGTGAAATCTTGTTGATCTTTTGTTTGATTTTCATATATGCAGCCCGATTTGGGCAAGTCGGATCAGTAGACTTGTGCCTCCTATTGCAGTTAGCCCAGCGCACTTTATCTGCGATTGTACAGTCTGTGGTTTTATGTTTACCGGCGCAATTTGCACAATTTTGTTTAATAAAGTATCTGTGCTCTCCATGGCCGAACATTTGACAATGTCGACATTGTGTTGGTATTTTTTCGCTGATAGTCCCCTCGTATAAGACTTCGAAATAGAGACTTTACATTTTAACGAAGATCAGGAAGTTTCACTATCCCATTTTCAAAATATACAACGTATGTAGTATCAGTATAGTTATCATTGTAATTCTTTATGATTGCTTTTACTTACTACCTATTGATATTTTTTTATAAGGAAACGTTTAATTTCTTTTGCAGTCAAAAGTTTAAGTAAATAGTCACTACATATTGCCAGCACCTTGATAGGTGGCACAAACATTTTGTCAGGCTTTTTTTCTTTGAGTTGTTGGCCTCCTTCTCCATGTCTGAATCGCAGTCAGAAATGACTTGCAGAGGTGTCCAAAACTTTTCATTTTTAAGCTTTATGGAATTGGCTTTATTCACCTTTCTAAAATTTGAAGGTGACATTTCCCCTTCACCGCAATACTTCACAATACGTTTTGCTATTTTGCTTTCTCGCTCTTCTTCAGTGGCTCCACTAGTATTAAGAAAAACACGTCCTACGCTCATCAGAGCACAATTCAAACTTTTGAGAAAATGTATTTATTATGAGAAGAAGTTCATTATAATTATAAGTAGTAACCTTTTATGTTCCACTGAATAATTTTCAGGGTCATGTGGGTAAGAGAGGAATTAGTGTGTGGGATAGCTGAAGGAGCTAAGTAAGTTTGGGTTATTTACAAGTGTATTGTTTATACAATATATAATAATTTGGTAAGTGAAGATACAGGCGGCCGCCGTAACCAAATGTCTTGATGCGTGACAGCAAGATGAATAAAAAGATTTTTCTAATAACGGTCGCCCCTCGGCAGGCAATGACAAGCCTCCGAATGTATTTCTGCCCTGAAAAGGCTACTCATAAAAACCATGCCGTTCGGAGTCGGCATAAACCTTTAGGTCCCTCCATTTGTGAAAAAAATCCAACACGCTCGCCGCAAATAGGAGAAGGAGCTCGGCCAAACTCCCAAAAAGGGTGTAAGCGCCAATTATATACGGATATATATATAAGTGAAGCTACAAGTACTGAGAGTTAAATTTGGAATGGATTGAAGTCTATATCCTCGCTCTTGTTGTTATTTTGTTGATGGTCTTCATTTTGATGTTTGGATCGGATTTTTTTCGTTGGAATCGCAGTCTTTTAGGTATGATGTAGGGAGTATTTTGATGTTCTGTTTTGGTTTGTTTATGATTTTGGAATCCGAATCTGGTTCGCTCGTTTTGTCCAAGAGTTGTTTACTTGTGTTGGAGAATGTTGGTACGGGTGAAATGTTGATATTGGTTTGTTGGGATGTATGCTTCTGGTGATTTGTTGTTACTTGGTTGCGAGTAGGCTGATCGTGGTGAGTTGTGATTTTTTATTTTTTTTATATCCCCCATTTATTTTATACATCTGTCCTTTGACATTAAGTATGTTGTTTAACAATTTGGTCAGGATTTATATACATCGCTTAATGGCCAGTGTCAAAAGCGATAAAATTAAAATAAACGAAATAATATACAATTAAATAATATACAATAGTACAATACAAGTTGTGATTTGAGAATAGTTTTCTCCACTAGTGCTTCTGGTTGGTGTGTTGTATTGAGTTACAGCTGTAGCGTAAGTGGAACTACTGGGTGGATGTCTTTCCCTGTGCAAAGTTTTTGCCGGTCTGTTATCGACTTTTGATTTTACCATAATTATCTGAATGGACATTTTTTTATCGAGGGCCGAGTTATTTGGATTGGGATAATTATTTGATATAAAATTTACTCATTTTTTGTTTTCCTTGCATTATTGGGCACGTTTTCGGGCTATTACGGTATTTAGCAAAGTGATTATATCTTAACATCCAGGGCAAGGTGTTAAATGTAGTATTACTAGACCTGATTCTGTAAGATATTTTCTACTTTTTTCTAATTTTTTTTTACGTCAGGCTTTTTTTTGGGAAGACTGTTCGTGTAAAATTTCTTCTGTGGGAATATTTCTTAAGTCATTGTAATAAAATATATAACCCCTTGGGATGAGTTCAATAAAGGATGTGGGGTGATTTCAATTGTAATCGGAAAAGGCGATCAGTGTGGTTAGCTCGTTTGCTATTTTTCGTTTCTAGTAGAATTTGGCCACTGAGGATTCTTTTACATTTTAATATTTTGACTCGATTACGTTTTATATCAGGAATGGTTACACGTTTTTGAGTGATTCGGTAGAATGTGTTTTTGTCATTATTAAATAGATTGGATCTTTTCAAGTAAGACTATATGTTTTAGTTGGATCCCAACAAATCATCGGAATATTCGGTAATGGCATTGTTGTATTTTCCGGATGTTTATTCATGCTGTAGGGCTGCTTTAAGCAGCAACCCTGATGTGGGTAACGGTTGTGCCGTGAGATTTTTATTGTGGGTTTTTTTGAGAACTAGTGTTTATTTTGTTTTGTATATACTGTCTTTATTTGCATATACGCGCTTACTGCGTTTCGAGTAGTTTATTATTTCAACAAATTTGTATTTAAGTGGCAATATTTTTATACATATGTGCAGTATGACATTCAGATAGATCACAAATATTTTCGATTACATATTTTATAGTTGAACAACTTTTACGTTAGGTAAGGTTAGGTTGACCTGGCTTCTTGGAAGACATCACATAGACCTATTGATCCTTAGTGGTACCAGATGGAGCTTGATCCTTCAAATTGAAACTGAAATTTGAAAAAGGTCGCGCCAAGCAGCCCCAGGAGATTTTGTGGCTCCTAAAACACTCAGGATAAAAACCCCATTGAACTTAAAGCTCTGGAAAGAGGTTAGAGAGTCAAGGAGGGAAGAACAAAAGTATCAGAGAAAAAGATAGCAAAGAATAGAGGCAGAGATAGAGATAGTAAGTCCTGTGAGAATTTTCCAGATTCTTTGGCAAATCTGTGAATATACCTTAGTTTTAGAGAACGAATATTACTCATTCTCACACCATCTGAACCCAAAACTCGTATCCCTCAATGATTCCAATGGTGGTCATATGCTGACCCATGGGTTGTGTCCTGTAATGATACCGACCATCAACCGAACGTCTTTGCTTCCAAGTTTTAGAAGAAAGTTTGAGAGTTTTCTGTTCGGACTTGTCAGAAAACACTTTGCAGTTCTGCAGCGTTCTAGACCGGACGACAGCTTTTTATGCAGATTGCCTACATAATCGCTGATCCAATTCATGATTCCTGCGGAACTGATTCCGCTTGTTGGCTCTGGCCCTTGTGGGGGAACCGCTGATCCACGGTTGGCCAATTCATCGACAATCTCGGTTCCTTGAAAGCCGGAGTGTCTTGGAACCCATATAAGTACAAGCCTGTTCTGTCTTGCGACAGAAATAAGCTCCTTCTTAGATTCTTGCGCAACCCTCAAGGTTTGCTCCGCGTTCTCCAAGGCTTTCAGTGTAGCCTGACTGTCACTAAACACTCCAATCTGTTTCCCGCTCCATCTCCTCTAATTATCCATTCGGCTACTTTCAGGATGGCAAAAACTTCCGTTTGGGAAAGATTTGCCATTCCCTACATAGCACAGAGATACTTATTACTATCGTTTAAGCAGTATCCGGCTCGAGACCTTATATCGTTCTTGCACCCATCGGTAAAGAAAATATCCGCCAAACCTCCCTACACGCATTCAGGATTGCTCCATTGCTCACGCAATGGAAATCTGACATCAAATTTCCTTCCAAATGAAACTGTGGGTATCAGGTCGTCTTTAGGTGCCAAAAACAGTGGATACTGCTCAGAGAGCAACTTAAAGATTTCTCTGTGTCCCGAAGTTCCGTCTTCGTGCCAGAAACCATATCTCTGGAGTCTGCATAATGCTTTTATTGCTTCCTGTTGTCCTCAAGATCCAAGGGGATCCAATATTACTCATAAGTATTTAACTTCATCGGAAAGACCAACACCTTTCAGTGTCGGAAGACTGAGTCCATCAAATTTTCGTTTTCCCGTAAACAAGACTATGGTTGTTTTGTTCCGATTAATGGAAGGACCTTGTCTCATTCACCAGTCATCGATTTTGTCAAGAATCCTCTGCATTTTCATGCAAAGCCTCCGATGTTAGCTCACAGACATCGTCCGCATATGCTTGGACATGAAAACCGAGTTCCTGCATTTTCGTTAGTAGAGATTCTTCGACCAAGCCCCACTGCAGCGGAGAAAGAAGCCCCTTGGAGACATCCTTGCTTGGCCCTGACGGTGATTAGTTCGTCAGTGTTCGCACGAGCGGTTAACAGCCTCTCAGAGAGCATGGAATATATCAAATTAACAATGGTTTGATTAACTCCGTGTCGTTCGGCAGAATAACATATTGAGCCGAAAGTAACATTATCAATGCCCCCCTCAACGTCCACGAACACGCCCATTGTGAATTCGTCAGCTTCCAGCCCGGCTTCAATCTTGAGAGCAAGATTGTGTAAGGCTGATTCACATGATTTTCTACTCTGGTAATCGTGTTGATTTCTACTAAGATTTCTCGGCAATACACCCACCCGAATATGTTTTCCCACCACTCAGTCTAGACTTTTCAACATGAACGATGTCAAACTGATTGGTCTAAAAGTCGTCTTTTCCTGGTTTCGGAATAAATACTACTCTTACGCGTTGCCATTGGGATGGTATATAACCAAGTGCAAGACAGGCTGTGAAGATTCTTTTCTGGATCTCAATCAGCCTGTCTTCTCCTTTTTTAAACATTGTTGGATATATTCCGTCAGGTCCAGGGGACTTAAAGTTCTCAAAGGAAGACAAGGAAAACCTTATCGATTCTTTTGTCACTATCCGACTAGCAATATACCAGCTGTACCTAGAGGTTCCACTGTTGCTACCGTTATTGCTTATGCCACTCTCTACTTCAGAGAGAGTTCTACTACCCGGAAAATGGGTTTCGAGTAGAGCCTTAAACGTTTCCGATTTGGAAATGGTGTAGGAGCCATCAGGTTTTCGAATGGAGTCCAGCCTTACTGAGCGGTCTAGATGAAGGACCGTACAAAGTCTCGCTGTTTCCTTCATGTTTTCGACGTTATTGCAGAAATTTCTATAGGGTTCAAGTTTGGCTATCCGTACTTTTTTCTTATATTCTGCCTGTGTAAGTCGATGATAAGCCCAGTACTCTTCTGCTTGGGTCTTTAAGGCCTTACTAAGAAGTTTTCTGGGCCGTACACGAAGCTTCGACAGTTCAGGGTTCCACCAAGGAACCGCCTTCCCCTGTCTACTTTGCTTGAGTGGTCACAGTTCCTCAAAGCATTTGATTAAAGTACCTTCTAATCTCTCAGTAGCATCTTCAATCACTTCTATTGATTTGAGTTTTTTCAAGTTAGGTAATCGCTCTATTACAAGCTCACCATACCTGTCCCAGTCCACATTTCGAGGATTCCTACACGAATATTGATATTTTATCAATCCCCAGTCGGAATTCGATAAGACGATGATCAGAGAGAGAGTCCTCTTACAAAACTCACTATCGGTTGATTTTATTTCCAAATGACCTATTGGTAAGTGTTAAATTAATCACCTCTTCTCTCCTTTTGGTTACAAAAGTTGATTTTTAAGAGCCATAGAAAAGTTTTTAAAAAAACACACGTAAAATTCTGAAAAATGCATGAAATTTTTATTTAAATCGATAGTACAGTCCATATAATTTGATGTTTGAAGATTATTTCATGCAAATGTTGGCCGCGACTGCGCTTCAAATGGTCCATCCGCTTAGTCCAATTTTGGCATACTCTTTCCAATGTTTCGGCCGGTATCTCACTTATAAATGCTTTAATGTTGTCTTCCATTGAGTTAATTGAAGCAGCCCCGCCTAAAGGCATAATATATCCCACGATCTGGGTGGCCAATTGACAGGCCCCGAAATCATTTCACGGTAGCGCTCACCATTCACAGTTACGTTACGATTCACAGCATCTTTGAAGAAGTACGGTCAAATGATACCTCTAGCCCATAAAACGCACATAACTGTGACCTTTTCTGAATACATTGGTAGCTCTTGCAATTCTTATGGCTGATCTTCACTCCAAAATCGGCAATTCTGCTTATTTACGTACCCATTGATCTAAAAATGAGCTTCGTCGCTGAACACAATTTTTCAACTTTAAACTTTCTTAACACAACACGCATTTCTTTAATAAAATTCAATGGTTTGCAAGCGTTGTTCGTTTGTAAGATGAGTCACGGTTAAATTATAGGGCAAACTGAAGATGTTTGACAGTGAAACAAAACACGTAACGTGCGTCAGCTGTTTAAACCAACTGCCGTGTACGCTTTACTATGCTGCAGATTTATCTGCGTAAATATTACTTCAGTCATGAGACTGAGTATATTTACGCTTTGTCCTCCACCTTATCCTGGGCACGGAAATGAATTCGCCACATATGTAGGTCAGCACCTCGAGGGACCCAAGATCGATACCCAGTACCAAGTGGGAGCCCGCCTCCCAAGTGATAGCGGATTTCTGCCTGGTGCACGAGTATACTCTCCAGAGAGTCGTGTCAAGATCTTTGTTTTGAACTCGGATGCGTGTGAGGAGTTCTGCTGAATTACAGGAAGGACTAGGAATCCAGGCACTCGCTCGTGCCAGCTTTTCTTTGCTACTCTCAACAAGAATGAACTTGTTGTTTTCGCAGGATCGAATTTTTGCTATCTCTTTTTTCCAGCCATTCTCGGGAAAACGCATTGGAAAGTGCACCTTTACGATGCCGTCCACCACCCTTTTACCCGCGAAAGTCGGCGCGTCTTTCGACTCATCTATTGCTGTCAAGAAAGTCTTCTTGCCCTTTGGACAGTAGGCCGTCTTGTTTGTCGGTCTGTATCTCCACCGTCATTGCCTTTGCTTCCATTATCGCGAAAGATTCGGCAGACGTCGACGGAAGAGTGTCATTCGACATTTGAGGTCCCTTGGTTTGTCTGCCTTGGATTGGGTCGAAGATACATACATTTCAGAATTCCGTCTCTCGACTTTCCTCTTTTTTACCTTTCTCCCCTTTTCGGTCGTTCGCACAAGCCCCGCATCGTTTCTGGAAAAGGGCAACGTTACAGAGGAATCCTCTGTTCTGCCACGCTTTCCCATTTCCATTACAGGTGTCGAAGTTGACGGAGCTTGAGTTCCTACCTTACTAATGTTTCGGCTTTCTTCGCCTTCTGTGTTCTTCGTTTGATCTGCCTTGCGTATAGAGCAACACCTGCGTTTGAATCTCCAATAACTTCAGTCTCTTTACCGGTACTTACCGGATTCGCACCAGGTTTGACCGTTGTCAAAGACTTGTTTGCTACCAGAGATTAATCTGAGTCTACTGATAGATTGTCCGCTATCTCCACATCCTCCACATTTTGTTCAGTTGCTTCGGATCGTTTCGATGACGGTGTATCGCCCACACTCACTCGGCTCTCCATTGGCATAGCCAATGTGCCATGTTTCACCACGAGCAGTGCGCTTCCTCCGGAACCCTGGGTGTCAGTTCCAGTCATAGGGCTGTGTGGTTGTCGCCACGGTACTCTCCACATAGTACTTGGGTGGCCACCAATTCCGCCGTTCCGCGAATGGGTGGATACCCAATTCCTATATAGAGCTGCCCTCGGAGTAAGTTAATCTCCATAACATGGGGTTAAATCACCACTTAAGCCTCATCGCCGCGGCAAGGAGACCTACATGACAAGGAAAACTTGATCTTTACGGTTCCCTGTAGTAGGCTTCTTGTAATACGTCTGCGTCTTTTGCGAATCTAAGTAAGCTCTGAATCTCTACCCCCCCTGTGACATTCTAAACTTCCATATTGTAGAGCTCCTAAACATTTCATTCGGGTTCTAGCTAATGCAGGGCAAGAACATAGAAGGTGTTCAAGAGTTTCTCTCTCTTCCAGTTCATTGCAAAATCTGCAGCTATCATTGTTTGTATTTCCCATTTTGTATGCGTGTGCCGCTAACACATTGTGGCCTGTTAGTATACCTACGATAGTTCTGCTTTCCTTTCTAGACAGGGCTAGTACGAATATGGCGTATTTATCTGCATTCTGTGTCCACATGATTTTTGCGGTTGTACAAGTGGCTAGATTATTCCACCTTCTGTCGATCCGTGTTTTCATGTCCGCAGTAATGTCTTTGTATACCGTATTTAAAAGTTCAAGTATGTCGTTTTCTTATTCGAATTGTATGCACGCAACGCTTTTGGCAATCGCATCTACAATTTCGGTTCCTGCAATGCCCTTTTACCCGGGTACCCAATAGATGTGTTACCGTCTGTTTGTGGCTTGTCTCTATAGCTTCCCTGGTCCTAAGAATGTTTTTAAATGAAATTTTATATGAGTTTATTGTCTTTATTGCCGCTTGACTGTCAATGTATATATTTATGTTGCAGTTGCTCGATTTCCTTGCTAGTGCTATTTTTGCAGCCTTACCTACGGCGCATACTTCTGCTTGAAAAATACTGCAATGGTCAGGGAGTTTAATTGACCGCCTGATGTCTAGCTCTGCGCAATAAATCCCTGCACCTACTCTGTCCATCATTTTCGAGCCGCGAGTAAATATATTAAGCGTTTGGGACTAGATTTCATTCCTCTTTTCCACCCCTCTTCTTCTATTGTTGTACGGGTTTTCAGACAATTGTATTTCGGAGTCGTATAGTCCATATTGGTCCTCATACCTATTGAGCTATGTCTGAATATTTTACAGGTAAATTCACCTGTTGCGTTAAGTCTTGCGGTAGATCTGGGGGTGCCAATTCGGGATCTTGTACCTTCTAGTAAAAAGTATAATATCCGGTTTATCGACGTTTTTCCCCTAGCCTGTCTGAGTTGCCCATTGATACATTGTTGCTATTATATTATTCATTATTTCGCTCACGATATCTAAGTATTTGCCTGTTACTACATATTTGCCTGTCAGACATTAAGTCTGACATCCTATTTTCTCTAAAGTGGGCGTGGAGAATTTTCTCAAACGTTTTCAGGAGGAATGAGGTCAAGCTGATTGATTTATATTCCTTTGAGAGTATGGCGTTGCTTTAACCTGCTTTCGGTATAAACACAACTCTTGCTTCTCTCCAGAGTACTGGCAGTTGGTTAAACCTCAGGCATCCTGTGTATATCGCTTTTAGCCATGGTACCGACAGGTTGCCCATCTTTTGGAGCATGGCTGGAAAAATTCCGTCTAAACCCGGTGGTTAAAACGGGTCAAAAATGCTTATTGCCCACTCTATTTTTTGAGTTGTAATAACGTCTTTTGGGATGCTAATTACTTTATTTCTTAAAAGCGCCTGACACTAGCAGTCTATGCATTCTGGAAAATGGGTACTGACTGGATCTTGTAGTTAGGTTAGGTTAGGTTGGTATGGTTGCCCAGGGAGTGAGCACACTTGGACGAAGAAGGATTCGTCCTTTGTGATACCATTGTCAAGGAAGTGAGGTGAAGGAAAGGACCGATGAGGTGCAGGGAGAGGGAGGGGAGAGGTGGTGATGGAGTGGTTAGGAGCGTGCGGATTATGAACGATGACTACCTTTGCGTCAACCGCTTTGTGCTGCTGATGAAACTCATCAGATTTTTAATGTCAGCGCCAGCTATATCAGCAGGCGTGGCAAAGAAGTAAGAGCCAAGGTGCATGGATCTTAGCCGCGCCAGATCAGGGCCGCTAAGGAGAAGGTGCTGAGATGATTCCACCTCATCCTCCATACATCCAGCGCAAAAAGGACTCGAGGTGGTTCCAAGTCTCACAGCATGCATTCCTCGCGTATTGTGTCCTGTGAGAGAACCCACTAGATTGGAGAGTTGATATTTTGTCAGCCTCAGAAGCTCGCCCGAGCGCCTTCGGTCCACACGTGGCCAGAAGGATTTCGCGACTTTACACGTTTGTGTATTTGCCCAGCGCTCGCTGAGTTGGCGCGATGCCCATCTATCCAGGAGCAGACCGCAGGTAGTCAGGGGGATCCCAATTTTCTCCCTCCGCGGGGAAATCACCTCACATGTCCCTTGTCTGGCCAGCTCATCCGCCTCACAGTTTCCCGCAATGTCGCTGTGACCGGGAACCCAGGTGAGGCTGATGTCAAAGAATTCGGACGCAGTCGAAAGTGAGGTCAGGCATTCCTTGACCAATTCCGAATGCACCGTCATAGACCCGAGGGCCCTTATTGCCGCTTAGCTGTCGGAGTAAATATTTACTTTCTTGACTGTTAGTACGCATTTGAGCAGCCAATCAGCTGCCTCCTTGATTGCGGCTAACTCTGCCTGGAACACACTGCAGTGGTCCGGCAACCTGAATTTTAGTCTGATAGGGAGCCCTTCGCAAAAGACTCCTCCGCCAACCTTTCCTTCCAACTTCGATCCATCCGTGAACAAGTTCACCAGGTCCTGCCCCCAGGTGTAGCCCTCCGTCCACTCTTCCCTTGACGGGATGCGAGTGGAGAATGTTCCGGTTGGACTAAACGACGAACTCAAAGTTTCTAAGGATGCTTGAGTGCCTATAAGTGAGGTTGAGCTTATAGCTCCAGCCCTTCAGTCTGATTGCGGTACGTGTAGCGGCAATTCTCCCTGCGATATTTACGGGTACCACATTTAACATTGCGTTGAGCGCCAGAGTAGGAGTCGTTCGAAGCGCCCCACTGATTCCAATGAGTGCCGACCTCTGAACTCTCTCCAGCTTCTTCACCAATGTCGTCTTCTCTAGTGAGTTCCACCAGACTATGACTCCATATAACGAGACAGGCTTTACAATAGTGTTATATAGCCAGAAAAAACTCGAGGCGAGAGGCCCCATCTTTTGCCAATTGCGCCCTTGCACCCATACAAGGCGATTGTTGCCTTCCTCACCCTTTCCTCAATATTGGGCTTCCAAGTAAGCTTGCTGTCAAGGATAATACCTAGGTACTTCACCTTTTCAGAAAGCATCAGAGGAGCGCCCCCTAGTGAGGGAAGTTGAGCTCTGGGTATTTTATATTTCCTCGTAAATAGGACGAGCTCCATCTTAAGAGGATTCACCGACAGGCCACAATCCGTTGCCCATGTAACAACTGCATTCAGATATCCCTGCATCCAGTTGTACAGAGTATCCAAAAATTTTCCTCTAACAATTAGTGCCACGTCATCTGCGTAGGCAATTACCCTGCAGCCCCCCTTCACCAGCTCCTCCAACAGATCATTTAGAACCACAACCCAGAAGAATGGTGAGAGAACCCCACCTTGCGTAGTGCCTCTACTCGGTGGATGGAGATACCGCCCCACTCTGCCGTGACAGTTCTGTCGCTAAGCATTTTGTGGATAAATCTTATAAGGTCGGTTCCGACCCCTAGTTTACCTAGAGACCTGGTAATTGCCTCCGGGAGGACGTTGTTAAAAGCTCCCTCAATGTCGAGGAAGGCGCCTACCGCAAACTCCTTCTGAAGAAGAGACTCTTCAATTTCTTCCACGATTGTATGTAGGGCAGATTCCACCGATCTTCTCCTTCTTCTTAATTGGCGCTATAACCGCTTACGCGATTTTGGCCGAGTTCAACAAAGCGCGCCAGTCGTTTCTTTCTCGTGCTAACCAGCGCCAGTTGGACACACCAAGTGAAGCCAAGTCCTTCTCCACCTGATCTTTCCAACGCAGAGGAGGCCGCCCTCTTCCTCTGCTACCACCAGCTGGTACCGCATCGAATACTTTCAAAGCCGGAGCGTTTGTATCCATTCGGACGACATGACCCAGCCAACGTAGCCGCTGGATCTTTATTCGCTGCGCTATGTCTATGTCGTCGTAAAGCTCATCGTTCCATCGTCTGCGATATTCGCCATTGCCAACGTGCAAAGGTCCAAAAATCTTACGCAGAATCTTTCTCTCGAACACTCCAAGCGTCGCTTCATCGGATGTTGTCATCGTCCAAGCTTCTGCGCCATACGTTAGGACGGGCATGATGAGAGTCTTGTAGAGTGTTAGTTTTGTCCGTCGAGAGAGGACTTTACTGCTCAGTTGCCTACTTAGTCCAAAGTAGCACTTGTTGGCAAGAGAGATTCTACGTTGGATTTCAAGGCTGACCCCACATAACAGCAGTGCAAGAGCCCTGGGTCTTTAGGGGCCGTCTCTGTGGCTTAAGTGCGCTGAAAGGGGCCACGTTATTATATGACAGGAGTTCTAGCAGACCTAGGACCGGTCTTATAGTATCATCCCATCTGACTGTGACGGCTCTTGAGCAATTCTGTTGCCAAGACCTGGTAAGGGCTGAGGTGGGTTATAGAGATAGAAGCGGATGGTCGAAGTTTGTGATTGCATCTGCTTACTTTCCTTACGATGCTCTGGAAGGGCCACCACCCGGGAAGGCCACTAGTCTCGTGAGGTTCGGTGAGCGGCGCAGTCTGGGCCTCATCCTATGTTGCGATGCTAATGCCCAGCATACAATCTGTGGCAGCAGCAAGTGCAATGGACGGGGCTCTCGACTATTCGAATTTATCGCCTCCTCCTGCCTAGACATACATAACAAGGGCTCACTGCCAACGTTTGTAACGGCTAGAAGGCAGGAGGTGATTGATCTAACCCTATCAAACTCAAAACTTGGGTGGTCAATCAAGAACTGGAGGGTCCTTGCTGAAGATTCGTGCTCGGACCACAGGTACATTGAGTTTCAGTGTGGCGAGGAGGCACAAATGCCATTGCCCTCTAGAAACCCAAGAAAAACAGACTGGCAGAAGTTTAGGGAGGCGTTGCGGGACCTTGGCGTTGCGCCACCAAGACTTCGAAAAGAATAGGCCATTGAGGCGGCTGTTGAGAAACTCAACGCTGCCCTAACCGAATGTTTTGAGCCAGCCTGTCCAATTCGACCTCTCCCCAGCCGGACTCCCGTTCCTTGGTGGAATCGAGAGCTCCAGATGCTGAGGCGTGACTCGAGAAAATTTCTAAACCGGGCCCTCAAGACTAACCTTGCAGAGGACTGGGAGCGATACCGTGATGTTCAGAAGAACTACAAGAGGCTTATTCGGGAATCGAAAAGAGCCTCATTTAGGGAAATCTGCAGCGGTATTGAATCTCTGAGTGACACGGCGAAATTGGTTAGGATCCTGAAAGGGGACCCAACGGCAAAGCTGGGGTCACTTAGGAAATCTGATGGCTCCTTCACGGAGCGGAAAAGTGAGACACTCAGCTTGCTGATGGAGTCTCACTTTCCTGGTAATCAGATAAGCATCAGCCGGCAACAGCCCTTATTGATAGAGGCAGTTGTCAGAGCTGCTACACCTTCTCGGCATGACTGGTTCGTTGCCAGATCTGTGGTGAATGAGGCCGCCTTTCGATTTGCCATCAAATCTTTTGGCGACTACAAGTCGCCCGGACCAGATGGCATATATCCTGCCATGCTGAAGGAGGGTGCAGAGTTCGTGACAGCAGCCCTGAAGAAAATCTTCTCGGCATGCCTGGCACTGGCTTACATACCACGCTCTTGGAGGATGGTGAGGGTCGCTTTCATCCCAAAGGTTGGAAAAGACGACTACACCAGCCCCAAATGCTTTAGACCCATCAGCATGACCTCTTTCATGCTGAAAAGTCTCGAACGACTGGTGGAACTGCGCATACGTCAGAAGTCGCTGAAGGCTCACCCTCTGTCTCTATTTCAGCATGCCTATCAGAGTGGAAAATAATGCGAGTCGGCACTGCAAAACCTTGTTGCTAGGGTAGAGCTGGCCATCGACAGGAGGGACTACGCCATGGGTATCTTTTTAGACATAGAGGGGGCGTTTGATAATGCCACTTTTGATAGTATGTGTAACTCTGCTAGTAGGCACGGCGTACACCGGGTGCTAGTAAATTGGATTCGTTCGATGCTGGCCCAAAGAATCATTTCGATGCGAGCAGAGGAAGATCTGCTGGTGTCATCTGGGGTTAACAGAGGCTGCTCCCAAGGCGGTGTGCTGTCTCCGTTACTCTGGTGCATGGTAATCGATCCTCTACTCACCGCCTTAAATGACTCGGGAGTCTACGCACAAGCATATGCGGACGATGTTGCTTGTTTGGTAACAGGCTCTTCGCTTCTGCAGGAAAGTGCAGAAAACTCTAGATCGGATTGACACTTGGTGCTGTGCGAACGGGCTGTCGGCAAATTTCGCCAAGACTGGTATTGTCCTCTTTACCAGAAGGAGGAAGCTTGATGGACTCGTTCTGCCAAAGCTAAAAGGAGTCACAATCCAGCTATCCAAGGAAATTAAATATCTTGGAGTAATCCTCGATAGCAAGCTCCTGTGGAAATCACACGTTGAAACAAAGGCATCCAAAGCGCTGACAGCTTTCTGGCAGTGCAAAGGTGTCTTTGGGAAAACGTGGGGTCTCTCTCCTAGCAAGGTCCTATGGATCTACACGGCTATGATAAGACCCATTATCACCTATGCATCAGTGGTCTGGATGAGCAGACTCTCCCTAGTGGGAGTCTGGAGGACCTTGTCGAGACTACAACGCACTGTGGCCATTTGTTGCACCGGAGCTTTTCCGACTACTTCAGGCCCGGCACTAGATGCTCTGATTGGCTTACCACCACTTGATGCTTTCATCCGAGGAGAGGCCTTGAAGGCCATCTGCAGATTGAAACACAGTGGGAACTGGTACGGCCCTTGTCCGGCTTTGGAACACAGAGAAGGCATGGACATCGATCCAACGACTCTCTCCATGCCCCTTGACTCCATGCCATCAAGGGTCGTACTTGAAAAGAGATACAGTGTAGTGCTACCAGAGGCTCAGTTGTGGGGAGACTCAGAAAATGATCCCGGCAAACACTGTTTTCGCATTTTTACGGATGGCTCCAGGACCGAGTATGGCTCCGGCTCTGGGGTCTACGTGGAATCCAGCGAGACAAAACTGCACCTTGCTCTTGGAATGCATGCATCTGTGTTTCAAGCGGAGGATTATGCAGTTCAAGAAGCGATGAACTTTGCTGTCGAAAAACGATGGAGAGGCAGATCTATATGTGTCTGCAGCGACAGCCAAGCAGCGCTTATGGCCTTAGACATCCCTCAAACCACATCAGGGGTAGTGAAGTCCTGTAAATCCAGGCTGAACTATGTCGGCAGACATAATAGCCTGATGCTAACATGGGTCCCGGGACACGTGGGTATCGCGGGTAACGAGACCTCTGACTCCTTAGCTAAGATGGGCTCTGAGGCCAACTTCTTTGGCCCAGAGCCCGCTTTGCCACTCCCCTCTGCGGCCATCACGACCACGGTTAGCAAATGGGTAAGTACGACCTACAAGCGAGCTTGGCAGGCTGAGAGAGGCTGCAGATGGACAAAACATATTTTGCATAGAAGCTGATGCATGCACCTTACCAGCTCTTCGCCGCCATGTTTGAATAGCTCACCCGGCAGTCCGTCGGCGCCCGCGGCTTTGTTGTTCTTTAGCCGCGTTATCGATATTCTCACCTCGTCATGATCGGGTAGCGGAACGACAATTCCGTCGCCAACGATTGGGGTATCGGGAGGTAGCTGTCACTGTTTAATAGGTTCGAGAAGTGTTCCCTCCATAATTTAAGATTGCTCTGTACGCCAGTCACCAGATCGCCGTCTTTGTTCTTACAGGAAAACGCCCCGGTCTTAAAACCTTCTGTAAGCCGCCGAACTTTCTGGTAGAATTTTCGGGCGTTGTTCCTGTTGGCCAGCATCTCAAGCTCCTCGCACTCACGTATTTCGGCCTCTCGTTTCTTCTCTCGGATAATACGTCTCTCTTCCTTTTTTAGCTCTCTGTAGCGGTCCCACATGGCTCGCGTTGCGCCCGATCGCAGCGTGGCTCTATAGGCGGCATCCTTTCTTTCTGCGGCAGCATGACATTCCTCGTCGTACCAATTGTTTTTTTCGGGCTCGCCGGAATCCGATTTCTTCTTCGGCGGCGTTACGTAGAGAACGAGAAATGTTGCTCCATTGTTCGTGGATGCCGATTTGTTGGGCAGTACTCTCTGAGAGCAGGAGTGAGAGTCGAGTGGCGAATCTTCTGGCTGTCTGTTGTGATTGCAGCTTTTCGATGTCGAACATTCTTTGCGTAGGTAGATGCACGTTTTCTTGCTGCACAGAGGCGTGTGCGCAGTTTGGCTGCAACAAGGTAGTGATCCGAGTCGATGTTGGGTCCTCGGATCGTACGTACATCTAATACACTAGAAGCGTGTCTTCCATCTATCACAACATGATCGATCTGGTTTCGTGTTTTTCGATCAGGAGACAGCCAGGGGGCTTGGTGTCCTTCTTATGCTGGAATCTGGTGCTACAGACTACCATGTTTCGGGCCCCGGCGAAGTCGATCAGCCTCTGTCCGTTACCGGATGTTTCGTTGTGCAGGCGGAATTTTCCGACTGTGGGACCAAAAATTCCCTCCTTGCCCACCCTGGCGTTGAAGTCGCCAAGCACGATTTTTGTGTCGTGGCGGGGGCAGCGCTCATAGGAGCGTTCCAGGTGCTCATAGAAAGAATCTTTGGTCGCACCGTCCTTCTCTTCCGTCGGGGCGCGGGCGCAAATTAGCGAGATGTTAAAAAAACGGGCATTGATGCGGATTGTTGCGAGACGCTCGTCCATCGGAGTGAACGACAGTACTTGGCGACGAAGTCTCTCTCCCGCAACAAATCCGACACCGAATTTGCGCTCCTTTACATGGCAGCTGCAGTAGACGTCGCAGGGTCCTATGGTTTTCTTTCCTTGCCCCGTCCATCGCATCTCTTGGATGGCAGTGATGTAAGTCTTTACTCTCGCGAGGACATCAACCAGCCGGGCAGAGGCACCTTCCCCATTAAGGGACCGGATATTCCAGGTGCATGCCCTCAAATCATAATCCTTAGTTCGTTTGCAGGGGTCGTCATCAGTAAAGGCAGTTCTCATCCGAGGCTTTGCAGTTCTTTCATTGGGGGCGATTTTTAAGTGGCGGGTCCCAAACCCAACGCATAACCAGCTATCCTGGAATGTTTCGCCTTCTCACGTTAGCTCACTCCCGAACGAATGTTCGGAAGCTACCCAGAAGATACGTGGGCTAATCCCGGCCGTTGTGAGCTGCTTGAACCATATGCAGAAGAATCGTCCTGGCCATTCCCAAGTGAATGGCGAGCAGTAACTTTCCCCACTTGCGTGGACTTCTACACATGGAACCATCCTCCACCGATCTACCCTTGCAATAAGCATGTTGAGTATGCGACAGCCGACCACGAGGAATTTCGCTTCTTATGTGCAGGTCAATCAGTCTCTCAAGGGTTTTCAGTAAGAAAGATGAGAGACAAATTGGCCTGAAGTCCTTAGGGGAGACGTGCGAGCTCTTGCCTGCCTTGGGTATAAAGACAACCCTCACGGCCCTCCATGATCTTGGTATATAGCCCCTGGCTACGCAACTCGCATAGATGGGGCTCAACCAACGGCATGATACCTCCACAGATTTCTGCAGTTGGGCAGGAATGATGCTGTCAGGACCAGGAGACTTGAAGGGCCTAAAGGAGTCAATGGCCCAAGCCAGACGGTGCTTATCCAGCAACCAGCCACGGTCCGGAATGCAAGTTGAAATGCTATCCAGGCCGGTGCTGCTAGGTGCTGGGCTCATCGGAAAATGGGCGTCGAGAAGTAGCTTCAGTGACTCCTCGCCGCTCATCGCCCAACGCCCCGATTCGTCTCTTAAGTACCCCAAGGGAGCGGAACTCTTCGTGAGTACTCGCCTAAACCTGGAGGACTCATGGCAGCCCTCTACATTCTCGCAGAAGCTCCTCCAAGAGTCCTTCTTAGCCTTTCTAATTTCGGGCTTGTATATTCCTAGCCCTGCTTTATACAGTTCCAGTCCCGATGGAGACCTAATTCTTTTAGCCCTGAGGTGAAAGTTTCCACCAGTTTGTCGATCGCTTCTTCCGATAGATCTAGATTTCCTCCCGGTGCTTTGGGGAGTAAGCTCAGCAAATTTCTATAATATGCATCCCAGTCCGTCCTTCTCAGGTTCGTGTAGGGGGATCTTATTGGACGAGTTTGAGTGAGAGAGAACTGAATATACCTATGGTCCGAGAAGGAATGAGTGCTTAGCACCCTCCAATCGGAGATTCGGTTTATCACTGAAGAAGAAGCCAGAGTAAGGTCAAGCACCTCTTCTCTGGCTGCGGTAATAAAAGTGGGGTCCTTACCCCTGTTACATATAAACAAGTCCTCGTTTAAAATATAATCAAAAAGTGACTCACCTCGTGCATTGATGTTTGAACTTCCCCAGCAGGTGTGATGGGAGTTCGCGTCAGTGCCTATGATAATGCCGATTTTCCTGCGTTTTGCTTCAGCCAGGGTTTCCTTTAGCAGCGCCGGAGGTGGTTCCACCTCGTCATCATGTGCCATATAGACGGACATCAGCCATAGCTTTCCAGCCGGGCCCTCCAGGCTCACCGTCACAATGTCTTCATTGCTGAAATTAGGCAAAATAAATGCGTTAAGTTCCCTCCTGATGAGTATACAGGATCTTGGTTTACCTGTCCTGCTATACGCCACCAGTTTGTAGCTTTTCGTCCTGAGCCCGGAAATGCCGTTGCTGCTCAGCCACGGCTCCTGGATCAGGACTATATCAGCTCCACCTTGCTCAAGGTGGATAAGTAAGTTGGTGGACGCCGCCTTAGAGTGCTGAAAATGTATCTGAAGAATATTCATCCTCCAGGATCCTCTCCATCACCCCAAGGACAGCGTCCTCGCTCTCTGAGGTTCCGACTTTCCCCCGGTGTCCCCATTGGTCACTGCCCTACACGTCGATTCCGACGCCTTACCCCCAGTAGAGACTACCCCCGGGGCGTAGGTTTTTTGAGAGATGATTTCTCTCCTCCAGTCCTGAGAGAGGTGGTTTTGGGGTTCGGTTCCGAACTCCCGCTACCCCCTGAAGCTTTCTGCAGGGTTAATGTTTTGTTTGTTGTGTCTCTGTTTTTGTTATTATTCATTGTTGTTGTTGTTGTTGGGTCCCCACTCGAAGCCGCTATCCAAACCCGTAGTGTGTAGTCGTCCTTAAGGGGTAACACCACTGTACACGCGTAAAATAAACACGATTTTTAAAGAAGTTTTTTGTATAGAAGGAAAGGGAAAACAATCACTCTGATTTGGGAAGTTATCATATACATAAAATTTTACAAAATGGCGGCATTGGAGACATTTGTGTAATGTGGTTTCTCTTGAAGGAGCTCCGCGGCACGCAGCACAGAGGGTGCAAATTTTAATCTGGAACAAAGAAACATTTTTTTTCTGAATCTAGATAAGAATAGCTAGAGAAACACGTAGGGGATTTAAAAAATATTTATTTTTGTGGAATTAGCAAGCATTTGAAGGAAAAAACTCTATTTTGGACGAAAAAAGCGGCACTAAAATAATTATAACAATCGTTTAAATTAATCTATCGAAAATCCCCTACGCTCTTCTCTTAAGGAAGTTATTATACAGACGTAGTGAAAAACCTGATTAAAAATATCTAAAATTGTTTGAGTTATGCTGCGTGCCAATTTCAGAAAACGTGTTTTGAGAAAAACGCGTTTAAAGTTTGGAAATTTGGAGAAGTCGTTAGGTAGCAGTCACTAACGCTTGGTTAAAAGCTTAAAATATTTATGAAATAAACTTCGGTAACGTATAAAACTTTTTGTTCTGTATTTTAAAAGGTTCAAAGAATTTTTTAAGCTTATAAAAAAAAAAAAATTTTTTTGAAATTTCTACAGTGGTGTTACCCCTTAAATGGTCCCATGGTTGTCTGTGCCGTAGCAGGGAGGCCATGCGAAGGTTGGCCCATGTCCTTATGGGGCATGCGTTCAGAGCCAGACCGGACACAAAGACGGGAGTCGTCTCAACCGCACCTACACCGCCAACCCAATGGCTACGGATTTGGAACGTACTCCGAGGCCTGCCAGGGTTTTAACGGGACGGGGGCAGTCACGTCATTAGCCCATCAGCCATTTTTGCTGAGTTTCACCTCAGCATACTCAGGTGACAGAATGCTGCATCTACCAGCACAGGGGTTAGAAAAAGTCGAAAAAAAAGTAGTGTGAAAAGAATTTGTCCAAATCCGAAAAAGCGAGGAGGGGTCGTCATCGTTCAGGAGGCCGTTGAGGCCACAGATCATTTAGCGCTACCCAGGGTGCACCACGCGGAGGCGATCTGCCCTACTCCCCTTGTAGTGATTCTTCACAACTATCAGTGCAGTCACTGTTGGATCTATGTATTAAGTTGGCCATAGTCGGGTGTTTCGATAACAGTAGCCTAGCCGCTTCGTTAGTGCTTTCTATACTGCCACAGAAGTCTTTCGATAACTCTCTCTTGGTTTTACAAACCAGTTTCTTGTATGGTCGTCGTAGATCATTACACTCTTACCAGCAGGATTCTTTATCGGCTCCTAGAGCCAGTTTATAGAATTCTGTTACGCTGCACCTTTTTGACGCCAGCTCCATGTTCCACCAAGGTGGCTTTGATCTGCGGTTTAAGCGTAGGGGAGTGCATGCTGCATAATATGCTTTATTAAGTGCCCTTGTTCCCGTCCTAACATTCTCTTACAACTCAGTACAGGAGCTGAACTTGGAAGGTCTCAATGGTTTTTGCAATATCACTTTCCTAAACAGATCTGCAGCACCAGATTCCAGCATAAGAAGATTCACCAAGCCACCTGGCTGTCTCCTGATCGAAAAACACGAAACCAAATCGATCATGTTGTGATAGATGGAAGACACGCTTCTAGTGTATTAGATGTACGTGCCATCCGAGGACCCAACATCGACTCGGATCATTACCTTGTTGCAGCCAAACTGCGCACACGCCTCTGTGCAGCAAAAAACGTACATCTACCTACGCAAAGAATGTTCGACATAAAAAGCTGCAATCACAACAGACAGCCAGAAGATTCGCCACTCGACTCTCACTCCTGCTCTCAGAGAGTACAGCCCAACAAACTGGCATGCACGAACAATGGAGCAACATTTCTCGTTCTCTACGTACGTACCGCCGCTGAAGAAGAAATCGGATTCCGGCGAGCCCGAAAAAATAATTGGTACGACGAAGAATATCATGCTGCCGCAGAAAGAAGGGATACCGCCTATAGAGCCACGCTGCGATCGGGCGCAACCCGAGCCATGTGGGATCGCTACGGAGAGCTGAAAGAGGAAGAGAGACGTATTATCCGAGAGAAGAAACGAGAGGCCGAAATACGTGAGTGCGAGGAGCTTGAGATGCTGGCCAATAGGAACAACGCCCGAAAATTCTACCAGAAAGTTCGGCGGCTTACAGAAGGTTTTAAGACCGGGGCGTTTTCCTGTAAGAACAAGGACGGCGATCTGGTGACTGGCGTACAGAACAATCTTAAATTATGGAGGGAACACTTCCCGAACCTATTAAACAGTGACAGCTGCGCATGTCACAAATAATGTGAAGATCCCGATACCCCTATCGTTGAAGACGGAATTGTCGTTCCGCTACCCGATCATGACGAGGTGAGAATAGCGATAACAACAAAGCCGCGGGCGCCGACGGACTGCCGGCTGGGCTATTCAAACATGGCGGTGAGGAGCTGGTAAGGTGCATGGTCCTGTGCAAAATATGGTCGGATGAAAGCATGCCTGCCGATTGGAATTTAACTGTGCTCAGCCCAATCCATAGGAAGGGCGATCCTGCAATGGTTGCCAGTTACCACAGGATTAGTGTTCTAAATATCACCTATAAGGTTCTAGCGAGCGTATTGTGTGAAAGGCTGAAGCCCACCGTCAACCAACTGATTGGACCTTATCAGTGTGGCTTTAGATCTGGAAAGTCTACCATCGATCAAATATTCACAATACCAAATATTCACAATGCCAAATCTTGGAAAAAAAAAATGAAAGGAGAATCGACACACATCTTTTCGTCGACTTCAAAGCTGCATTCGACAGTACGAAAAGGAGTTTCCTGTGTACCGTGATGCCTAAATTTGGTATCCCCACAAAACTAATACGGCTATGCGAGATGACGTTGCTCAACACCAGCAAGGCCGTCAGAATTGGGAAAGATCTCTCCGAGCTGTTTGATATCAAACGAGGCTTCAGACAGGGTGACTCGCTGTCGTGTGACTTCTTTAACCCGATGTTGGAGAGTATCGTACGGAGGTGAACGAGGGAAAACGAAGTACCCCCGTCCTCAAGCAAACAGTCGGCGCACTCGCGCACCGGCACCCATGTCACTGTTGACAGTTATGATTTCGAGGTTGTAAAAAACTTGGTATTTTTAGGAACCAGCATCAACACCAATAACAATGTCAGGCTTGATATCCAACGTAGAAACTCTCTTACTAACAAGTGCTACTTTGGACTAAGTAGGGAATTTACTAGTAAAGTCCTCTCTCGACGAACGAAAATAACACTCTACATGGCTCTCATCATGCCCATCTTAACGTATGGTGCAGAAGTGTGGGCGATGACAACATCCGATGAAGCGAGGCTTGGAGTGTGTGAGATAAAGATTCTGCGCAAGATTTTTTGACCTTTGCACGTTGGCAACGGCGAATATCGCAGGCGATGGAACGATGAGCTGTATGAGATTTACGGCGACATAGACATAGCACAGCGAATAAAGATCCAGGTGCTACGTTGGCTGGGTCAGGTCGTCCCAATGGATACAAGCGCTCCGGCTCTGAAAGTATTCGGTGCGGTACCAGTTAGTGGTAGCAGAGGAAGAGGAGGGCCTCCTCTGCGTTGGAAAGATCAGGTGGAGAAGGACTTGGCTTCACTTGGTGTGTCCAATTGGCGCCGGTGAGCACGAGAAAGAAACGACTGGCGCGCTTTGTTAAACTCGGCCAAAATCGCGTAAGCGGTTATCGCGCTAATTATGAAGAAGAAGAAACAGATCCCAGTTTGTATTGCTGGAATTTCTTAAGGTTTTCTTCTTTGCTTTTTGCTGGTGGAGAAAGCATGCTCTCCAACCTTCAACAATCGTAGAATTATTCGTAAAGAAAGTTAAGTCTAGAACATTTTTGGAGGTGGGCCCAATAAATGTTGGTTCCTCAACCCGGTTGGTTCCTCAACTAACCTAGGTTAGTTTGTGAAATAAAGCTAAATAGGTACTCACCGAAAGAAGAAACGAGAGGCCGAAATACGTGAATGCGAGGAGCTTGAGATGCTGGCCAACAGGAACAACGCCCGAAAATTCTACCAGAAAGTTCGGCGGCTTACAGAAGGTTTTAAGACCGGGGCGTTTTCCTGTAAAAACAAAAACGGCGAACTGTTGACGGGCATACAAAGCAATCTTAAATTATGGAGGGAACACTTCTCGAACCTAATAAACAGTGATAGCTGCGCATGTCACAGAGAATGTGGAAATCCCGATAGTCCAATCGTCGACGACGGAATGGTCGTTCCGGTACCGAGGTGAGAATAGCGATAACGCGGCTAAAAAACAACAAAGCCGCGGGCGCCGACGGACTACCGGTTGAGCTATTCAAGCATGGCGGCGAGGAGGTGGTAAGGTGCATGCATCAGGTCCTGTGCAAAATATGGTCGGATGAAAGCATGCCTGCCGATTGGAATTTAAGTGTGCTCTGCCCAATCCATAAGAAGGGCGATCCTGCAATTTGTGCCAATTACCGCGGGATTAGTCTTCTAAATATCGCCTATAAGGTTCTAGCGAGCGTATTGTGTGAAAGGCTGAAGCCCACCTTCAGACCTGGAAACTCTACCATCGACCAAATATTCTCAATACGCCAAATCTTGGAAAAGACCCATGAAAGGAGAATCGACACACACCATCTTTTCGTCGACTTCAAAGCTGCATTCGACAGTATAAAAAGGAGTTACCTGTATGCCGCGATGTCTGAATTTGGTATCCCCGCAAAACTAATACGGCTATGTAAGGTGACGTTGCTCAACACCAGCAGCGCCGTCAGAATTGGGAAGGACCTCCCCGAGCCGTTTGATTCCAAACGAGGTTTCAGACAGGGTGACTCGCTGTCGTGTGACTTCTTTAACCTGATGTTGGAGAGCATCGTATGAGCCGCAGAACTTAATCGCTCAGGCACAATTTTTTATAAGAGCGTACAATTGCTGGCGTATGCCGATGATATTGACATCATCGGCCTTAACAACCGCGCTGTTAGTTCTGCCTTCTCCAAACTGGATAAAGAGGCATAGCGAATGGGCCTGGTGGTGAACGAGGACAAAACGAAGTACCTCCTGTCTTCAAACAAACAGTCGGCGCACTCGCGTATCGGCACCCACGTCACTGTTAACAGTTATAATTTCGAGGTTGTAAAAGACTTCGTTTATCTAGGAACCAGCATTAACACCGATAACAATGTCAGAATTAAAATCCAACGTAGAATCTCTCTTGCCAACAAGTGCTACTTTGGACCAAGTAGGCAACTGAGCAGTAAAGTCCTCTCTCGACGAACAAAACCAACACTTTACAAGACTCTCATCATGCCCGTCCTAACGTATGGCGCAGAAGCTTGGACGATGACAACATCCGATGAAGCGACGCTTGGAGTGTTCGAGAGAAAGATTCTGCGTAAGATTTTTGGACCTTTGCACGTTGGCAACGGCGAATATCGCAGACGATGGAACGATGAGCTGTATGAGCTTTACAACGACGTAGACATAGCGCAGCGAATAAAGACCCAGCGGCTACGTTGGCTGGGTCATGTCGTCCGAATGGATACAAACGCTCCGGCTTTGAAAGTATTCGATGCGGTACCAGCTGGTGGTAGCAGAGGAAGAGGAAGGCCTCCTCTGCGTTGGAAAGATCAGGTGGAGAAGAAGTTGGCTTCACTTGGTGTGTCCAATTGGCGCCGGTGAGCACGAGAAAGAAACGACTGGCGCGCTTTGTTAAACTCGGCCAAAATCGCGTAAGCGGTTATCGCGCTAATTAAGAAGAAGAAGAAACAGATCCCAGTTTGTATTGCTGGAATTTCTTAAGGTTTTCTTCTTTGCTTTTTGCTGGTGGAGAAAGCATGCTCTCCAACCTTCAACAATCGTAGAATTATTCGTAAAGAAAGTTAAGTCTAGAACATTTTTGGAGGTGGGCCCAATAAATGTTGGTTCCTCAACCCGGTTGGTTCCTCAACTAACCTAGGTTAGTTTGTGAAATAAAGCTAAATAGGTACTCACCGAAAGAAGAAACGAGAGGCCGAAATACGTGAATGCGAGGAGCTTGAGATGCTGGCCAATAGGAACAACGCCCGAAAATTCTACCAGAAAGTTCGGCGGCTTACAGAAGGTTTTAAGACCGGGGCGTTTTCCTGTAAAAACAAAAACGGCGAACTGTTGACTGGCATACAAAGCAATCTTAAATTATGGAGGGAACACTTCTCGAACCTAATAAACAGTGATAGCTGCGCATGTCACAGAGAATGTGGAAATCCCGATAGTCCAATCGTCGACGACGGAATGGTCGTTCCGGTACCGAGGTGAGAATAGCGATAACGCGGCTAAAAAACAACAAAGCCGCGGGCGCCGACGGACTACCGGTTGAGCTATTCAAGCATGGCGGCGAGGAGCTGGTAAGGTGCATGCATCAGGTCCTGTGCAAAATATGGTCGGATAAAAGCATGCCTGCCGATTGGAATTTAAGTGTGCTTTGCTCAATCCATAAGAAGGGCGATCCTGCAATCTGTGCCAATTACCGCGGGATAAGTCTTCTAAATATCGCCTATAAGGTTCTAGCGAGCGTATTGTGTGAACGGCTGAAGCCCACTGTCAACCAACTGATTGGACTTTATCAGTGTGGCTTTAGACCTGGAAAGTCCACCATCGACCCAATTTCGCAATACGCCAAATCTTGGAAAATAGGAGAATCGACACATACCATCTTTTCGTCGATTTCAAAGCTGCGTTCCACAGTACGAAAAGGATTTATCTGTATGCGTACAATTGATGGCGTATGCCGATGGTGTTGATATCACCGGCCTTAAGAACCACGCTGCTAGTTCTGCCTTTTCCAAACTGGATAAAGAGGCAAAGCGAATGGGTCTGGTGGTGAACGAGGACAAAACAGGTACTTCCTTTGCCGTCAAACAATCAGTTGGCGCACTCACGTATCGGTACCCACGTCACTGTTGACAGTTACATTTTTGAGGTTGTAAAATACTTAGGTAAAGACTTTATTTAGGAACCATCATATACACCGATAATAATGTCAGCCTTGAAATCCAACGATTTCTTGACAATTATTACTGCTTTTACCCTATTCGTAGAGTTCGGGAAGTATATGTTGTAGTTTGGTGAGTCCACTCCAGATACCAAGTTTCTCGAACCGATCCATGGTTCGTTGAGTAGAGCCACGTCGTATTTGACCCCCTCTTAATTTTCAAGGAGCTCAACTGAGGCTTCCTTGTTATTGTGAAGGCTAAGTTGAAGGACCTTCAGCATCAGGCTTTGGTTCCCTCATGAGGACAAATACCTGCTCCAGCTCACCCTCTTTCTCATCCAAGATGTTAAGATAGGTTTCGAGGAAGTCATGAATGAAGAGATTCTTCTGCAACTCCCCAGTTTTGAGCGTGTTTTCGTTTTAATCCGTTGGGTTGCGTTTTTGAAGACGAAGGAACACGCTTCCAATGCCCCACGCTATTTTCCTAAATCGTTCGTACAAGATGTCCGTTTTATTTATCTGGAGGATGTAGTTCTGGCTTCCATCTGCGTTCGATGATTTAGCCGCTTTCAACACCTTTGCAGTCGTCGGTAGATACATCTTTGCTCTGCATTTATAGCAGACCCAGTGCATGCTCCGGGTTTTCCGTGCGTGGTATTAACACCTTTGCCTTTGGTATCGACGGTACACGAGTGCGACATCTTCCCATACGCTTTGAAGCTTTTTCACAGCTTCCTTAACCCAAGTTAGAGAGGGGTCGTCCTTTCATTTTATGATTTTGACGCCGCTGAACCATCTTGCTCCATCGAATGTAGGCGCTGATGCGTTCGGAACCGCGTCCATTCTTGTGAAGAGAGCTTCCAACAGCTTTATTTCCACTGCTTCTGCTACATTTGCCTCAGCGGGTTACCACAATCAATAAGTGCCACAGTCAGGTGGTTTTTGGCATTCTCGTTAGCCGCCGCCGCTGCTTTGTACGTTATCGGCTTTTCGTCGTCCTTTTTGCTGTGCTTCACGTTTGGCTTTGCAGCAACGTGTTTGCACTTTCTTTTTGTGGTAGCCATCCTATCTTCGCCTCGGTCGATCACCGCCGTTTTTCGGTCAGTGTCTCCTTAACCTTATTGGCGTACATCGGGTTTGATGCAGCACACCCAGCGCGATTTGCAAAATGCGCACGGCCCATTTAAACTTCCTTTTTACACCATGCCAGTCATTCCGCTTCAGCTTGCGTCAGATTGATCGATCCACTAAACCGGTCGTAGATTTTGACCGCATTCTTGTAGAGTGCTTTCGCTTTAATCCGCTCCTTGGTTGGCTTAGCTCTATGCCCTTTCTTACTCACAGAACTGCCACCATCAAGGTTTATCTGAGAGCGAAGTAAAGCTTCTTCCTCGTTAGTATTCACGCTTGCAACACTTCCAGGTGCGAGTCTTACAGTAGAAGTTTGGTCGATGGAGTCAGTATTTGAATTCATCTTTTTCGTATGACTACCTGCTCGACAAGGCAAGTGCAGTGGTCTAAGTAGTATAGTAGGATGCAAACCATCCAATGGGCACGGTGTCGCATAACACCCTGGATTTGGGGGTGCGAAGGAGAGGAAATAATGAAATGAGGAAATTTAGGAATAACAAGGGATCCTCGTCGGTACGGCGTTTTTCGTATCAAACGCAGTTACAACACAAATTGAACATACCTGTAAGCGCTTTATAACTCCATTTTTACTGTCTATTCGCGTTAGTGGATTCAATGCGATTTATTTCAAGGTTGATGTTAGTTTTTGAACCCAATCAATCGGCGATTGTTTAGATAAAATTTTTTAGTAATATTAATTATCGTTTGTAAAAAGTTCTTGATATTGAAAAACTTAAAAAATCGAACATGTGTCACATAACCCTAAATTTGTACAAAATTAATCTTGTTATTATTACTTGTGAATTATTATTACATGTGTATTTGAGACATTTTTTAAATGTACTCGTATTGCTACTATAGGGTGGGCGATGTAAAATTTGCTTTTTGAATCGGCTATAAAAAAAAAACTTATCAATATTTTTTCAAACTTTTTTTTTATTTTGAAGATTGAACATTGCCATTTATGAATGAAAAATAATATCGCTCAAATGACTGGCACGACTGGCTTCGATCAACCCAATTTTTTAGCACATTTTGTTCAAGCGTATAGTCCCATTTCGTAAATGTCAAACCTTTAAGTAAATTATGAACTCATTTGACATGTCATTTGTTACCCTTCTCAAAAAAATAGGCGGTTCAAAAAGCAAACTCTATATGGCTCACCCTGTAATTATGCAAAAAAGATTTTTATACGCTTTCCCATATTTGATATACTAACTTATGTACATAAGTAAGAACAAAGAAGCATCGACATTTGTAGTTAATTGCTTTACTTATTTTTACATTTATTAAGCAAATAGTAATAGTACAATAATAAATAACTTTGCTTTAGAATAACAAAGTTGTCATGAAATGTACACGCATACCTTTATGTTGTATAAATAATGGTAAAATTTAAAAGATAAAAATTAGTATTTGGATATATTTATTTTATTTATTTAATGATTCGATCCTAAGACAGCAAGGATATACCTTATAATTATTAGAGATAGTCATAATAGGTTGTCATATTCACGGTAAAATTTACAAAGATATTTTAAGTTACAAAAAAAAAATAAATCCAGCTTACATTACTTATAAATTACTTATGATTCAAATTAAAATTATTTCTCTTACTGGTAATATATCTCTGAAGTTCGCGTCTTTAAGTATTCATGCTTCTTATAGATACTAAGTTTTGAGAAAGAGAATTCCAAAGTCGAGTCACATGCACCAAGTACTGACTTTCTGCCGTTGGTGTTTTGTATCTTGCAGAGAGAAGTTTTGGGTTTCTCACTGACTTCGCAATTATTCTGAAGGAGAGGTACCCAGGTACTTTCGAGTGGAGTAGATTTTGCCAGAAAAATTAGATACGTGGTCTCTTGTCTTGATCCCGAACACATAACGAGCAATTTTATCAAACAATACATTAATCTTATGTTTACACGCATAACCACAATTTACAAAGTTTTCACAACCATACAATAACGATGGCTAACATATGTTTTAACGATTAAAATGCGAATACCTAGAGGAGTAGTAGCAGTAGTATTTATATAGAAGATATAACAAATAACATTTCAAAGCAATTCAAAAAATTAAAGATACAAAGATTTTTCCATCAACTATACAATAAATTTTCCACATTGGCTTACACCGTCTGTCGATGTATCACAGTTAAATTACGTACAATATTGGCATTCTTTAATAATTAAATTATTCAATGAGCAATTCTCTATATTAATATGCATGTTAAAAGTGAAACACGAGCTTATCCCAGTAGTCATTTACACCGTTCAAAACATTAATAAATTCTGATTCTTCTAATGCGGACATTCCAAAAAAATGTATACTAAATAGAATGCCCATGTCTTCTCTTGAATGTTATGAGTGATAGTGAAATACAGGAATTGGAGACTAAATTCAAGAAACTTAACAAAACAGAACACCAGGGAAATTTAGGAAAAAACAAAAAGTTAACAATGGCAATGACTAGTGAACAACGAAAAGCTATAGTGGAGGGAGCAGTTACAAGCGCACTAGCTGCCAAGGAGCGGAGTTTTGAAATAAAACTAAGGAGTATTCAAGAAACTATAGATAGCGTAAAAATCCCCAATCCCGAAGTAGAGACATACAAGGATGCTGAAATAAGAATAGGGGTCGTATGCAACGAGACCTTGACATTATGAATTCCTTGCCAGACTTTGAGGGAAAGAATGAAACCTATGTATCATGCAGGAAAGCCGCGCATACCGCATACAAAGCATACGAAAAATATGACGGTAGTTCAAAACATTATCAAGCTTTAGGAATATTAAGAAACAAAGTTAAGAACTCAGCTGATATGGAACTCTCTTTTTTTGACACCCCTCTGAATTTTAAAGTTATCATGAATCGGTTAGATATCACATACGCAGACAAACGACCGATACACGTGATTGAACAGGAGATGTCAACACTCCGTAAAGGAAACATGACATTGTTACAGTACATACTATGACGAAGTAGAAAAGAAATTGACTCTACTTATAAACAAGAGAAGTACAGAGCAGACGCTCTACGAGTATTTATCTCAGGAACTAGAAAGGCTTTAAGTGATGTCATATTCTCGGCAAAACCAAACGATCTTTCCTCTGCTTTAGCACTGGCCCAGGAGGTCGATGCTAATCATGACCGAACATGTTCGCTACGAACTTTGCTCGTAGCATGGAGGAAACAGTGCAGACTAGAGATACAGACAACAAGGGAAAAGCCCACATTACAAGAAACAGGAATTCTCACAGAAACAAGAACCTGTCCAACCAATGGAGGTAGACACATCATCCCGTTTTAGACAGTCTACCCAATACCAACAAAACAACGCGACTCAGAGACAAACCCAGTGGCCAGTTCAACAACAGAACACACAATATAACAATCAGGGACAAGCAAATAAACGAACAAATAAGAGTAGTGCACGGTTCACAGGACCGAAACAACAAAGAGTTCGTCATGTAGAGACAGATGACAACATACCTGAACAGTAGGACCAAGAATACCAGACTGACGCGGACAACGAAGTAAATGACATAGATGACGACCTTGCAGACTATGACCAAATTAATTTTTTAGGCACATCTCCTTGCTCCCGTTCATTGAAAGAACAGTAGCAGGGAAAACGCTTAAATTACTGATAGATACAGGAGCTTCGAAAAACTATGTAAAACCATTAAAAGAACTAAAGCATAGTAAATAAACCGTTTCGAGTAAAATCAATTCATGGCTATACGGCAATACAAGTCTCTCAGTCTATATCCAAAAAGTTTCAACTTATGTTAGGAAACCAGACGGGTGTTTTTGCGGAACCAAACGAAGCACTCCCATACCAGAGAATAATAATGGAATGAGAAGGAGCAAATGTTAAATGTGCTTTTTTCGAGTACTAATTTGTAGATTCATAGTAAGGGATTTTCAATTTGAACTTACCACACTAGTGGGGGATTGCAGATATTTACCACGCTAGTAGAGGAACTCAGATTTTTTCTGTGTTTACCACATTAGTAAGGGATTTCATATGATTTTTCACCACAGTAGTAAGGGATTCGACTTATTTCACGCCCACAGCGAAGCGAATGAATTTGCGATTGGGAAAGATACGAAAGCAGTCAATTCATGGCGCAGTTGCTAAAGTCGGCGGTATTGTTTGAATGGTGTTTGAGCCGCGTATTTAATCCAGGTTCAAGTCCTGAATAGTCATACGTTTTTCCTTGCACTATTTCTTTTTTACAATTCAGTTTGGTAAAATTATTGAGTTTAATTTAATTATAATTGCTTTAAAATACTGTTTTAGGTTTTTTTCGATTTGATATTCAGAAAATTTCTTTTCTGTATAAAATAGTTCATACTGGATATGAACTGATTTTATATAAATCAAAAAGGAAATATGTAGATATAAACATGCATATATTTAATCTCTTTAATCAAATCTAAGCTTAATTGATGAGAAAATATCATTCTAATATCCGTCCTGAAAGCCAAACACGCATACACACATATATGATGTATATATGTAAATATGCATACAAATTTTCAACGGACGCAAAATGTATGCATATAAAACAGCGAATCGAATAAATGACCGATTTAGGAAAGCAAATTAATAATTATAGATTAGCGCAAGCATGAAAGACATGTCATAGGCGTGCTACATCGTTCCGGATTTCACTCAGGTTCAAGTCCTGTTATTTGTTCGATATTGTAATTTAATTTTTTTTATTTGGTTTAATTACAATTGATTTAAAATAGTGTATTCAGGTTTTTCTAATACCTGTTATTTAAAAATTTATTTTCTTTATAAAATTATTTATACTGGTGCTCTCCATTTCAATTCAACCGGGCTATTCGGGTCATGTTCTTCGATTTCGATGTAACTTAAATATGTTGCTCTCTGGTCAAAATAATGAGACACGTATTTTTTTGTTCGCCCGAAAAAAATTTATTTCAAGAGTTATCGGCAATTTTGTTTTTCGGCTCAAACTCGATTTTTTTAATTATATAAGAACATTTTTCTACATGAAATTGCTCGTGTAAGTAAGGACGATCATTTTGAACCCAAAATTATTAAAATCGGTTCGTTTTTGACTAAGTTATGAGCATTTAAAAAAAAAATTTTATTGAAAAATATTTTTTTCGGGCGAACAAAAAAATACGTGTCTCATTATTTTGACCAGAGAGCAACATATTTAAGTTACATCGAAATCGAAGAACATGACCCGAATAGCCCGGTTGAATTAAAATGGAAAGCATCTACTGCTTTAGAACTGATTTATATAATATGTAAAACATCCATAAAGGCAATGCATATGAATATGCATCCATATATTTAATCTCTTCAGTCAAATCTAAACTACTTAAATACACATATTGATGAAAATATATTCTAATATCCATCCAGAAGGCCAAACGCGCATACACACATATATGATGTATATAAATATTCATACAAACTTACAAGGAACGGAGAATGTATGCCTATAAAAAACAACAACTGCGACCGTCTTCTTGTCCGTCAGTGAAAAGTTGGGATATGTATACCCTACGATCAAAAAGTACCGGGAAGGTGATGTTGACTGTTTTCTTCGATTGCCAAGGCGAAGTGCACCATGAGTACCTTCCATCGGGCCAGACACTCAATAAAGAATATTATTTATCCGTTTTGAAGCCTTTGAGAGATGCTGTATGTCGCAAACGGCCGGAAATGTGAGCAAACAATTCTTAGATTTTGCATGATGATAACGCGCCATAGCACCGATCAAAGAGAATACGACGAGGGAGCTGAAGGCCATGTCGGCCTGCCGGGGGTGTTTGGAGGACTGGGTTCAACGTTGGCACATGTGTGTTGCTTCAGACGGGTCAAATTTTGAAGGAGATAATATAAATTTGCCTTCAATTTAACTTTCTGATCAAAGGGTACATATACGCGGTTTTGCGGACAGAAATGCGTGACTCGCTGGAATTGTTCAAGGAATCTAAGTCGCATTAACTCGCGACTGTCGCACAGTTAGAAGACATATTTACATACATATAAGGGTGCATACATACATACGGAGCTGCGGCCACTCGACATGACAAAAATTAAAGATTTTTCAAATATTGGCAAATAATTCCACGCGAAATATTCCAATATTGACTATTTCCGAATGGTCGCGAAAATTGGCATATGGGCGGCTCGTTTTATGAATGAAATTGAAATATGAGCTCTAACTTATGAATGAACTTTTTGTTTTTGTTTTAAATTGTTCAGCGCCGTCGCTGATAGAATCATGGCCGCTGCGACTGCGTCTATGAATGTATTTTGTTTTTGTAGTCGTTAGGATTTTAGCTTCGGGCGACATGCGCATGTGAGGTATCTGTTTTTGTTGTGTTCTAGAATATTTTAGAATGTGTGGTGGCAAAGCGGTCATCGCGGTGCGCTTGCTGTTGCTTTTGCGTCTATCAAAGTCAAAGTATTGTGTTTTTGTAAGTACAATATTAGGAATATCGACTGGTGAAAGACAAAAGTACACGGAAGCACGAAGGGAGCGCTGTGCTCGCGTATATATGCATGAATGTATGAACGTGCATGGATGTAGTAACATATGAATACAATTATTTTGTAGGAAGTTTAGAAGGAAAGTAGGTATATATGGGGCATTCTTTCTCAACGGGAGACCCCTATCCATCCAAAAATGTTTTTGACCTAGAGAGTTCTAATAGGGCTTAAAATTTAGCTCTTTTTATCTACTTTTCAATGCAGAGTGGCCAAAAACGAAATTCAAGATGGCTCATTTAATATGGCTAAAAATGTAATCAAAATTCATTAAATTCATTCTAATAACCTATGCCAAAAAAATTCATTTCAACGGAAAGAGTTGTACGAGGTCTCAAAATTTAGCTAATCAAGTTTACTTTAAAATACAAAATGAAAAATTTAAAAATTCAAAATGGCGGATCCAATATGGCGAATGATTTGTCAAAAATAGTTTTATTGTAATTTACATTGAATTTGTGTCTTGAAGAGTTTTGTGACATTAAAAATCCACAATTAAAATTATAGCTGTTTAGATACAATTGACAATTGACAATTTTACATTTTTTTTACAAATTAATTGAAGTTGGTTTGTTTTCTTGGTACCTAATAGATTTGGAATCAGTTCCAATCATAACATTTTTCGTGTGTCCTGACAAATCCCTTGTTTTACTTTTTGATCGCTTCCATATGGCTGTAAAGGTGATTTTTCATAAACAGAACACTTTTGAAACTTTGCTTAATAACTTCATAAATATCTTCTTGATTAAGTTGAAATTATCGGTTTTTAATTAATTTAAATAAAAAATTTATTTGTAACAATTCATCCTGAATTTTTTTTTGTTCTTTTTTTTAGCTGAAGTTATGAATTTGACGAGTTTTTTGAGGTTTAGTTCGTTATTTTCATTGAAACCCAAGCAATTCTTTGATAAATTCATGTAAAAATGACAAGTGATGGAAAATCAGTGGAACCAATTAACAATGTTACTGTTAAATTTATATTATAAAACAATATAATTTGCGAATTTTTATAATGTCTTACCTCCGGTTTTACTTGAAATAAGCATTTTTAAAAATATATGTCAAGAAGATATTATCACTCAGCAGTTGAATAATAAGATAATCATCGCTAATTTTGGTTATCTTATTTTTAAAAATACAATAGTTTTTTCTTTCTACCTACATAATTAATTTTCACGGATATATAAAGAATTATTTATATACCATTATGCCCTAACTCCCACATACCATAATATACCATTCATCATATCTATGTCATATGTCGAACAAGTCTATTGACTTGTTTGCTTTCGAGAAATTGAACATTAAAAATTAATTATACTATGATCTTGCTTTCCTTTACCGGTTGGAACAAAAATATTCTTGCCTTAACTGTCTGGACTATAATCTTGTCTTACCTTTGCTGGTTGGACCAAAACTAGTCTTGCCCTAAGTATCTGGAATATGATTTTCTCTTACCCTTGCTGGTTGGACCAAAACTAGTCTTGCCTTAACTGTCTGGACTTTAGCTATCCATATTGGATCTGCCTTCTTAAATTTTTTGAAACTAACAAAAGATTCGTAATCATCGACTAAAAAACCCTGGAGTAAAGAGTTTCATGCGAATTCATGAATTTTTTCAAAAATCCGTCCGCCATATTGGATCCGCCATTTTGAATTTTTAAATTTTTCATTTTGTATTTTAAAGTAAACTTTATTAGCTAAATTTTGAGACCTCGTACAACTCTTTCCGTTGAAATGAATTTTTTTGGCATAGGTTATTAGAATGAATTTAATGAATTTTGATTACATTTTTAGCCATATTAAATGAGCCATCTTGAATTTCGTTTTTGGCCACTCTGCATTGAAAAGTAGATAAAAAGAGCTAAATTTTAAGCCCTACTAGAACTCTCTAGGTCAAAAACATTTTTGGATGGATAGGGGTCTCCCGTTGAGAAAGAATGCCCCATATGTATGTAGGTATATATGCTAGGACATAAAGTGGGTATATATACATACATAGAGCAGAATTGTTTTTGCACTTGTTAGGAAGAAACTCGTGCACTAGTGCGTATGTGTATTTGATTTCTTGTAAGAATGTGATGTGCTGTGACATGTATACATACATAAGTCAAGGTTATTTGGCATACATGCATATGTACATATGTATGAAAGGAAGATGATGTTCTTCCGCTTGTGCATTATTGTTTTACATATACAAATGTACATACATACATATGTATGTAATTGCTGTCGAATACATAAGCAATAAATTGGCATGCAATATAAAATAAGTGCTGATTTATCTTAAACCGTTTTGTTTCTGCATGCAAATACCTCCTATTGACATGTACATACATATTACAGAGAACGTTAAATATAGAGAATTCTCACGAGCTACGAATAGTGTGAATTGTCAAAAATGAAGTGAAACCGCGAACACTATTTCACCTCGCTTAACTCGACAGCGGGGAAGTTCTTAACAGAGCTGATTACAGTGAATTATGTACAAGTACATTGGCTCTGCTCAGTTTTTGGTTTCTGTATGAAATCAAATTGACGAATGCCGACGGCATTTTGCAAGGCATTTGCTTGTGCATTTCTATGTTCCCTTGATAAACCAAAATTTATTCAATTTATATTTTCAAACAAATATAACCAAGTAAAAAGACAACATTTAAAATCAAAGTAACTTTAATGTTTGTTGTTTTAATTTTAAAAGAAAAATTTAAACAAAATACATTATAAAACGACCTCACATTTTCTTGTGTGCGTTTTAGTGTAAATTTGATGAAAATTTTTACTAATTTTTCGAGTCGAAATTAATTTTAGACAAGAATTCAAAGAGCATATTGGTATATTGATGAATATATATGTATATCAATATATGTTTATATACATATATTTTGTTAGTTATATTTGTGCAAAAGTTCAATTACATCTTTAATTCTTATAGTATTACAAATGTATGTACATATGTGCACACGCACTGCAGCAACAATGGCCTATCTCACGACTCATTGCCTTATCATATTATATTTATGTACATTTGAATATGGGCATTTCTCCAATGTCGAATGCGACATTCGTACGCATTCAAACTGGAAAAAAAACATATACCAATACATTATTTTATTTTGACAAAAGGCGAAAGCTATAGCACTTGATTAGCACTATGATTGGTGCCAAGGTTGATTTTGGGAAATTGTTCGTTTTCAAGATAATTACTAAAAATCAAGCCATTCGCATGCGACAAAAACAGAAGTCGCTTTCAAAGCAAAAAAATTAAACACTTTTTTCAGCGAAACCTGAAGAAATATATTAATGCGACTAATTTTTAAATATTATGCATTGATGTATCTTAATAATGCTTTTTATTTTATTCAAAAATATTAAGTAGTTTATTTTTTATTTAATTTTAATCACTGTCGCACGTGACATGTTGCATGCGACATTTTGTTCCATCATACTTTTTATGTTTATTTTTTTACTTTTTATGTAATTAGACATGCAAAAGATGATTATAAATGATTTTTAATATATTCAATATATTTATTTTAACAACCAAAATTATAAACTTAACAAAATATCTTCAATAAAGAAAAACAAAAATAAGTATATTAATCTTATATACTATGTAAAAGCAAAGAACGGAAACTAACTTAACTGAGAATAGTATTACTAATGTCAAATAAAGTTCTTTTAATGGAATATGCAGTCCTAGCTGCTTCTAACTGTTGGCCATCGCAACAAAACGAATGTAACTAGGATATACCTGGAATATTTTTCACTTCCTTCCATTTGTCGTCCAACTTATAATGAAGAGACAAATTTTCAATTTGAGCAGATGGCATAAAATACATTTTAATGCCATTTGTGTTGTTTTGTGCACATTGATAAAACGATAGTGCAACTGGTAAAACAACGTTTTTAGATTTTGTTATTTGCCACACTTTTCTTTTAATGACGGCTCCAACTCCATCAACGGCTCCCTTTCCGTGAGAACTGGCATTACTAGTCATTAACATAAAGCGCTTAGCTACTAATTTGCCTTCAATTATAATGGCGTCTTTCTTTCCTGAAGCTTGCACACTAATATTATCATTCTGATAAAAAGCATTGATGGCATTAATTAGGCTTTCTGGTACGGTTCTGTTGGATTGGTTAACGTTTTTCTTTTCTTCAAACTGCTTATATTTTTTTACCAGGACTTCAAGAACTTTTAGCCTTCTGTGCATGTCTTTTGGCATCGCTTTCTCCACTTTTTTAACAGCTTTCGCCAAGGTTTGTCTACATTCGTAGATGCGTTTCGGCTTTGACGTGCATTTGACATTCCATTTTCTAAGAGTTTCTGGCGCCTCTCTCGTTGTCGTATGCGATTATATTTCCGTTTTTCTTGAATTATATCTTCTTTGCCTTCAGCCAGTGCTCTCCACGTTTGTCTAGCTTTCCGCATTCTTTCCTTGTTCCTTAATTTATAGTTTTGTAATTTTGTTTCATCATCCTTTAACCTTTCTCTCCACCGTTTACAGTTCGCCATATTTTTTTCGCCACCGTTTTTACTCATCTACATTCAAAAATTTTATATTTTGTATTTACATATACTAATAAAGATATTTTCGAACGAAAATTTATTTTGAATCCTTTGCCAAACGAAATATTTTTAAATTTACATATGTATATTACAGGGAATAATTCATATATGTATGCATTTTATAGATAGTACAAAACTTTGAAATTTAAAATAAATAAAAGAAAACTTCAAAGAAACGTATTTGCATACATATGTACATATATGGGACAACTAAGTTCTATTGCATCTTTAATAAATATAGTGTTGCACGCATATGTATGCACTGAAGCAACATGACCTACCTCACGAGCATCGCCATATCATATTTCATGCAATAATTAGGGTGTAAATATTCGAATGATCGAATTCCTGCAAATGCTAAAACAACTTCTTCTGCATATGCATCGACGTATGTGCATGTGCGTATATGCACACTTGATGCCCTAACTATATATATATGTACGTTCAATTGATCAAATCAAAAAATTCTGTATACAAAACGCTTCATTACCAGGCACACAGGAAGATGGCATATGCAAATATAAATATGTGAATTGAATTCAAGCAAATCAATGCTTATTAATGTACACATATGCATGTACATACAACCGCACACACAGGGCACTCACTTTATTCCTCAAAATGCGTACGTCGTTCAAAGCTGAAATTCTATCCCTAGCGACTACAAGAACAAAATGCATTCATAGGCGCAGGCGTAGCGGCCATCATTCTAGTTGCCATAGCGCTGAACAGTCGCGGCGGCGCCGAACAGTTTCAACTATTGTACTGTGCAACAAAAACTCATCTTCAAAAAATGCATTGATAAATTCGAGCTCATAGTTCTAAGAGCAAGAACTTTCATTCATAAAACGAGCCGCCCATATGCCAATTTTCTCGACAATTCGAAAATAGTCAATATTGGAATATTTCGCGTAGAATTATTTGCCAATATTTGATAAATCTTGAATTTTTGTCAAGCCGAGTGCCCGCGGCTTCGTACATATGTTTGCATCAATATATGTACGTAAATATGTGTATATGTACAATGCTGTGCCTATGAATATGCGCTGCGCCATGAGTGCGCGCTGGATTTCTTGAGAAGTTTACCGTTTTATTTTGAGCTGTCGCTAGTGAGCATACATACACACAGCATATACATATGCGCAAATGTATATAAATTCACAAATTTACATTTGCATATGCCATCTTCCTGTGCGCCTGGTAATGAAGCGTTTTCTATAGAGGATTTTGATTCAGTTGAAGGGATTCAACCAGAGAATGCAATGAGAAGGAGCAAATGTTAAATGAGCTTTTTTCGAGTTCTAATTTGTAGATTCATAATAAGGTCATTTCAAATTCAACTTTGCTCACGAGTGGGGAATTGCAGATATTTACCACGCGAGTGACGCGAGTGGAGGGTTTCTATATTTACTTACCACGCTAGGACAGGAATTCAGATATTTTCTGCGTTTACCAAACTACTGAGGAAGTTCATAAGATTTTTCGGCACACTACTAAGGAAATCGAAGCGAATAAATTTGCGATTAAGAAGGCCGCGCGGCAGTTAGTTTGTGGTGCAGAAGCTAAAGTCGGCGGATTATTCGTTTTGTTTTTTGGCACGTATTTAATTCAGGTTCAAGTCCTGAAGTCATATTTTTTTTCTTGCACATTTTTTTTTTTACAATTCAAACCAGGAAAGTTTGGTTAAAAATTTGTGAGTTTATTTTAATTAAAATTTCTTTAAAATACTGTTTTTTTTGTATTTTATAAATGGAAATTTCTTTTCGGTATAAAATAGTTCATACTGGATATGTGATGATTTTTATATAAATCAATCAAAACAGAAAATATGTACATATGTCTTTAATCTCTTTCATAAAATCCAAATTATATTGATGAGAAAATATCATTCTAATATCCGTCCAGAAAGCCAAACGCGCATACACAGATACATATGCATATAATTACCCATACAAACTTTCAACTAACGCAGAATATGAGCATATAAAAGTGCGAATCGAATAAATGAGTGATTTAGAAAAGATCATTAGTGATTGTAGTTTAGCTCAATCGTGAAAGACGTGTCGTGTATGCAGTAAATCGTCCCATATGTGACTCAGGTTCAAGTCCTGTACACAGTTTTTTGTTCGATATTTTTATTTCATTTTTTATATTTGGTTTAATTAGAATTGATTTAAAATAGTGTATTCAGGTTTTTCTAATACCTGTTATTTAGAAATTTATTTTCTATATAACATTATTCATACTTCTTTTGAATTAATTTATATGTAAAACAGCCATAAAGGCAATCATATGAATATGCATTCCTATATTTAATCTCTTCAGTCAAATCTGAACTACTTACATACACATATTGATGAGAAAATATTCTAATATCCATGGATGCATCCAGAAAGCCAAACGCGCATACACGCATATGTATACAAATATATACAAACCTTCAACGAACGCAAAATGTATGCATATAAAAAACAGCAACTGCGACCGTCTTCTTGCCCGTCAGTGAAAAGATGGGATATGTATACCCTATTAGCAAAAAGAACCGGGAAGGTGATGTTGACTGTTTCCTTCGATTGCCAAGGCATAGTCCACCATGAGTACCTTCCATCGGGCCAGACAGTCAATAGAGAATATTATTTATCCGTTTTGAAACCTTAGAGAGATGCTGTGTGTTGGAAAGCCCCGGAAATGTGAGCAAACAATTCTCAGATTTTGCATGATGATAACGCGCCATCGCACTGATCAAAGAGAATACAAATCGGCCTGCCGGGGGTGTTTGGAGGACTGGGTTAAACGTTGGCACATGTGTGTTGCTTCAGACGGGTCAAATTTTGAAGGAGATAATATAAATTTGCCTTAAATTTAACTCTGTTTTGTTTAATTTAAACATTCCCGGTACTTTCTGATCATAAGGTACATATATGCGGCTTTGCGGACAGCAATGTGTGATTCGCTGGAAGTCGCATTAACTCGCGACTGTCGCACAGTTAGAAGACATATTTACATACATATAAGGGTGCATACATACATACGGAGGAGCGGCCACTCGACATGACAAAAATTTAAGATTTATCAAATATTGGCAAATAATTCCACGCGAAATATTCCAATATTGACTATTTTCGGATGGTCGCGAAAATTGGCATATGGGCGGCTCGTTTTATGAATGAAATTGAAATATGAGCTCGAACTTATGAATGAACTTTTTGTTTTTGTTCTAAATTGTTCAGCGCCGTCGCTGACAGAATCATGGCTGCTGCGACTGCGTCTACGAATATATTTTATCTTTGTAGTCGCTAGGCTTAGATTTTAGCTTTGGGCGACATGCGCATGTGAGGTATGTGTTTTTGTTGTGTTCTAGAACATTTTAGAATGTGTGGTGGCAAAGCGGTCATCGCGTTGCGCTTGCTGTTGCTTTTGCGTCTATCAAAGTCAAAGTATTGTGTTTTTGTAATTGCAATATTAGGAATATCGACTGATGAAAGACAAAAGTATACATAAGCAAGAAGGGAGCGCTGTGCTCGCGCATATATGCATGAATGTATGAACGTGCATGGATGTAGTAACATATGAATGCAATTATTTTGTAGGAAGTTTAGAAGGCAAGTAGGTATATATGTATGTATGTATATATGCTAGGACATAAACTCGGTATATATTCATACATAGAGCAGAATTGTTTTTGCACTTGTTAGGAAGAAACTCGTTCACTAGTGCGCATGTGTATTTGATTTCTTGTAAGAATGTGATGTGGTATGACATGTGTACATACATAAGTCAAGGTTATTTGGGCATACTTGCATATGTGATCTGATGTTCTTGCGCTTGTGCATTATTGTTTTTCATATACAAATGTACATACATACATATGTATGTAAATGCTGTCGAATACATAAACTATAAATTGACATACAATATAAAATAAATGTTGATTTGTCTTAAACCGTTCTTTTGTTCTGAATGCAAATACCTCCTATTGACATGTACATACATATTATGTACTTATGTATATTTCATATACCATCATTTATTTACATATAAAGTATACGTTCATTTTTGAATGTATGTAATGAAAAACTTCATGAATTACTTTCAGAACTTTATTAAAATTTATTCGCGTCGCGCGCATGCACAAAACCTTTTGTTCACAGGCGCAGAAATAAACGCTCTGCGTATTTATCCTCCCCACGTGACTCGCCATCAATTCTCGGCACAAATTTTTTTTTCGTTTTTAAATTTTTTTTTTTTTTAATGTAATCGTAAAAAAATTTGTAATACATTTTATGTATCCGCTTATCATTTCAAAAGTAACAAAATGGACAAAAAAAAAGCAGTCGAAGAAATAAACGCACCGCCTATTTTTCCTCGCCACATGTTAGACTCGAGTTCAATTCCCGGCGCAAACTTTTTTTTATAAATTTTTTTTTTTTAAATCGTTTTTTTTTTTAATGTAATCGTAAAAAAATTTGTAATACATTTTATGAATCCGCTTATCATTTCAAAAGTAACAAAATGGTCAAAAAATAAGCATTCGAAGAAATAAACGCACCGCCTATTTTTCCTCGCCACATGTTAGACTCGAGTTCAATTCCCGGCGCAAACTTTTTTTATAAGTTTTTTTTTTTAAATGGTGTTTTTTTAATGTAATTGAAAAAAAAAATTATGTAATAAATTTTACGTATTCGCTTATTATTTCAAAAATACGAAAATAGTAAAAATTTAATTGGTTTAATGTCGAGGTGAGAAATGGGTTGTGTGTTGAGGTGAAAGATGTGTGGTGTTTCTAATTTTTGTGTGGGCAAAAGTCAGTGAGGTGTCTATAAACTCGGTGTGCTAAATGACCTTATTACAAATCTTTCAAATCTCAATTGTACTAAAAAAAGCTCACAGTAACATTTGCACCTTCTCATTGCATTAACATTCTCTGATTCAACAAAGTTTTACCAGAGAATGTTAATGCAATGAGAAGGTGCAAATGTTACTGTGAGCTTTTTTTAGTACAATTGAGATTTGAAAGATTTGTAATAAGGTCATTTAGCACACCGAGTTTATAGACACCTCACTGACTTTTGCCCACACAAAAATTAGAAACACCACACATCTTTCACCAGAGAATGTTAATGCAATGAGAAGGTGCAAATGTTACTGTGAGCTTTTTTTAGTACAATTGAGATTTGAAAGATTTGTAATAAGGTCATTTAGCACACCGAGTTTATAGACACCTCACTGACTTTTGCCCACACAAAAATTAGAAAAAATTAGAGTTTTACCAGAGAATGTTAATGCAATGAGAAGGTGCAAATGTTACTGTGAGCTTTTTTTAGTACAATTGAGATTTGAAAGATTTGTAATAAGGTCATTTAGCACACCGAGTTTATAGACACCTCACTGACTTTTGCCCACACAAAAATTAGAAACACCACACATTTTTCACCTCAACACACACACATTTCTCACCTCGACATTAAACCAATTAAATTTTTACTATTTTCGTATTTTTGAAATAATAAGCGAATACGTAAAATTTATTACATAATTTTTTTTTCAATTACATTAAAAAAACACCATTTAAAAAAAAAAACTTATAAAAAAAGTTTGCGCCGGGAATTGAACTCGAGTCTAACATGTGGCGAGGAAAAATAGGCGGTGCGTTTATTTCTTCGAATGCTTATTTTTTGACCATTTTGTTACTTTTGAAATGATAAGCGGATTCATAAAATGTATTACAAATTTTTTTACGATTACATTAAAAAAATAAAAATTTAAAAACGAAAAAAAAAATTTCTGCCGAGAATTGATGGCGAGTCACGTGGGGAGGATAAATACGCAGAGCGTTTATTTCTGCGCCTGTGAACAAAAGGTTTTGTGCATGCGCGCGACGCGAATAAATTTTAATAAAGTTCTGAAAGTAATTCATGAAGTTTTTCATTACATACATTCAAAAATGAACGTATACTTTATATGTAAATAAATGATGGTATATGAAATATACATAAGTACATAATATGTATGTACATGTCAATAGGAGGTATTTGCATTCAGAAAAAAATAATGGTTTAAGACAAATCAACATTTATTTTATATTGTATGTCAATTTATAGTTTATGTATTCGACAGCATTTACATACATATGTATGTATGTACATTTGTATATGAAAAACAATAATGCACAAGTGCAAGAACATCATATCACATATGCAAGTATGCCCAAATAACCTTGACTTATGTATGTACACATGTCATACCACATCACATTCTTACAAGAAATCAAATACACATACGCACTAGTGAACGAGTTTCTTCCTAACAAGTGCAAAAACAATTCTGCTCTATGTATGCATATATATATACCGACTTTATGTCCTAGCTATATACATACATACATATATACCTACTTGCCTTCTAAACTTCCTACAAAATAATTGTATTCATATGTTACTACATCCATGCACGTTCATACATTCAAGCATACATATACATATGCGCGAGCACAGCGCTCCCTTCTTGCTTCCGTGTACTTTTGTCTTTCATCAGTCGATATTCCTAATATTGCAATTACAAAAACACAATACTTTGACTTTGATAGACGCAAAAGCAACAGCAAGCACAACGCGATGGCCGCTTTGCCACCACACATTCTGAAATGTTCTAGAACACAACAAAAACACATACATACCTCACATGCGCATGTCGCCCAAAGCTAAAATCTAAGCCTAGCGACTACAAAAACAAAATACATTCGTAGACGCAGTCGCAGCGGCCATGATTCTTCTAGTCGCGACGGTGCTGAACAATTTAGAATATTATATCGTACAAAAACAAAAAACTTCATTCATAAGTTCGAGCTCATATTTCAATTTCATTCATAAAACGAGCCGCCCATATGCCAATTTTCGCGACCATCCGAAAATAGTCAATATTGGAATATTTCGCGTGGAATTATTTGCCAATATTTGATAAATCTTAAATTTTTGTCATGTCGAGTGGCCGCTCCTCCGTATGTATGTATGCACCCTTATATGTATGTAAATATGTCTTCTAACTGTGCGACAGTCGCGAGTTAATGCGACTTCCAGCGAATCACACATTGCTGTCCGCAAAGCCGCATATATGTACCTTATGATCAGAAAGTACCGGGAATGTTTAAATTAAACAAAACAGAGTTAAATTTAAGGCAAATTTATATTATCTCCTTCAAAATTTGACCCGTCTGAAGCAACACACATGTGCCAACGTTTAACCCAGTCCTCCAAACACCCCCGGCAGGCCGATTTGTATTCTCTTTGATCAGTGCGATGGAGCGCTATCATCATGCAAAATCTGAGAAATGTTTGCTCACATTTCCGGGGGTTTCCAACACACAGCATCTCTCTAAGGTTTCAAAACGGATAAATAATATTCTCTATTGACTGTCTGGCCCAATGGAAGGTACTCATGGTGGACTATGCCTTGGCAATCGAAGGAAACAGTCAACATCACCTTCCCGGTTCTTTTTGCTAATAGGGTATACATATCCCATCTTTTCACTGACGGGCAAGAAGACGGTCGCAGTTGCTGTTTTTTATATGCATACATTTTGCGTTCGTTGAAGGTTTGTATATATTTGTATACATATGCGTGTATGCGCGTTTGGCTTTCTGGATGCATCCATGGATATTAGAATATTTTCTCATCAATATGTGTATGTAAGTAGTTCAGATTTGACTGAAGAGATTAAATATAGGAATGCATATTCATATGATTGCCTTTATGGCTGTTTTACATATAAATTAATTCAAAAGAAGTATGAATAATGTTATATAGAAAATAAATTTCTAAATAACAGGTATTAGAAAAACCTGAATACACTATTTTAAATCAATTCTAATTAAACCAAATATAAAAAATGAAATAAAAATATCGAACAAAAAACTGTGTACAGGACTTGAACCTGAGTCACATATGGGACGATTTACTGCATACACGACACGTCTTTCACGATTGAGCTAAACTAGAATTATTAATGGACTTTTCTAAATCACTCATTTATTCGATTCGTACTTTTATATGCACATATTCTGCGTTAGTTGAAAGTTTGTATACGTAATTATATGAATATGCATGTGTGTATGCGCGTTTGGCTTTCTGGACGGATATTAGAATGATATTTTCTCATCAATATAATTTGGATTTGATGAAATAGATTATAGATATATGTACATATTTTCTGTTTTGATTGATTTATATAAAAGTCAGGTCATATCCAGTATGAACTATTTTATACCGAAAAGAAATTTCCATTTATAAAATACAAAAAAAAACAGTATTTTAAAGAAATTTTAATTAAAATAAACTCAAAAATTTTACCAAACTTTCCTGGTTTGAATTGTAAAAAAAAAATGTGCAAGAAAAAAAATATGACTTCAGGACTTGAACCTGAATTATACACGTGCCAAGAAACAAAACGAATAATTCCGTCGACTTTAGTTTCTGCACCACAAACTAACTGCCGCGCGGCCTTCTTAATCGCAAATTTATTCGCTTCGATTTCCTTAGTAGTGTGCCGAAAAATCTTATGAACTTCCTCAGTAGTTTGGTAAACGCAGAAAATATCTGAATTCTTGTCCTAGCGTGGTAAGTAAATATAGAAACCCTCCACTCGCGTCACTCGCGTGGTAAATATCTGCAATTCCCCACTCGTGAAGATAGTTGAATTTGAAATGACCTTATTATGAATCTATAAATTAGAACTCGAAAAAAGCTCATTTAACATTTGCTCCTTCTCATTGCATTAACATTCTCTGGTTTTATAGACACCAGACAGATAGACATAACATATGTATATAATTTTGGATGATTTGGGAAAATTCAAATATATAGGTCATATTAAAAAGCTACCTAACATTCTTTGCTTCTAATCACCAACAAATTCTTATCGACTGCTGCTAAATTTACATAATTCAGCCCCTCACTGTTAATTTTTGTTGAAAAATGTGTCTATGGTGAAATTGTCTTCGCGAGACGAGTACCCCTCGAAATTCCATACGTTCCTGTCATTGAGACTTCTCTATACATTAACGTTCTCTGCATATTATGTATATTGTCATGTACCATCATTTATGTACATATAGAGTATACGTTCATTTATGTATGTATGTATGCAATGAAAAACTTCATGAATTACTTTCAGAATTTATTAAAACTTATTCGCGTCGCGCGCATACATATCTACGTAGGCATCACAAATCTTTTGTTCACAACGCAGGCCCAGAAATAAACGCACTGCGTATTTATCCTCCCCACGTGATTCGCCATCAATTCTCGGCGCAAATTTTTTGTTTTTTGTTTTCGTTTTTAAATTTGTTTTTTTTTTTTAATGTAACCGTAAAAAAATTTGTAATAAATTTTATGTATCCGCTTATCATTTCAAAAGTAACAAAATGGTAAAAAAATCAGCAGTCGAAGAAATAAACGCACCGCCTATTTTTCCTCGCCACATGTTAGACTCGATATCAATTCCCGGTGCAAAATTTTTTTATTAATTTTTTTTTTTAATTAGTTTTTTTTTATTGTACTTGAAAAAAAAAATGTAATAAATTTTACGTATTCGCTTATTATTTCAAAAATACGAAAACAGTAAAAATTTAATTGGTTTAATGTCGAGGTGAGAAATGGGTTGCGTATTGAGGTGAAAGATGTGTGGTGTTTTCAATTTTTGTGTGGGCGAAACTCCGTGTGGTGTCTATAAAGTCGGTGTTCTAAAATCCCTTACTACAAATCTTTGAAATCTCTTTTGTACAAAGTTAACAGTAAAATTTGCACCTTCTCATTCCATTAACATTCTCTGCCCATACAACACTAACATCATTGGAACTATCCGAACAGAGAATGAAGACCCCATATATTCAAAATTATATCCTTACCCATTGGACGTATTTGTGTATACAGAAACCCAGAACTTGCTAAAAGATGGCATAATACGTCCATCACGTTCACCATACAACAATCCTGTTTGGGTAGTAGATAAAAAAGGTACCGATGAACAGGGAAATAGAAAGAAACGTTGAGTTATAGATTTCAGAAAATTAAATTTGAAAACAATAGACGATAAATACCCCATTCCAAATATTCTTTTAATACTATCAAATTTGGGTACAGCAAAATATTTCACAACCCTAGATCTAAAATCCGGATTTTACTTGCGGAAAAGGACAAGGAAAAAGCAGCCTTTTCTGTAGGAAGTGGGAAGTGTGAGCTCTGCAGGCTCCTCTTTGGCCTAAAAAAGGCCACGTCAAGCATATCGCATGGGTCTTAGACAAACTGTACGATGCCAACATGAGAGTTTCGCGCAAAAAGTCTCACTTTTTTAAAGAAAGTGTAGAGTATCTAGGATTTGTCGTCTCAAGCAGTGGTATAAAAACATGACCCAATAAAGTGGAAGCGATTCCTAGAGAATGATGCACAGTCGGACAAGGCCACAATACATATCGAAATTTCAATCACGTATACTATAGAAACAACAGATAAGCCAATTACCTGTTTCAGAAATCAAATAAAAATAGAAGAAGATAGAGTAGCTTCTGAGCGTACAGTTATTTTGTTCGGTGAAAAAATCCGACACACAATACATTTCTCAAATAGAAATTTGTTAATTGAGAGAATTTGTGACGTTGTCAAAAAAGACGTTGTTAATGCAATCCACTGCAAATTACCCATACTCGCATTTATTCAACACAAATTAATAGAAACATTTCCAACAACAATATTCCGGTATACAAAACATATAGTTAATGATATTTTCGACAAGAATGAACAGAAGGAAATAATTATTACAGAACACAATAGAGCTCACAGGGCGGCCCAAGAGAATGTAAAACAGGTCTTACAAGACTATTTTTTCCCGAAAATGACCAAATTAGCAATCGAGGATGTTTCAAATTGTAAAATTTGTCAAACACCCAAGTACAACCGCCACCCACAAATACAAATACTTGGAGAGACACCCAAACCCTCCTATGTAGGTGAAATGCTGCACATTGATGGTACTCAACCGATAAAAAGTATTTCCTTACTTGTATAGATAAATTTTCAAAATTTGCAATTGTCCAACCCATCGCTTCAAGAACAATAATTGATATAATATACAATCAGCTATTCTACAACTTATCAATTTCTACCGTCATACCAAGACGATATATTGCGATAACGAGCCATCTATAAAATCAGAAACAATAAAATGTAAATGCTCCACCACTTCATAGCATATCCAATGAACAGCTAGAAAGATTCCATAGTACCCACAATGACATTGCGTGATGCTTAGTAGCTCAGAGAAAAATTATCGATACTGTTGAAGCGATATTTCAAGCAACTACCGAATACAACAACTCGATCCACTCAGTGACGAACAAACGACCAATTGACATAATCCACTCATCCTCCCCAGAACCTGAGGTCGAAATACAAAATAGAGTTCACAAAGAACCACAACTTCAGCTGAACAGAGTGACCGAAATAAGACATGACAGACAGTTTCGAGTAGGTGACACAGTCCTTGTAAAAACTAATAAACGTTAAGGAAACAAATACACCGAAAATAAAGCCGATGCAGACTTGAGGACAACTGTCTTAATTAAAGCGAGGGAGGATAATTTAAGATAAACAGCACTAACTTTCTCTCTATTTTCTTATTTCTTAGGATTTGGGTTACACTCTTTCTAGCCACTATGACGACAGCAAAACTTACCGACTATACTAACGCAAACTACATACCAATCATAGATGAGGACGTAACCATTTGGACGAACTTCCAGTACTTAAAACATTCTATTAATTTAACGTTATACTCTGAAATAATAAAAGATACAGAGAAATTAAGAAGCCAATTTCCACAATCACACACGAGACAGATACTAGATTCAGACATACGACACATAGAATCTCTAATAGTTACAGTAAACATTCACCACAGACATGCTAGGAGTATTAACCTATTAGGTACCGCTTTAAAAGTTGTAGCTGGTATCATAAAGTATCCTAAGCCTAACATAGTATGTAAAAAAATAATCCTACACCCTGTTCAACACAATGGCATTATAATTTACTTCGCTGAAGACGACAAAATAGCAGATTGTGGTAATCAGGTATTGCCGTTTGGAAACTGCAGTACTGCTCTTACAACAACGTTCTGCAAAAAGCTGCCCTATACAACATGCGCACAACTACTACACTCAGGAGGCACTGCACACTGTTCAACTCGACCCAGCCATCGCGAGCCTTTAACGATCATCGATGACGGCGTCATTATCATTAATGATGGAACAACTACGATCAACGAGCACGCGATTAACGGGACATTTCTCATCACTTTTAACGACGAGATAAAAGTAAACGATACCTTATACAGAAATTTCAAGAACTACGTGAGGAAATCTCCAGAACCAGCAGCATCTACACTCCTCAATATAACGGGCCACGAAGAGATACCAGGCTTACCGTATTTACAAAAGCTAAGTATGAAGAGCTTACGACATATCGCCCAAATAGAAGTGGACCAAGAAGACCAAGAATTTCTGGACTGGCCGCAGTTATCTTTCTTTTCCTCTGCTATGCCGAAACAAAATTCTACCAAAGGTATCAGAGAAACAGACGCGACCGTGACCTTCAAACTAAAGGGTGGCTAGGTTTTAAGGGCCGGTGTGGATTTTAAATAATATACAATTTTTTTTAGAAAATTACTGTCATTTCTCTTTATTATGATAATACTGGTATAGCTCAATTAAATGTGAAATAAAACATTGGCCAAATAGCCGCCGCGGCCTCGGCGGCACATCTCCATCCGATGGTCCAAATTTTTCATGACACTGAGGCATAATTGAGGCTCTATGCCCTTAATGTGCCGAATTATCTCATCCTTTAGCTCTTGAATTGTTGCTGGCTTATCGACATACACCTTTTCTTTCAAATAACCCTAAAGAAAGAAGTCCAACGGTGTCAAATCACATGATCTTGGCGGCCAATTGACATCGCCGCGACGTGAGATTATTCGGCCATCAAATTTTTCGCGAAAAAAGCCATTGCTACGTTAGCTGTGTGACAAGTGTCATCGTCCTGTTGAAACCATATATCGTCCATATCCATATCTTCCAATTCGAGCCATAAAAAGTTCATTATCATCTCACGATAGCGAACACTATTCACAGTAACTGCCTGGCCGGTCTCATTTTGGGAAAAAAAAACGGTCCAGTGATGCCGCCTGCCCATAAACCGCACCAAACAGTCACTCTTTGTGGGTGCATTGGCTTTTCGGCAATCACGCTTACGTTAAAGAGTTAAGGTCATTATTAAGTCAGTTGAATTTTGGAAATAAATGCCGACGGTTGTCATCTCGCGAAGTACAAATTCTCTCATTTAAGCGCAACACCGCGTATCATAAAAACATTGTGAAAAACGCTTATATTTAATTTATATTCACTCTGACTCGGTGAAGATTTTTTACAAGCTTGTTTGTGTCATCTATCCTCAATTTGGGCTGTATACAATCTGTTTGCCAGTCCATATTAGCATTTTTAAGCAATTTTCTGAGTTCTTTAACCCAAAATAAGCCTTTTCTTATTAACATTTGTTTCAAATAATTAGGAAGACGGATTACTGAAAAAACAAATAATGTTCTATAAATGTACCATATATGCAGTTCTGGTGTGTACAAATGGCTATCTTGTATTCCGGTCCAAAGATAGAGTACTATATATATGTAGGCGTTTGGGCAGGCAGTTTTAATATGCGTTTTAAAAAATACTTTTGCAGGATATCGACTTCGTCAAAAAACCCAAAGCCCCACACTCGTGCCGCATACGGTTGTATTGAGCGACACACTGCAAGAAATAGTCACCATTTTCGCTAGTGTAAGTTTTGGTAAAAAAACATCGAGCAGCTTATCAACTTAAGGTTTGGGGCGTAGTAATTTGCACTAGCCCCTATTGAGGGGTGTAACAAATTTTGAAAAACTCCTTTAAATCATTTATTGTAATTCCGGCCCTAATTTCAAAAACATCATCTTTTATATTTGTAAAGGAGTAAAGTTTCTTCCGTGCAACTCACCAAAGACTAAATTTACGTGACTACCCCAAATTAATCTTTGGTTCAAAATTATTCCGAGATGTTTAAGCGTTTGCACATAATTGATAACAATGCCCTCAAGAAAGATTTTTGGAAAAGTGGAAGCGTCGAGGGGCTCTCTGGAAATAACAAACAGTTGGGACTTCTTAGGGTTAAGAGCAATGCACTAATTGTTCGATGCCCATTTGTTAATGCGGCTTAAATTTTGGTTGATTTTATCAGGTCAGTCCATAAGTTTGTTTGTTTAATGTTTAAAGTATTTATTAGTCAATAATATATTTTCCTTTATTATTTAGAATGTCTTCCCAACGTTTAGGCAAATTTTTAATTCCCTGCTCAAACATTTTTTTGTCCTTGGAGCCAAAATACGCTTCGATATCCCTTTTTATAGCTTCTTTTGAGGAGCAGCTCTTGTTACTCATATGGGATTCAAGTCCACGGAAAAGGTGATAATCACAAGGTGCCATATCCGGAGAGTATGGTGAATGCGGCATTAGCTCCCATCCGTTCCCATTAGCTCATTCAGCTAGCCTAATGTTTGCCTTCCGGTATGAGGTCTTGCGTTGTCGTGGTGAAACAAAACTTTGCGTCTATTCACTAAAGACGGTCGATTTTTTTTAAGTGCCTCATTCAGGTTTGATAGCTGATGGGAATAATAATAAGCAGTTATCGTCTGGTTTGGTTTCAGCAGTTCATGATAAATAATACCGGTCATATCCCACCAAATATACAGGAGAATCTTCTTGGCGTGAAGGCCATCTCTAGGGTTCGGTGCTGGTGTTTCAGCTTTATCTACCCATTGGCGTTTTCATCACCAGTAACGATACGGCTCAAAAAACTTTCATTTTCAAGCCGGTCCAGCAGCTGAGAACACACATTCACTCTCTGCTGAAGGTTGGCGACGGAAAGTCTATGCGGAACCCATTTTCCCAGCTTTGAAACCTCTCCCAACTGAACCAGGTGCCTGTGAACTGTTTCATGCGATGAATTTAACCTCTGAGCTATCATATCCGTTGTCAAATTTGGCTCAGCTTCCACGAGTTCGAGCAAAGCGTCGGAGTTAAAGACTTCAGGACGACCAGCGCGCGGGACATCCTACACGTCGTAGTTACCACTTCGGAATTTTGAAAACCACTTTTGCGCAGTCCTTGCACTCACGGTATTCTGTCCGTTAACAGTGTTTATTTCTGCAACAGTAGTTGTTGCATTTTTAGCACTTTTATAAAAAAAATACAAAATATGCCTCTTATACGCGTTCGAAGATTCCATTTTATTTTTTAACAACACGTGCTTCTATCTGCGATTAAAATCATTTGTTGAATGCATAATATATATAAGAAAATATAAATAGTTCCGCTATATTCCACGAATAATTTTTTGTATGCAAAAATCGTATAAAAGTGAAATTATGGGTAAAATATGCACGATCTTATGGACTGACCTGATACGAACATAGTCATTTATTTCGTTGAGTTTGCACGATCAATAAATCTGAACATCTTCCGCATAGAAGTAGAAGGTCTTTGATATACAGAGAAAAGGGAAGAGGACCAAGAATAGACCCTTGCGAAACTCAGCTTGCAATTCTAAAACAGATTATGCCAGTGGCCCACTCAAGACAGCTTGTGGCCTATTTTTAAAAGAAGATTATATTTTCTTAATGTATCTACATATATTCAAGAATATACACAGAAACTTTAATATTGTTCCGGTGAATATTTTCGAAGTTACAAGCAAATTTGAAAAGGCGTTTCAGAGCGGCAGCGCGTTTTTCTCAAAATGGTGTTTTCAAAGACTGTGACCAGCATTACTAGAAAACGGCTTAACTGATTAGCCTCAAATTTTAACATGACATCAATATATGTTTTTATTTTTAGTATTTAATCGAAGACTTTTTCTCACCGATAAATATTTTTTATAAACAATTTAAGGCCGAAATTTTGGTGAAAAATCGATTTTTTTTAGAAACTCCTTTCGAAATAAATAGTTTTACTAATACTTAGTCTTAAAATACAGTTAAAAGATAACATAATATGTGTAGAAATTTTTAGATCAATAAATTTAAAAAGTTTTCGCAGAAAAAAATCTGGTAATTCGCTTTCGGCCTTCTAATTGTATATAACCCCTTAACTGTATAGAAGTAGGAACATTTCCAAAGAATTTGACGAGTTCTGCCAATTAGCTACTGTGGTTACATTGTACAATTTTGTCCTTTTCGAAAACCGGATTGCCGGTGAAAAATAAGATATGTTAATATATTTCTTATTACTTTTTTTACCTAAAGCCTTAAATTACAATTCAATACTCATGTCATTATAAAAATTTAATATTGCTGTTCCACACTACCGCTGAGGTTGCAATGAAGGCGCGTTACCGAATTTTTGTGTGTTTGTTCCCTTCAGACCTATTTTCACCCATATATGTATGTATGTATATACATACAGATATTTTTACACTAACGGAAGGAGTAGGAGAGCGGACAGATTTTCGGCGAGCGGCCGCACATATTTTGCAAGCAAACTCATTGTCCGAGATGAGTAGGAATTCTAAATCATTTGGGAAAACACCAGCACAATCCAAACGAAAAAACTCGTTACATTTGCCACACTACACTTTAGCTTGGTAACGATCAACCTTCAATCCGCAAACACAAGACATTTTATACATATTATATAAGTTAGTATAAGGTATTTTGAAAATTTCTAAATAGGTTCTCGGTCTTAAAACAATAGAAGCGTGTATTCCATCTATCGCAACTTGATCGATCTGGTTTCGCGTTTTTCGATCAGGAGACAGCCGCATAGCTTAGTGTATTTTCTTATGATGTAATCTGGTGCTGCAGACTACCATGTTTCGGGCCTCAGCGAAGTCGATCAGTCTTTGTCCGTTACCGGTTGTTTCGTTGTGCAGGCCGGATTTTCGGACTGTGGGACCAAAAATTCCCTCCTTGCCCGCCCTGGCGTTGAAGTCGCCAAGCAAGAGTTTTACGTCGTTTCGCGGGCAGAGGTCATTGGAACGTTCCAGGCACTCATAGAAAGAATCTTTGGTCGCATCGTCCTTCTCTTCCGTCGGGGCGTGGGCGCAAATGAGCGAGATGTTAAAAAATCGGGCTTTGATGCGGATTTTAGATAAAGTCTTCTTATAGGAGCCTCAGTATATTCGATTCGATCTAATAGGGGAAATGTAGGATATCCCCCAGATTAGAAATGTTAATAAGACCGATTGGTAGTGATATCAATTCCACTTGGAGCAAAACATTGGGGTTCTGAGGGAATAATTACTAGCACTCAAGGATTTAATGTTCAAATTAACAAAATTGAGGTCTTAGCAACGGAGGCCTTCGAGAACCGTTGTGAACCGGTTACGAAGAAGCGTGCCACAAGGCTCCTTGGTGGAGTAAGGAGTTTAAAGTTCCACAAAGGAAAGCACGTCAGCTTTTCAATAGAACCAAGTCAACTTGAGATTGGGACTCCTACAGAAATGCAGACAATAAAGAGCTGAGAAAATCAAAGGAATTAGAGCAGGCACGCTGAGGGAATTGAATCTCTTCTAAATGGCCTTTCTACTCGTAAGAAGGCAAACGAACGTTTTACGGAGAGTCTGGAGGAAGCGGGGCAGCTTTTGTTGGACACCCCCTTTCCAGACTGTGTCAGTGTGGGTGATCTCCACTTTTAGTCCATTTAAATCGCCAGGTATAACATACAGCCGTGTTTGCTTCATGTATATATGTGAATTCATGAATGTATTAGCACCGGAATTAGGCACAGTGCCTAAGAAGTGGAGTAGGGCTAGGGAAGTTTTCATTCCAAAAGCTGGCGTGTGTGGTAGCCTTCATCCGTAGAAGGACGCTAAGTAAAGGGACCCCAAAACTTGGGACGCTTACTTAACTCTATCTGGGAATATGAAATTTCTAGGAGTAATTCTTGATAAATCCTTGAGTTGTGCAAATCATTTATCCTACTTCAAATAGAAAGTTTTGAGAGCAATATACAAGTGCCAATGGCTTTACGGTAAAACATAGGGTCTGGGGCCAAAGATGATGGCGTGCTAATATAAGACAATAATAGTTCCAATGAGCCAGAGGCGTACTCTTTGGTATGGTGGCCAAAAGTAGACAAAATTAAGACTCACATAACACTTAAAAAATAGCCTGTCTGAGCGTAACGGGAGCAAAGTGAACTTGTCCCAATGGATTTAGGAATGGTCACTGGACTCATTCCACTCCGCCTAAGGTTTCCTAACCTACTTGATCTTAATGAAGCTAACCTCATAGGGCACATAAAAATTCTAGGTTCAATCCTGACATCTCCATACCTGACGGTCTATGGCACGATAGAAAGAAGGCTAAAACTCAGCAAAAATTTCAAGGTGGTCATCAGTAATTGCTCAGCGTGGAGAACGTTTTCGCACAGGCACGCGTGGTGCATATATCAACATTGAAGCAGCTCTAAAATCGCTTTAGATCGCAGCTTCTAATTCCAATCAAGGTTGGTCTGGGAAAGTTTTAAAATTCTCGAAACACAAGTATCAAGAAACTGTGTTACTGTGTGGGTACCTGGATATGAGGGTCGAATACTGGGGAGCCCAAATGGGCATGCAGCAGTCAAAAAGACTCAATGGTCCATATGAATTAAGGTAAACACTTTCTTATATCTCAGCAGAAATTACATAAAACTGATACACTGAACTATTAACAGCACATTGTACATTTAATTACTACATGAAAAAAAATTGACCTCTCCGAGCCGTTTGATATCAAACGGTGTTTCAGACAAGATCTTGCGAGCAGCAGAATTTAATCGCCCAAGCACAATTTTTTATAAGAGCTTACAATTGTTGGCGTATGCCGACGGTGTTGATATCACCGGACTTAACAACCGCGCTGCTAGTTCTGGTTTCCACACTGGATAAATAGGCAAAACAAATGGGTCTGGTGGTGACCCACACTTCGAATATTTAGGAACCAGCATTAACATCGATTATAATGTCAGAGTAGAAATCCAACGACAAACCCCTCTTTCGCCAACAAGTGCTACTTTGGACTAAGTAGGTAGGAGTAGTAAAACCTTCGTAACGTAGAAGCTTGTGCGATGACAACATCCGATGAGTCTTCACTTGGAGTGTTTTAGAGAAATATTTTGGGGAAGGTTTTTGAACATTTGCACGATGGTGACGGCTAGTGTCTTTGGCGTTGGAACAATGAGCTGTATGAACTTTACGACGACATAGACATGGCGCAGCGAATAAAGAACCAGCGGCTACGCTGGCTGGGTCATGTCGTCCGAATGGATACAAACACTCGGGCTCTGAAAGTATTCAATGTGGTACCAGCTGGTGGTAGCAGAGGAAGGGGAAGCCCTCCTCTGCGGTGGAAAGATCAGTTGGAGAAGGACTTAACTGCACTTGGTTTTTCCAACTGGCGCCGGCTGGCACGAAAAAGAAACGACTGGGGGCTTTGTTAAACTCAGCCAAAATCGCGTAAGCGGTAATCGCGCCAATCAAGACGAAAAAATACTGGGTTGGGCATAACAATTTGTACCGAAACTATTTACTTTTATTTTCTTAGATGAAACGACGGTTCCGACATATATATGTATAGTAATATATAATTCAGTTTTATTACTGAATCAATAATGTTTTTTGTATCTGCAGCAGTAGCATTTTTTTCAGATGCTTAAGTTTAAGTAGATTCTCAATTTATTTACGTTTGTTTATGTGTTTGGTTTTTTACTTATTTGCCTGTCTGACTGACTGAGTAAATTATAAATTAGAATCCTTTGATGTTTTGATTTGTAAATAAATGTTATTTTGTGTCATCCAGTATTTTATTAAACGAAGTTTATTTTAAAATTCACTTACATCCCTTGCATCCAAGCTCGTGTTATTCAGAAATCGTTTGAAGTTTGGGAATGTTTAATTTTCTTACACATGTACGTAAGTATGTATGCTTATTTTTAAATCCTGTGCGTATGGATTCGCATGTATCCTTGAACATGTGGCCAAGCAGGGATGACTGAGCATCATATAGAGGGTTGGTTGGTAAAACACCTTTGGTATTGAATAAAACCACATGAATACAACTTAACAACATTAATACAAAAAAAACAAAAGATAATGAACGCAGTCCATTGACGTAACTTACGAACTCCTATGCATGAAATACTTTTTATGGCATATATGTATAAGTATGTTATATGTATATGGCATATGGTATACCGTATATTTATATATGGCGCTTACACCCTGTTAGGGTGTTTGACGGAGCTCCTTCTCCTATTTGCAGCGTGTGTGTTTGTTTCACAAATGGAACTACCTACAAGTTTAAGCCGCCTCCGAACGGCAGATATTTTTTAAGAGGAGCTTTTTCATGGCAAAAATAAATATATTCAGAGCTTTGCTATTGTGTGCCTAGGGGCGACCGATATTAGAAAAACCTTTTCCGTTCCGATGTTTTATGCACGGAGATTCGAACCTACGCTCTTCCGAATGGTAGCCACGCACCAACATATTCGGCTACGGCGGTCGATTTGATAAATACTAATAAATATTAATAAATACCAAATTTTCATACATAAAAGGTATGTTCAAAAAATGCGGTGAAGTTTTCAAATTTCGCGGGCTACGTACATTCGACTTTCGATTATTATTACTTTTATGTTGGTACACTCGTCTCAAAGATATATTCACGGTTTTAGCAATATAGAATGTTTAGTGTTTTTTGGAGAGGCATAAATAAGACAAGTGTTTTGCGTGATCGTCGATTTTCTGCTATCGAAAAAAATTGGTCAAAGAAGTTGCATCAAATTTTGTGTAAAAAATGGAAATAAGTGCTCAAACACACTCGCAATATTGACAGTGGTATACGGTGAGAGTACTCTGAGTAAAAAAAATGTTTCAAGTGGTAGAAGTTTTTCACAGAAGGTCGAGAACATGTGAATGACGGCGCTCGGTATGGATGTCCCAGCACATCAACAACCGATAAAAATGTTGAGAAAGTGAAGCAAATTGTTACGGAGAATCGTCGAATCACAGTTTGAAAAGTTGCTGAGGATGTCGGCATATCGATTGGTTCATTCAATTTTTTTTGGCGTGTGGCATCGAAGTTCGTTCCGAAATTGCTGAATTTTGACCATAAGCAAAGTCACGTGACCATCGCTCAGGAGTTTTTGAGTGACGTCATATATGATCCAGATTTGCTTGAAAGTGTCATAGGTTAAGTTCGGTTTTTGTGGCAGTCGGCTTAGACCATGTAGGCCCGTTCTGGAACCACTGTGTAACACGGGAACCTTACTGTTTACTTTAAATGGAACCAGTTAGACTCTTTTATGAAGCGTAGGACAGGTTTTATCCCAACACCGGATAGTTCCGTGAGAGAGTCAAAATGGTATTTTCCAAACATCGGTCTTGCAATTTCCTTCAATATCTCTGTTTTCCGGAACCCATATAAAGCTAACCTTGGTGAGGTGCTAATATCATTTAGAACTGCCAGGTATTCCTGAGCAATCTGTTATCTTAGTATAACTGCCTCTATTGGTTTGATGGCCGCCTGGCTGTCCGAGAAGATATTTTTCGTAGTTTTTGTTACAGCGTGTGTGTTAATGTACAGAGTTACCTCCTCTATGGCTAGGACTTGTGCCTGGTAGACGCTACAGTAGTCCGGAAATCGGACGTATAATTCTTATTCCTCGAGCGCTTTATTAAGGGTGGTTCTTAAAGCGCGGGTGATGCATAAAAACGCAGTTCTTTTCACTTTGCCCAGCAGTTTCGTATAACTTGCCTTTTGAGTTGATGGCCACAAAACAAGTATTCCATATAGTTAATAGGCTGAACTACCGAAGCTAGTAAAGCCAGTGTGTTTTACGAGGTATTAATCCCCATTTGATTCCGACCGCTTTCTTACATGTGGGCAATGCAATGTTGTCCTTTTGAACCCTGTTCTCAATATTAGATTTCCACGTAACTGTTCTGTCTAATATAATTCTTAAATATCTTACATTCTTCTTCAAAGGAATCTCCACACCCTTGAAAATTAGCGGGGAGAGTGAAGGCAGTCTGTGTTTCCTTGTAAAGAGAATTAGTTCAGTTTTATCAGGGTTTATTTCGAGCTCATTACTCTTAGTCCGGTTGCTGAGCGTGGCCATATTAGAACGCAGAATATCCATAAGCATGCTGGTGTAATTTCCTTTAATCGCGATTGCAAATCGTTAGCCTAAGCTGTAACGTGGCAACCCCATCCCTTTAGGGCCAGCAGCAAGGAGTTCACTGCCAAAATCCAGAGGAGAGAAAACCTCCCTGAGGAGTACCTCTGCAGACCTGTCTGCATATTATTGTGGTGCCTACTCTTGCAGTTGGGCCGCCCTAGCCGAAAGGGTTGATGCGTGACTACAATTCGGAATTCAGAGAGATCGTAGGTTCGAATCTCGGTAAAACACCAAAATTTCGAAAAACCTTTTTGTGATAGCGGCCCCCTTTGGCAGGCAATGCAAACCTCCGAGTGTATTTCTACCATGAAAAAGCCCCTCATAAAAAATATCTGCCGTTCGAAGTCGGCTTGAAACTGTAGGTACCTCCATTTGTGGAACAACGTCAAGACGCACGCCACAAATATGAGGAGGAGCTCGGCAAAGCACCTAAAAAAGGTGTACGCGCCAATTATATATATTTATATATATGTAATCCATTAATCGAACTCAGAGGAATTATAAAGAGACATTTTATTAGAGAAAAACTTAACAAGTCTCATAAAACAAGATCCCAAAAATGGTACAGTTGAGCGAACTTAAGATTCCGCAGCTTAAGAAGGAGTAGGAACAACGTGGCTTATCAACTTAGAAGCAGAGGTTGACAAATACAAGCACAAGTAAGTGAGGCTATGAAGAACGTAATTACATTAACAATAGTTAATGCCACAAACTCCACTTCTCGATATAATTGAAAGATTCCCATCTCCCAGAAAATTGCTTGGGAAACTCGCCTTTGTATTATATAATATTAAGATGGCTTAGCAAAATACGAGACCGAAAGTTAGAATTTTAAATTGTACGTACGACGAAGGAGTTACAATTACGTTTCCTTAAAATTGTTGAAATAATTCAACATTTTGAATTTAGCGAAGAAATAAATAAATTGTCAAAAAATATCATACTTCCTTCAAGCTTATCAAAATTAAGTCCATTTCTGCATGAACACTCGGAATCATATTATAATTTAAAATAATTCGAGTTCGTGGCCGTTTACTAAATGTGAAAATCCCCTGTGAATCCTTTGCCATAAAGCAAAAATTCGAACTTAGTAAAAGGATATATTATTATTGTTATTATTATCCCACGCCACTCTCTCCCCGCATTTATCTGCTTTTCTTCGTTATACCACTCTGTTTTAAATGCAAACCCACTGATCTGGCAGACACTAATATCCCCAATGTCACTAGTATCATTTAAGATCGATGAACCAAAGTTTCTTAGCCTAATGGCATGCATCGGGAGACAGTAACAGAGAATATGTCTAAAGGACTCCTCCTCCTCCTCGTTCTGGCAGTCTTTGCAATAGTTGAATTGAGGACGTTCAATCTTTGAGCACGTCAACCTACTACACAGTAGCCTGTGATTAATGCAATTAGCAAAGAAACGTTGTGCCTTTGAGCGCCTTGGGTCTCATTATGACCAAATTGTTTTTGAAGCATTACATGCCAGACTATCAACCCATCTCGTGTTAGTTGAAGTAATTAAACTATGACGATTTCGTCGTATTTCATTAATTTCATCATATTGGTTGTTAAGATTAAATTCTTCACAACATAATAGTTCAATTACTTCGGAAGGAAGTGTGGAAGGTTTGCACGTTTGTAAGGTTTTATTTAAGAATAGTGTGGAAATTAATGGATTTGAAGTATCGACAACCCTATTAAATACGTCTAACAGACTTCGTGCCCTCTTCCTTCATTACTGCTTGAAAAACTTCTTTTTGCATCTCAACAATTTTTTCAGCCGAATGTTCTAAAAAAGATTGCAACGAAATTGTTACAAGGGTATCATTTGCTTCTATACCCTGACGTTGGCATTTCAATTTAGCGGCTGTCAACAAAACTAATTCTTATAATTTTTGCAAAGCAAAAACGGTGATTTGACCTAATGTGCATCGGTACAAAAATGAGTTTCGAACAAAGAGCTAATATCAAATATTGTTTTTAAATCGGGAAAACGTTTACCGAAACATAAGTGGTTAACACGTATCTGAAATGGTTGTGAGGACGTGAACGATAGTGAACATATGGGCCACTCAAAATCAGTAATCACCGAAAACTCCATCGAAATTTTTCGTAAATTTATCAAAAATGAATCGAAATCATCGTTGAAATTCATAGAATCATAAGTTGAATATCTCCGAAACATCGATTTATCTCATTTTAGCTGATCATTTGGGCTTACGAAAGGTTTGTGCACGTTTCATTCCGTACACGTTAACTGAGGACCAAAAATGTAACTGATGATGAAACGTGGTGTTTCCAAACAGAGCCTGAAACTAAGTGTCAAAGTGCCGAACGGAAGGCGCCAGACCAAGTCAAAAATCAAGTCGATGCTCATTTGTTTTTATGATTCAGAGGGAGTTGCCCACATGGAGTTTGTACCAACGGGCCCAACCGTCAATGCAATTTTCTCCATTGCCGTTTTTAAGCGTTTGTTGAATCGCATTCGTCGAATTCGCCCTGAATACCGCGAAGGAGGAAGCTGGAGCTTATGGCATGATAATGCACCATCTCATCGATCCACTCTTGTGATTAATTTTTTGACTAGAAATCGCATTTTAACCACTATGACTTCTACCTATTCCGAAAATTGTATTCGGCCATGAAAGGAAAACGTTTTACGTCCATAGAGGCCATCCGAAAGGCTTGCACCGACATCCTGAAGGACATTCCGGTCAATGACCTGAAACACTCTTTCGAAAAGCTTTTAGATCGCGGAAAACAATCGAGGCCAGAGGGGGATATTTTCAATAAACTCGAAAACTCGAAATTATTAGAAGAAAGCTCCTCTTGTTTATTTTGAACTTCACCTTGTAAATGGTGATTTTTTAGCTATTATTTTTTTGGTTTAAACAGCTGACGCACGTTTCGTGTTTTGTTTCACTGTCAACCATCTTCAGTTTGGTCTATAATTTAACCATGAATCGTCTTACAAACGAATAACGCTTGCAAATCATTGAATTTTATTATAAAAATGCGTGTTCTATGAAGAAAGTTTAAAGTTGAAAAATTGTGTTCAGCGACGAAGCTCATTTTTGGATCAATGGGTACATAAATAAGCAGAATTGTCGATTTTGGAGTGAAGATCAGCCAGAAGAATTGCAAGAGCTACCAATGTATCCACAAAAGGTCACAATTTGGTGCGGTTTATGGGCTGGAGGTATCATTTGACCGTACTTCTTCAAAGATGCTGTGAATCGTAACGTAACTGTGAATGGTGAGCGCTACAGTGAAATGATATCGAACTTTTTTTTGCCCAAAACGCATGACTTGCATGACATGTGGTTTCAGCAAGACGGTACCACATGCCACACAGCACGCGTAACAATGGACTTGTTGAGAGATGAGTTCGGTGAACATTTTATTAAACGTTCGGGACCTGTCAATTGGCCACCCAGATCGTGCGATATAACGCCTTTAGATTATTTTTTGTGGGGCTATGATAAAGCTCATGTCTATTCAGACAAGCCTGCTTCAATTAAAGCATTGGAAGACAACATTAAAGCATTTATATTATATGTGAGATTCCGGCCGAAACATTGGAAAGAGTATGCTAAAATTGGGCTAAGCGGATGGACCATTTAAAGCGCAGTCGCGGTCATCATTTGCATGAAATAATCTTGAAATATTAAATTATATGGACTATACTATAGATTTAAATAAAAATTTAATGCATTTTCTGAAAAACTTTCCTATAGCTCTTAAAAAATCACCCTTTATATATAGACTTCTGTAAAGGTAGTCACATTTTTGCCTTACCAAAATATTTAGAATGGCTCTTGCTAAAATGCAGGCTCTGAGAATAACGTCAGAACCAGATACCCACAGCTTAAAGCCTAGCGTACTCAACCGCAAATTTTATTCGCACGAGCGAATGTTTTCAAAGTCTAAAGCGTCGAATTTTTCGCCTCGATATACCGCACCAACCTTTTCTATAGCCACTTTCTATAGTTTTTAGTGGCATGTTGCTCCTCTACCGTTTTGGCGAGCCTTAGTAGCCCCACAGCTCAAAGATTGAGTACTGGCGGAACCAGAATTGAAGGAGTTGCCTTCTTCTGTTTTTTAAGATGTCCGGACTCTGAATGGTCCCATGAGTGTGGATCAGGAGAATGTCCACACGCACAGAGGCTCCTGTATGCAAGCAAAGCTCTGCAATACAAAAGGTCGTGAAGTATTCCGTATGCTCTGTTTGCGACTGGGCTACTTGATAGACTGAGCCCCAGCCATGTTGAGCTGTGGTTGTTGAAAAATCAAGAAGTGTAAGAGTGGGGACAATGTCGAACCTCTCAAAGTTTGGGCCTACCTATTCTACGACTCTTTACAGCCACCTCATTCGAAGGAGCTAAGAGTACTTCTCTCTCTCAAGTATGCAGAATCCAATAATATGGGGCTAATAGAGGGCTGTGATGCCCATTCACAGAACATTGTATTGGAAAGAAGCAAATGCAACCCCAGAGGTCTCAAGTTACTCGATTTTATCCTGTCATCTGATTTGGTCATTCAAAACACTGGTAACGAAACAACTTTCGTTACACAAAGGAGATAAGATTTAGATGATTTAACACTTACCAAACCTGAAAAAACTCAAACGAATAGAAATGATTGAAGATGCTACTGAGAATTTAGAAGGTACTTCAATCAGTTGACCACTCAGGCAAAGTAGGCAGGGGAAAGTGGTTCCTTGGTGGAACTCTAAACTGTCGAAGCTTTGTATACGGTCCAGATTCTTAATAAGGCCTTAAGGCCTAACATCGAAGAAATGAGGGAAACAGCGAGAGGGTGTAAGGTCCATCAACTAGACTATTCGAAAACCTGTTGGTTCATATACCATTTCCAAATCAGAAAAGTTTAATGCTCTACTTGAAACCTGTTTTCTGGGTAGAATGCTTTCTGAAGAAGAAAGCAGAACTGACATTAGTGGTAACAATGGTGGAACCTCTAGGTACTGCTGTAATAGTCAGATAGTGACAGAGGAATCAATAAGTTTTTCCTTACCTTCCTTTGAAAACTTTAAGTCTCCTGGACCTGATGGAATATATCCAGCAATGTTAAAGAAAGGAGGAAACAGGCTGATTGACGCCCTGAAAAAGATGTTCACAGCCTGTCTTGCACTTGGTCACATGCCCCCCCATTGGCGACTCGTAAGAGGAGTATTCATTCCGAAACCAGGAAAAGATGACAAGTGGTAGTGAAACATATTCGAGTGGGGATATTGCCGAGAAGCCCACTTAGAAGAAATCAATATGTTTACCAGAGTGGAAATCATGTAAATCAGCCTTCAACCTGTATAGGTTCGTAAGGGTTCGCGCATTCAGAATCTTTCAACAATGCCGTAAAGCCTTTGGCAAAACGTGGGATCTGAAACCTGCTGTGGTCTGATGTATATTCACAGCACTTAACAGACCAGTCTTCACCTATGGCTCTGTGGTTTGGTGGGGCCGGACTTTAGTTAAGTCCCCATATACACGCTGTAAAGAAGAGTATGTTTATGCATTACCGGTGCCATGAGTACAACCTCTGGTGATGCCCTAAATGCTATGCTTGATTTGTTCCCCTTGGATCTTAAGATACAACAGGACGCAATAAAAGCAATGTGTAGGCGCCATAAATATGACCTCTGGTACGAAGGCATTACTTCGGGACACAGAGAAATCTTTAAGATGCAATCTGAGCAGTATCCACTGTTTTTGGTACCTAAAGACGACCTGATGAAATTTGAGGTCATATTTCCATAGCGGGAGCAATGGAGGAATCCAGAATGCTTTCGGTGAGATTGGACGGATATTTTCATTACCGAAGGGTCCAAGAACGAAATAGGGTCTCGAGCCGGATACTACTTAAGCGATACTAAAGTATCTCTATGCTATGGGGGGAATGACAATTGTTTCCCAAACGGAAATTTTAGCCATCCTGAAAGTAGCCGAATGGATAATTAAGAGGAGATGGAGCGGGAAACAAATTGGAGTTTTTAGTGACAGTGAGGTTGCACTGATGGCCCTGGAGAACGCGAAGCAAACTTCAAGGTTGTGCAAGAATATAAGAAGAAGCTTAATTCTGTCGCAAGACAGAACAGTTTGTAATTATGTGGGTTCCAGAACACTCCGGTGTTCAAGGAAACGAAATTGCCGATGAATTGGCCAACCGTGGATCAGCGGTTCCCCTACAGGGACCAGAGCCACTAATTTGAATCAATTCCGCAGGAATCATGAATTGGATAAGCGATTATGTATGCAATTTACATAAAGTGCTATGGTCCGGTCAAGAACGCTGCAGAACTTCAAAGTGTTTTGTGACAAGTCCAAACTTTCTACTAAAACTTGGAAGGAAAATCGTTCGGTTGATGGTCCGTATTATTACGGTATTAATATGACCACCATTGGAATCATTGAGAGCTCGATGGGCCTGTCTTGCTTTGAGAAGGCGGAGGGACTGAGCACTTTCTCTGTGAGTGTCCTGCCTTTGCTAGAGCAAGGCTAAGAGTTTTGGGTTCCGATGTCATGAGAATGAGTAATATTCGTTCTCTTAAACTGGAGGATATTTACAGATTTGCCAAAAAATCTGGAAAATTCTCACAGGACTAACTACCTTTGTCTCTGTCTTTATTCTGTCCTATCTCTTTCTCTGATACTTTTCTCCTTTCCTCCTTGACTATCTATCCTCTTTCCAGAGCTCTAAATACAATGGGCTTTTTAGACTGAGTGTTTTAGGAGCCATCAAACCTCTTGGTGCTCCTTGGCTCGATCTTTTCAAGTTTCAATTTCAGGCTACGGAGTTTTTTCAAATTAGGATTCGAATTATCTGTCCGACTACTGCAGCGTCTACCAGACAGAAGTCTCAGCAATAAAGAACGTAACTATGTACCTTAGCACCCATGTTGTAACAAAAACTACGATAATAAAATCAAGGGTTACTCAGGAATGCCTGGCAACTTAAAATAACATAAGCACCGTCTTCAAGGTCAGCTTTATATGGGATCCGGGAAATAGAGATATTGAAGGAAATCGCAAGGCCGATGAGCTAGTCAGAAAGATCTAGTCTGTTCTACTGCTTGAAAACGGAGTCAATAGTTTAATTCCTATGGTGACTTGCAAATTAAAGACAAAATATAATATTCCCCAGGAAGCCAATAGGTCATGTGTTACAACCAGGCCAATTTGGCCGCAAATAGATAAGAAAAGATCAGGATAATTGCTTCACCTCTCAATAGCGAACATCTCGAAGGTCGTGGCTTGTGTCACCGGTCATTGGCTGTTAGGTAGACGCTCTTCTAGGCTAGGAGTATTTTCTCGAGAATACTGCAGAAGTTGTAGAGACGAGGACGAGGAAGAAACAGTAGAACACTACCTCTGCAATTGCCCAGCATTAGGTAAGAGTGAAGCAATGTTATTAATAGGACTATGAATAAGTTCGTGCGGTTTTTTTTCGAAATTTGAAACTTTATTGACGTAAAATGGTTACAAATTTAATATTCAAAATATTGTCCATCGCTTACTACTACTTTTTCCCATCTTTCTGGCAATTCACGGATTCCCTTTGTGAAAAATTCGGTCGGTTTTGCCGCAATCCACGAATCGATCCATTTTTTGACTTCATCGTAATTACGGAAGTGCTGGTCAGCCAGGCCATGTTGCATCGATCGGAAGAGATAGTAATCGGATGGCGCAAGGTCTGGACTATACGGCGGGTGGGGTAGGACATCCCATTTGAGCGTTTCTAAGTATGTTTTGACCACTTGTGCAACATGTGGCCGAGCATTGCCATGTTGCAAAATAACTTTGTCGTGTCTATCGGCGTATTGCGGCCGTTTTTCTCGCAGTGCTCGGCTCAAACGCATCAATTGTCGTCGGTAGACATCCCCCGTAATCGTTTCATTCGGTTTCAGTAGCTCATAATACACAACACCCAGCTGGTCCCACCAGATACACAGCATAACCTTCAGGCCATGAATATTCTGCGCCGACGTCGATGTTGAAGCATGGCCAGGGTATCCATACGTTGCCCGACGTTTTGGATTGTCGTAATGGACCCACTTTTCATCGCCAGTCACAATTCGATGCAAAAAACCCTTTCTTTTGTGCCGTTGAAGCAGTTGTTCGCATGCCATAAAACGGCGTTCAACGTCTCTTGGCTTCAATTCATACGGCACCCAATGGCCTACCTTTCGGATCATTCCCATGGCTTTTAAACGTTTGGAAATGGTTGATTGATCAACTCCCAAAGTTTTTGCAACCTCTTCTTGCGTTTGAGCCGGATCTTGATCGAGCAATTCCTCCAATTCGGTATCCATGAACTTTGGCGGCGCACCCTCGCGTTCTTCGTCTTCCAAGCCAAAATCACCACTTTTAAAGCGTGCAAACCACTTCTGGCACGTTCGCTCAGATAGAGCATGCTCACCATAAACTTCCACCAAGATACGATGACTTTCGGCTGCTTTTTTCTTCATATTAAAATAATGAAGAAGAATTCCCCGCAAAAACACATTATTTGGCACGAAATTCGACATTTTCAAGTGTGGTAAAAATATTGTTGTTTACGCTTCAAATAAAAAACTTATACTGACGTTTGTGCCTTACGACAGTAGCTCTCCAATGAATGTTTGGAAATGTGGATCGATGGAATAATAATCAAGTTACGCCATCTGTTGTAAAACCGCACGAACTTATTCATAGTCCTATTAGGAAAATACAATTTTGACATTTTCATAAGAGAGTCTAACTGGTTCCGTGAAAAGTAAACAGTAAGGTTCCCGTGTTACACAGTGGTACCACAATGGGCAGTTCTAAGCCAACTGCCACAAAAACCTGGCCTAACCTAACACAAGCACCATGCACAGTTCTCTCCGAGCAATAACAATAAAATAACGTATCACTATGCCACACAAAGAACCAAGTCTCGGAAACATAAACAGCATTAATACCAGAAGATTCAAAAATTCAAATATTATTATCCCACGCCACTCTCTCCCCGCATTTATCTGCTTTTCTTCGTTATACCACTCTGTTTTAAATGCAAACCCACTGATCTGGCAGACACTAATATCCCCAAGGTCACTAGTATCATTTAAGATCGATGAACCAAAGTTTCTTAGCCTAATGGCATGCATCGGGAGACAGTAACAGAGAATATGTCTAAAGGACTCCTCCTCCTCCTCGTTCTGGCAGTCTTTGCAATAGTTGAATTGAGGACGTTCAATCTTTGAGCACGTCAACCTACTACACAGTAGCCTGTGATTAATGCAATTAGCAAAGAAACGTTGTGCCTTTGAGCGCCTTGGGTCTCATTATGACCAAATTGTTTTTGAAGCATTACATGCCAGACTATCAACCCATCTCGTGTTAGTTGAAGTAATTAAACTATGACGATTTCGTCGTATTTCATTAATTTCATCGTATTGGTTGTTAAGATTAAATTCTTCACAACATAATAGTTCAATTACTTCGGAAGGAAGTGTGGAAGGTTTGCACTTTTGTAAGGTTTTATTTAAGAATAGTGTGGAAATTAATGGATTTGAAGTATCGACAACCCTATTAAATACGTCTAACAGACTTCGTGCCCTCTTCCTTCATTACTGCTTGAAAAACTTCTTTTTGCATCTCAACAATTTTTTCAGCCGAATGTTCTAAAAAAGATTGCAACGAAACTGTTACAAAGGTATCATTTGCTTCTATACCCTGACGTTGGCATTTCAATTTAGCGGCTGTCAACAAAACTAATTCTTATAATTTTTGCAAAGCAAAAACGGTGATTTGACCTAATGTGCATCGGTACAAAAATGAGTTTCGAACAAAGAGCTAATATCAAATATTGTTTTTAAATCGGGAAAACGTTTACCGAAACATAAGTGGTTAACACGAATCTGAAATGGTTGTGAGGACGTGAACGATAGTGAACATATGGGCCACTCAAAATCAGTAATCACCGAAAACTCCATCGAAATTTTTCGTAAATTTATCAAAAATGAAACGAAATCATCGTTGAAATTCATAGAATCATAAGTTGAATATCTCCGAAACATCGATTTATCTCATTTTAGCTGATCATTTGGGCTTACGAAAGGTCTGTGCACGTTTCATTCCGTACACGTTAACTGAGGACCAAAAATGTAACTGATGATGAAACGTGGTGTTTCCAAACAGAGCCTGAAACTAAGTGTCAAAGTGCCGAACGGAAGGCGCCAGACCAAGTCAAAAATCAAGTCGATGCTCATTTGTTTTTATGATTCAGAGGGAGTTGCCCACATGGAGTTTGTACCAACGGGCCCAACCGTCAATGCAATTTTCTCCATTGCCGTTTTTAAGCGTTTGTTGAATCGCATTCGTCGAATTCGCCCTGAATACCGCGAAGGAGGAAGCTGGAGCTTATGGCATGATAATGCACCATCTCATCGATCCACTCTTGTGATTAATTTTTTGACTAGAAATCGCATTTTAACCACTATGACTTCTACCTATTCCGAAAATTGTATTCGGCCATGAAAGGAAAACGTTTTACGTCCATAGAGGCCATCCGAAAGGCTTGCACCGACATCCTGAAGGACATTCCGGTCAATGACCTGAAACACTCTTTCGAAAAGCTTTTAGATCGCGGAAAACAATCGAGGCCAGAGGGGGATATTTTGAATAAACTCGAAAACTCGAAATTATTAGAAGAAAGCTCCTCTTGTTTATTTTGAACTTCACCTTGTAAATGGTGATTTTTTAGCTATTATTTTTTTGGTTTAAACAGCTGACGCACGTTTCGTGTTTTGTTTCACTGTCAACCATCTTCAGTTTGGTCTATAATTTAACCATGAATCGTCTTACAAACGAATAACGCTTGCAAATCATTGAATTTTATTATAAAAATGCGTGTTCTATGAAGAAAGTTTAAAGTTGAAAAATTGTGTTCAGCGACGAAGCTCATTTTTGGATCAATGGGTACATAAATAAGCAGAATTGTCGATTTTGGAGTGAAGATCAGCGAGAAGAATTGCAAGAGCTACCAATGTATCCACAAAAGGTCACAATTTGGTGCGGTTTATGGGCTGGAGGTATCATTTGACCGTACTTCTTCAAAGATGCTGTGAATCGTAACGTAACTGTGAATGGTGAGCGCTACAGTGAAATGATATCGAACTTTTTTTTGCCCAAAACGCATGACTTGCATGACATGTGGTTTCAGCAAGACGGTACCACATGCCACACAGCACGCGTAACAATGGACTTGTTGAGAGATGAGTTCGGTGAACATTTTATTTAACGTTCGGGACCTGTCAATTGGCCACCCAGATCGTGCGATATAACGCCTTTAGATTATTTTTTGTGGGGCTATGATAAAGCTCATGTCTATTCAGACAAGCCTGCTTCAATTAAAGCATTGGAAGACAACATTAAAGCATTTATATTATATGTGAGATTCCGGCCGAAACATTGGAAAGAGTATGCTAAAATTGGGCTAAGCGGATGGACCATTTAAAGCGCAGTCGCGGTCATCATTTGCATGAAATAATCTTGAAATATTAAATTATATGGACTATACTATAGATTTAAATAAAAATTTAATGCATTTTCTGAAAAACTTTCCTATAGCTCTTAAAAAATCACCCTTTATATATAGACTTCTGTAAAGGTAGTCACATTTTTGCCTTACCAAAATATTTAGAATGGCTCTTGCTAAAATGCAGGCTCTGAGAATAACGTCAGAACCAGATACCCACAGCTTAAAGCCTAGCGTACTCAACCGCAAATTTTATTCGCACGAGCGAATGTTTTCAAAGTCTAAAGCGTCGAATTTTTCGCCTCGATATACCGCACCAACCTTTTCTATAGCCACTTTCTATAGTTTTTAGTGGCATGTTGCTCCTCTACCGTTTTGGCGAGCCTTAGTAGCCCCACAGCTCAAAGATTGAGTACTGGCGGAACCAGAATTGAAGGAGTTGCCTTCTTCTGTTTTTTAAGATGTCCGGACTCTGAATGGTCCCATGAGTGTGGATCAGGAGAATGTCCACACGCACAGAGGCTCCTGTATGCAAGCAAAGCTCTGCAATACAAAAGGTCGTGAAGTATTCCGTATGCTCTGTTTGCGACTGGGCTACTTGATAGACTGAGCCCCAGCCATGTTGAGCTGTGGTTGTTGAAAAATCAAGAAGTGTAAGAGTGGGGACAATGTCGAACCTCTCAAAGTTTGGGCCTACCTATTCTACGACTCTTTACAGCCACCTCATTCGAAGGAGCTAAGAGTACTTCTCTCTCTCAAGTATGCAGAATCCAATAATATGGGGCTAATAGAGGGCTGTGATGCCCATTCACAGAACATTGTATTGGAAAGAAGCAAATGCAACCCCAGAGGTCTCAAGTTACTCGATTTTATCCTGTCATCTGATTTGGTCATTCAAAACACTGGTAACGAAACAACTTTCGTTACACAAAGGAGATAAGATTTAGATGATTTAACACTTACCAAACCTGAAAAAACTCAAACGAATAGAAATGATTGAAGATGCTACTGAGAATTTAGAAGGTACTTCAATCAGTTGACCACTCAGGCAAAGTAGGCAGGGGAAAGTGGTTCCTTGGTGGAACTCTAAACTGTCGAAGCTTTGTATACGGTCCAGATTCTTAATAAGGCCTTAAGGCCTAACATCGAAGAAATGAGGGAAACAGCGAGAGGGTGTAAGGTCCATCAACTAGACTATTCGAAAACCTGTTGGTTCATATACCATTTCCAAATCAGAAAAGTTTAATGCTCTACTTGAAACCTGTTTTCTGGGTAGAATGCTTTCTGAAGAAGAAAGCAGAACTGACATTAGCGGTAACAATGGTGGAACCTCTAGGTACTGCTGTAATAGTCAGATAGTGACAGAGGAATCAATAAGTTTTTCCTTACCTTCCTTTGAAAACTTTAAGTCTCCTGGACCTGATGGAATATATCCAGCAATGTTAAAGAAAGGAGGAAACAGGCTGATTGACGCCCTGAAAAAGATGTTCACAGCCTGTCTTGCACTTGGTCACATGCCCCCCCATTGGCGACTCGTAAGAGGAGTATTCATTCCGAAACCAGGAAAAGATGACAAGTGGTAGTGAAACATATTCGAGTGGGGATATTGCCGAGAAGCCCACTTAGAAGAAATCAATATGTTTACCAGAGTGGAAATCATGTAAATCAGCCTTCAACCTGTATAGGTTCGTAAGGGTTCGCGCATTCAGAATCTTTCAACAATGCCGTAAAGCCTTTGGCAAAACGTGGGATCTGAAACCTGCTGTGGTCTGATGTATATTCACAGCACTTAACAGACCAGTCTTCACCTATGGCTCTGTGGTTTGGTGGGGCCGGACTTTAGTTAAGTCCCCATATACACGCTGTAAAGAAGAGTATGTTTATGCATTACCGGTGCCATGAGTACAACCTCTGGTGATGCCCTAAATGCTATGCTTGATTTGTTCCCCTTGGATCTTAAGATACAACAGGACGCAATAAAAGCAATGTGTAGGCGCCATAAATATGACCTCTGGTACGAAGGCATTACTTCGGGACACAGAGAAATCTTTAAGATGCAATCTGAGCAGTATCCACTGTTTTTGGTACCTAAAGACGACCTGATGAAATTTGAGGTCATATTTCCATAGCGGGAGCAATGGAGGAATCCAGAATGCTTTCGGTGAGATTGGACGGATATTTTCATTACCGAAGGGTCCAAGAACGAAATAGGGTCTCGAGCCGGATACTACTTAAGCGATACTAAAGTATCTCTATGCTATGGGGGGAATGACAATTGTTTCCCAAACGGAAATTTTAGCCATCCTGAAAGTAGCCGAATGGATAATTAAGAGGAGATGGAGCGGGAAACAAATTGGAGTTTTTAGTGACAGTGAGGCTGCACTGATGGCCCTGGAGAACGCGAAGCAAACTTCAAGGTTGTGCAAGAATATAAGAAGAAGCTTAATTCTGTCGCAAGACAGAACAGTTTGTAATTATGTGGGTTCCAGAACACTCCGGTGTTCAAGGAAACGAAATTGCCGATGAATTGGCCAACCGTGGATCAGCGGTTCCCCTACAGGGACCAGAGCCACTAATTTGTATGCAATTTACATAAAGTGCTATGGTCCGGTCAAGAACGCTGCAGAACTTCAAAGTGTTTTGTGACAAGTCCAAACTTTCTACTAAAACTTGGAAGGAAAATCGTTCGGTTGATGGTCCGTATTATTACGGTATTAATATGACCACCATTGGAATCATTGAGAGCTCGATGGGCCTGTCTTGCTTTGAGAAGGCGGAGGGACTGAGCACTTTCTCTGTGAGTGTCCTGCCTTTGCTAGAGCAAGGCTAAGAGTTTTGGGTTCCGATGTCATGAGAATGAGTAATATTCGTTCTCTTAAACTGGAGGATATTTACAGATTTGCCAAAAAATCTGGAAAATTCTCACAGGACTAACTACCTTTGTCTCTGTCTTTATTCCGTCCTATCTCTTTCTCTGATACTTTTCTCCTTTCCTCCTTGACTATCTATCCTCTTTCCAGAGCTCTAAATACAATGGGCTTTTTAGACTGAGTGTTTTAGGAGCCATCAAACCTCTTGGTGCTCCTTGGCTCGATCTTTTCAAGTTTCAATTTCAGGCTACGGAGTTTTTTCAAATTAGGATTCGAATTATCTGTCCGACTACTGCAGCGTCTACCAGACAGAAGTCTTAGCAATAAAGAACGTAACTATGTACCTTAGCACCCACGTTGTAACAAAAACTACGATAATAAAATCAAGGGTTACTCAGGAATGCCTGGCAACTTAAAATAACATAAGCACCGTCTTCAAGGTCAGCTTTATATGGGATCCGGGAAATAGAGATATTGAAGGAAATCGCAAGGCCGATGAGCTAGTCAGAAAGATCTAGTCTATTCTACTGCTTGAAAACGGAGTCAATAGTTTAATTCCTATGGTGACTTGCAAATTAAAGACAAAATATAATATTCCCCAGGAAGCCAATAGGTCATGTGTTACAACCAGGCCAATTTGGCCGCAAATAGATAAGAAAAGATCAGGATAATTGCTTCACCTCTCAATAGCGAACATCTCGAAGGTCGTGGCTTGCGTCACCGGTCATTGGCTGTTAGGTAGACGCTCTTCTAGGCTAGGAGTATTTTCTCGAGAATACTGCAGAAGTTGTAGAGACGAGGACGAGGAAGAAACAGTAGAACACTACCTCTGCAATTGCCCAGCATTAGGTAAGAGTGAAGCAATGTTATTAGGAAAATACAATTTTGACATTTTCATAAGAGAGTCTAACTGGTTCCGTGAAAAGTAAACAGTAAGGTTCCCGTGTTACACAGTGGTACCACAATGGGCAGTTCTAAGCCAACTGCCACAAAAACCTGGCCTAACCTAACACAAGCACCATGCACAGTTCTCTCCGAGCAATAACAATAAAATAACGTATCACTATGCCACACAAAGAACCAAGTCTCGGAAACATAAACAGCATTAATACCAGAAGATTCAAAAATGTATCCAAACTCGTAAATTTTAGGTGGGCGGCTTTGCGCGTTCCAATGACATATTTTTAAGCCAACCCTTTGCTTAGCTAGTATGCGTATGATGTTAACAATATTGTAAATAATATAATATAATCATGTTTGCGTTCACGTGCTAATAATCTTATTGACATATGTTGTCCTGTTCACTAGCTGGGGCACCTCATTTAGTTTTAGCCGCTCAAAAATGTTCCCACTGATAGAGAATGCCGACGCTAATTGACATATACGACACTTTCAGCAAGCTCTCATAAACTAAATATAATAGAACCGTAATCCGGCAACACAACGTCAGAGAACGCAAGTGATATTCTTTTCGATTTGCGAAATACAGCAATAGATTTTAAGAGTTGATTGCGTTCATGGGCAGGGATAAGCTTAACTGTTAAAAATAAGGCAATTGTTGCTGCTGTTTTGGCTATTGCACCGCAAATTTTAGCGAAGAGTTCTGGCAAACACTTATCGGCATTCTTCCAGCAGCTGATGAGTGTTTGCCTGAACAAATTGCAAATTTGTTATAACATCTGAAAATGTACTGCTTTCAAGAGTATACTGTCCCCTATCAAACGTGAAATTATGGAGAGAATAATAAAGTGGCGCCGATGGTGGTTCCTCTACTTTTCTCTCAGCGAATTTGCCTATATTAGCCGATTATCGTGACGGCACACTATTGCAATTGGTGACGAGTCTGACAACATTAGAATTTTCCTAACTTGTTGTAGCATTTGTTTGTTCTCTAGCCTCGGAGTTTTAGCTCTTCCTGACATTTTTCCAGCTCTTTTAATATAAAAATATAACACTTATTATATAATACCGTAAGATATTTTTATTTTTAAATTAGTTCAGTAATTGCTGAGTTCTATTATCCTTATTATCATCTGGTCCCATTGTTGGCGATTGCGATTATTGTTGGTGCTGGTGATTATTTGAATATTTCTGTATGGCATCTGTTCGGTTTATTTAATTGTTTCTTCAACTTTGTTCTTCTCTTTCGAGCACTCAAATCTTTCTCTCGCGACTGCCTAGTTTTGGATATAAAAATGCACTAAAATGGCCATTTAAGGAAAAGAAAATACCAAAATTTTTATTGAATTATTGGGTTGAGGACTAAATTCGTAGCGTTTTAACGGAATACTTTTATTTTATCAAAAAACAATAATTATGACAATAAGTTATTCAATTATATATTCGCCGTTGCTGTTTACAACTTCTTCCCACCTCTCGGCCGATTTGTTGATACCATTCCGCCAAAAATCGCCTGGTCTGCTGTGAAAAAAGTTGTTAAGCTAGCTTTTAAGGAAGGTAACGCCGTTCATATAGTTTAACAGCGAGCGGAAAAGATGGTAACCGGTGGGTGGAAGGTCCGCAGAAGGGCTCCAAGGAAGGGCATCTCATTCGAGCTTTTTGAGTGCGATTTTGACGACTTGTGCAACATGAGACTTGGCGTTGTCATGAAGGAGTATGGTTTGATCATGTCGATCAGGTACTTTCAGTTGAAAAGCCTGATTCACGCGATGTAGCTAGGCAATATAGAACTCTTTGTTGACCGTGGCATTCTATTCGAACATGTCATGATCTTCTTTGGATGAAGGATTCGAATTCAGAAGGCCTTTCGCTGCGGGACGTGTCATCGACGTCAAAGTCGTCCTTTTTGAACTTTGCAAGCCATTTCCGTGCTGTAGACCCGCCCATGACATCTTTTCCATACTCGTTGCAAATGTATGGGACTGCTTCGGCAGCTTTTTGACCTCGATGAAAAGCAAAAAAACGCAGGTGTCGAAAATATTGATTTTTGCATGCTGGGTATTCTATTTCTAAGCCTAAAAACTAATAAAAATTAAATAACTCAAAAATACAATTAATATAGTTCTGTAGAGCAGAAAAGGTTCTATCGAATGAATACTCACCCTTCGCCAAACTCCAAACAAATTATAAAATAAGAGAAAATATAAAACGCTATGAACGGGGTATATGACCCAATACATAAAGAACTTTGTGTGCGGGACAAATTGTCTGTATTGGGTGCGTTTTTTTAAGAATTGTTTTATGGTATTGAAATTACTATGAATACACCTCAATGGCTTTACTTCGTTTTACAAGTCTTGGCAACTCTAGTAATGTAGGGACAAGGAAATTCATAAATAAGCGTGTAAAAGTGTGCAGTGGCGCAAATTACGCTTTTGCCGCAATCGCTCAAAATAGTTAAAAAATAAATATTTAAACCTTTCCTGTGGCTGCATATTAAGAAGTAAAGAACAAAACTGCAATTTTGCAGAATAAAAAAAACTGACTCTTAGCTGAACACACAGAGATTCAAAAAAATAGAGAATACAATCAGGTAAGCCCATAAGTTCGTGCGTTTTTTAACCTGTTAAGTGATTATGTCGTATAAATGCGTCAATTTCAAAAGTTCATTTTTTAGTTAATGTCGCATATGTGTGTCATGCTATGAAATTTAAGTATAAGCAAAAGGCGAAAATTTCCCTGTTATTTTGACATTATAAAGTAAGCATGAAAACTGAATTTCCTGATAATCGTTATCATAATCGTTCAGCCAACGCGCATGGTGAATCCAATATTTGGCTGAAAACGGGCTTGTCGGTATGCCGTAAATACGCGTCTTCGCTTGAAATTAATTCAGCACAGTAAATCGAGCTGTCTAAGAAAAATTAATCGCTTAACAGGGTAAAGGTGATTTTAAAATTAATAAAAAAGATGTTTAAAGTACTTATCGATCAATAATATATTTTCCTTCATACAATGTCTTCCCAACGTTAGGCAAATTTTTAATTCCCTGCTCAAAAACTTTTTTGTCCTAGGAACCAAAATACGCTTCGATATCCCTTTTTATACAATAGCTTCTTTTGAAAAGCAGTTCTTGTTACTCATATGGGATTCAAGTCCACGGAAAAGATGATAATCACAAGGTGCAATATCCGGAGAGTTTGGTGGATGCGGCATTAGCTCCCATCCGTTCCCATTAGCTCGTTCAGCTTGCCTAATGTTTGCCTTGGGTATGAGGTTTTGCGTTGTCGTGGTGAAACAAAACTTTGCGTCTATTCACTAAAGACGGTCGATTTTTTTTAAGTGCCTCATTCAGGTTTGATAGCTGATGGGAATAATAATAAGCAGTTATCGTCTGGTTTGGTTTCAGAAGTTCATGATAAACATTACCGGTCATATCCCACCAAATATACAGGAGAATCTTCTTGGTCGGTTCTGGTGTTTCATCTTTATCTAACCATTGGCGTTTTCGAACCGGATTATTGTAAAGGACCCATTTTTCACGGTTCAAAAAACTTTCATTTTCAAGCCATTGCAGCAGCTGAGAACACACATTCACTCTCTGCTGAAGGTTGGCGACGAAAAGTCTATGCGGAACCCATTTTCCCATCTTTGAAACCTCTCCCAACTGAACCAGGTGCCTGTGAACTGTTCCATGCGAAGAATTTAACCTCGACTTATATCGACTGTAAAATTTGGCTCAGCTTCCACGAGTTCAAGCAAGGCGTCGGAGTTAAAGACTTCAGGACGACTAGCGCGCGGGGCATCCTCCACGCCGTAGTTACCACTTCGGAATTTTGAAAACCACTTTTGCGCAGTACTTACACTCACGGTATCCTCTCCGTGAACAGTGTTTATTTCTGCAGCAACCGCTGTTGCATTTTTACCACTTTTATAAAAAAAAATACAAAATATGCCTCTTATACGCGTTCGAACATTCCATTTTATTTTTTAAGAACACGTGCTTCTATCCGCGATTAAAGCCATTTCTTGAATGCACAATATATCAAAGAAAATATGAATAGATTCGTTATATTCCGCGAATAATTTTTTGTATGCAAAAATCGTACAATAGTGAGATTATGGGTAATATACGCACCAACTTACGGACTGACCTGATATTAAGCTGAAAATTATTTGATTAGTGTTGTCAAAGGAGTTAAAAAAAAGTTAAGTCTCTTTAATTATATTATATGTAGTAAGCTTTCAGTGTGTAACAAAGGCAACGAACCCACATTTATTATACGCAATAGACAGGAATTTCTTGTAATTATGCTAGTAAGTCACACCATTTACTAAAAGATGACGCAGTGGAAAGTTCTGAATGAACACTCATACTCCGATCATCGCTATATAGAAATAAAATTTGAGGAAAATAGCTCACGGGCCCCTCCTGCCAGCAGGAACTTGAAAAAGACAAATTGCCACGTATATAAACGAGAACTTAAAGAAACGAATCTCCAAAATATCACTATTGAAAATAAAGAGCACGTATAAACCCTTATGGAGACTTGTAGAACGGCACTAAATAAGGCCTGCCCTATAATTAAGTATAAGGGGAAGAAAAACTGCCCTGGTGGTTTGAAGACCCGATAACATTAAGAAATGACAGTAAAAGACAGTTTAATAGAGCGAAAGCGACACGAGAATGTAGAGACTGGAACTCCTCCAACCAGACCTTTTCGCTTTCCTAACTTCTTTTTTGTAAATTCTTAGTTTACTGTAATAGCAGTTCCAGTAAACTAAGAATTTACAAAAAAGAAGTTAGGAAAGCGAAAAAGTCGGGTTGGAGGACGTTCTGTGGAGAAATCGAAGGAAGCACAGAGGCTTCTAGACTGCGTAAAATCCTTTCGAAAAATTACTATTCCTCCGGATACCTCTAAAAACCGGATAAGAGTTGGACTATCTCGAGTGATGAAACTTTGAAGTTGCTAGTGGACTAACATTTTCCCAGCAACGAATCACCTAATATATTAATCAACAATCGAACACAAAGTTCTGATTCTGACATTGAAGACGTAATCACTAAAACCAAATACATTCATTAGACTACATATATTATGGAGTGGTTAATGGCTATATTCAAGGCTGCTCTGAAACTTAAAAGTGTGCCATCAGTATGGAAAGAAGTAATAGTGGTATTTATTCCCAAGACAGGAAAGAGTTCACACACAACACTCAAGGATCTTAGGCCAATTAGCCTATCCTACTTCTTGTTAAAAACATTAAAAAAGAATAATTCAAGACAACAACAACAAATTTAGTATCTCACAACATGCGTACTGTAAAGGGAAATCTACAAAAACCTTGCTCAACTCACTTATTGTCCGACTTTAGGTGGAACGCCTTTGTCATTTAGTGATGAATCCCGCTAGTTAGGTCTTATACTAGACAGAAAATTAAGAAGGAAATCAAATGTCGAAGGTAGAGAAAAAAGAGCAACAATAGCACTTCACTCTTGTAAGCAACTAATAGGACTAAGTTGGGGTCTTTCCCCAATTGCAAGACCAATCCTAACATACGGTATACTAAATAGTATGTTGACCGGCTTTAGATGGTTCATGTATAAAGAACGGCCAGTTTTGCATCTGCGAGGCCCTGAGGACCGCACCTGCAGAGGCACTAAACATTATGCTTAACCAATAGAGCATTTCGGCAGGCAAACAGCTCCAACGGCGGCTGTCAGATTAAGATCGGTCTACTCAGTAAACAGTACAACGGATTTCTGTAAGACCAAGGATATCAACTTAGACAAATCCTTCGACACAACATTTCCTGCCAAAGAGAAATGGGATTATTGTTAGGGAAAATGACATAAACATCTATACAGATGGCTAGAACTAGACAACAGAGTAGGTAGAGAGGTTTACTCCGATAAACTCAGAGTTAGCCAATCTTTTCGCTTACCTGGTCATTACAGTATATTTCAGACGGAAGTCAATGCCATAAAAGAGGGACTTACGGTAATAAAATCGAGAGTATTATCCACAAATGAAGTCTTCATATACTCGGGCAGTCAAGCAGCAATAAAAGCGCTAGAATCTAAAACAGACTTGTCAAAAACAGTCATAGAATGTTTTAAACTTCTAAATGACGTATCAAAATACTACTACGCTCGACCTCCAAGCGGATAAGACGCTGATGCCTATGCCTTTAGCCACTTGGTAACTACTGATAGATAGGGAAACCATCAATACGGTAATTACAAGTTGGCAAAACCTCTCAACATGCGAACTAAGCAGACAGACATGGCCGAAAAGGAACAGCGGTCGATCAAAAAGCTTGTTAAGATTTAACAGAGAAACTATAAGAAAAGTTATAGGGGTATTAACTGGTAATTGTGTGCTAGGCAGCCACGCTAGAAGGTAAGGACTCCCGTACTTCGATTACTGTAGAAGTTGTCTAAGTACAGAAGAAGAGGAAATAGTCAGGCACCTTTTATATGGGTGTGAAAGCTTAGCAAGAAGGAGGCTCCGCACTCTTGACATTGCATTTTTAATTGATGTAGCGGTGATAGCGCATCTAAAACTAAAGAAGCTTTGCTCGTTTATTAAAGCTACGGGATGGTTTGAAAAGGAACCCATAGGGTAAGGATAAGTTCCAGTGGCATCACAATGGACCCATGAAAGGTCTAAGTGTGTCACTGCGACAGCCACCCCACCCACCAACCTACAAAAAAAACGAAAAATAAAAAAAGCCGATTAACCACTTCCCTCTGATGGGGCTAGTGTGAACCAACAACAACAGAACATGCACAACCACTTATAAAAAAAACCAGTAAACGCCCCAAACAACCCTCATTTGCGGAAAAACGTCTAACAAATATTACCACAAGCAGCTCTACAACAACAAATCGCACAACAGAAGCAACAACAGGCGAGCCAAATACCTCTCCCAAACACATAAACCACCCAATGCTGTACTGCTATTTCTAACTCAATCCTAAACTGTCAAATAGCCCAAAACAAGACAAAGCCAAGTGTACAGGAGCTACAGCAACAACTGAAATTGTTCTATAAACAACAGGAGCTCTCCATTCAGCCATCATCCAGCAAGAATTCACCAGGTAACAATAGGAAAATCGTCAAATGAAACACGACTTCACGATAGCTCAAATAAGCTAAAGCCTCCGAAATGCAAGCTTTGGAAGCTCACGAAAAAGAACCTTAGCCTATATTTGTTAATAAAGTCAACAATATTTCATCGTGGAGCAAACTCTTAGCAGAAAAAGCTCCTTGCTTCTACGATCTAAAACTCATAAACAGTGAGGAAGCAAAAATAAGAGCTTTAACTCCCGAATCCTATAAGAATATTGTATTTTAGGGGAACTAAAAGAGGATGGTTTCATATGCAGAAGTCTTGGCAAGTAGGGAAAGTTACTGGTCACAATTCCCTTGGGAGTAGCCAAGACGATTCTTTTGCATATGGTTCAAACAGCTGGAGGATGGTACCATATGTGGAAATCCACGTAAGATACTGATCGCCATTCACTTGGGAGTACTCAAGACGATTATTCTACATATGGGTCAAGCAGTTCACAACTTACGGTATTAGCCCAAGTATCCCCTGCGTAGCTTCTGAACACATGTTTTTGACCCCCCACAATGAAAACACCAACAAAGCCGCAGATGAGAACTTCCTATACCGATGAACTAAGACTATGATTTGAGGGCATGCACCTGGCACGTCCGGTCCCTTAATAGGGAAGATGCTTCTACTCTGCTTTTTAATGATCTCGTGACAGTAACGACTGACATCACTGCCATTCAAGAGATGATATGGATGGGGCAAGGCAAGAAAAACTTAGGAGTTTGCGGCGTGTAAAGGAGCACAAATTCGGTGTTGGATTGGTTGTGGGAGCGTACTGTAGTTCACTCCGTTGGACGAGCGTCTCACAATAATCCGCATCAAAACGCGATTTTTCAACATCTCGTTCATTTGCGCCTAGATTCCGGCGAGCCATTAAAACTAATTAGCACGACGAGGAATATCATGCTGCCACAGAAAGAAAAGATGCTGCTTATAGAGCCACGCTGCGATCAGGCGCAACGCGAACCATATGGGATCACAATCGAGAGCTTAGAAGGTAAGAGAGACATATTATCAGAAAGAAAAAACGAGACGCCGTAATACATGAGCGCGAGGAGCTTGACATGCTTTCCAATAGGAAGAACGCCCGAAAATTCTACCAGAAAGTTCGGCGGCTTACAGAAGGTTTTAATGTCGGGGCATTTTCCTTTGAAAACAAAGACGGAGATCTGGCGACTGATATCTAGAGCATATTTAAGTCATGGAGGGAACACTTCTTCAACCTGTTAAATAGTGACAGCATATGAAGATCCCGATACCCCAATCGTGGATGACCGAACTGTCGTTCCGCTAGCTGACCATGACGCAGTGAGAAAAGCGATAACGCGGCTAAAGAACAACAAAGCCGCGGACGCCGACGGACTGACAGCTGAGCTATTCAAACATGGCGGCGAGAAGCTGGTAAGGTGCATGCATCAGTTCTAACAAAAATAACGTCGGGGGAAAGCATGCCTGCCGATTGGAATTTAAGTGTGATCTACCCAATCCACAAGAAGGGTGATACGGCAATCTGTGCCCGTTACCGTGGGAGAAGTCTTCTAAATATCGTTCATAAGACTCTAGCGAGCGTATTGTATGAAAGATTGAAGCGCACCATCAACCAACTGCGAGAAGGAGTTATCTGTATGCCGCGATTTCTGAATTTGGTATCCCCGCAAAACTAATACGGCTATGCAACATGACATTGCTTAACACCAGCAGCGCCATCAGAATTGGGAATGACCTTACCGAGCCGTTTGATATCAAACAAGGTCTCAAACAAGGTGACTTGCTGTCGTGTGACTTCTTTAACCTAATGTTGGAGAGGATCGTACGTGCCGCAGAACTTAATGGATCAGCACAATACTTTATAAGAGCGTACATCATCGGCCTTAACAGCCGCGCTGTTAGTTCTGCCTTCTACAAACTTGATAAAGAGGCAAAGCGAATGGGGCTGGTGGTGAACGAAGACAAAACAAAGTACCTCCTGTCATCAAACCAACTGTCGACGCATTCGCGTGTCGATTTCGCAGTTATGATTTCGAGGTTGTAAAAGACTTCGTTTATTTAGGAACCCGCGTTAACACCGATAATAATGTCAGCTTAGGAAGCCAACGTAGACTCTCTCTTGCCAACAAGTGCTACTTTAGAGTAAGTAGGGAATTGAGTGGTAAAGTCCTCTCTCGACGAACAAACCTAACACTCTATAAAGCTCTCATCAATGCTCGAACAAAACTAACACTCTACAAAGCTCACAACATCCCATGAAGCCTCGCTTGGAGTGTTTGAGAGAAATATTCTGCAGAAAATTCTTGGACCTTTACACGTTGGCGACGGCAAATATCGCAGGCAATTAATTGATGAGCTGTTTACGACGACACAGGCATAGCGCAGCGAATATAGATCCACCGGCTATGTTGCCTGAGTCATGTCGTCCGAATGGACACAAACGCTCTGGCTGTGAAAGCCGATGCGGTACCGGCTAGTGGAAGCAGAGGAAGAGGAAGGCCTCCTTGGCGTTGTGAAGATCAGGTGGAGAAGGACTCAGTTTCACTTGGTGTGACCAACTGGCACGACAAAAAAACGACTGACACACTTACACTCGGCCAAAATCGCGTTAGTGGTTATCGCTCCAATTAAGAAGATGAAAAGAACTTGGACAAACAGCATTAAATATCTTCAACATCAAGCACAGTAATGCAAAAAAGCTCTCCCAATATTCCTTACTGTGTGGAAAAAAGGCCCATATAATGGGAAAGTTTATGACGTCAAATATAATATTTGTCCAACAAAAGGTTTGATTTTGAGCCCCCAAGTCCGCAACGCGAAATTTCTCAATGCGATAACTGTCAGCAGTACGGCCACACTAACACCTACCGCGCAGTAAACCGGTCTGCATTAAATGCGCTGGAGGCCATTTATTCGCAAATTGATGGTGCAGTACGAGTGCAGATGACGTGAAACGCAATGAAATCGCCCGGCGAGTAACAAAGGATGCATGATATATAAGAGCCTTCGAAAACTCAAACATCCGACATTGAGAAAAAAGGATGAAAACACCGCACCCGTCGCTCAGCACCAAAGCTCAAGCAGTTCGCTCACGATCACCCAAAAGCCCATACACACCCCAAACATACTCTCATGCTCCTTCAGTTCCTCAGCCCAAAAAAGCAGCATCGAGTCCTCACCTGAAATGCAAGAAATAATCGCCCTACTCAAGCAAGTCTTGCAATAAGTCTCATCAATAAATAAAGCATTACAGCATAAACTACTTCTGCAGAGAAGCTATTCAAGGCACAAGTATAGTTGTGGAGAGTTCAAACAGCCCTATCATAATCTCAGCAATCTATAGCCCGCCCAAGCATGCCATCAAAACAAAGGAGTATGAAAAATTCTTTAAAACCCTGGGAAACAGCTTTCTAGTTGGTGGAGACTATGACAGCAAACACACTTAATGGGGTTCCCGCCTTGCTACCTCAAAAGGTCGCCAATTATTTGCAGCCATCAAGAAATACAATCTCACTGACAGTAATAGAATACCAGTTTCCTTGTTTTTTGTATAGCGAAGGGTAATCCACCTAGTGAATAACCTGCAGCTCATATTACGAACTATCCTCCGATCACTTTCCCGTGTTTGTCTCGTACTGTTGCCTTCACAACAGTACAACCCACTGTATATATTTCCGAAACCTTATTACTCCAACCATTAACTAAAAGCGCCCACTCAAGAGCACTAAAGACATTATAAATGCTGTCGAGCATTTCAATAAAAGTATCCAACATGCGGCACGGAACTTTACAACTTGTCTCTCCAAGCTACACTACACGCAGATACCTCTTGCCGTAAAAGAAAAACGACAAGAAAGAAAAACTGGGTAAAGAAGCAGTGGCCTAGACGATTCTTCTGCATATAGTCCAAGCAGCTCACAACTTCCGGGATGAGCCTATGTATCCTCTGTGTATTTTCCGAACACCCCGCTTCTTTTTTTGTACTGCCAACTTCAGTCCCGCTGCAGAGAGCCATAGCTCGACTCTGGCTGCTGCGTTATTAAATTTCATTGCACCTCTCCTGCAGGTGGTCTAGCTTCTAGGTGACTACGAGAGAGATGTCATTGGCATAACCTAGCAGTGTTGCTTTAGCGGGAAATTTTAAGCTAAGCACTCCGTCATAAATGGCATTTCACAGTCAGGGTTCAAGGACTGATCCCTGATCGACTCCACTAGTGACTTTGTAGGTCTTGCCTGGTTTGAGTAATAGCACTAGTCATTGCAATTTCCATCTGCGCGGGAAGGCCCCTTCATTAAGAAATGCTTCATATATATTTACGAAGGTTTCTGACGTCGCCTGCACTGCTGCTTTAAGGGCAATGTTAGGAACGACATCTGGGCCTGGTGTCTTGTAGTCTTTTATGCGTCTCAACGTGTTTAAGTCTTCTGTTGTAACTGGCGGAATGTAGTCTATGCCAGTAGTCCGATGAATGTAGTCTTTTTACTTTCTGCATTACAGTTCTTTACATTTCTCCATATTAATTGGAAGCTCTCTGCGTTGAAGACAAGTCTCTTTCATTTTTGTCGCTTCTTTCGTTGTTCTGGCAGTTCAATAGCATTGCTTTTCTCAATTACTACAACCAAGTGAACGCTGTGAGTGTATAAATGTTCATCTACCATCCATTTTGCACGGTTTGCTGTGGTGCAATCTGAAAAAGCGTGGTCTATTCAATGTGTTGACTCCTGAGATGTTGCGCATGCCAAATTCCATTGCTTCTATAGTTTCTTCTAATAATCGCCCTCTCGGAATTGTGTGTCGACTATCCCATGTCCTCGACCAGGCATTGAGGCCTCCTGCAATACGAAGCGTCTGCTTAACTCTTTGCTCAAATTCCAGTGTTGTCATCATATGTTCAATATCTTCTAGCCTACACTTTGGTGGTGCATAGCAGCTCACTTAATATAAGCCATCTAGCTAAACCCATGTGATACATGTGATACATGTGATATATGAAATGTGCATAGTACGCATTTTTCAGCTTATGGGCAAATTGCTGCTTGATGCATATCCTTGCCGCATCGCCTGCAAAGCTTTGTGCGATCTGTCATAGCAACATAGTCAAACTCCCGACATTTAAAGGACCTTTCTGGTGATATAGTCTCCATTACTCGGGACCATACGCAGCCCAACTTGGAAGATCAACGCGCTAGTACCTTCTTAGCATCTTCAGCCTGGAGGGAAATGCAAACTTTCTGTGGGCCTCCAAATGAAGTGCAGATACTTTTGATGACTGTTTTGTCCGGCTTTCTCACTTTCGCCTGCTCTGTGATCGCTTCAAAGAGCTCATAAATTTTGCTTACATCGGATAAGAGACCTTTTCATTGAAATGTTATAGTGTGGGTCTTCAGATTAACTGTCGCAAAGCTCTTTCTTTTCGAAGGCTTTCTGGTAATTTGTAGAGTCGCCTTCTTCCATTTTTTAACTATATAAAGAGCCCAAATTTTTCCGTTGTCCGCATTGTTTTGACCTCCTCATTGACCTCTTTTAATTCTACGCTGGATTTCACTGCGTGTACAATGTCCGGGGGGTAGATAACGGATGCCTCTCGTAAGAAGCGACTAAATACCACATCTCTCCTGTTAGTTATGAGATATGCTCATGAGTCTGAGATCTTATTTCGCATTTGGGGGTTGGTACCATGTGCAAGTGATTGATGCAATCTGTTTGTATGCATATTCTTTTGGAGCCCGACTAAAGCAAGTCCTTGTCGACCGAGTCAAGACCGTATAACTTGTCAACACTTTAAGCTAGGATGCTGAAATACCCGTGCCGAGAGCTGAACGACTGGTAGTGCCTAAATAACTACTCGTTTACGGTCTCCCCCGGTGCCCAAGCAAGTCCCTTACCGCGCTATGCCGGCTCTGCTGCGGCGGACCATTTCCTTCCGAGCATACTAGTGGGATCAAAATGTAGATAAATGGAAAACAAAATAAAAAGCATTACGGAAACAACAAAAACTGAAAGTGTTGCTGGGCACACTCTCGGAAAACGAGCGGCTGGCTTCTAGCCAGGGCACAGTGGTCGGACCCAGCATGTGGAGTGCTCACGATAGCACTTTACTGCTGAAACCCAGCCTTCTACAGCCAATAACTCAAGAAACGCAATCCTCTTCCCCGGCGACCTCTGGTAGGGATGCCAAGAAGAAGAACACAAAATCCTCTGCGTCGCACCTCAAAGGGCACTACCTGAGAGCCAAATTCATTCTGGCCGGTATTTGGTCGGTAGACCAGATGATGGCGATGCAGCGGATAAGGTAAGATATGAGCCCTCAGTTTCGGAGTGCGAAGCCATGGCCGCGAAGAAAACTTCCGACCTCCAATCACATAAAAATCCTCGGAGCCAACCAGTGACTAAGCGTAACCGATCACAAGATGTGAACGGGCGTGCTGCCAAGAAAATAAAAAAGTTCTACTCGACCCCAATTACCACTGAGTGCCATTGAGGGTCAGCTGCCGGAAATGATAGTCGAATACATAATGGCAAACCAAGGACTGGCACCTCTGTACGACTCGGGAACATCTGCCGCGGGTGATCAAATGTGCCGATGGGTTCTCCAAGGGTTTTCTGGAGAATTGAGTTGTTGAGGTCAGCAATGCCTGGGAGGGGTTCTCACTTAAGCCTATCCCAGTTTCGGAGATCCCTAGAAGACCCAGAGCCCGCATTTGACTACCGAAGGTGAAGCTGTGTGGTCCGAAGATCTTCCACTGCTTCAAGCTTCAAAACGGTTCCTATGGACCACTGGTCCATGATAAAGTTGGAGGAACCTCAGAACAGCTCCACTGAACTGCTGCTTGTTTCTGAAGAGTCCCTGAAGCTATTCGAGGAAAAGAAGCGCAAACGCTGTTTCAGCCTCGGGATGTCCAAAGTTAAGATCCTCTCCGCGTGTGGTGCTCCGGATGGCGACCTGGACGGAATAGGCGAATTGGCAAATCAGCTTGACAAACTACGGCCGTCTGCAAGGGGCGCGGTACCGGGAGCCAAGTGCTCCATGAAATCCTCGGAGCCTCGGAAGGCCACAGATTATGCTAAGGTGAGCATCCTTTAACAAAGTAATGTTAAGATCAGCTCAGATATACCTTCGCCACGCTAGTTTAGCCACCGGTAACCTCTGTGTCATCCTCAAGGAGGAATACAAGGATATCTGCCTGTACTAGGAACCCTGGGCTAGGCAGTCTACGATTATGGACCTACAGAGCACACACTATGACCTTTTTTATGTTCAGGTAGAAGGAAAACCTAGGGATTGTATCCTCATTAGGAATACTATTAATGCCTTTCCGATTTCTCCTATCAGCTCACAAGGCGTGACAGCGGGCCGTGTACTATTTGATTTCTTCATACATGGCCCACGAAAATGTATCACCTTTTGAGGATGTGGGGTGCTTGGTGGACTCACCTTCATTTAATAAAGAGACCATCTTCATCAGTTGCGACGCCAATGCGAGACACACCATTTGGGGAAGCGAGATAAATAATCGGAATAAGTTCCTTTTCGAATTCATTATTAGTCGTCATCTCCTTATTTGGAACAAGGGTGGAAGTTGTTTGTATTTCCAGCGACGGAAACATCAAGCGGTTCGAGGGAGATTCTATATCACACTTTCGACTAATGCGTCTGACATTCGGGATTATAATGGGAAGGTTTCCCAGAGAATTCCCTTTCGGATCACAAGTTGATCTTTTCGAAAGTAATTTCGCACGGGAAACTATATCTCCGCACAGGAATTCTAAAAGAACCGACTGGTCTCTGTTCAAAAGGGTTTTCAATAATAAATTCCCTACTCTTCTACTGAACAATTAGACACGTAGGTGGAACACTAAAAGCGGTCCTATCAGACGGCCTTCAAAGTGGGTTGCCCAGTATCTTTTAGCAAGAAGGACTTTCCTTCTTGTTGGAGCAAGACACTAACCAACTTGAAAAAGAAGGTTAGGAAGCTTTTTAGTTGATGGTGCCAAACTAAAAACTTTCAAACTTACGGTGTAACTTTGAAGGAATACAAAAAAAGTCATTAAATATGGGAAACGATAATCCTGAAAGGAGTACTGGGAATCCAGGAAGGCTTATGCCAGACTAATCAAGATCCTTTCGAGGGACCACTCCTGCAGAACTTAAGTAAAACGGGAAGATGGCGAGTGGGCTGAATCTGTGCAAGAATCTTTGACTAATTCTTCTTAATCAGCGCAATAACCGCTAACGCGATTTTGGCCGAGTTTAAAAAAGCGCGTCAGTCGTTTCTTTCTCGTGCTAATCGGCGCCAGTTGGATTAAGTGAAGCCAAGTCCTTCCCACCTGATATTGACAACGCAGAGGGGGCCTCCTTCCTCCTCTGCTACCACCAGCTGGTACCGAATCCAATACTTTCAGAGCTGGAGCGTTTGCACCCATTTGGACAACATGACTCAGCCATGCTATGTTGTCGTAAAGCTCATCGTTCCATCGCCTGCGATATTTATTATCGCCAACGTGTAAAGGTCCAAAAATTTTCGGCAGAATATTTTTCTGAAACACTCCAAGTGACCCTACTTGGTCCAAAGTAGAACTTGTTGGCAAGATAGATTCTGCATTGGATTTCGAGGCTAACGCTAGACTAATCCCGCCATAATTGGCACAGATTGCAGGATCACCCTTCTTATGTATTGGGCCGAGCATACTTAAATTCCAATCGGCAGGCATGCTTCCATCCGACCATATTTTGCATAGAAGATGATGCGCGTACCTTACCAAGTCCTGGCCACCGTGTTTAGATAGCCCAGCCGACAGTCCGTCGGCGCCCACTGCTTTGTTGTTCTTTAGCCGCGTTATCGCTATTCTCACCCCATCATGGAAAGGTAGCGGGAGGGCAGTTCCGTCGTCAACGATTGGGTAATCGGCAGCTTCACATTCTCCCCGGCATGCGCAGCTGTCACTATTTAACAAGTTCGAGAAGTATTCCCTCCATAACTTAAATATGCTCTGAGTGTCAGTCACCAGATCGCCGTCTTTGTTCCTACAGGAAAAAGCCCCGACCTAAAAACCTTCTGTAAGCCGCCGAACTTTGTGGTAGAATTTTCGGGCGTTATTCCTATTGCTTTTTGTGTTGCGGGTTTTCGCGTTGTGCCCGATCGCAGCGTGGCTCTATTGGCAGCATCTTTTCTTTCTGCGGCAGACATGCCACCTGCGAAATTCTTCGGGGTCGGTTGTCGCATACATGCTTATTGCAAGGGCAGATCGGTGGAATCTGCCCTGCACACAATTGTGAAAGAGATTGAGGAGTCTCTTTTTCACAAGAAGTTTGCGGTGGGCGCCTTCCTCGACATAGAGGGGGCTTTTAACAACGTCCTCCCGGAGGCAATTACCAGGTCTCTAGGTAAACTGGGGATCGAAACCGACCTTATTATATTTATCTATAAAATGCTTAGCAACAGAACTGTCGCGGCAGAATGGGGCGGCATCTGCATCCACCGGCAGGTGAGTAGGGGCACTCCGCAAGGTGGTGCTCTCTCGCCTTTCCTCTGGATTGTTTTCGTAAATGACTTGCTGGAGGAGCTGGGGAAAGGGGGCTGCAGGTTAATTGCCTACGCGGATGACGTGGCACTAATCGTTAGAGGTAAATTTTTGGATACTATGTAATTAGATGGGCAACAGATTGCGGCCTGTCGGTGAATCCTCTTAAGACAAAGCTCGTTCTATTTACGAGGAAATATAAAATACCCAGAGCTCAACTTCCCTCACTAGGGGGCGGTCTTCTGATGATTTCTGACAAGGTGAAGTATCTAGGGTTTATCTTTGACAGCAAGCTTACATGGAAGCCCAATATTGTGAGGAAGGGAACAATGACCTTGTATGGATGCAAGGGCGCAATTGGCCAAAGATGGGGCCTTTCGCCCAGAGTTGTTTTTTGGCTATATAATACTATTGTAAAACCTATCTTGATATATGGAGTCATATTCTGGTGGAACTCACTAGAGGAGACGACATTGCTGAAGAAGCTGGAGAGAGTTCAAAGGTCGGCACTCATTGGAATCAGTGATGCGCTTCGAACGACTCCTACTTTGGCGCTCAACGCAATGTTAAATGCGGTGCCCGTAGACATCGCAGGTAGAATTGCCGCTACGCGTACCCGAATCAGACTGACTGGCTCGGGCTATAAGCTCAACCTCATTTATAGGCACTCAAGCATCCCTACAAACTTCGAGTTCATCCCTCTGTCAACGGATCAGTGTATACCCTCGTTTAGTCCAATCGGAACCTTCTCCACACTTGGGGAAAGGGCCTGCTGAACTTGTTCACGGATAGATCGAAGTTGGAAGGAAAGGTTGGCGGAGGAGTATTTTGTGATTTGCGAGGAGCTCCCCATCAGACTCAAATTCAGGTTACCGGACTACTGCATTGTGTTCCAGGCAGAGGTAGCCGCAATCAAGGGGGCAGGTGATTGGTTGCTCACATGCGTACTAACAGTCAAGAAAGTAAATATTTACTCCGACAGCCAAGCGGCAATAAAGGCCCATGAGTCAGTGACGGTGCATTCGAAACTGGTCAAGGAATGCTTGACCTCACTTTCGATTGCGTCCCAATTCTTTGACAAAAGTCTCATCTGGGTTCCTGGTCACAGCGACATTGGATCCCCCTGACTACCTGAGGTCTGCTCCTGGAAAGATGGGCATCTCGGCAACTCAGCGTTGGGCAAGTACACAAACTTGTAAGGTCGCGAAATCCTTCTGGCCACGTGTGGACCGGGGGCGCTCGGGCGAGCTTTTGAGATTGACAAAATATCAACTCTCGAATCTTTTGGGTTTTCTCACAGGTCACTATGTGCGAGGAATGCATCCTGTGAGACTTGGAATCACCTCGAGTCCTTTTTGTGCTGGATGTATTGAGTAGGAGGTGGAATCATCTCAGCACCTTCTCCCTAGCTGCCCTGCTCTGGCGGGGCTAAGATCCAGGCATCTTGACTCTTACTTCTTTGCTGCGCCTGCTGATATAGCTGGCGCTGACATTAAAAATCTGATGAATTTCAACACCAGCACAAAGCGGTTGACGCAAACGCAGCATAGTCATCGTTCGTAAACATCCCACCACTACCTCTCCCCGCCCTCTCCCTGTATCCCATCAGTCTTTCTCTTTCACCTCACCTCCTTCATAATGCTATCACAAAGGACGAACCCATTATTTTTCGTCCAAGTGTGCTCTTGCTTGATCAACCATACCAACCTAACCTAACGTTAAAATTGGCACAACTACGTTGTACATCCACAACTTGTGGCTTGAGTCCCCATTTTTTACCGAACATTGATTTGCCAAATGGAGGCTTCAATTTTCTGGTAAATAGCACCACCTCCGTTTTGTCAGAGTTAACTCGGAGGCCGCAAATGGCAGTCCAGCGACTACGTACAGACAGTGACATCTCCAAAATTTCAGCCATGACTGAGGGAAACGGTCCCGATACCATTAGGACCAAGTCATCGGCGTATGCTCTACCTTAACCCCACCTTTATATAGCATTATCAGAACTTCGTCAATAGCAACTAGCAAAAATTAGGGCGAAAGCCTGTGGTAGTGCAAAATATTATTTTATTAGTATATTGAAGTTAGCCCTGTGTCTGAAAATATTTGGTTTCTAAATACGTTTATCGGATGAACTTTGATCGCTGTATTGAATCGTGGAAAGAGCTTTCATTGGAGCAGATGCCGCTCTTGAGAACGCATCGGCTACAATGTTGGTTTATCCTGGCTCATAATGGAACTCGTGGCTGTACTCCTCCAGGATAGATTTCCACCGTTTCATTTTTGCATTATTGTTTTTGTTACTAAGTGGTTGTGTCAAGGGTTACATATATACATATATCTATATATTAGTACGGCGAACAAAATTTTGTCGTACGTTTTTTTAGTATTTATACTCGTAGTCAGAGGAAAAAGTTGAAACATATACCAGTGGATAGCATATGTGGAGACAGTTTGCACAATGTATTAAAATAGATACATAAGTGAGTAGGTGCAGGCAAAATTAATCAAACTATTTTACCTGTATTATGATATATCATGTTATAATATGTATCATGATATTATATACTATATATGTATCATGATATAAAAGTAGATGAATATTATTGTATTAATAGTGTGTTAGAGCGGGAGAAATATATTTTTAAATAGGTATATATGTAATGGCAACAAAGTTGTTCTCGCTCCCTGTTGACAAATCGGCTCACTTATTTGAAAACGTGTTGCTTCTTTACAAAAAAATTATATATTTCATAAACAAATTTTTGAATTGTAGTAAAAACTAAACTTTTGGTGCAAACTATTTGGTCGGCAACACTGTTTCCATTTTTGACACGTTGCTTTATTCATATTCGTTAAAACCCGTTTATTTAATTGGAAACATTCGACTAAGTATCATAAATACGTAAATCGTAAATAATTTGTTTTTAAAAGCTTTTATTTGCAGGTGTTCATAGACGCGCAAGTGCAGTATTCCCAAATAATAATTGCAGAATTCTAGCATCGTATACCTGTAAATACACGTAAGTTATAATATGGTATTTGGAAGTTATCTATTTCTAATACTTTTGATTTGCAGATTTTTGATTTCTAAGCAAGTTCAGCATTCCTGCACCTGCACTCCTGTGTCAAATATACGAACGCATTTTGTATCCTCAAATACACGTAATTTATTAAAAGGATTAGATTAGAAGAGATTCAGATTTTGTACATAGTCACTATAAAAACTTGAATCAACTACACGTTATCGTAATAGGCTCCATGATGAGCTTACATCAAGAATTGAATATTTGAAAACAACATATCAAGACATTAATGAAATACGTAAAATTGATATTCAATTACGTGCACCCCATCGGGTTGATTTAATGATGTTAAATCGTTTGGTTTCTTTAGCAGACTTTTTTCATTTAAATTAAAAAAATATATATATATTTTTTTTTAAATAAGAAGAATATATTAAGAAAAATTTGCGTAAGAAAAAAATATAGTTTAATGTTATATTTTGTATTTTTATCAAATATTATTTCATTAGATAATATAAACAATTAAATATGTTTTTGAAAGTGGAATGTATTTGGTAATTTTTTTAATAATCAATGGAATTATTTTATTTTGTATTTCAAAGGTTTCTAATTTCTTTAGTTGAAATGCCTCGCCATAGAGCACTTACTGGCAGAGTTGAAAGGGGGAGGGATAGGAAAGCACAATATTCTCGACGTAATAGAAATGTAAATACTTCATCAAACATTAGTGGTCGAGTAAATGCTAATTTAATTATTGATTTGATTGATCATTTTAAAGTTGCATAGAATGAAGTACCTCTTAATTTACAAAGTCATGGATGTGGTGAAATGAGTTTAATTTGTTTTGATGCAATGCACAACATTTTGAAGGTGAGGTAACGGGAGGGAGTAGAAATCGATTTACATCGTGTTATCATTAAGGAAAAGTGATTTTAGAGGGTTTATCTGATAATAATTTTTTCAAGGGGCTTTATGATGATTTAATTTCTAATAATATTAATAAAAAACGACAAGCAAAGAATTATTTCGAAAATATTCGCAAATATAATTCCTGTTTTGCAATGAATAGTTCAGAAGCACAAGTTAATGAAGAAGTTATGCAAGGTATTTATCATTTTAAAATTCACGATGCGTTGTATCATAGAGCTGGACCAATGACGCCAGCTTGCCTTGCTATGCACAATTGTATTTTTATGATGTTGATACTGTTACTTCATGTAGAATGCTTGTAGAAACAAATGCAAGTTGTAATAATGAATTGATGCGTAATATATAGTAATGGAAGAATTAAGAATATCAAATCGATTTGTCCATTCGTTTATTTCAATGAAAGAATATTGTGATCGACGTGTTGAACGTGAAGTTTGCATGTTGATTACAGTTGATCGTAATAGAATGGGTAGGCGTAGATATTATGATGCAATTTCAACAGATGTTGCTGTCATATTTATTACTGCTGATGGAGAACCACCATTTGAACGTAATATGGTTGCATTCCATCGTAATTCTGGCGTTTTAAAACATGTGTCAGTTTGGGATTCATCATTGGATCCAATGGCCTATCCTTTGGTATTTCCTAATGGTGATACAGGGTGGCATTCAAATATTGCACATAATTTAGCTACCACTTCAAGGTCAGAAGTAAAAGTAACTATGTTACAATATGCATGCTATAGACTTGCAATAAGGAATAATTTTAGTCTTTTGAATGATTCACAAAACCTGTTTTTGCAATGGATCGTTGATATATATGTACGAATTGAGGGAACTCGGCTACATTTTATAAAATGTAATCAGGCAAATTTGCGTGCAGAACTTTATAATAATTTAACTGATTATCTTCAATCAGATGAGGGAGTTCAAGGAAATGTTGGAAGAAAAATAATTTTACCATCTACTTTTAGTGAACATGTAACATGTATCAAAATTAATTAGATGCGATGTGTATAGTTCAACATTTTGGATTATTTATAACAATGACTTGCAATCCTCAATGGCCGGAAATTGTAGGCCATATTAGACATGAGCCAGCTAATTATAGGCCGGATATTATCATTAGAGTTTTCAAAATAAAATTTAAAGAATTAATAAATGGATTGAAGAAAAAGTGGAAGCGATTATTTATACAATTGAGTTTCAAAAAAGAGGTTTACCTCATGCTCATATTTTAATTTCTTTAACTGAAGAAGATAAAATATGTGGATCAATTGATATTGATAAAGTAGTATGTGCAGGAATACCAAATGTTCAAACACAAAGAAAATTGTATGATATTGTTAAAAATAATATGATGCATGCCCATGTGGCCATTTAAATCCTAATGCAGTCTGTATGGTTGATGGGAAATGTTCCAAAAATTATCCAAAAGAATTCAATGACTTTACACGTGAATCAGTTAACGGTTATCCTCTTTATCAAAGACGTGATAATGGTGCTTCTGTAGATGTTAGAGGTCATTCACTTGATAAGAGATATGTAGTTCCATATAATCCATATTTATTTGCTAAATTCAATTGTCATATTAATGTTGAGGTGTGCACTACTGTTAAAAGTGTTAAATATATATACAAATATGTATATAAGGGATATGATAGTGCAACTGTAGAAATTGGTGCACTTCATAATGATCGTAATGATAAAATTAAAAATTATTTGAATGGCCGTTATGTTGGTTCAACAGAAGCTATGTGGCGCATTTATGAGTATCCAATGCATTATCAATCACATTCAATTATAAGATTGGATATACATTTGCCAAATACACAAAATATTGTATTTCGTGAAGGTCAAGAGCGACAAGCCATTGCTAATAGTAAAAACACAAAGTTATTAGTATATTTTCAATTGAATAACGAAGATCGTTATGCACACCAATTCAAATATATTGATATCCCACAGTATTATGTTTGGAATAATGCGCAAAAAAGATGGCAAAGAAGACTTTTGGGAGGCGAAAAAATATTAACAAGAATGTATGTTATATCGCTAAAAGATGTTGCATTATTTCATTTGAGATTATTATTGTTACATGTAAAAGGTCCAAAATCATTTGCAGATGTTAAAAAATATAATGACATTCAGTATAATACGTTTATTGAAGCGTGTCATGGACGGAGAATTGCGTCAAATGATAATGAATGGAAAGAATGTTTAAATGAAGCAAAAGAATTTCAGTCACCAGAGCAAATGCGGGAATTATTTGCTTTTATATGTGCATTAAATATACCCGCTAATGCTTTGCAACTGTGGAATGAATTTAAATTGCATTTAAGCGAAGATTTCATGAGAGATTTTAATGAAGAAACTTCATTTAATTGTGCTCTAAATGAAATTGAAGAAATATTATATTATTAAGTCATAATGTTACATGTGAGGCATTGGGTTTACCAATACCAAGACATACGAGTATAACAGAAGAAGATGAAATTGAATTTGTTGACACAATGGAAAATGAATTATTATTTGGTGAAATGTATGGTCAAGCGAATGAAGAGCAAAAATTCATTATTGATAAAGTTATTAGAGAAGTAATGCATCATAAGGATCAAATGTTTTTTGTTTGACTGCTTATGCAGGCTGTGGAAAAACATTTGTACAAAAAGCAATAATTCATTAAATTTATTCGCTTAATCTTCGTTGCATTCCAACTGCGTATAGTGGTATAGCTTGAACACTTTTGATTGTAGGAAGAACATTACATAATGTTTTTAAATTGCCAACTCCAATTTTAGAAACTTCTGTTGCAAACGTAAGACCTAATAGTATTAATGGTCGCAATATTAACGCTACATCATTAATTGTTATTGATGAAGTTTCTACATATGTGTCCACTTCAAGTACAAAAAGTTATTGATAAATTATTACGAGATTTATGTATAGTAGAAGAAGATAAAATTAAATTGTTTGGTGGCAAAACAATTCTTTTATGTGGAGACTTTAGGCAAATAATACATGTTGTGCCACGTGGATCACGTGCAAATCTCATTGAAAATGGTATTAAAAGTTGGCCAGAATACCATTCATTTCATAAGGAAATTTTAACTAGAAATATGGGAGCTTTACCACATGAAATAGATTTTATTGAATATCTTAAAGAAATTGGAAATGGAACAGCACGTACGTATCCAGAATTTGGAGAAGATGTTATTGAAGTTCCTAAAGATTTGATTGGAAATTTTGAAAATATTATAAATGACATTTATTGCAATATTGGTCAGAATTTGTTGACAAGTACAGTAATTGAAAATGTCGTACTTGCACCTACAAATGAATGTGGTGCAATCATAAATAATGATGTCATGAATCGTATGCCAAACGAACTCAAAATTTTTCACAGCTATGATAAAATAGTGTCAGATGATGAAATTGAAATAAATAATTTTCAGGTTCAATTTTTAAATACATTCGATGTAAGGATTTCCTCCTCACAAATTAAAATTGAAATGAAATTGCATTGTTTTACTTATACGAAATTTGAATACATCGCATGGATTAGTTAATGGAACAAGAATGAGAGTAAAAGTAATGCATCATAATTCAATTGATTGTGAAGTATTGACAGGTTGTTCGAAATACAAACGTGTATTGATACCACGTATCCATATGACAAGTAGTGGTAGTACATTGCCTTTTAAATTTCAGAGAACACAATTTCCTATTGTTGTTGCATTTGCAATGACCATAAATAAATCTCAGCGACAAACATTCAAGAAAGTAGGTATTCTCTTGAATAGACCAATATTTACACATGGGCAATTGTATGTCGCATCAAGTAGACTGCAAAGCTTTGATGGTTTGAAATATTATATAATAGAACATAGAGGTCAAGGACATTTAGCTAATGATGAAAGAATCTTTACAAAAAATACAGTTTATAAAAAAAATTTTAATGTAGTATAGATATAGGGTGGGCCGTGTAAAATTTGCTTTTTGAATCGGCTATAAAAAAAAACTAATAAATATTTTTTGGCCATTCGATCAACCCAATTTTTAAGCACATTTTCGATTGTTTGGGCTCCAATTTCATGAATGGCAACTTCGATTTCGTGTTTTAAAGCATCAATCGTCTCTGGATGGTTCGCATAGCATTTGTCCTTAACGGCTCCCCTCAAAAAATAGTCAAACGGGCTTAAATCACAGCTCCGAGGCAGCCAATTGATATCGGAATTTGGGCTGATTATTCGGTTTTCAAAAACGGCAGCCAAAAGTTCGAGTGTAACTTTGACAGTGTGACAAGTTCTACCGCCCTGTTGAAAGCAAATGTCGTCCATGTCATCCTCTTCAATTTTTGGAAACAAAACTCGTTGAGCATGTCACGGTAACGCTCGCCATTTACTGTAACCGCAGCTCCTGGCTCATTTTCGAAAAAAAATGGCCCGATGATGCCACCAGACCAAAAACCGCACCAAACAGTGACTCGTTGTGGATGCATTTGCTTCTCTACAGTAACGTGTGGATTTTCTGAGCCCCAAATCCGACAATTTTGCTTATTGACGTAGCCACCGATGTGAAAATCAGAAAAGTAGAAGAAGACTAACCACTTTGGAAATAGGTTTTCAATATATCCCAATTTTGTTCAAGCGTATAGCGTCCCATTTCGTAAATGTCAAACCTTTAAGTGAATTATGATCACATTTGACATGTCATTTGTGTTACCATTCTCAAAAAAATAGGTGGTTCAAAAAGCAAACGCTATATGGCCCACCCTGTATATAATAATATAATGTAGATAAATTGTTATTTGAAATTTTTTAAGTTTGCGGTAGTACTTATCGTTTTGAATATTTTAGATATTGTGTTTTCTATTTATATAACTCCCCCTTTCCGTGAACAACTAAAAGGATTAAAAGAGGTCTAACTGTGAGGCTCGCATATTGGAAACTTTAAAAAAGTTGCAAAATGAACGAGACCAATTAACAAATCAACTTGAAGAAATTCAAAAAGAACGTGCACAAACAAACATTGAAAAGGAATTATTGGCAAGAACGAAACAAATTAAAAAATGAAAACGGAGAAAATAGAGGAGACTTAATCAAAAATTGGTAATATAAAAATAGTTTAAGAGTTAAAACATTTTTTTTTGTTTAATACGATTTCTTGATATTTTGCGTGAAACATATATCGATAAAATAAAAAAGTTGCCCCAAGGACAAAGAGTTAATGAAATTGGTATATTAATAACTGAATTTGTATTAATATATAAATGTATTAATATAAAGATAATTGTTTTTTGTTGTGCTTTTCAAACAATATAAATTTTTTTTTCCGTAATACATAAAATTGAATGTTTCCAATTCATGAATAAAAAAAAAATTATGATATTTGAAATACACAAATATAGGATCGCTTAATACAGATAAAATGGGATATTTTTCACATTTAATTTTACTACCACAGTTCTCGACAGGTTCTCGCTCTGAGCAGACGTATTAGCTTACTCTCGATTTTCTGTTGTGACTATTCTTTCAAACGCGCACGTGTTCCTCTTCAAAACGCTTTACGGATTAACTTAACTTCTATCAAAGTATATATATATACAAGTATATCAATACAAGTGTTATTGTGTAGTAATATTAAGAATGACCCCCGGGCCACCAAATCTCGGGGACAACAGGTTTGCGTTGCTTGCCTCGGGTCCCCAGTCAAAAAGGAAAAAACCAACATATACCCCAATAAACTTCCCTGATTTGCCGCAGTTGAAAAAAGAAAACCCTAAATTTCTCACAATTCGTACTGCTGATGCAAATAAACCGATTTCCAAATACTCGTGTTTTGCTGTGCATAAAGCGCTAGAATCCATACGTAAGGAAATAATCTCAATATCTGAGCTACGTGACGGTAACCTATTGCTTTTGGCTAAAAACTCCCAAATAGCACAAAAATTCATTTCCACTAAAAAACTAATTGGTGTATGTGATATTATATATTAGTGAACTACCATGAAAATCTGAACAGCTCAAAAGGCACAATTTTCGCACCATGCTTAAACAATATGGACGAAAAAGAGATTATTGAAAATATGAGCGCACAAGGTCTCACAGACGTTTATAAATTTTCAAAACTGGAAAATAATGTATCACAATATACAGGAACCGTACTTCTCACATTCAACCTCTTCAAGCTCCCAGAAAAAGTCGAAGTATCGTGGCGTATTGCAAAAGTCAAACCTTATTACCCAAATCCAATGAGGTGTAAAACCTGTCAGCTTTTAGGGCACACAGCTAAACGCTGCAACAATGCACCCTCCTGTCAATCATGCAATTTCCCCCCACACCCACCACCATGTTCACGTATCTACTGTGTAAATTGTGCCGGCGATCATCCATCCTCTTCTAAATCATGCCCAAAATATATGCAATCTAAAGAAATATTGAAAATCAAATGCCAAAACAAATGCTCAATGCGCGACAGACACCGACCACACTCAGCGCCCCATTTGCTGCTGTTGTAAGCGAGTCCCAAAATCTGAGTAAGATCGAACAAAGCAAAACGAAACCCCCTGCCCCTTTAGCACCTAGCCCTTCAAGCAAATCACCGAGCACAGCTTCGCTCAATGCTCACTCCGACACCTTAATACAACCGAACTCAACTTCATCCAACACCACAACAGAAAATAACAAGAACCCGCAAATAAGCAACTCTCAACCGTCTATTGATTCACTCAGTATTCCTTCTGGTACTTCATTCCAAATAAACTCAGATTTAAGCAATCTTGTCTCAAAAAACAATAACGACCACGTAAGCAAAACAATGCCGCCGTTTGTACCAAATGAACTCAATTTCAACTCTCACCCTCAATTTTCACCACATACACCACTTCTCTTAGACTCCACTCTCTCCCATTTTCTCACACAAGCTCAAAGTATACAAACTGCATACGTTCCACAATCACACACATCCAACTCTTCAGCACTCAATCAAATACTAAGCCAAACTCAATTCGACGCTAATAACATCCACGATCAGACGATGTCAGACAACGATCAGACAATGTCACACAGCGATCCTCAATATATGTAATCATTTTAATCAATTTAACTACAAAGCATTCTCAATGTTTAAGGTTTTACAGTGGAATTTGAAAGGTTTTTACAATAACTACACTGATCTAGAGCTTCTGATAAAAGAGCATTCTCCAAGCGTTATTGCTCTCCAAGAGACTCATTTAGCTGTCGAAAAAACCGCATCCGTTCCGAAGCAATTTCAAAGGTATTTCCTAAATCTCCCCCATAACACTCAAAGCAAGCAAGGCATTGCCGTGTTGATTGAGAAAAATATCCCACATAAATACGTCCACATACAGTCTAATATCGCTGTTCTTGCAGTAGAAATAACACTCAGTTTTAAGTTCACAATTGTAAATTTATATTTACCACCTCAACAGAACTTCACTCTTAGAGATTTAAACAATATAGTCCGATCTATACGAACTCCAGTAATAATTGTTGGTGACTTTAATGCTTGGAGTCCTCTTTGGGGCTCCCAAATTTGTAATAAAAGAGGTGAAATAGTAGAAGATTGGATTTTGTCCGAAAATTTTACAATACTAAATGATAATAAACCTACACACTTCTCTACGCATTCCTCATTTAGCAACATAGACCTAACAATATGCTCTACAAATATAGCACCTAAGCTCTGCACCAATACCTTAGATGAGCTATACGGTAGCGATCACTACCCCATTGCAACAACTGTGCACGCAAGGACTATTCAAAACATTACTGCATGCCCCAAATTCTTGATAGACAAAGCGGACTGGGAAAAATTTAGATGTAAGGCTACCCAACTTTTCAATGAATTAGATACCACCAATAACATTAATCGTGAGGCATCATTAATCACGAAAATTATTCGCACCGCAGCTCATCACTCTATTCCTCAAACATCCAGGAAAATGCATAAAAACTGTGTGCCTTATTGGAACAATGAACTCTCCAAGCTAAGGAATGAAAAACAATTTTTCTGGGCTGAATTTAAAAAGAAATAGGTCAAACGATAACCTAGTCAGGTACAAAAAAGCCAATGCTATGTTTAGGAAGAAATCAAAGCAAGCGAAAAGAGAATGTTTAAATAAATTTTCCGAGAAAATTAATCACAAAACAAATACAAAAAAGGCCTGGGCTGATATAAAAATGATCTCAGGCTCTTATAAACAAACAACTATAACCCTGATGAACGGTCCGAATGGTCCTATACTTAACCCTAAAGAAATAGCTGATCATTTTTCCATGGTTTGGTCTAAATACTCGCAAGACTCGAATTTCCACTCAACTTTCATTTCTACAAAAAAAAATATTTAGCGAAGTCTAACGGCATTCATACCTCCTCCACTACCGTTTTTGGAAATGAAATTGACCTCATTGAGTTTGAATCAGCCCTTGCGTCGATGTCAGGTAAAACCCCAGGTGCAGACAGAATCTCATATCCCATGCTGCAAAAACTGCCTTCTATTTTAAAACTCAGAATAATAAGGTTATACAATAATATCTTGATGCAGGGTGTATATCCACAATGTTGGAAAAATGCTATTGTTCTACCTATACCAAAATCGAATAGTATATCACCGGAAGTACTGGGTTACAGACCGATTTCACTGCTTTGTTGTCTAGGGAAACTTCTCGAGAAAATTGTTTCTAAACGTATATCTTGGTATGCGCTGAAACATAATTTAATAAATCCACAGCAAGTCGCATATAAACAAGGTCAAGATACAATGGACGCTTTGCTCGTCTTTGATAATTATATATCCTCCGCACTATCAAACAGAAGACATGTTTCAACCTTAAGCCTGGACTTCGAAAAAGCCTTTGACCGTGTTGGTATACACGTGGTTCTACGTCAAATTGAAAAATGGAATATAGGTTGCAACGTATACAACTTTGTAAAAAGTTTTTTATCAAACCGCAAATTTAAAACTAAAGTAAATTCAACCTTTTCTAACATTTACGATCTGTACAACGGTATACCACAAGGTTCTCCGCTCTCAGTAATTTTGTTTGTCATAGCATTTAACGAAATAAGCAACATAATATCCAATTATAAAAATGTCTCCCATATTTGTTACGCCGACGATGTTCTCATTTTCACTAAAGTAAATGATTTAAACGTTGTTAAAAAAGACTTCCTTGATGTACTTTCTGCCATTTCGAGTTGGTCTAATTGCTCTGGCGCTAACATAAACACAGTAAAATGCAAATTGCTTCACATCTGTCGTAAACACAAATGTGGTGGCATAAAATTGGAATATAATAATGTTGGTATTGTAAATACAAATAGTCTTAAGTTTTTGGGTATTATCTTTGATAAAAGATTAACTTTTAAGGAACACTGTTTGTATGTTAGAAATCAATTGGCTGCCAGGCTTAATGTTATTAAATACTTAAGCTCAAAAAACTGTTTAATTAACATCTCAACCTTAGTTAATGTAACGAAATCGTTTATATTGTCAAAGATAGATTATGGTCTTCCGATATATGGTAATTGTTCTAAGAGCCATATAAAACTTCTCTACGCTCCCTATCACACCGCTGTCTGCCGTAGCATCAGAGCGTTTCGTAAATCTCCAACTAAATTTATACTTGCGGAAGCTGGCTTACCTACTATTGAGGAGAAAATTGAGCTAAACACCAAGAAGCTGATACCAAAGTTGTTCCTGTCTAATAATAGGACACTTCACGAAACGGTGATTGACACCATTAATCTAAAACGACCACTGCGACGAAAATCTGTAATCGCGTCTTGCATCGAATATGCTAAAGAACTAGGAATTAATGGCCCGTCACTCAGGCATAATGATAATCACCCACCGAGGTTTTTACGACAGTCGTCCTTTATTCTAGATCTCAGCAAATATCCGAAGGAAAACACCTGCCCTAGAATTTACCAACAACTATTCCGCGAATGCTTGGCACCTTTACCTCCAGAATGGAGCCTTATTTTCACTGACGGATCAAAATCAGATGATTACATATCATTCGCGGTTGTAAAATCTAGTGGTGAAACCATGTCAACGGGACACTTACTGCCATTTTCGTCTGTCTATACAGCAGAAGCCATCGCGATATTGAAAGCAATTGACTGTGCACTTAGCTCTTCATCAAAAACCATAATTTGTACTGACAGTATGTCGACTATAGCATCCATTCTAAACATAAACAATAAAAACCACATCATATCGTGTATCCGTGACAAGTTAATTGCAACCCATAACAAAATTAAAATAATGTGGGTACCAGGTCATAAAGGTATCGCAGGAAATTAACTAGCAGATCTACGCGCCAAGCTCGCCGGAAAAGAACCTTTAATCTCTTTTCAGTTCCTCGACAAGAGGGACTTGCATAATTTAATTTCTTCACAACAGCGTATAAAACAAATGATTGAATGGAAATCCATCCGACACCACTACACGCAAATTAATGGTGATAGAAATGCACCCAAGTACCTATCATCATGCCGATGCAACGATATCAAAGCTTTCGTTCGACTACGCTTAGGGCATACCATAGCCACACATTCGTATAGGCTATCTGGTATCAGCCCCCCATCATGTCAGTATTGTCCTGCGTCAACACTCTCCATCACACACCTGCTCAACGAATGTCCACAGTTCACGTCAATCAGAAGCAACATATTCAACTGCGACAACGCCATTGATCTCTTAAAACCACTACACCCGAAAACATTGAGAAAATTGCCAAATATCTAACCCTAACGGATCTTCGTAAAGTAATTTAACTCCCTGTAGCTATAGCTTTAAATAACGTATTGTTAGCAATTTAACTGCTATCTCAACTCAGTAATTTCCTATACTTTTTTATATAATGTTTCATATTCACACATACTTTTTTTCATACCGGTGAGCCGAAGGCCCTGGCAGCCAGTGCTCCTTTTTTGCTGTGCAATAACAATTGTATTGTTGTTTCTCATTTTTATAAATAAATAAATAAATAAATAATTTTACTACATCTATTCACATATATCATGTAAAAAGTTTCAACATAAGCTATCCATTTATATAAGTTTCAACTTTTTTCTATGACTATAAATACTAAAAAAGGTATGACTAAATTTTGACCTCCGTATTTATATAACATCGAATAACGTCGAAATTTCGACGTACGGGCGATCCTAGTATATATAATTGGTGCGAATACCTTTTTTTTGGGTGTTTGGCCGAGCTCCTCCTCCTATTTGTGGTGTGCGTCTTGATGTTGTTCCATAATGGAGGGACCTACAGTTTCAAGCCGACTCCGAACGGCAGATATTTTTATGAGGAGCTTTTTCATGGCAGAAATATACTCGGAGGTTTGCCATTGCCTGCCGAGGGGCGACCGCTATTAGAAAAATGTTTTTCTTAATTTTGGTGTTTCACCGAGATTCGAACCAACGTTCTCTCTGTGAACTCCGAATGGTAGTCACGCACCAACCCATTCGGCTACGGCTGGCGCCAAGGGTTGGTGTTCCGTAAATATAGTAACAGGTGGCGCTAAAGTAATTCTCCTATCAGAAAATGCTATAAATTTTGCGATTGGTCCCTAATGTCAGTTCTGTTTTGACATTTGTGTAGTAAACACATGCGAAATACACGTTAATAAAAAATGTTACGCTACACTGCTCCAGAACGCGGAATATTGCTGACTATTTATTTGACCAATAATCGGTCGGTGACTTTGGCACAACGTGAATTTCGTCGCAGATTTCCTCGCCGTCCAACGCCTGCTGGTGAAACACTGCGACGTTTATCCGCTCGCTTCGAAGAGACTGGCACAACACGAGATGCTGCCAGGCGTGGCAGACCCCGGAGTAGCCGTTCTGCAGAGAATATTGCTGCTGTAGCCGAGGATATCATGGAAGCGCCGTCGATATCGACCAGACGACGTGCCACGCAAATGGGTATCAGTCGACGGTCTTTATAGCGAATTTTGGTACAAGATTTGAAGATGTTTCCGTTCAAAGTCCAGACGGTGCATCAGCTGTTAGCTGCTGACCGCGAATCGCGTCTAACATACGATCAAGCCATCCTTAACCCTAGAACACACACCCAGAAAATACCACGTAAACACACACCCGGGATACGTTTGTACCCGGGACCTTATTTTGCGGTTTTTTTAATGCTTATTCAACCGATTTCTATGATTTTTTTTTTAAATGTATATTTTAATATATAACAAGTATTTTGTCTTATGTTTCATTCGAATATTCTTACTGGTTCCAGCGATATGGGCAAATAAAGTCAGGACATGCAACAGTGGATTTTTGTTTTTGTTGTTGTCCTGATAAATGCAAAACAAAATAATATAATTTATAATAATATACTTGTAGAGTAACAGCGAATACACATTTTGGTTTTTATTTTATTGAAATATTCTACCTGGTTCAAAAGATATGTGCGAAAAGGTCGCGCAAGGCATGGGTACGTAGGTAGCAAATACACTGGTATAACTGGTTTTTGTATTTTATATGCAGCTGCAAGGGTTGTTTTCACACGAGGTGTTGTTATAAATGCTGTCTGTTGATATTTTCATTACTGTTTTGGTGCTCAAAAGTGTAAGAAGTGAAAATATAAGTGAAAATAAATATAACTGAAACTATAAATAACTGGATACGAAATGACTTCAAGAAGAAACGAATATTTATCAAGTGCAGGTAGGCATATAGAAGGTAAAAAATGTAAAATAAGCAACAATGTAAACATATACTAATTTTTTTTATTATGCAGGCTAACTGAGGAACAGCGAGAATCATATATACAATCTTTATTTGATGAAATTTGTGACGATGACGCTCCCAATGACTTTGACTCAGAAGATGAAGAAGAAATTCAATTCAATGACATTGAAATTGCTGATGACGATGCTGAAGTTTCGCAAAGTGCCGCAGAAGTATTACCTGATTATGCGGACTATGAGGATGATGAAGAAGACGATGAAGCAGAAGAAGTAGAAGAAAATAATGAATTACCTGCTAGTGGCGAAAAATTTGTTGCACGTGATGGTACTGAATGGATGAAAGAACCAAATGTAAGTCGTCAGGTACTCAGACAAAATATTATAAGAGAACGTTCTGGACCAGCTAGATGCACCGAAATGTTGTCAATACAGCAAACATTCAAATGTTTCATGAACGTTGAAATGGCTGATATAATTATGCGCCACACACATAAGTTAGCAAAAGAAACTAATAATGCTTACAACAATGCGCATCCAAACACAACTCCTAAGTCATGGACGCCTGTGTCAATAACAGAGCTGTATGCATTTTTTGGCATACTTATTATGACTGGTGCGAACCATAGCAATGGAGAACATGTTCGAGATTTATGGAGCGTCAAAAACTATCATTTATATCGCGCCACAATGGGAGTCAACCGTTTCTGTTCGATATTGCGGTTCCTAAGATTTGACGATAAAAACACTCGTGCAACACGCTTACTAACTGATAAAGCAGCACCGATCAGTGAGTTGTGGACGATGATGAACAATAATCTTGCTGCACATTACAAGCCCAGATCATGCTTGACGATTGATGAACAATTATTTCCTTACCGTGGACGCACACGGTTTACGCAGTACCTACCGTCAAAACCTGTTGAATATGGTGTCAAGGTTTGGTGGATTTGCGATGCCACAAATGCATATCCACTGCATGGACAAATATATACTGGCCAAGCAGAAACTGGTAGGGAAACGAACCAAGGCGAACGAGTGGTGAAGGATTTGTCTGCCAAATACCAAGGAAGTGGCCGAAATATTACAATGGACAATTTTTTTACGACCTTGCCAGTTGCAGAACTGCTTCTCACCTGGAAACTCACGATCGTTGGAACCTTGCGCAAAAACAAATCATATATTCCTCAAGAAATGAAGCAGAACAAAAACAAGACAATTGGTTCAACGACATTTGGCTTCAAAAATAATGTGACAATGTGCTCTTATGTTCCCAAAAAAAATAAAGCAGTAATTTTGCTTTCGACCATGCATAATGATGCTGAAATAGCTGACAGTGGGAAACCTGAAATAATTGAATATTATAATCGTACCAAAGGTGGTGTTGATCGAATGGACCAAATGTTTGCGGAATTTCCAACACAAAGACAAACAAAACGATGGCCACTAGCGATGTTCTTCAACATGTTGGACATTACAGCTCTTGCAGCCTACATTGTCTACGATTTGAATAACCCTATGTTGCCTTGGAGAACAAACAGCAAGCGTAAGCAGATCCTGCGCAGCTTGGCTGAAGCATTGTGTATGCCCATTATTGAAGCCAGAGCCATAAATCGTCAAATGACGCGAAATTTTTCGACTAAAATTGCTATTGAAGCATATTTCAACCGACCGCTGGCATCAATGGTGTCAACAGCAGCATCAACATCTGCTGCAGCGCGCACGCCAAAACCTGTGTCCGGATCTTGCTATTTATGTTACGCACAAGAGGAAAAACGCCGTAGAAAAACCAGAAAGCTGTGCGCCAAATGTAAGAAGCCAATGTGTCTTGAACATTCGGTCACATCAACAAATTGCTCTATTTGCCATGATTTTCCTTAGATATAAGATGCATTTTTATAATTTTTATAATAAAAGTCAATAATATAATGTGTGAAATGAATATTTTTAATTTTTCAAATAAAAAAATAATATATTATAAAAAATGTTTTTTTTTTTATTATTATGAGGATTTTTACTATTGGGGTACAAACGTATCCCGGGTGTGTGTTTACGTATATAATGTGTTTGGAAGGCTGTAGCTCCTGAACCAATGGTTTGATCTGGTTCAAATTTTGAATTTGAACTCAAAACTAAATAATCTTCCTTGATCCGAAGTTAGCGGTATAGAGGTATAGCGGTTCAAAAGTTACAACACTTCAAAGTTGAAGTGGATACATTTGTACCCGGGTGTGTGTTCTAGGGTTAATCACCACTAAGAGGAAGATGATTTTTCATCAAAAATAATCATGAGTGATGAGGTCCATTTCCATCTTGGCGGGTACGTAAATAAGCAAAATTAACGCTTCTGGGGCACTGAAAATCCGCGTGTAACCCACGAAGACCCATTACACCCGTTCAAAGTCACTGTATGGTGTGCTGTTTTCGCTGGAGGAGTCATCGGACCGTTTTTCTTCGAAGACGTCGCGGGCCAAACGGTTACTGTGAATGATGAGCGCTACAGAGCAATGATCAACGAGTTCTTTCTGTCGCAACTTGATGAATTGGGATTGGAAAACATGTGGTTCCAACAGGACGGGGCAACGGCACACACTGCACGTGCCACAACCGATATGCTGAAGGATGCATTTCCCGGGCGCCTAATCTCCCGTTTTGGCGATTTGCACTGGCCAGCAAGATCGCCTGATTTGACCGCTCCAGACTTCTTTTTGTGGGGCTTTTTGAAGTCGCGGGTTTATATAAACACGCCTCAGACTCTTGCAGCTCTTAAAGGCAATATCCGTCATGAATGTGAGGGCCTATCGCCGGAAGTTTTGGCCAAAGTGATGGAAAATGCCATAAAAAGGGCTCAAATGGCAATCAACTGTGGCGGCGGCCATTTACATGACATCATATTCTCGACTACATGTAAAAAAAATTAAAAGACCAAATAAAAATAATCCACAAGTAGAATCAAAGTTTTTGATTTTTTTTTTAAATTACAGCCAAAAAACATCGCAAGGTTACTTTTGCGCTACCATGTATATTAACTTTGACTAGCATAGAGGCAATTTCAGAAATAGTTTAATGCCCATATTATGGCGATTATTTTTCGTTTGTCGCATAGGATTCTTCTGTTTTATTAAGTGTTCTGAAGCTGAATACAATTGGCATTTTATCTTGTGCGAGGACTGCGCCGATGGTATAATTTGACGCATCGGTAGTTAAGGAAAATTCTTTTTCTTTTTCTTCTTTACTGAAATTGGGGTATCAAAGTGTAACATCATCGGACATAAAGGAGTTCTTATGACATATTTTGCTTCGCTGTTCAGTTCAATATCTACGAGGCCACTGTAGGCCAAATAGGTACCCGTGTTTGATGACAGAGGGCGTTTCTGAGGAAAGTTGGTGTTAGCATCGCGTGCTGTCAACAGTCAAACGACGGCAAAACATATTTCAGACTGATTGGCAGGTTAGTTTGTATGTGGCAGCTATGCGAGTAAGACATGTTTCGTGATTTTCGCTAAGATGGAAAAAGAGTACTATCGTTCGGCAATTCGCTTTTTGTTTTTGGATGGGAAAAAATGCTAGGAGATTTGAGCAAATTTGGATGCTGTCTATGAGGACGCTTCATCATCAATTACTACAGTTAGTTATTGGTTCAACGAATTTAAACGTGGGCGAACATCCGTTTTGATGAGGAACGACTAGGACGCTTGGCAGTCGTGGTTACCGAGGAAATCATTCAAAAAGGCCACGATATGACTCCCCTGATCGACGCACGAAAGTACGTCGTAATAGAGGTCATAGGTGTGTCGACCCGAATGGCAATTAATATTTTACATAAGTTGGCGGTGAAAAAATTGTTAGCCCAATGGGTGCCTCGATCGTTCACAAGCAACAACATGCGTATGTGGTTCTTAACTTCAAAGGAGCGATTTTTAGTCCAAACGATAGTCTCCTGAACTCATATTTACGATAATAATTGCGAAATTATGTATATATATAGTTGCGAAAGCAGTTTTCTAGATATCAGATTCCCATAATGGGATTTGATTAAGTCTGCTATTAAATCTACAACTGAATGATTTTTTACGATCGGTTATTGCATTGAGTTTGCGATATTCAATTACTATTCTGTGCTGCTTATTGCCTAGAGAGTTCGGATGTTTTGCTTCAACCCAAGCGGGTGAATTACATGGCGACCTTCAAGGTCAAATAATACCGTCGTATAGCATTTTTTAAATTTTGGATTCTACAGCGATTTTTAGTGCCTTGGGTAGGACTAATGTATTGTGTAAACTGGAGTATCTTTATTTGTCCTAATTTCGCCTATGCTTTTCGTAGTATATATAAGTTTATCATTAGTTTCTGCTAAGTGTTTGGAAAAATTGTACACTAAATTGTTGATTCGGATTAGTTGGATGGGTTTCAAATAGTTTTCCTGAAGGTTAATAGTCTCCTGTTACAGCAGGGACCTTGACGCGGGGTATGGGCTTAATCGAATCGAATGACGGATTCAGGCACCGGGAGGAATTGTCGTTCAGGCGACAACTCACGCTGATATCTAATACTGCTTGGGAACATTGACCAAGAGCTGTCACCTGCTAATCCAGGGTGTTATGCGTCACCGTGTTCATTGGAGCTACCGATCGCCTACTTGTGGAGCAACTGCCCAAGAATGTGCCTGACCATCCCTATGGAGCACCTATGGCCAAGCGGGGCCAATACAGCTACAGGGCAGGCAGGAAAAGAACTGCACCTGCACCCGCCCCAGAACAGGGTTAATAGTTGAGCAAGACAAGTAACTGGGACGGCCTACATCCCCACCACACAAGCACTCCTGAATGGACTGGACCTAAGTAAAGTCGAGCTGGAGAAAAGGGGTGAGAGCGAGCTGAGGCTCTCACATGAAGAAGAGCTGTAGAAAGCATCACTAGAATGAAACCGGAAATCTTGACAGTAGCCCTGATAAATCTTCAGCGTGCGGTAGAGGTATCAGCCGTCATGGCACGATGGTCTACCTCGGGAGATCTAGGCATCATACTGGCTCCAGAGCCGTGGGCCTACAGAGGCCAGGTAAGGGGCCCCAATAACAAAAACAATAAGGTAGTTTGGGATCTCTCGCAAGAGAGACCTGGAGCATGCGTTGTGTTAAATAGAAACATTAACTATTTTTGCATTACAGAATTCTTGAACCGGGATCTGGTTGCGATCCAGGCACAGCTGCTGGTGGGCGGGACCAGCAGAGAGGTCGTAGTGGCGTCGGAATTTTTTGCGGGGGATAACAGCACCGTTCCCCCAGATGAGGGACGAAGTCTGGTAAGCTACAGTAACAGGAGAAAGCTACCACTCCTGTTAGGTTGTGACGCCAACGCACCCAACGAGACATGGGGAATCACCGACTGCGGATGGATCGAAGTTGGAAGGAAAGGTTGGCGGAGGAGTCTTTTGCGAAGGGCTCCCCGTCAGACTAAAATTCAGGTTACCGGACCACTGCATTGTGTTCCAGGCAGAGGTAGTCGCAATCAAGGAGGCAGCTGATTGGCTGCTCAAATGTGTACTAACAGTCAAGAAGGTAAATATTTATTCCGATAGCCAAGCGGCAATAAGGGCCCTCGGGTCTATGACGGTGCTTTCGGCATTGGTCAAGGAATGCTTCACCTCACTTTCGACTGCGTCCGAATTCTTTGACATCAGCCTCATCTGGGTTCCCGGTCACAGCGACATTGCGGGAAACTGTGAGGCGGATGAGCTGGCTAGACAAGGGACATGTGAGGTGATTTCCCCTCGGAGGGAGAAAATTGGAATCCCCCTGACTACCTGCGGTCTGCTTCTGGAAAGATGGGCATCGCGCAAACTCAGCGAGCGCTGGGAAAATGCACAAACGTGCAAAGTCGCGAAATCCTTCTGGCCACGTGTGGACCGAAGGCGCTCGGGTGAGCTTCTGAGGCTGACAAAATATCAGCTCTCCAATCTAGTGGGTTCTCTCACAGGACACAATGCGCGAGGAATGCATCCTGTGAGACTTGGAATCATCTCGAGTCCTTTCTGTGCTGGATGTATGGAGGATGAGGTGGAATCATCTCAGCACCTTCTCCTTAGCTGCCCTGCCCTGGCGGGGCTAAGATTCAGGCATCTTGGCTCTTACTTCTTTGCCACGCCTGCTGAGATAGCTGGCGCTGACATTAAAAATCTGATGAGTTTCATCAGCAGCATTAAGCGGTTGACGCAAACATAGTCATCGTTCATAATCCGCACGCTCCTAACCTTCCCATCACCACCTTTCCCCGCCCTCTCCCTGCACCTCATCGGTCCTTCCCCTCTCCTCACTTCCTTGACAATGGTATCACAAAGGACGAATCTCTGTTCGTCCAAGTGTGCCCACTCCCTGGGCAACCATACTAGCCTAACCTAACCTAACCTAACCGACTGCAACAGATGGGGTTAGTCCCTATTTGAATTTATTGTAAGAAATGATTTATATATACAATATGTTGGGTGTATACCAACTTTTGCAACAAGAAAAAGACAAGAAGTCCTTGATGTGACCCTAAGTAACAAACTGGCTGAAAACCTGGTGTGGGGTTCATCTGACCACAGCATCATTCACTTTGAACTAGGAAGGGAAATCACTCTAGGAAAGCCGAGAAAACCCCCAGGAACACTGACTAGGGCAAGTTTAGGAATATGCTAAGTATAAGTTTATCCAACATGAGTAAGCGGTCTGGTGTTATAAACAATACGATCCAACAAGACAAGGTAGAAAGTTTTAACGTATCCCTTACTACTGCTTGTGAATGTAGCTGTCCTGAGACCAAATCAAAGGACAAAATCAACACGTCATGATGGTAGATGAAACTCTCAGCATTTCAGAAGGCGGTGCGAAAGCAATTTAATAAAGCCAAACGCACCGGGTGCTCGGATAAATATGCTACCCTTCTAACAGCATATGGTAAGGAAATTAGGAAAGCAAAGAGGGGTAGCTTTAGAAAGTTCTGCGAGCAAATCACCTCAACCCCCGTTGTGACTAGGCCAGAAAGATATGGCTGAGAAGAGGGTAGACATCAAGCCGCAACTCAGATCCCGGAGTCCTATACGATGCTTTCGAGGCCGAACCAATCTGAACAATCAAATGTTTACCCAGTAATCTATAAGATAAGCCGTTAGCTCCTTAAACCCGTGTAAGACCCCCGGGGCTGATGGCATCCGCCCAATAGTACTACAACCGGGCGGGGTGCTCATTGCCCCACATCTAGTTGGGAGAGAGCTTTGCGCATATCAACAGTCTGGAGAAGAGCGCAAGTGGGTTTCATACCAAAATTAGGAAAAAAGGACTACTCACTGGCTAAGTCCTTCAAACCAATCAGTCTCACTTCCTTTGTACTAAAAGAAATGGAGAAGATTATTGACACTCGTAATGATATCAGATCAAACACTTTGCGTATAACACCACTCCATCAAAACCATTATGCGTACAGGGCAGGAATGTCTACGGACACTGCGACACAGCTATGTACGGAGATCCAGAGTGTATTTAACTATGAGGAAACAGTTCTCTGTGCCTTTTCGATATCGAGGGGGCTTTCAAAAATGTCTCTCACTCAGGAGTACGTCGCGCATTAGAAAAAAGAAACGCACAGGGCCTATTTGCAGATGGAAATAGTCCCTGCTACAGACACGGATAGCCGAAACCGCAACGGTGGACAATACTATCCAGCTACAAACAAGTAAACGGTGTCCACAGGGGGAGTCTTATAACCCCTCCTGTGGAGCCTACTAGTAGATGACCTGCTTCACTTGCTGACAAAGAAAGGAACCCACTGTGAGGAATACGCGGATGACGTTGTAATTATAGCGAGAGGCAGGTTCGACAACACTCTTTGCGATATACTGCAAAGAGTTTAAAACCTGACAAGAAAATGGTGTGCTGAGGTCTGTCTAGATATGTACCCATCCTAAACAGTCATCATTCCTTTCACCAGGAAAAAACCTTACCAGGAATGAAAGAAATCAACGTAGACGGGGTTGCTATTTATTGGTTTTTTCAGCGAAGCTAAGTGTTCTATATGGCAAAATTAATTGGAAGAGGCACGCTGACGCAACCCTGTCCAAAGCAACAAAGGCTCTCATGATTTGCAAACGTCTAGTAGGAAAACTTTGGGGCTGCCCAAGAGTCCTGAGATGAATGTACATCACTAACTAAGCTTCAGCGCTTAGCATGCGTGTGCCTCACGGGAGCGATGTGGACGTGCTCTACTTGTGATGATGCTTGAACTGAGACCGCTCCATATAGTTATTCAACAATCAGCCAAGCGTACCTTGCTGAATATTACCAAGGAAGGCTTCAGGAGAGAGTGATGTCATCTAAAAACATGGAAGGCTGCAGCTTCCACTTACCCAGCTACCGATAGATGATATCATCACTAAGGCCATCAAATTCGAAAAGAAGTTCAGAATTGAACTGAACAATAAGCTAAACTGGAATAGACCTGAATTTGAAAAGTAACTCCAGGAGTATACCCAGTACTTGTAGATAGATGGTTCCAAGACCCCAGAAAGCACAGGACTGGAGTTTACGGCCCCAGAACCAAGCGCTCTGTGCCGCATCTCCAAGCGGAGATGTATGCCATCTGTTTTTGTGCAGAGAAATATCAAGAACTCCCATTCTGAGTGACAGTCAGGCAGCACTCATGGCCCTGTCGTCCTATGAGACCAAATATACACTGATGCTTGACTGTATCGACAAACTTCATCTACTAGGAACACATCCAGTTAATTTGGGTCCAAGGACACAGGGGTACATCTGGGAATGAAATAGCGGACGCATTGGCAAGAGAAGTTACGGCATCACCTTTAATAGGACCCGAGCCATTTCTTGGTATGGCTCAACACATAATCAACGCGAAACTCAGGAGTAAGAGCTAGGGCTAAGGGAGGTTTGCTGGAACCAAACTATGGGGCTACGTCTGGCGAAATCCTCACTGGGAGGGTACAACCAAAAGCGGTTTAAGAACTCATAACCGTCCCCAAGGATAAATTTAGGATGCTCAAGGGATTTATCACAGGCCACTGCAAACTGCAAAGTCATCAGCACATAATTGGGATTTGGTCTACGGACTCTTGTTGTTTCTGCGACCAATCTCAGCAGACTGCAATGCAACTTCTTCTGGATTGCAGCGCTATAGCGTGGAGAAGGTTGAGACATCTTCGCCAATTGCGGCCAGAGGAAGGACACATACGCTCAACCCAAGCCAGCTTTATCCTGAGTTTCATAAGGGAACTGGTTCTGTAGGTCCATGAGGTCGAAGTGCAAACCGCTTATAAAATCTATCTTATGTTAATTGTATTCACTAATTTGGATTCAAGCTGTTTTATTTCGAGGTCTTTAACTCTGTCACTTCCAAGAATACCATGGAATGAATGTAGCGTTGGGAGAAGGAAAAATTTTAATTTTGGTTCTGTGTTAATAAAATTAAAAAGTCGTTTAGCATAAGAGGACTATACTTATTATTTTATTTATTTCTTTAATATGTATTTTGTTCTTTGTTTTATTTAATAATTTACTTATTTTTAGTCTTTAGATATTTCTGGAGGGTATCCCCGAAGGTGGTGAATTGCAGCTTTCAGGTGTATTTGGTTTTTGGTTGTTCAAGCCGAATATTGTTGTATAATTGGTATTACTTATTATGTTTGGTTATTTCTTTTAAGTTAAGTTATGTTATAGTATTGTGATTGCTGAACCATGGATTATTTTCCAAGGTAGCACAAAACTTAAGTAGTGGGGGTGCTCAAATGTTGACCAGAGAAACTAAAATCCTGTAGTAAAATCAAAAATCCCTCTGTTGATCAGCAAGGAAACCACAATAATGTTATTTGAGACGAAATGACGACAAAACTATAGTCCTGTTGTTTGAGATGAAACGACGACAAAAATAATGCTTATGGACACCAAAATCTTGCAGCGTGAAACGAAACGACGAAAAAAATAGTGCTTAAGGACACCGAAATCTTGCAGCTTGAGATGAAATGACGACACAGAATATTAGTTGATTTTAACAGTACTTAAAATAACGTTCTACAATATATTATATTTTCAAAAATGTTCCCCTTTACATACAAAAAATATTTTAATCAAAGCCTACTTATTTTACCAGAAAAACAAAACATTAAAGTGTATAACTCACAAATGTCATATACTGTTTAGGTTACATTATGAGTGAATATTTCAGTATTTTAATATTCGCTGCGAACGGCATTAAAGTTATGCAATATTCCGTCCCTGTTGAAAGTAACGTCTTTCTAGATACAGGCAAGATGGCTAATTTTTGTCGGGCGGCAACAAGGCCTATTAGCAGTACGAAGATATACGCGTGCATAATCATATTCCCCAAACACGGTGGATTTGTTGCGACCAAGCATCCAAATTGTCGTCGCGACCAATTGTCGTCGTGAATTGTGACTAAAAGTGTCCAGCAGTAGGAGCTCCAAAATCGTTCGGGTCTGACAACAGCGACGAAAGTGGATGGGAGTTGAGTATTGTTTCTATTTCAGCAGGGACGGTGCTCAGCTCTTAATTTTGTGTTTGCCAGCGTGCGGCTAAGCAGCTTTTAACAGCTGCCTCCCAAAGTGCGCCGAAATGAGGTTACCTGAGAGATATAAAGTGAAAATTAATGAAATCGGATGAACAAAATTTGAAATTTTTTTCTTGTGTCTTAGGGCTAAACACAAATTGTTTAAGCTCCTTGAAGCGATTGGCTGCTCAGACGAAATTCGTGGCATTATCGCAAAATACATCGTATGACATCTTCCGACGACTACCCTTGCGTTTAAGTGCATTTAAATTCTGCTTTCGTTGATAAGTCTGAGACTACTTCACTATATACTGCTTTGGTCAACAAGCAAACGAAAACGGCCAGATACGACTTGTTCGGCAGTTTTCCACGAATCCGCAAGTATGGTCCACAAAAATTAACTCCCGTAATCTGCTGCGATAGCTTTGGTCTGTAGCGAGCGCAATATACATACGAGCGAACAATACGGCGAGCGATGTCTCTATCGTGAACTGAATTAGAGGCGAATCAAGGCTACCAATGCCATGGAACCTGCTTGGTAATTTGACAGATTTAAATTGCGAACGTATTTTGCCACGGATTGCGAGTTGTTGGGCAGCAATATTGGATGCTTTTGTGAGTGGGGCAGATCTGCATTATCCAGGCGACCACCAACATTAATAAGATCGAAACCGGTTGAGTTGTCTAGAAATGGTGTTAAGAATTTCAAGCTGGTTTTTAGCTAAACGATAGAATTTTTTGGTCTGGATCTCCTTCTGCATGTGTCAAACATTCAAGCAACGAGACGTAGACGGCGATTATATGAGCTAATTTTTCCGATGGTTTATAGTATGTAATTAGTTCGTTTCGCGTTTCGGCTTCGATGATCCCCCTTTAATTGGCCATTTCACCATGTCTGGACGTAAAAACAATGGCCCTGAAAACCAGATCGATGTTTTTAGGACAGCGACAGTGAAACAATGTAATACCAAGTCTGCTGGATTTTGTTGAGTGGGTACGAACCTCCACTTTTGCCGTTAACTCCTGTATATCGGAGACTCTGTTGCCGACAAACGTTGACAATGTCACCGAGTGTTACTGCAACCAATGAAGTACTAGTTCCGAATCGGTCCAAAAGCACGTGACAGTGAATTTGTTTGTGACTTCGATGTAAGCAGGTGAACAACAATAATTCCAACAACGTCTTCGGTGCGCAAGTATGATACAATAAGCAACCATATACCCTAATCGTTGCGCCGCGAAAGCCGTGAATTTGGAGATTGCACGTGTTCGGCTGTAGGCAAAAGCGAGGTTTTGTGGTACAGACTCATCTAAATCGAGCTTTAAAAGCCACAATTCTTGGAGTATAATTTTAGATGTGATCAGCAGTGGTGCCAACACTCCGAGTGGGTCGAATAGTGATGAGGCAGTCGAAAGGATTGTCCGTTTTGTAAAAAGGCGGATAACAACGTGTCACTAGGCATTGATATCGTCAGCTCCACTAAGCATATCGTCTACATAAAAAGGTGACTTCACTACTGAGGCACCAACTTGGAACTCATCCTTGCATTAGTCTGCGAAATAGTGTAGGCTTCGCACTGCAACACATGGAGCTGAGGCCGTTCCATATGTGACGGTATTCAGCTGATATGCCCTAAGTTCTAAATCTAAAAAAAGCCGGCCATAAACGGATTATATTGCGAGCAAATGTAAGGTAATTTCAAAAGACGTCTCTCTGTAGCATACTGATGTATAGCAGCTAAGAAGTAGTCTTCGCAAATACTGTGTTCAGGCTGGACAGGTTTGACTGGTGTTTCCCAAACTTCAAGCTTCCAAAGATTTCGTCGATTAAGTCCTCACATGAAATCAGGCATGCAAATGCATCTACTTGACGTTATTGCTGATATCTGCCAGAAACTTTCCAACCGAACAATGTCTTTTTGCAAAATGGTAAACTGGCTCTTAACCGGATTTTCCCAACTGCAAGGGCTTCGAAAAATGCTTCAGTTCCAAGTAGGAGATCAATGCGTATGCCAACGTGATGCCTTTCGCGACCGAGACGAAGGTTTTGGGCGAAATCGTCCGTGATAAAAAAAATTAATAATCTTTGACCTATACTATTGCCGTTGCGAGTATCACTTTCCGATGTTCTCATATGCGAATGGGTTGCTTGTGAAGAATGAGCTCCAGTATACGTCTGAAGTCTACTAGGAGCATTCGGTGGTTGCCAAACCGATGGAGCGGAATATGAGGTCTGCGTTATGGATATTTGTTGCTTTTTCGACGCAGTGGGTTAAAACGAATTGCCGTGAAGTAGCATCGTGTGATGGCCTTTGTTGCTAGTGCGACAGCGATGTTTTGTTTTGAAGGACACTGAGCCCTTTGCCCATTGCTTAGGCAGTTGATATGCAGACCATAGCTTTTCGTTGTGTCGAAGCGCGGATTTGAAACCATCTCCTTAAATTGAGGGCAACCCATAAGTTTATGCTTAGAGCTGGAGCAGAGAACAAAACTCGAGTTCGTTACACCAAATGATGACTGTTGATTATGACGCGCCCCCCGATTGTGCTTGCCAGATTTCGATTTGGGTTACACTGACGAATCAGATGAATGTAAAAGTTGGCAATGGCGTTCTAAAATCTAAGTAACTGTGAACCAAGTTGCAAGCGATTTGTAGTCGAGTGACTCATTCAATATATTGGGGGTCTGGCAGTCACATCTGCCTATGACGATGTAGATCAGCATGGCTTGGGCAATTTCAGAACTTGTACCCAGTGATTTCGACGAACTAATGATGGCGGATGCCTTATCTACTAGGCTTCTCAACTGCTGAGCTTGAGCTGAGCGTTAGATTTGTCAACTGGCTGAAGCGTATACAGTTCCTTCTAAAAATATCAAATATCCAACGCTTTGGATAGTTATCGCTAGTTACCTCAAAGGCTTTAAGAGTTTCTAGAGCTGAGCCTTTAAAGCAAGGGAAATGGTAATTAAGGCGCTCTATATTCGATAATCTAGATTCACGTGAGATTATTTGAGTAAAGGAGGTAATCAATTTTTTTACTGATTGCAGTCTCCGTTGAAGGTTGGCCGCGACAACATCGGGAGGTGCGATGCCATGCCCACAGCTGATGATGAAGCCGCTTCGGAGTTATTTACCGTAACATTGCCATCCCCCCTAAGTTGTTCTTCTGTGATGCGCTTTACAGCTATGTAGCTGTATTCTAATTCGGCTCGACTATTATCGGAACTGACTCTGAAGTTCGGCATGCGATGATTTGTATTATTAGTAGTATTATTTTCCAAGGCAGCACAAATAGTGGGGGTGCACAAATGTTGACCAGAGAAACTAAAATCCTTTAGTAAGTAGACCACAACCCTGCTGTTGATCAGTAAGGAAACCACAATAATGTTATTTGAGACGAAATGACGACAAAACTAAAATCCTGTTATTTGAGCCGAAAGATGACAAAACCAAAATCTTGAAGCGTGAAACGAAACGACGAAAAAAATAGTGCTTAAGCACACCAAAACCTTGCAGCTTGAGATGAAATGACGACACGAAATATTGGTTGATTTCAACAGCACTTGAAGGTACGTTTTACAATACATTTTCAAAAATGTTCCCTTTTATCTACAAAAAATAATTAAATCAAAGCCTAATTATTTTTAAAGAAAACCAATACCTTCTTATTTTCACATATAACAAGTGAAGTGTATAACTCACAAATGTCGTATAGTGCTTTAGCTTACATTATGAGTGAATATTTGAGTATTTCAATATTCGTTGCTAATGCCATTAGCGTGATTCAACAGCGACTTTATTTTTGTTATTGGTTGTTTAAGCCGTTTTCATAAGTCCTATAATTATTATGTTTGTTTATTCCTTCTAGGAAGGAGAGTCCCGTAGAAGTCGCAGAGTTAAGCAATATTAGAGAGTTGTTTAATATTTTGAAAGGTGCTATTTATAAGGTTATATTGCTATTATTATTTCCCTGAAAATATGTCTCCTTGAGGACTAACTTAAATACCAGTGAACAAACATTTTCCACTTGCACTAGCCAATATTAATTAATTTTAATATTTATCATTTATAAGCAATACTGTTTTGTATTTATTTTCCTTTGCGAATTTTTTTTCACAATATTTTTGTATTCAATATTTTCGTATCAATTTTTCACAATTTCATAAAATATTTTTACAAAATATTTATGTTAATTATGCTTATATAGCTGTGTAACGTACATAAGGATCCAAAAAGGGGCCTCTTTTCCAGCACACTTTGCATTTTTGGTGAAGGTTTAATGCGGAGTGTGAAATGGTGCGGCGACTTGCTTCTGACCCCCGGTTGCCAGTGGATCTCTTTCCGACATGCATCCTTCACTTCTGGTGGCCCAAGACATAGCACAGCCTTTACTGTCCACCTGGTTCGGGGGCGAATTCTGGTTCTGCTACCGATCGAAATGGATGCTATTAAAGGAGCCGTCCTCAGCTCCCTCGAAATCGCGTTAGTCAACAAGTTGGCCCCACACATAGCATCTGCTCACCGTAGGCCCGAATCCCGGTGAAACATCAAAAATTAACAAAAACATTTTTCTAATAGCGTTCGCCGGAAAGGTGCCTCTGCACGGCTGGTTAATGTCCTCGTGTGAGTAAAGGCTGACATCACTGCCATTCAACAAATGCGATTGACGGGGCAAGGCAAGAAAAGCGAAGCACCTTGCGACGTCTACTACAGCTGCCATGCAAAGGAGTGCTTATTCGGTGTCGGATTTGTTGTTGAAGAGAGACTTCGTCACTCCGGTGGACGAGCGCCTAGCAATACTCCGCATCAAATCCCGTTTTCTTAACATCTCCCTAATTTGTGCCCATGCCCCGACGGAAGAAAAGAACGATGCGTCCAAAGATTCCTTCTATGAGCACATGGAACGCTCTTATGAGCGCTGCCCTCGAACTAGGCAGCTTCAACGCCATGGTAGACAATGAAGGGATTTGTGGTACGACTTTCGGAAAATTCAGCCTGCACAACGATACTTTCGGTAACGGATAGACGCTGATCGTCTTCGCCGGGGCCCGAAACATGGTAGTCTGCAGCTCCAGGTTCCAGCGTAGAAAGATACACCAAGCTACCTGGCTGTCTCCTGATCGAAAAACGCGACACCAGATCGATCTTATTGTGATATATGGAAGACACGCTTCTAGTGTATTAGATGTACCTACGATCCGAGGACCCAACATCGACTCGGTCCATTACAAACCCAACAAACCGGCATGAACGAACAATGGAGCAACATTTCTCGTTCTTTACGTACTGCCGCCGAAGAAGAAATCGGACTTCGGCGAGCCCGAAAAAACAGTAGGTACGACGAGGAATGTCATGCTGCCACAGAAAGAAAGGATGCCCCCTATAGAGCCACGCTGCGATCGGGCGCAATGCGAGCCATGTGGGATCGCTACAGAGAGCTAAAAAAGGGAGAGAGACGTATTATTAGAAAGAAGAAACGAGAGGCCGTAATATGTGAGTGCGTTGAGATTGAGATGCTGGCCAACAGGAACAACGCCCGTAAATTCTACCAGAAAGTTCGGAGGCTTACAGAAGGTTTTTAGACCGGGGCGTTTTCCTTTAAGAACAAAGACGGCGAACTGGTGACTGACATCCAGAGCAATCTTAAATAATGGAGGGAACACTTCTCGAACCTGTTAAACAGTGATAGCTGCGCATTTCACAGAGAATGTGAAGATATTGATATCATAACCTTTGACGGCGGAATTGTAGTTCCGCTACTATTCAAATATAGCGGCGAATAGCTAACTACTATGCAAAATATGGTCGGATGAAAGCACCCCTGCCGATTGAAATTAAAATGTGCTCTGCCCAATCCATAAGAAGGGTTAGTCTTCTGGGTAGGTATAGTGGTAGTGAGTTGACATACCTAGGCCTGCTGTAGGCCCATTGTGATACCACCAGGGTGTCCCCTCTCCTCACTCAACATTGTCCTCATTGAACCAATTTGTGGCTTTAGACTTGTTATTTGTATATTGGCTACTTCTGACAAGTTGGTCAGGGGACTTTTTCCTAAAATATTGAGCCTTCTTCCTATCCAGAGCAATGCATCCGTATAGAAAGTGTTCTACAGTCTCTTCTTCTTCAATGACGTTACAGCTTCTGCAATAGTCGTTATAGGGTGCTCCCAATCCACTGACATGCCTGCCAATCAAGTAGTGTCCTGTTGGGACCCCGAGAAGGTTTCTCATGTTCTTCCTGTTCAATTTCAACAGGCGGTTTGTGCGGCCCATGTTCCATTCTGGCCCTTCATTCTGCTTGTTGCACAGGTCAGCGACTGGGCCCATAGACCGTTGGCATCTCTGATAGTGTGTGTGTTCGCTTTGTCTGGTAGGGTCGGTAATGTCGTACCCAGGTTTATTACAAAGTATTGTGATAGTTCAAAGCCGCGATACATTCTTTTACTGTCTTCGAGTTGATATTAGATGATTGTGGAACTTTCAGGGTCGATTGGCTATCTGAATATATATTTGTCCCTCTTGTGGTGAGAACACTTTTATTTAGTGCTAACAGGCCTTGCCTGATAGCCAGAATTACAGCTTGAAATACTCTATTGTCCATAACCCCATCGTTGGGAAAGATGTGGTAAAGGATGTGTTTACATGCAACTCTACTGAGTTACAAAAGTCTCTTGTTTGTTATAAAAAGGGGTATTTATCTAGGATTCTTGCGTGACCTCTTCTGTTAGTGGCTAAATTTGGAAGATTCTTTTAACCTAAGTGGCGATTTCGCCGCCCACTCTTTGCTGTAGGCCTCAATCGGTAATAAGTTCAGCTTGACATTCATCGCTGCCGTGGGCGTAGTCTTTAGTGCCCCGCTTATGCAGAGACTAGAACCCTTTTGAATACTTTCTAAGCGTTTTACTGTTGTTCTTTTCTCAAGTGTTGGCCACCAGACTAAGACGCCGTATGTCGTGATAGGCCGTAACATCTCTGTGTATAGCCAGTGTACTATTTTTGGGGTTAGGCCCCATTTTGCCCCCACAATTCTTTTGCATGTAAAGAATGCTGTGGCTGCTTTTTTTACTCTATCATTAATCGTTTGTTTCCACGAGAGCTTCGTATCCAATACTAGTCCTAGGTAGCTCGCCTCTTCCCCAATTGACAGAGCGATTCCCCCAAGGGTAGGGGGTTTAGAACAGGCATCCTGTATTTCCTGGTGAACATGATTAGTTCTGTTTCGTTGGGATTTACCCCAAGACCAGTCGATGCAGCCCACTGGTTTACATCGCTCAAAACATTTTGCATTATGTTGCAGAGGGTATTTGGGAATTTATCTCTAATTAATATTGCACCATCGCCTGCGTAGGCCACTACGTGTATCCTCCTCTCTTCCAGACTCTTCAACAATTGATTCATTGTCAGAATCCACAGCAGAGGAGAAAGTACACCGCCTTGAGGGGTGCCCCGCTTGACAGATAAGAGTATCGTTGAGGGGCCCAACGTCGAAATTACGAACCTGCGTAGTAGCAACTGTTCTGTGAATTTCACAAGGCCCTCGGCGACACCCAAATCAGTCACTACGCTTGTTATGGCCTCCGGCAGAATGTTGTTGAAAGCGCCTTCTATGCCTAGGAAGGCTACCAGAGAATATTCTTTATTCTCTATTGATTTTTCTATCTCTGAAACTAGTGAGTTTAATGCTGTATCTGTGGATCTACCTTTAGAGTATGCATATTGTGATCTCGCGAGTAGCAACGGAGTCAAGTTTTCCCTTATAAAAGTGTCTATTAATCGCTCTAACGTCTTTAATAGAAATGAGGAAAGGCTAATACGACTGAAGCCTTTAGGTTTCGTAGGCGAGCTGCTACCAGCCTTTGGTATAAAAATATCCCTGACATCTCTCCACCTTACGGGGGACGTAATTCAATAGTAGTGTGGCTCTGGATATGGTTATCAGCTATTTCATAATGTTGCACATTGTCTGTCGCAGTTGCGCATCCCATCTGGGCCCGGCGTTTTGTATGGTTGGAAGTTTTCTACAACCCATGTTAACTTAGCTTCTATGACAATGTTGAGGATATCAGAACCTAATACCACACCTGAAGTTGGACTATTGGTGGTTATCGCTTCCTCTAAATTACCCGAGAAGTGAGTATTTAATAGTAGACCTAATGACTCTTCGCTGGATTCTGTCCAGCTGGAGTCTGGCCTGTGAAAATGCTCTATGGACTGAGAGGACTTGGTGAGGATTTTTCTCAATCAAGATGGCTCTACCGTAGTTTCGATCTGCCCACAAAAACATCCCTCTCCACGAAGACCTTTTTGCTTTTCTTATTTCTTTCTTATATATTTTTAGTTCGGCGTAGTACAAGTCCCATTTACTTTCGCTTTGGGAGAGTTTGGCTTTGTTGAATTGTTTCCTGAAATTCTTTTGTAGCTTTTTCAGTTCGTGTGACAACCAGGTGCCTCATCATGTTGGTCTTCTTGTCACGGTGGTGAGGCTTAAGTGTTGGTTTAACTTCCATATCAATGAGGTTAACACGAACTAAGAGGGATGCTCCCTATGGATATTGGCTAGCCACCCATCCGCTAAACGGTTGCGGTGGCCCTTCAATCACCAGGCTGAGATTACCGTACCGACGATCCCACTGTTACTCCTTAGCTTGGTATCCTATCATTTCTTTCCTTTGCCCCCCCCCCCACCCCCTAAACCAGGGTGTTACGCGTCACCGTGCCCAAAGGATGGTTTGCAGCCAGGGGTATCCGGCTGTATTCTAACGGCGCCCTCCTGAAAGCGGGTCACCTCAGGAGGTAGAAAGACCTTGCCATGGTAGGGGGGACTGCCATTGTCAACGTTTCCCCTTTCCCCTTCTAAAAAACTTAGTCCGCCACGCTTGCCACGTAGGGCAGCGCGGACGATTATGAAATATGCAATGAACAAAAAAAACCTAGCCTCGGAAAACCAAGGCACAATAAAACCAAGACCCAATCCCTCGGGAAGGTCAGGTCTTTCCACAAAAAAGACCCCTCATACAAGCGGAGTGAAGCCTTTGGCTAAGCCAGGGCATAGTTCCCACTCCGTCCCTTCAGGGACTGCCTCCACGGCAGCGAGGTCTCTTGCTGGCCACCATAGTAACAATCCCAACCCTGTCATTAGACAAGTTGGGGACGACACTCCATCTACGTCTGGCGCCAGCAGTAGGGGTGTGTTTGAAACCACACACCACACTGGCCAGCAAACTCCCTGGCGCGACGTACCAAATTGACTCCGAGCTGCAGCTCGACTCAGCGGTTGACGAGCTGACCGCAGCATTTCAAGAAGCTGCGAAAGCAGCATGTCCTCAGAGAACAAGAAAATGGAAACCGAAACCTCCATGGTGGTCCAGTGATATAGCAGACCTGAGAAAGAAGTGCAGAACTGTGTATAACGAAGCGAGGAGAACTAACTCGTGGGATAGATACAAAGAATGCCAACGTAAATTCAAGTATGCCATAAGGGCAGCAATAACAAAGTCTTGGAGTGACTTCTGTCAAAAGATAGAAAGTGTTTCGGAGACTAGTAGGCTCCGGAAAGTCCTATCAACGAGCCCAGCAACCTTAGCTGCCTCATAAAAGAGAACGGCAACTGGACAACTAGCAGTGCAGAAACACTAGAATTACTAATGCAGACACACTTTCCAGGTTGTCTCTGCAACGAAGACAGTAGAACTCAACCTATAGTTCACAACGGGAATCTCCCAACAGATTTCATAACGGAGGATAACATAAACTTCGCCATTGGCAGCTTCAGACCTTACAAATCGCCAGGTCCTGACGGAATCATCCCCGCTGATCTGCAACATACAAGAGATATGATCGCACCTAAACTCGCCTCGGCGATACGACTCAATTTTATCCCCAAAAATGGGCGGAAGGCCGATTAGCCTATCATCCTCCCTGTTAAAAGCCCTAGAACGTTTACTAGATATGCATATCAAAACAAAAATTTGCAATAAGCTATCACCGTCCCAACACGCATACAGCAAAGACAAACCAGTGGAAACAGCGCTCCACGCGCTAGTTGACACGGATGAGAAATCACTTCACTATAAGGAATACACCCTCGCTGCCTTTCTAGACATCGAGGGTGCCTTCAATAATATATATCCGGAGGCTATTACAACTTCGCTAACGGAAATGGGTGTAACCAGGGCACTAGTCTCGTTTTTAGAACGAATGCTAACAGGGCGAACGATAATCGCAAATGTAAGTGACGCACCCATTAAAAAATTTTCGATCAGGGGTACACTTCAAGGTGGGGTAATCTCTCCACTTCTGTGGAACTTAACTGGCAATAATCTTCTTCAAGAACTTGCAAAAATGGGAGGGAAAATAATCTCATATGTCGATGATATTGTTATAGCAATCTCGGGGAAGCACCTTCCAACTTTATGCGATCTTCAACAAAGATCCCTCAATAGACTATCACTTTGGTGTAAAAGTCGAGGACTTGAAGTAAATTCGGAAAAAACGGATCTGATACTATTTAGCAGAAAACATAAAACACCTGCTTTTAAACACATATTCCTATGAGGGAAACCACATAGAGTAACAGAAAAGGCGAAATATCTAGGACTTGTACTGGTGGCTCACAGTCGCAGATAGAGTACGCAAATCTGATGGCGTTGTACTCCTGCGTAAGGCTAATTGGAAAGAGATGGGGATTGGAACGCAGAATGATACACTGGCTGTACACAGCAATGGTTAGGCCTATTCTCTACTATGGCATTGTAATATGGTGGAATGCTCTTGAGAAGGGGGTGAACCACACCATCGAAAGCATTATATGCAACATTAAATTTCCTGCCGGTAGATCTACAGGCAAAATATAATATATCGCGTGTAGCACGGCAATAAGGCTGAACACTCTAAGTAAGTGGTTAAATAAGAGCTATGGTCACGACAAAATCCTGGCTGGCACTTCGGAGATTCCCGGATTGGTGGACTATGCACTCCCGCCCACACTAGCCATTACATCGTTCATGACCCTCCTACCCTTAAGGGAAGAGTGGGAACGGGACGATGTAAGACAGGGCGAGTCTATCCATGTATACACAGATGGCTCAAAGCTCGAGGGCAGGGTGGGCGGAGGTGTGTATTTCGAGCATCTGAGGATCTCCTTCGGTTTTCGGCTCCTCAACTACTATAGTATTTTTCAGGCTGAACTGATGGCAATAATGAAAGACGTGGCACTGGTAAGGTGTGATGCCATACCTGGAGATGATATCTACATTTTCTCTGATAGCCAAACGGCTATAAAATCCCTCACAAACCAGTCGACAACCTCCAAGGTAGCCATAAAATGCCGCGCATCTCCTAACGAGATGGCTAAGTCATTTCGCCTCAGGATAATATGGGTTCCTGGTCATCGGGACATTGAGGGTACATTAACCCCGAGCCGATGAACTAGCGAGACTCGGCACCAAGTTGACCAATGAGTACATAGACAATGACATAGGGATACCCTTACAAGCATGTAAATCGTAAGGAAAGCAAACGAAAGATGGCGTAATGAAGCCACCTGCAAAATCGCCCATCAACTGTGGCCGACTCTTAGTGCTTAACATACACAATCTTTGCTAAGCCAAAATGAACACAGTCTTAGCACACTGATTTCAGTCATAACGGCACATTGTCTAATAGGTAGGCACGTCCAAAGGATAGGTGTGCAAGCACATAACTTCTGTAGAAGTTGACAATTTTTTACCGAATTGGAAGATCTCAGTTCCGCAGAAATCAGAGATATTCTAAAATTTCTGAAAAGCACACAATGGTTCTAGGAGAAATAGGGAAAGCTCCTCACGCGGCATCACAATGGGCTATGAGCCTGAGTGTGTCGCACAGGACAACTGCTTCAACCTAATCTAACCTAACCTGGTGGCTTATTTTTCCGTCTCTACTTAGCTGCTGGGCAAGCCTTGTGCAGGGCTTGGTTGCAGCAATAAGTCAGTCTATTGACCAGGTTTTCTAATGTCTCTATGTTAGAAGGGATGAAAGGGGGATCCATGGGCAAACGTTTTGCTAGTTCCTCAAAATACCTTAGCTAGTTTGTTTTCTTATGGTTAGCAAATTTGAGTGCTTTAGAATAAAAGACCTCTTCCTGGAGCGTGCTTTCTCTATATTTGTGATCAGAGAATGAATGTGCATTGGGTACCTTCCAATTCACTACTCTATCTATAACTGAGCCTGAGACTAACGTAATATTAAGAACTTCCTGAGGATTACGTACAATAAAAGTTGGCTCATTCTTTCCATAATAAAATTAAAGAGTGACTCACCTCGCTAGGTATTATCTCAACTACCCCATGTAGTGTGACGGGTGTTCGCCTCGCCTCAGTATCAGCTATTTTAGCAGCTTCGGCGGTATTGGGTCTTCGTATGTCATGTAAAAGGACGATAGCCGGTACCTGTTACCATCCGTCTCCCAGCTTATCGTTGTGGTGCTGTTTTGCTATATTTATGAATCATAAATGTAGTTAGCTTTGTTTTTTGCCATTATACATGACCTTGTTTTACCTTCATAATCCGCGGCGCATAGCTTGTAGTTCGGCGTCCTCAGATACGCCCTCCACTGATCCATGGCTGCTGAGTCAGTACAACATCAGGGTTGCCTACTACCATGCGATCTATTAGAGCTTGGGGCACTAGTTTCCTGTAAGTTTCGTTCAAGAGCTTTTTTTCTGAGTATGTTGTACTCGAACCAGCTATAAGCTCAGTTGTCGTACTCGTACTCATTTTCTTAAGTCTAGCTGTGAGCTCAGACCCTGATGAACAGTATCCTTCTAAGTCGATGCTCTCGACGTCGCTTGAGGACTCCATAGTATCCTCCTCAGCATCATTAAATTCAATCTCTGAGGCTAGTTAGTCGACAGCATCAGCATCTATCTTGTAGGTTCTGACTCTCACCTTGCCAAAACCGTAATTTATAATACCAATATGCCAAAGGTTTTAGTGAATCATTCGTTAATAACCGCATCACCAGCGTTGTGGCACGTTACGTCACCACATCGTCTACTCTTATTGTATTGTCAACAACATTGACACATTTCCAGCCCGCCGTAGAAAGTCTTGGATTGCATGCACTTATGATTTGCATTATTCGTCGTAGGGACCCACACTCGTGCCCTCGGACGAGACGGGATATCCTTCATGTCGACTATCACGGGCTTCGCTCCAGGGTAGACTTCTCCGATCTTAGTTGTTGCTTCCGTATATAGCTCTACAGCTACTATTTTAATTTGGCCTTGATTCCAGCCAGCATCAGTGCATGCTGGTGGACCATTTGGATTGCACTTGAGTAGCACTTCCAGAGTCACATTTGTCAGAGTGGCCTACACCCATTCCATTGGTCTCAAGGAGTTCTTCCTTCGGGATCACCCTCATCCAGGACACCAATAATGATGGGATTGCGGGTCACTTCGGTAAACGTTTTGTTGGGCGCTATGACTCGATTTTTCGGTCTTTTCGCTGACAGTTTGACCTCTTCAGTCTTTTGCTGGTAGCTGACGATGTAGTTGGCCTTTCGAGGGCGAAGCTAGGTAGTACCTCCTTCGCCTATTCCATCGGCTTTTTACCTCTTGCTGTTGGTGGTGCTTCGTGTAGCCTTTTAAGCATAAGGTCAGTCCATAAGTTCGAGCGTTTTTTAAGGTGGTTTTAAAATTTATAAAAAATATGTTTAAAGTATTTAATAATCAATAATATATTTTCCTTCATTATTTACAATGTCTTCCTAACGTTTAGGCAAATTTTTAATTCCCTGCTCATAAAATTGTTTGTCCTTGGAGCCCAAATACGCTTCGATATCCTTTTTATAGCTTCTTTTGAGGAGTAGTTCTTCTTACTCATATGGGATTCGAGTCCACGGAAAACGTGATAATCACAAGGTGCAGTATTGTGGATGCGGCATTAGCTCCCATCTGTTCCCATTAGCTTGTTCAGCTTGCCTAATGTTTGCCTTGCGGTATGAGGTCTTGCGTTGTCGTGGTGAAACAAAACTTTGCGTCTATTCACTAAAGGCAGTCGATTTTTTTAAGTGCCTCATTCAGGTTCGATAGCTGATGGAAACAATAATCAGTAGTTATTGTCTGGTTTGGTTCCAGAAGTTCATAATAAACAATACCGGCCATATCCCACCAAATAGACAGGAGAATCTTCTTGGGGTGAAGGCCATCTCTAGGGGTCGGTTCTGGTGTTTCATCTTTATCTAACCATTGGCGTTTGCGAACAGTATTATTGTAAAGGACCCATTTTTCCTCACCAGTAACAATACGGATCAAAAAACTTTCATTTTATAGCCGTTGCAGCAGCTGAGAACACACATTCACTCTTTGCTGAAGGTTGGCGACGGACAGTCTATGCGGAACCCATTTTCCCAGCTTTGAAACCTTTCCCAACTGAACCAGGTGCCTGTGAACTGTTCCATGCGATGAATTTAAGCTCTGAGCTATCATATCGACTGTTAAATTTGGCAGCTTTCACGAGTTCGAGCCAGGCGTCGGAGTTAAAGACTTCAAGACGACCAGCGCGCGGGGCATCCTCCACGTCGTAGTTACCACTTCGAAAATTTGAAAACCACTTTTGCGCAGTCCTTACACTCACGGTATCCTCTCCGGGAACAGTGTTTATTTTTCCAGCAGAGATTGTTGCATTTTTACCACTTTTATAAAAAAAATACAAAATATGCCTTTTATACGCGTTCGAAGATTCAATTTTATTTTTTAACAACACGTGCTTCTATCCGCGATTAAAATCATTTCTTGAATGCACAATATATCAAAGAAAATACAAATCAAATTCAAAATAATTTTTTGTATGCAAAAATCGCACAAAAGTGAAATTATGGGTAAAATATGCACGAACTTATGGACTGACCTGATATCTTGACGGCATAACGCCAAGTACCCTGCTTTTGTTGGATCAGTGATCCTTATTTTCAGCTAACTTCTAGTGAGAGCACTGACCTAGGTGCTTCATATGGCAGTGCTTTGCATAGCCACAAGATGTCGACAAATTGGGTTAGTTCCATCTGCCACTGGAGGCGCCATTGTACTGCAGCTAGGTTTAGCCTCAGCTCCAGTGTCCGCACTTGCCGCCGGTCCCCTTCGACTAAGTCTGACATTTTTTTCTTCGTGGTGGCAGATTGAGACGTTTTGAACGCTGCTCGTTTTTCGGAGCTTTCTGCCCCTTCCGAATTATTTATGTGTTTTTTTTCTTTTGGTTTTTATTGTTTTTTGTTACTGATTGAATTCATGTTTTATACACCCGAGTGTCGGAGAAGAGATGTCCATTTGTGCATAGCTCCGAGCTACACAGGCAAGGATGGTTTTTACGGAAGGCGCCAGGTATCCGTAAGATCACGTTAACGACTGGGCTATATATGTCAAAGGGCCGCTAGCCAGGCTGATCCTCGGCATGGGTCGCATGACACTTTTACTATTAAAGAGTAACGAACACTTGCCCGTGTTCTTACCTTGCCTCTCAACTGCGTGCAGATTGAGCATTGTGGTACATGTTAACGGAGGGGTTTTTGGAAACCATTAGTCTTCTATCATTATTATGTCGCCAATATCGCCTATATATTCTAGCCAGCGTACTGTTTGAGAGGGTAAAGTCCACCATCAACCAATTGATTAAACCTCGTCAGTGCGGCTTTAGACCTAAAAAGTCCACCATCGACCAGATATTTACAATACGCCAAATCTTAGAAAAGACCCATGAAAAGAGAATCAACACACACGATCTTTTCGTCGACTTCAAATCTGCATTCAACATACGGCTATGCAAGATGACGTTGCTCAACACCAACAGCATCATTAGAATTGGGAGAGACCTCTCCGACACGTTTTATACCAAACGAGGTCTGAGATAGGGTGACTCCCTGTCGTGTGATTTCCTTAATCTAATGTTAGAGGCGATGGTGCGAGCCGAACATTTTCCACATATCACTTTTCGCCAGAGTTTTCTTTGAAGACTGGAAATTAACTTACATTACGCCTATCCTTAAAATCGGCAATAAAAATATTATTGAAAATTGTAGGCCGATTTCTATCTACAGTTTCGAAATTATTTGAGTATATAGTCAAAGACAAATTATACTTTGCTGTTAAACATTTGTTTTGTCCCAATCAACATGGGTTTATTCTGGGCATATCTACATTAACAAATTTAGTGCAGGACTGTTTGGAAACATTTCAAACAGGTTTCTAAATGAATGAAATCTTTACAGATGTCTCTAAGTCTTTTCATAGAATATCTCACCCAATATTAATTGCTAAACTTGAGCGTTTCGGCTTTCACTCTCAATTTCTTAAGTGGTTAATTTACTATCTCAATAATAGGCTCTGTGTCGTTCGACTTGATAATGTATCGTCATATTATTTTATTGATTCCCCAAGGTAGTGTCCTAGGTCCGCTACTAAGGTCCTCTACATTTACGATATTTCTCTCTGTGTAATTCTCTTCATTGTGTAATTTTCTTCTATACGCGGATGATCTAAAAGTCTATTATGAAATTAAATGCCCAGAAGATTTATCCATTCTCCAGTGTGAGTTGAATAACCTATATAGGTGGTGCGTAATCATTTGTTCCTAAGCATTGATGATGTTCGAACAGCTTATTACATCTCGAACTCGGCGCTAAAATCAATTAGTTAATTAATGGACTTGGGAGTTTATTTTGACTCGAAGCTCAATTCCACCACCCACATAAACTTTATTCCTTCTACATCGTTCGCAAGGGTAGCCTTTATTCGTCGAAATAGTTCTTCGTTTTCTGATCCCTACACTCTCAAACTGTTGTACTCATCCTAAGTTCGGTCCAGGCTAGAATATACGGTTTTCGTTTGGAGACCGTTTCATGCAGTCTAGATTAATAGTTTAGAGTCTGTTCAGAGAGCTTTTGTGCGTTTTGCTTTGCGCTCGATGAAGTTCGTTGATCCCATCCCGTCTTATCGGGTTCGATGCTTATTAATAAGTCTAATGCCCTTAGAGTCTAGGCGTGTTCTGTTGTCGATGTGTTTTGTCTGTGATATTTGTGCGTGTTCAATAGATTGTTCATATCTTCTGAATAAAATTAATTTTAATGTTCCCTCACGCATTTTCCGTTGTAATGAACTGTTTTTTGTGGGTTTTGCTAAAACTTTTTATGGAATGAATGCTCCTTTTACAAGGACGCTAGCTCAATTTAATGCTAATTCTTCTTCCTTAGTCTTTGATTTCTCTTACTTTGAGCTTACTTTTAAGAAGTTACTTATAATAATCTTGTCATAAGGTCTTAATTTGTATCTACCTATGTAATAGTCTGTAAGCCTCTTATTTGTTGCTAAAAGAAATAAATAAACTTAATCGCTCTGGCACAATTTTTTATAAGAGCGTACAATTGTTGGCGTGTGTCGATAATATTGACATCATCGGCCTTAACAACTGCGCTGTTAGTTCCACATTTCCCAAACTGGATAAAGAAGCAATGCGAATGGGTCTAGTGATGAACGAGGGCACAACGAAGTAACCTCCTGAACAGCCAAACAAATACTCGGCACACTCGCGTATGGGCCCCACGTCACTTTTGACAGTTATGATTTCGAGATTGTAAAAGACTTCGTTTATTTGGAAACCAGCATTAATACCGATAACAATGTCAGCCTTGAAATCCAACGTAGAATCTCTCTTGCCAACAAGTGCTACTTTGGACTAAGTAGGCAAATGAGTGATAAAGTCCTCTCTCGACGAACAAAACAGACACTTTACAAGGCTCTCGTCCTAACGTATGACAACATCCGATGAAACGGCGATTGAAGTGTTTGAGAGAAAGATTCTGCGCAAGATTTTTATACCTTTATCGCAGGCAATGGAACAATGCCTTGTATGAGCTTTACGACGACATAGATCCAGCGGCTAAGCTGGCTGGGTTATATCGTCCGAATGGATACAAACGTTCCGGCTCTTCAAGGTTTCGATGCGGTACCAGCTGGTGGTAGCAGAGGAAGAGGGTGGCCTCCTCTGCGTTGGAAAGAGCAAGTGCCGAAGGACTTGGCTTCACTTGGTGAAACGACTAGCGCGCTTTGTTAAACTCGGCCAAAATCGCGTAAGCTGTTATCGCGTTATGAACTGTGCGTTTATAAACATGAAATCTCAGTAAGAAAAAAATTAGCTTTAATATTATTTTAAGATTGAAAATTGGACTAGTGATACGCCTGAATTATTATTATGCTCCAGGCCGCATCTGGAGTACGGGCTTCAGGCCGGTAGCAAGAGAAGGTCCGTTCTGTGGGTGAAACTCTAGAGGACATAAGAAGGTATTTAAGTAAGCTTGTAAGAGATAGAAATATTTGCACTAACAAAATTGCAAATCACTGGGAGATTTTTGATGATTCTTTACAAGTGTATTGGGCAATCCATTCAATTAGATCTCTAGAAGAAACCTTCAGTCCTGCCTAATAATTCGAAATAACAAGAAACATTGGCCTGACTATTTTCTGTAAATAATCAAATTGAATATCTGCCGACGGCATTTTGCAATGAATCTAGATTATATTCCATATTTATTTCAGTTCTTTTTTGTAAAATAAAACTTAAAACTTTAGCAAGTATGGGACAAATTGGAAATTTGAAAAAAAGGCGAGCCAAGGAGCACCGAAAGAATGCTAACTCTTAACACACTCAGGCTGAAAAGCCCATTGTATTCAAATATCTGGAAAGTAAAAGGGTTGATAATCAAGGAAGAGAGGAGAGAAGAAAGAGATCGCCGTTCTGCAGCGTGCTAGACCGGACCATCACTCTTTATGTAAATTGCATACATAAGCGCTGATTCAATTCAGGATTCCTGTAGAACTGATTCCAATTATTGGCTCTGGTTCATGTGGAGTAACTACTGATTCACAGGTGGCCAATTCATCGGCAATTTCTTTCTTTGAACACCGCGGTGTCCTGGAACCCATATACTTTGTCTTGCTATAAATTCTGTGGCATATTTTACAATGCATACAGCCTGAACAAATTCGCAGAAAAAAGTTCCGTTATTTTTGCTTTTGTTCATATTATTGTGTACTCATAAATTATGCTCAGTTTCGTAGCAAATTTCGTTCGTTAACAATAGAGTGGGAGCTAGGAAAATCGCATTGCAGGGATTGCATTACATAAGTGTGGTAAAATTGCATGCGCGGTTTTCGAATTGCTGAAAGAACTTAATATTTTGAGAATGTTTGTTTACCGAAAGATCAATCGTTTTGCCTAAATATCTGAAGAGACAGACAGAAACAAAAGTGGTCGGGTCACGTGGTCGAACCAGTGCAGCCATAAACGCCGATCGATAAATAGTTCGAAAAAATTCCCATACAAAGCAGGAGGATGTCTTAGAAAGAGTGGTGAAGCAGTTGAGCAGTACTCTCTTCAATGGAGAGCTTTGGATCTTCCAGCAAGATTCCGCTCCTGCCCATAAGGCAAACACCACTCAGTAGTGGCTAAAAATATTATAGAGTTGATAGCCGCAGAATATTGGGCGTCTGGAAGTCCACATCTGAATAAATTGGACTACAGTTTGTGGTCAGAATTGGAGAACATGGCCTGTCGAATACCTCACAGACATTTTGAGAGCCTCAAACAATCTTTGGTTGGAGCAGCAATAGCTGTATGGTCTAATCATTTGACCGTTTGTGAATGAAAAGTGAAGTTTTTTTTATTATTTGCATTATTAAATCTTAAAGATTTTTCTGTGTCCCGAATCTACGTCTTCGTGCCCGAAACCATATTGAAGTGTACACATTGCTCCTGTTGCTTCTTCCTGTATCTTAAGATCCAAGGGGACCAAATCAAGCATATCATTTAGGGCTACGCTGGAGGTTGTACTCATAGCACCCATTTTGTATAGGCAAACACTTATTTGCAGTCTATATATGTAGTTCCTGACGCGTGAACTTAACCATAGTCCGTCACCACCATACCATAGAGGCATATGCCATGGTTGACCTGATAAGTGCTGTGTTTAACCACCGGACCTCAGCTGGTTTCAGACCTCAGGTTTTACCAAAGGCTCCGCGGCATTGTTGAAAAATCCATAATGCGCGATCCACCTTCAGCGAATCAGGCGTCTCTCAAGTCAGCTTCTTATCCCAAGTTACTTCTAGATATTTAACTTTCTCAGAGATACTGAGTGTTACACCTTTCAGTGCTGGAAGTCTAAATCCATCCAATTTCCGTTTTCTCGATAACAAGGCTAAGGTAGGTTTGTTCGAATTGATGAATAGACCTTGTCTCGTGCACCAGTCATCAATTTTATCCACATTTCTCTGCGCTTTCACGGAAAGCCTCCTTAGGGACTTATCCCATGTTAGCAGAGATATCGTCCGCATATACCTAGACATGAAATCCGAGTTTCTGCCTGTCCGTTAGCATAGAATCTACGACGAAGCTCCCCAATAGCGGAGAAAGAACATAATTTGGGAGCTTAGTTCGACACTGTTCTCATCAGCGGTTAGCACCCTCTCAGAGAGCATTGAAAATATCCATTTTACAATGGTTTCATTGATTTCGTGTTGTTCGGCAGGGGAACATATTGAATCAAAGGTGGCATTATCAAAAGCGCCCTCAATGTCAACGAACCCGCCCATTGTGTACTCGTCTGCTTCCAGCCCGGGTTCAATCTTGCTAACAAGATCGTGTAACGCTGATTCACATGGTTTTCCTTTCTGGTAACCGTGTTGATTTCTACTAACTAGACTTCTCGGCAATACCCTCATTCGAGTATATTTATCTACCACTCGTTCTAGATTTTTCAACAAGAACGATGTCAAACTGATTGGTCTAACATTTTAGCTAAGGAATAGTCATCTTTTCCTGGTTTCTGAATCAATACTACTCTTACGCGTCGTCAATGTGAGGGTACGTAACCAAGTACAAGACAGGCTGTGAAGGTAATTTTTAGGGCGTCAATCAGCCTGTTTCCTCCTTTCCTTAACATTGCTGGATATATTCCATCAGGTCCAGGAGACTTAAAGTTTTCAAAGAAAGAAAAGGAAAAGCTGATTGATTCCCCTGTCACTATCTGATTAGCAATATTCCAGCAATACCTAGAGGTTCCATCACTATTACCGTTAATGTCAGCTCTGCTTTTGCGCTTAGGTTTTTAATGCCTTATTAAGACATTTTTTGGACCATACACGAAGCTTCGAGAGTTCACACTTCCACCAAGGGACCGTTTTCCCCGGTCTACCTTGCCAGAATGGGCACAGTTCCCCAAGATAACTGATTAAAGTACCGTCTTATTTCTCAGTAGCATCTTCAATAATTTTTATTGATTTGAGTTTTTTCAGGTTTGGTATCCGCATTGTTACAAGCTAATCAGGTATGGTTCCAGTCCACATTTCAAGGATTACTACCAGAAGGTTTTGATATAGTATACATTCCCAGTCGGAATTCAATGAGACGGTGATCTGAAAGAGAGCCTTCTTCCAAAACTCACCGTTGCTAAGCTACACACAACTAAAGTATTGGTAAGTGTTAAAGCAATAATCTATTGTCTCCTTGAGGTCACAAAATTTGGTTAGGTAACAATTTTTGAATAACCAAATCAGTCGACAGAATAAAATCCAGTAACTTGAGACCTCTAAGGTAGCATTTGCTGCTTCCCCATGCAATGTTCTGCGAGTTTGCATCTCAGCCAGCTATTAGCCCCAGGGCGAAATCTGTAGAGCATAGCTCATTTAACATTGTGTATTCGATCAACCTTGGTATTATAATAAAGGGTGATTTTTTAAGAGCTATAGGAAAGTTTTCCAAAAAACACACGCAAAATTCAGAAAAATGCATGAAATTTTTATTTAAATCGATAGTACAGTCCATATAATTTAATGTGTGAAGATTATTTCATGCAAATGTTGACCGCGACTGCGCTTCAAATGGTCCATCCGCTTAGTCTAATTTTGGCATACTCTTTCCAATGTTTCGGCCGGTATATCACATATAAATGCTTTAATGTTGTCTTCCAATGCCTTAATTGAAGCAGGCTTGTCTGAATAGAAATGAGCTTTAACATAGCCCCACAAAAAATAATCTAAAGACGTTATATCGCACAATCTGGGTGGCCAATTGACAGGTCCCGAACGTGAAATAAAATGATCACCGAACTCATCTCTCAACAAGTCCATTGTTACGCGTGCTGTGTGGAATGTGTCACCGTCTTGCTGGAACCAAATGTCATGCAAGTCAAGCTCTTGCATTTTGGGCAAAAAAAAGTTGGATATCATTTCACGGTAGCGCTCACCATTCGCAGCATCTTTGAAGAAGTACGGTCCAATGATACCTCCAGCCCATAAACCGCACCAAATTGCGACCTTTTCTGGATAAATTGGTAGCTCTTGCAATTCTTCTGGCTGATACTCACTCCAAAATCGACAATTCTGCTTATTTACGTACCCATTGATCCAAAAATGAGCTTCGTCGCTGAACACAATTTTTCGATAAAAAAGTGGATCATCGGCCAACTTTCCAAGAGCCCATTCACCAAAATTCTGCGTTGCGGTATGTCGTTCGGCTTCAATTCTTGCACCAGCTGTATTTTGAAAGGCTTCACACCTAAATCCTTTCGCAAAATTTTTCAACGTTGTAGAGTAACAGAGGCCCAATTGCTGCGAACGGCGACGAATCGATAATTGATGGTCATCATTAACACTGGCCGATACAGCTGCGATATTTTCTTCAGTTCGCACTCTACGTAAGCGTGTTGGTGGTTTGATGTCCGATAATGTACATTTGGTTCTAAATTTAGTTACAATAGCTCGAATAACCGCTTCAGTGGGTCGATTAAACTGACCATAAAATGGAAGAAGCGCGCGATAAACTTTCTTAACAGAACACGCATTTTTATAATAAAATTCAATGATTTGCAAGCGTTGTTCGTTTGTAAGACGATTCATGGTTAAATTATAGACCAAACTGAAGATGTTTGGCAGTGAAACAAAACACGAAACGTGCGTCAGCTGTTTAAACCAACTGTTTAAAAAGATAATAGCTACAAAATTACCCTTTACATGCTCGCGGTCGGCAATGAATGATTCGTCCCCACGACATAGCGCTTAGACCACAGATACGCTTGTGACATACCAATGGTTCTTGTATTAGTGGTATGTGTGGGCTGCTTAAAAGTTTTGTATGCCTACGGCAAGGGAGAGCCGCAGACGCTTTGCTATGCTGCGGGTTTATTTTAGAAAATATAACTCTAATTATGAATCTTAGTATATTTACACCTTGTCCTTCGCCTTATCCTGGACTCGACAATAAATTCGCCCTAGATGTAGGTGAAGACGACACCCGTACTTAAACTTCAGGACCTTGGGTGACCCAAGATCGAACCTTCCTCCGAAGTGGCAGCGGATTTCTGCCTAGTACGTCTTTCGAGTCAGCAAAGATTGCTGTCAAAATAGTATTGTTGCCTTTTGGACAATAGACCGTCTTGTTTGCCGGTATGTATCTCATGGCCTTAGCTGCCACTCTCGCGAATGTATGACGTTTACACAATAGTGCCATTTTACATTTGTGGAGACTTATCGTCTTTCCTCCTCAGGTAAAATTACCTGCCTTGGGTCGAGGATGTAGGATTTCAGTCTCCCGACTTTCCTTTTCTTTGCCTTTCCATTCTTCCCGACCGGTGGCATAGATCCCGTTTCGGCTCTGGAATAGTGCAATATAACAGAGGAGTCATCTGGTCCGCAACGCTTTTCCGTTACCGTTACAGGTGTCGAAGTTGACGGATCTTGAGTACTTGCCTTAGTTAATGCTTCTACTTTCTTCGCTTTCTGTCTTCACCGTTTGATCTCTCTTTCGGATACACTGGCACCTTCTTTCGAACTCTCAGTAACTTCAGCCTTTTAACGCGTACTTTCGTGATTCGCACCAGGCTTAACCGTTGTTAGAGACTTATTCAGAGATTGTTCGCCATTGTTGTTTTGGATGGTTTCGACATCGGAATATCCCCCACTCGGCTCTCCATTGACATAGTCAATGTGTAATTTTTCACCGCTAGTCGTGTGCTTTTCTCCGGAATTTGGCAGTCAATTTCGGTCGTAAGAGAATGTGGGGTTTAGATGAGTACTTTGAAAACATCAACAGTCAGTCATTCAAAACAAGCGTCTGATTCATATGCACAAATTTGGTTTCAGAAAAAATCATTCAACGCCCGATGAAATACACAGAGTCGTAAGTGCGTGTGTTCAGCCGTTTTTCTTTATGTATCGCAAGCTTTCGACAAAGTATGGCACGAAGGGTCTTGGGTCTCTGGTACATATCCTGTATACTCACGTCCTTCTTCTTCTTCTTAACTAGTGCGATAACCGCTTACGCGATTTTGGCCGTGTTTAACAATGCGCCCCAGTCATTTCTTTCTCGTGCTAACCGGCGCCAATTGGACACAGCAAGTGAAGCCAAGTCCTTCTTCACCTTATCTTTCCAACGCATAAGTGGCCGCCTTTTTCCTCAGCTACGACCAGCTGGTACCAAATCAAATACTTTCAGAGTTTGTATCCATTCAGACGACATGATCCAGCCAGCGTAGCCGCTGGTTCTTTATTCGCTGCGCTATGTCTATGTCGTCGTAAAGCTCATACAGCTCATCGTTCCATCGTCGACGATATTCGCCGTTGTCAACGTACAAAGGTCCAAAACTCTTGCTCAGAATCTTTCTCTCAAATACTCTAAGCGTCGCTTCATCGGATGTTTTCATCGTCCGCCCTTCTGCGGCATACGTTAGGACGGGCATGATGAGAGCCTTGTAGAGTGTTAGTTTTGTTCGTCGAGAGAGAACCACTCATTTGCCTACTTAGTCCAAAATTGCACTTGTTGGCAAGAAAGATTCTACGTTGGACTTTAAGGCTGGCATTGTTATCGGTGTTAATGCTGGTTCCTAAGCAAACGAAGTCTTTTACAATCTCAAAATCGCAACTGTCAACAGTGACGTTATTTTATCAACAAATAAGAGGCTTACAGACTATTACATAGGTAGATACAAATTAAGACCTTATGACAAGATTATTATAAGTAACTTCTTAAAAGTAAGCTCAAAGTAAGAGAAATCAAAGACTAAGGAAGAAGAATTAGCATTAAATTGAGCTAGCGTCCTTGTAAAAGGAGCATTCATTCCATAAAAAGTTTTAGCAAAACCCACAAAAAACAGTTCATTACAACGGAAAATGCGTGAGGGAACATTAAAATTAATTTTATTCAGAAGATATGAACAATCTATTGAACACGCACAAATATCACAGACAAAACACATCGACAACAGAACACGCCTAGACTCTAAGGGCATTAGACTTATTAATAAGCATCGAACCCGATAAGACGGGATGGGATCAACGAACTTCATCGAGCGCAAAGCAAAACGCACAAAAGCTCTCTGAACAGACTCTAAACTATTAATCTAGACTGCATGAAACGGTCTCCAAACGAAAACCGTATATTCTAGCCTGGACCGAACTTAGGATGCGTACAACAGTTTGAGAGTGTAGGGATCAGAAAACGAAGAACTATTTCGACGAATAAAGGCTACCCTTGCGAACGATGTAGAAGGAATAAAGTTTATGTGGGTGGTGGAATTGAGCTTGGAGTCAAAATAAACTCCCAGGTCCTTTAATTAACTAGTTGATTTTAGCGCCGAGTTCGAGATGTAATAAGCTGTTGCAACAACATTAAAAAATTTCGCATACGAAGTATAGTGACATTTACTAATGCTTAGGAACAAACGATTACGCACCACCTATATAGGTTATTCAACTCACACTGGAGAATGGATAAATCTTCTGGGCATTTAATTTCATAATAGACTTTTAGATCATCCGCGTATAGAAGAAAATTACTCAATGAAGAGAATTACACAGAGAGAAATATCGTAAATGTAGAGGACCTTAGTAGCGGACCTAGGACACTACCTTGGGGAATCAATAAAATAATATGACGATACATTATCAAGTCGAACGACACAGAGCCTATTATTGAGATAGTAAATTAACCACTTAAGAAATTGAGAGTGAAAGCCGAAACGCTCAAGTTTAGCAATTAATATTGGGTGAGATACTCTATGAAAAGACTTAGAGACATCTGTAAAGATTTCATTCATTTGGAAACCTGTTTGAAATGTTTCCAAACAGTCCTGCACTAAATTTGTTAATGTAGATATGCCCAGAATAAACCCATGTTGATTGGGACAAAACAAATGTTTAACAGCAAAGTATAATTTGTCTTTGACTATATACTCAAATAATTTCGAAACTGTAGATAGAAATCGGCCTACAATTTTCAATAATATTTTTATTGCCGATTTTAAGGATAGGCGTAATGTAAGTTAATTTCCAGTCTTCAAAGAAAACTCTGGCGAAAAGTGATATGTTGAAAATGTTCGGCTCGCACGATCCCCTCTAACATTAGATTAAGGAAATCACACGACAGGGAGTCACCCTATCTCAAACCTCGTTTGGTATAAAACGTGTCGGAGAGGTCTCTCCCAATTCTTATGACGCTGTTGGTGTTGAGCAACGTCATCTTGCATAGCCGTATGTTGAATGCAGCTTTGAAGTCGACGAAAAAATCGTGTGCATTGACTCTCCTTTCATGGGTATTTTCCAAGATTTGGCGTATTGTAAATATCTGGTCGATGGTGGACTTTTTAGGTCTAAAGCCGCACTGACAAGGTCTAGTCACCCTCCCCGAGGGTGCCAACTGGTAACATGTATCACAGCCGAGGATCAGCCTGGCTGGCAGCCCTTTGTCATATATAGCCCAGTCGTTAACGTGATCTTACGGATACCTGGCGCCTTCCGTAATAACTAGCCTTGCCTGTGTAGTTCGGAGCTATGCACAAATGCTATGCACAAATCTCTTCTCCAACACTCGGGTGTATAAAATATGAATTCAATCAGTAACAAAAAACAGTAAAAACCAAAAGAAACCAAACAAATAAATAATTCGCAAGGGGCAGAGAGCTCCGAAAAGCGAGCAGTGTTCAAAACGTTTCGCCAACCTTCAGCAGAAAGTTAATGTGTGTTCTCAGCTGCTGCAATGGCTTGAAAATGAAAGTTTTTTGAACCGTATCGTTACTGGTGTGGAACAAATTCAGGTTAGCAAAAATTAGGTCCATTCTGAGAGTGGCGGGTGAAAATAGAGGCGAAATTAGAAGACCCGTATCGCGCCGTTTTTTTATGTTAGTTCGAATTTTTTTTTAATCGGCCTTCGAAATTTGCAGTCAAATGCCGATTTTCAGTATATTGTTTATATGGGTTTTCGGCTATAACTCGTCGACTAATTGATATTCTTTCAATCTGTAAAAGCCAAATTATTGCTAGAGACCTGTGCAACAATTACAATTTTTGAAAAAATTGATTTCGAAAATTTTTGTGGTACTTATGAAGCAAAATGTTGGAAAAATTATTTTTTTTTCATGTTTTTTGAAAATATTTGCCACAAAACTAAGTGTTTTTTACTTTTTTTGTGGTCTATAATATGCTTCTCAGTTTCTTTATTGAATTTCATTTAAAAAAAAATTGTCTTAGACGATAATTTGCGCTTTAGGCATACAGTCATAATACAAAACTTGCGTTTTTTGAGCTTAATATTAATTTATTTCTCATTTTTTATTTACCAATTTTGTTCAGTGTTGGTTTTGAAGAAACATAGAAAAAGAAAATATAAAAATATGGGAAAAAATATAATTTTGAAATGTTAATAATGAAAAGTATTAAGTAGAAAAATAAAATAAATTAAATTAATAATTTGGCCAGCTGCCGTTTAGCAGGCGGCTGTGGATCAACATCACTGCTCTCTCTAATGTCTTGGTCATCGTCATCATCATCAGAGAGATCGATTATTTCGTCCAACAGATATTCTGGATTTTCATCTGTGTCTTCCCCTTCTTCCTCTGTTTCCTCGTCTTCCTCTTCTTCAAAGGTTTTTTTATACCACCAACAAATTTCAGCGAGTATCGCATCTGGAGATTTCTTTCCTCTGTACCTGAAACGAAAATAGTTTTCAATCGTTAACATGTTTAAATTGTGCACTCTGACCACGATATTAGAAAAATCTAGGAATTCAAAAAATGCACACTCTATAGTTACCTTATTTCAAATGGAAGCGCAGTTTGGTGATGACGTTCGCCTTGCTCATCAGATTCAGTTGGCAACTGTTGAGCGAGTGTGTTGTTGTTAGTGTTATGGGGGTTTCCATAACTCCTCCCCCCTTAGAGTAAAGTGAAGGCCACAAGGAAGACATAGGAGTGGAACATTTAGTTGAAGATCAGGCGTGAATAGGAATTTAGTTCTCATCCTTGCGATGTAAACAAGGGCGGCGGTAAATATGATGCTCAATGAACAGGTTGTTAGAATAATAATGTTGTTTTTCTTTGATGTTGTTTCGTGACTTTCTATTTGATAGCTTCTAAGTTTGTCGAGGCTCAGTTTGTTTGTTTTTGTTTTTGCGCTTACTTCGGAATAGCTTATGATGGGTAGAAAAAATTCGTCTCTGTAAAACATGGGGTTGCCTTTGTAGATTTCGCCGTTGACATTGATTGAACAGTTGTTGTAGTAGATAACTTCGTAAGTGGCGTTGTTGCAGCTAGTTGTTACGGTAGTCTTGTTTGTATTGATAGAGGGAATATGGTTTATTTCAGGTTCTATGATTAAGTTGACAACATCTTCTAGGTCGCACAGATCATCTTTGTTGTTTATTATTTGTGCATGGCAAGTAGGGTTAGGTGTATATTCAGTACATGGTAATTTTTTGCAGTAGTAGGAGTTCTCGACTCTTGGACAAGGTTCGTTAAAAAATTGGATGTGGTTTTTATTGGATGTTAAGTATAGTTTTATTTTTATCTTTTTAGTGTTATTTAAAGGGAGGGGAAGTATATGATAAGGGCTTCCATATTCCCCGTGATGAACTTCACGCCTTGTCCCACGTCCCTTGATGAGTCCGCGTTTATGTCCTTTATGTGGTGTAAGTGTCTGTACTTTATTTTCTAGTTCCTTGAGTTTTAACCCAGTTACTTTTGTGAAGCTTGTAGTTCTGTGGGTGTTCTCGAAGACTGACACAGTGCCCGGTAGTTTATTGACAGTTTTAGTGCATTCGTCAAGGTTAACAATATGTATGAGGTTAATGGTTAATGGTAGTAAAGGGTTTAGGCATGGGCCTTTAGCACTGCGACCATATTGATCTATTGTGCATTGTGAGTGAGTGATTTTAGGTCTTCATTTATAAGCATGAACTTGTTTAAAAACCTTTTCCTTCTATGCGCCAACCCCGGACATTCGATGAGGAGATGTTCTATAGACTCCTGATCTTCGCAGCAAAATCTGCAGGTGCTGGTGTAAGTTATGCCTAATTTATGTAAGTGTTTGTTGCAGGTGAAGTGACCCGTGAGGGCGCCTGTGAGAGTGCGAATGCTCTTTTTGTTTAACGTGAGGGCCATGTTAGCTCTTTTAGCATTGAAACTTAAGAACTTTTTTGAATGTCTAAGGCCCTCTACGTTGCTGATTTATTAGAGTTTTGGCCAAGTATTTTACTTTTTGTTTTAGGCTGTTTTTGTTGAATCCGAACATGGGACTAGGTCCGATGAATTTTACATCTGCCCCTTTTTTGGCTTGAAAGTCTGCCTTTTCGTTGCCATCATATCCCTCATGTCCTGGTACCCAAATTAATGAGACATTGTTTTTGTATGCCAGGTTATTGAGTGCCTTGTGGCATTCTAAGAGAGTTTTTGAGTTGTAGGTATAGCTACCTAAAGCTTTTAGAACTGATTGGCTGTCCGAGAACATTCTAACCTTTACTCTCTTGAGGTTTCTACGTTGCATGATGTTTGCTGCTTCCATTATTGCGTATAATTCTGCTTGGAAGATGTTGGTGTCCCTGGTGAGAGTGAATGATTTGTGGATTCTGGGCCCCACTACTCCTGCTCCTACACCATAAGGTGTTTTTGATCCAGCAGTGTATAATTTTTGTGAGCCATCATTCATCCATTTTGGGTTTGTTTTCCTCTCGTTCCTCTCAGGAAAGGTAAATGTGTATCCTTTTGTGAAACAGAGGGTTGGGTCAATGTGGTCTAAAACTTGAGCCATGCTTATGGTGTTTTTGACTATATTTAAGATATTTAGGCGACCGGTGAGGTTGCCTAATTTGAAATTTTCTTTCATGTGTAGCATGAGTGCTTGCGTAGCTGCTTCCTTCTCCAGGATCTCCCTAGTAATTGTTTGGTTGTCCACAAAGATTTCGTGGGTTTGTTTTTTATATTATTTATATGTGACTCCCAAGTGAGTTTTTTATCTAAGGTTAAACCTAGATACTTGACCTCTTCCTTTAGCTCTATCACTGTTTCATTTATTTTCAATATAGGAAATTCGAACTTTCTTTTTCTTGTGAAGGGGATAATTGTGGTTTTGTTAGGGTTGATCGACAGCCCCTCCGTTTTACACCATTCCCATGATGCGTTCAAGGCTATTTGCATTAAGTCTGTTAGTGTGCTTTTATGATTGCCTTTTATTAAAAGAGATATGTCATCTGCATAACCAATGGTTATAAATCCTTTATTGTTTAGGTGCTGCATCAAGTCATCAACTAGTAGGGACCTTAGCAGTGGAGAAAGGACTCCTCCTTGCGGACATCCTTTTACTGTTGTTACATTCAGTTCCTTCTAAAATTTATGATTTATGATTTTGTTGACAAATGAGACTGTCGATCTCCGTTGATGGTGAGTTACCATGTCTAGACTATTGTCGATTGATAAGTCATGACAATTACAATCTGGGAAGTGAGTCTTTAGAAGAAGCTGTAGAGTTTCTCAGAATGTGTTGGTAATAGTTCTGTTTGGACCTTTTAGTGTACCTATGGGACTTGAGTCACCATTGGATAGTGATTTCTGAATTCTGGCTGTTGCTGGAGTATCTTTTAGATCCTCGCAGAAGTTTTTCCAAGAGTTTCGTTTGGACTTCCTTAGTTCTTTGTTATAGTTAGTAAGAGATTTCCTATACTCGCCCCATTTATTTGTTTTCTTTGCAGTGTTGAATAGTTTCCTCGGTGCTCTCCGAAGTTTGTCAAGTTCGTGTTTCCCCCAGGGGACCCTCTTCGTGGAGGATTTCATTTTTAGTGGACAACAGTCTTGGTATGAGGCTATATTTTTGGGTCAGTCATGGCTGATACTGCCTTTTCTAGCTCCTCTGTTGATGTTATGTTGCTTACGCTGTTATTAAGCTTAGCTGAAAGACATTTATTGTATCTTTTCCAGTTTGCTGTTTTTGGGCTTCTGTAAAATGTGGAAAACTTTACCACACCAGACATTGAGTCCTCATCTGGGACTCTTCAGTTACTGATCATATTCAAATATTTGTTAGTAATTAGAGTTGAATCGAGTACCTCTTGTCGTATTGCGTTTACAAAAGTGGGTTAATAACCCCTGTTTACTTCTGTTATGTTACTAAGTAATCAAAATTCAAGAAGTGACTCACCTCTGTTATTTGTATTTGTGCTACCTCATGCCACATTGCGGGAGTTTGCGTTGCATCCAATTATGAGGGTTTGATTGTGGGTTTAGCAATACTGCACTAGACCTCTGATTTTCTCTGATGGTACTACAACTAGGACCTCTCTTATGCTTCCACTAAACTCCGCTTCGACCAGTATTGTTGATATGTCGCCATCCAAGAATTCTGTGAATGGCAAAAATTTAATGTTGGTATATATGATTATCGCAGCCCTAGGTTTGACAGCGCTTTTGCCATAAATTACCTGTGTATTTTGGACGTTGAGTCCTTGAGGACGGCCTCTGTAGATCCACGGCTCTTGGATCAGCCCTATGTTGATACCTCCGGCAAGTCTTCTGATAAGCCAATTGGTAGCAGCCTTAGCATGGTGAAGATTTGTCTGGAGGCACTTCATTTTGGTGGTTCGTTTTCGGAGTCGTTGAGAGGACTTTCATCCTCTTCTTTTAACTCCACTGCCTCCATTTGGTCAACTAACTCCTCCGTCGTTATGTCTCCAGCTTTCAGCCTGAGGGTCACTTGGATGAATCGGTAGTTTACTCTACCATTGTACTCCTTCAGGTTGGCGGCTATATTAGCCAGGACCTCCCCGTGCTGGGATATCCTGTTTCCAGTGGCCACCACGGGGAGAAATAGTCGCACTTCCGACAGTCTTGCAGTTACGGCAAAGAGTCCACGAAGGCCTCTGCGTTGTTCCCCCTACAAAGACTGCCAGCAATGACCAATATGTATGAGGTTATTGTGATTTGTGATTATCTTTGCGGGTCCTTATCGGAATCTAACTGCTTTCTGCTGGTTGCTTATTTCTGTTATGTCTATCGTTTGAGGAAATGCTAGCGGTATCCTATGGATAAAAAAAAGTTTAATGAGAGGTTTTTGGTTTTGGGTGTATCTTTTTTAATTTTGACTCGTGAAATTTGTTGTTATGTTTTGTAATTATAGTTACTCTATTGTTTTTCTTCACTTTATGTTTTGTAAATCTGGGTGTAATTTTTTTACGTTTTTCCTTTTTTCGATAAATGGTTTGATTTTCGAAATTTTCCGGGTCTGAGCGGGTTTCGTTTAGTTTGTTTATCATATTACTAGTAGCATTTTCCATTTTTTCTTTGACTTGTGGGTATAAAATGTTTTGCAATTCGTTAAGTTTTGTAATGTATTCGTGTTCGTTGTTGATAGTGACAGTATTATTAAATTTAAAGGTTGTACCGAAAAAAGTTCGAATGGAAGTATGTCTTCATGGTTTTCGTTGAGATGTTTCTCTTTTCTGGTAGTTAATATAATTCTGTATATTTCCGTTAGGGTGGAATGTAATCTTTCTACAGGAGCGTTGCTCGTGCTCTGTTGAAATGAGGTAATATGCAAGTGAATTCGGATTTGCCTACAAAATTCTTTGAAAATATTGGCTGTGAACTCCGAGCCTTGGTCAGCAAGTATTTTTCTTGGAATACCGTAAAGATTAATAAAATGTTTTAGAGATTTTAGTATACATACAGAATGTCTTGATGGGTGTGTGTATCCTACAGCAAATTTTGAGAATTTGTCAATAACTGTTAGCATTTGTATCTAAAGGCTTGAGAGGGGTTTCCGGTTTTTCAAACAAGGGTTTTGAGGGATTCTCTCGTATTTAATGGTTGGCATTTGTCGCAGTTGTTGACTATCTGTGTTATTTTGTTTTTCATAAAGGGGAAATATATTTTTTTTTATTTATTTATTGAAAAGAGTAATAATTATAAATAATTATTCCACTTAAAGGTAAGAAAAAAAAGGAACAAGCACTGGCTGCTAAGGCCTTCGGCTATTGTTTTAAATGGTTAGTACTATATATCAAGACGAGAAAATGAAATAATTATATTATACTAGGTTTATTATACGCTAGATTCGAGATAAAAATATATTATATCTACACTGGAGAAGATGAGGATAGTACAATAGAAGGTATGTGGAGTTAACCACTACAACACACCAGATAACTTAGAAGCCTATGAAGTTAAATTTTTAATTTACAGCAAGAAACGAATTGGTTTATGATACTAATATTATAGTCCGTTGTCTGCTTCAGAAGTTCAGATGGTTTGATATTTATAAACACCGATGATCTAATATTTTGGATTCCTGAACATATATCCATGAAGTGCGATACGGTGAATTCGCTAAATCCACAAAACGGGCACGGGGGTTTCGGCAAACCATTTAGCAAATACGAGTGGGTTGAAATTGTATGGCCAATTCTCAGACGAACAACGGTCTTAATATTCCGGCATGAAGAATTTGACGGGTATTGGTTTTTCGATCTCGAGAGATTGAAGGATTTGTAGTGATGTTGGTACTGGTTCCATTCGTTCAGGGAACTTTCATAATTGGTACGCCTTACCAACTTTTTTATATCTTCTGGATGAGTGTATTCGAACATGTACAATGGCTCTTTGGTTGCCTCCTTAGCTCTACTATCGGCCTGTTCGTTACCTTTGATGCCACTGTGACCCGGGACCCACATAAGTTTGATTGAACCTTTTTTTTGTGTGAACATGTTGCGCATTTTTGTTATTACTGGAGAGTTATTAGCTGGGTTCAGAATAGCCTCGATTGTTGATTTGCTGTCACTGCATATTATATCGTCCCCTTAGTATTAAAATAGCCTATAAATTTTTTGATGTTTTGAGAAAATGAATTTCAAACTTTTTGTCGAAGGTAGCTCTCACTCAAATCTCGTTATGTCTGTAAATATTTATTATTTTTGACTGACGTTTTGACCCACTTTGTGGAACTAGAATTTGACCAAATTTTGACCACATATAAAATCGACGATGGAGATTCCAAAAATTCAATAAAAAAATAATAGCCTATGAGCACATAGGCTATTGTTATACTAAGGGGACGATATATTGATGGTTTTTTTGGGACGCAAAATGTACCGCCTCAAGTAACGCAGCAGCTTCGGCTGTGAAAATTGAGCAGTAACTTGGTAAAACTCCAACGGTTATAGTGGTACCTATTTCGTTTGTTACGGCAAATGAAGTACAGGTATCGGTTTTAGATCCGTCAGTAAATAACAGGTCCCAGTCTGATTTCCAAGGAGAAACAGTTTCAAGATATAATTGTTTGAATTCATCGGGGCCAGTAATATTTTTTGATGATGCATTAAATTATTTATGGCTAAGTAGCTTGGTACGATCCATTCTGGATGAGACGGTTTTTCGACGAGAATTGGTGATATGAGTATGTTCAGTTCTTTGGCTTGATTTAAAATTTCTGAGATCGTTGATTTTCGGCCATTTTTACTTGTATTGTGTTGACATGAAGAAACGCATTCAAACAAAAGCTTGTTTCTGCAATATAGAACTCGAGGGATACACATCAGCGTGTTATTTGATACCCTTTCCACAAGGGTAGGTAGACCAGCTTCCGCTAATATGGCATAAATGGGAGAAGTAGGAAAGGCTCTAATGCTCCTTCTAGCTGCTGCGTGATAAGGCGCTTCTAGGCGTTTGAGATGGGTGTATGCGCAATGTCCGTAAATAGCTAATCCGAAGTCTATCTTAGATAACATCAAAGCTCTAGTTATATTTACCAACGTTTGTGTATGAACTAGACAGTGTTTTGAAGACAAGTACTTAATTATATTTAGTCTTGATAATAAGCTTATTCTAATATGTTCACAATGATGCTTATAAGTTAATTTTTTATCAAATATAATTCCGAGTATTTTTAGGGTGTTAGTGTGAGGAAGAGTGACGTTAGAAAAGGATATTGAGGGGAAAGTACACTTATGTTTACGACAAATGTGAAAAGTGGAGCTTTTGTTAATAGACATACTTGCTCCTGATGATTTCGACCAAAGCTCGAGTTTAGAGAGGATGTCAGTGAATGAGTTTTTGACCGTTGTTAAATCGGACGTTTTGGAGAAGATCAGCACGTCGTCTGCATAAGCAAAGTGTTCGATATTTGAGTTTAAGGATATGATAGAGCTGACTTCTTTGAACGCTATTATGAACAAGATTACAGAAAGAGGAGACCCTTGGGGTATTCCGTTGAAAAGTGGGAGAATGTTAGAATCATTGTTGTTTACACGCACGAAGAATTTGCGATTACATAAGTATGATCTTATGACTTTGTATATTTTTTCTCCGACTTTCCAGCGACTAAGCTCTTCCAAGACAACGTGCGAGCCAATTCTTTCATACGCCTTTTCAAAGTCTATACTAAGTACTGAAACATGGTTTCTGTTTGCTAAGGCTGTTGAGGCAAAGTTTTCAAAGATAAGCAGTGGATCTATAACGCCTAAGTTTTTCTGGAATGCAAACTGATTTGGACTTAGGAGGTTATTTTGCTGGGCAAACCATGCAAGACGTCGAGCAATGATCTTCTCCAAAACTTTCGAGATGCAAGGCAACAGGGATATAGGCCTGAAATTGGAAATGAGGGAGTTTGGTTTGTTTGGTTTGGGAATCGGGATTATTGCAGCAATTTTCCATGATTGTGGAAATGTTCCTTGTTCTAATATCGAATTGTACAAATTAACAACGCGCGATTTTAAGGCGAATGGCAAATTTTTTAAGATATTGTACGTTATTCTATCATAACCTGGTGTTTTGCCTGACAACGAAGACAGAGTTAAGTTAAATTCTTCTAATGTTATGCGAGAATCTAAACAGAGAGCTTCGTAAGAGGGTGAGGAATTGTGATAACATTTTGGTACTATATTTGACTTTTTACAGCTAAAATCTGGATGAAAGTTTGAACTATGTGAATAGTTTGACCAAGTTATTGCAAATTTGTCGGCGATTTCCTTGGGGGAATATATTGGGCCTTCTGGCGAGTGTATAAAAGGGATGTGGTTACGCTGACATGAAGAAGTAAGATATTTTATATCTGACCAGATCTTTTTTGGGCTAGAGGAGGGTGTTATGCTGGCGGTAAGAGTTTCTAGAGCTTGCCTTTTCGACGCTTTTAATTCGCGCCTGAAGCATGCGTTGGCTTTTTTGTATTTTACAAGATTCTCGTTAGACCTAGTTCGCTTGTACTCCGCCCAAGAAGATTGTTTAGTTCTCCTCAGAATGGAGAGCAAGTTTGACCAATACGGAAGTTTCGCAGAGAACTTTTTGGTGCAAGTCTGTGGGATAGAAATATTCGCCGCTGAACGTATGAGGGACTTGATAGTAAAAGCTTCTTTGTTTACATTATGTGATTCAGGTTTTTTACTTGATAGGTGTATTATGTTAGTACAGAAAGTTTCCCAATCAGCTCTTTCTGTTATAAATTTAGGTTTAGGTTTAACTCTGTAAAATTGTGGCATGGAGAGAGATGTAACAATAGGGTAGTCATCACTATTGTGAAGATCACTCAACGTTTTGGATTCTAGTTTTGGGGCTATAGAGGAAGAGGAAATAGAAATATCTGGGTGCGAAAAGCTCCTATGTGTCGAAAAATGTGTAGGGAAACCATCGTTAAGAATAACTAAATTTTTTGCAAGGATGACATCCTCGATTATTTTGCCTCTGTTATTTGTTGTAGGTGACCCCCAAAGAGGACTCCACCCATTAAAATCACCCAGAAGGATGATAGGATCCAAAAAGGGGTTTATTAAATTTAGGATTTCTGTACTACTAAATGGTTGCTCAGGTGGAATGTAACATGTAATAATTGTAATTTTAAAACCTATATCTACTTCTACAGCAACAGACTGAATATTAGAAGCTATTGGGATAAATTTATGGCTGAGGGATTTTTTTACAAACATAGCCACACCTTGTTTGCATGTTTTGTTGTTGGGGTTATTGCTAAAGTAACTAAGGTATTTGTTTGGAGCGTAAGCTGTTTTACTATGTGGAATGTGTGTTTCTTGTAGGCAAACTATTTCAGGCGAGTACTCATGTAAAATTAAATCAAGGTCAACATAGTTGTTGAGAAGACCATTAATATTCCATTGTACTATCTTCATGATTTAATTCTCCTTAAGAGTGTTTGTTTCTGAGATAGTAGCTTGAAAGTCAGGATTAAGAGCGAAATTTGAAGAGTCAGGATTAAGAGAGAGATTTGAAGAGTTTGTTGGAAGAGTAGAAAGAGAAGAAAGAGAAGAGGTGAATTCGTGTGGAATAGAAATCATTTGGGCGAGAAAATTATCGATTAGCATTCTTTGTTGTGTTTGATTATCATCTGAGTTCATTTCAAGTGAGTTGTTGCCTGAAGCGATAGTGCTTGGGCTATTTGTTGATATTTTGTTGTTTGTTGTGGGAGTATTAGAATTATTTGTTGGATTTTCGTTATTGTTATTGTTAATTTGATTTGGTTTTGAGAAATTAGTTTGGTTTGAAATAATGTTTTGTTGTTGGTTGGTTGCGGATTGTTTTATTATATCGGAGAAAGGAGTCGAGTTATCATTTAATTGGGGTGGAATTTGTTGTTTGTGTAGAGCTATGGATTCGCGCATAGTGCATTTTTTATCAGTTTTAATTGAGATGATTTGTTTCATTTGGATGAATTTTGGGCAATCTCTGCTTGAGGATGAGTGAGCACCCGAGCAGTTAGCACAAAAGGTGCGGGAGCATGACAAATCGCCGTGAGGGGGAAGTGAGCAATTTGCACATACAGGCGTTTTTTTGCATCGTTTGAGTGTGTGGCCAAGTAGTTGACAACTCTTGCACCGCATGGGGTTAGGATAGAACTGTTTTACTTTTGTTGTATACCATGACACTTCAATTTTCTCAGGCAAGTGGTAGAGATCAAAGGTTAATAGAATGACTCCAGAAGGCGCGGATTTGCCGTCAACGAATTTTAGAAACTTGTATACAGAAGTAACTCCTTGATCCTTTAGATTGTCAACTATTTCATTTTCAGAGACGTTATTTAAACACGGTGCAAATATTGTGCCTTTAGTAGAGTTAAGGTTGTTATGAAGTTCAAACTTAACTGGGCAGATGCCAAGAAGGGCTTTAGTTTGCAGAAATTTGTTAGCTATATTCATATTTTTAACAAACAGAAGTAAATTTCCGTCTCTTAGCTCTGAAATGTTTAAAATGTCGGTACTTACATTTTTAAGTGCCTTGTGAACAGCAAAGCAAGAGTATTTGCTAAGGGGTTTGGATGTATCAAGTGCACTTGCAATTAAGTATTTGGGGTTTTCTTTTATCACTGCCGGCAGTGCTGGGAACAACTCCTTAGTAATTGTTTGTGCTTTCTTTCTTTTGCGTTGAGGGCTTGCCGAAAGCAAGGCAAACCGGTTATCCCCGAGAGGGGGAGGCATTATTTCTTACCGAAGTCCGCAAGGTGAGAAGCAATATAAGGTCGTAAACAAATAAACAAACCGGTGCACGAAAAGAGATGAATAATTAGAGAATAGAAGAAATAAAAACACTGCGATGAACTCAGATTGTAATCACTAGACTGCGAGAAGAGGAAACACAACCGAACGCCAAGAGTGCTAGTCGATGAAGGGGAAATATAATTGTCTTATAAGATGGAGAAGCATTTCGTTAATTACGCGGTGGTTATTATTTTCATGGCAATTCTTTATTAGTTCCTCTTGTTTGTCAGTGTCTGTTATGTCGTACAATATTTCTTTACACTGTTTAACGAAACATTTTATTATTTGAAAAACATTTTGAATAAACGGACTGAATAATGCGAAAAGTGTCATCGTCAGCAAATATAGCGGACAACTTATTTGGATTGAAACAAATTTTTAAGATATCTATTCATATTTCTTCAGTATATAGAGATTTCCTGAATATCCTACGTTGTTTGTGTTTAAATGGCAAAATAACTGACATTTCTGGAGTTTCGGATGATTTTTCGAATATGAGCTCTAGATACTGTGGTAACAGACGTACCTTTATTTGAAAAAATAACATTTACGTTTATTTCTGAAATTACTTCTTCTTCTGAATTGGCGCGAGCTGTTAACGCGATTTTGGCCGACCGCGCCTATCGTTTCTTTCTCAGCCGGTTAGCAATTGGACACACCAAGTGAAGCCAAGTCCTTTCTCTTCCTCTGCTACCACCAGCTGGTACCGCATCAAATACTTTCAGTGTTTGTATCCATTCAGACGGCATGAACCAGCCAGCGTAGCCGCTGGATCCTTATTCGCTGCGCTATGTCTATGTCGTCGTAAAGCTCATACAGCTCATCGTTCCATCGTCTGCGATATTCGCCGTTGCCAACGTGCAAAGGTCCAAAACTCTTGCTCAGAATCTTTCTCTCAAATACTCTAAGCGTCGCTTCATCGATAGGATCGGCATGATAAGAGCCTCGTATAGTCGGACTTTACTACTCACTTGCCTACTTAGTCCAAAGTAGCACTTGTTGGCAAGCGATTCTTCGTTGGATTTAACGGCTGACTTTATTATACATAGGTGTTAATACTGTTTCCAAAATAAACGAAGTCTTTTACAACCTCGAAATTATAACTGTCAACAGTGACGTGGGTGCCGATACGCGAGTGCGCTGTTTGTTTGAAGAGAGGAAGTACTTCATTTTGTCCTCGTTCACCACCAAACCCATTCGCTTTGCCTCTTTATCCAGTTTGGAGAAGGCAGAACTAACAGCGCGGTTATTAAGGTCGATGATATCAACACCGTCGGCATACGCCAACAGTTGTACGCTATTATAAAAAATTAACCCTGAGCGACTAAGTTCTGCGGCACGTACGATCCTTTCCGACATCGAGTTAAAGAAGTTACACGACAGCGAGTCACCCTGTCTGAAACCTCGTTTGATATCAAACGGCTCGGAAAGGTCTTTCCCAATTCTGACGGCGCTGCTCGTATTGAGCAACGTTATCTTGCATAGCCGTATTAGTTTTGCGGGGATACCAAATTCAGACATCGCAGCATACAGGTAACTCCTTTTCGTACTGTCGAATGCAGCATTGAAATTGACGAAAGGATAGTGTGCGTCGATTCTCCTTTCATTGTTCTTTTTCAAGATTTGGCGTATTGTGAATATTTGATCGATGGTAGACTTCCCAGGTTTAAAGCCACACTGATAAGGTCCCATCACTTGGTTGACGGTGGGCTTCATCCTTTCACGCAATACGCTCGCTAAAACTTTATAGGCGATATTTTGAAGACTAGTCCCGTGGTAATTGGCACACATTGCATGATCGCCCTTCTTATGGATTGGGCAGAGCACACTTAAACTTCAATCGGCAGGCATTCTTTCATCCGACCATATTTTACATAGGAGCTGATGCATGCACCTTACCAGCTCCTCGCCGCCATGTTTGAATAGCTCAGCCGGCAGTCCGCCGGCGCCTGCGGCTTTGTTGTTCTTTAGTTGCGTTATCGCTGTTCTCACCTCGTCGTGGTTGGGTAGTGGAACGACAATTTCGTCGTTGACGTGATGCGCAGCTTTCACTGTTTGACAGGTTCGAAATTATTCCCTCCATAATTTTGGTATGCTCTGGATCCCAGTCAGCAGTTCGCCGTCTTCGTTCTTACAGGGAAACTCTCCGGTCTTGAAACCTTCTGTAAGCCGCCGAACTTTCTGGTAGAGTTTTCGGGCGTTGTTCCTGTTGGCCAGCATCTCAAGCTCCTCACACTCGCTTATTTCGGCCTCTCGTTTCTTCTGTCGGATGAGACGTCTCTCTTACTTTCTTAGCTCTCTGTAGCGATCCCACATGGATCGTGTTGCACCCGTTCGCAGCGTTGCTCTATAGGCAACATCTTTTCTTTCTGCGGGAACATTCCTCGTCGTACCAACTGTTTTTTCGGGCTCGCCGGAATCCGATTTCTTCTTCGGCGGCGGCACGTAGAGAACGAGAAATGTTGCTCTATTAGTCGTGCATGCCGGTTTGTTGGACAGTACTCTCTGAGAGCAGGGGTGAGAGGCGTGTGGCAAATCTTTTGGCTGTCTGTTGTGATTGCAGGTTTTCGACGTTGCACATTCTTTGCGTGAGTAGATGTACGTTTTTTGCTGCACAGAGGCGTGAGCGCAGTTTGGCTGCAACAAGGTAGTGATCCGTATCGATGTTAGGTCTCAGGATCAAACGTTCATCTAATACACTAGAAGTGTGTCATCCATCTATCACAATATAATCGATTTGGTTCCGCGTTTTTCGATCAGGTGACAGCCAAATGGATTGGTGAATCTTTTTATACTGGAATCTGGTGCTGCAGGCTATCATGTTTCGGGCCCCGGCAGGGGCGGGTGGCGGGCTCCAAACCCAGCGCACAACCAGCTATCCTGGAATGTTTCGCCTTCTCACGTTAGCTCACTTCCGAACGGGTGTTTGGAAACTATCCAGGGGATACGGGGGTTAATCCCGGACGTTGTGAGCTGATTGAACCATATGCATAAGAATCGTCCGAGCCACTCCCAAGTAACTTTCCCTACTTGCGTGGACTTCTTCATATAGATCCATCCTCCTTTCTGATAATTGAGGTGTATCTATTTTTATTCGACTTAGGGCATCAGCAATTGTATTTAATTTTCCTTTCTTGTGTACTATCTCATAGTCGAATTTTTCCCGTTTGACGCGCCACCTGACCTGTTTTGAATTAGGCTCTTTTTAACTCATTACCCCTCATTACATGATTGGTTTGCAAGCAGTCACAATAAAGAACCTACGATTTTAAATATTAAAAAACAAGAGGTTAAAAATTTCATAAGCCAAGACGCTTATGGTATAGGGTTATTCAATAGGTGCGCTTCAACTTTTTTCCGATAGGGAGAGCGAACGACGCAATATTTTTTATTTTTCGCTTGTCATTTATAAACTTCATTAGTATACATTTCTTAATAATAATAATCCTTCTGTTGCTGCTACTTTAAGAGCATTACGGCCATTTTACGGTCCATTTAACAAGCCGTCCCGTTTTGGGGTTATGTGAAGTCATTGGTCTACATTAACAAGCCGGCGACGATTTGTGAGCTCAGAGCCAATATTGAACGCGAAATTGCTGGAATTTCAGCCGATTTATGCAAAAGAGTGGTCGAAAATTGGGTTCAACGATTGGACTTCGTAAAACGTGCACGCGGTGGTCATGCAAAAGAAATCGAATTTCATACTTAAATGTATATGTTCAAACTCGATAATAAAAAAAAATTAGTTATAAAAGTCAAACCGTATGTGTTTTATTCAAAAAAGTTCAAAAGTTGAAGCGCTCTTACTGAAAAACCCTATATATTGGAAAGGTCCTGCTATTTCACCTGCTACAATATGAAGGTCACACATCGTATGATTTTCTGAAATAGCAGGAAAAAATACAATACAATGAGCGAAAATAGTTCGAAAAACTTAGGCTAATGCTGTTGGGCAAAAAAATGCATAAAGGAAGGTGCTAAGATAGTGGATGTAAGTAAACGGGAGCTCCAGCGAAGACAATAGCGACGTTAGCGACGACAACAACAACTGCAGTGATGAGAGAGTGTGAATGTAAATTTGATAGCTGTAACGCAGTTGGAAGTAGGCCGGCGACGATGAATTATAAAGAGGGGCCCGAACACTCATTAAAGTTTATGTTTTTACCCTTGTTGAGGCATTCCGTTAGGGGTTTGGTTCGAGGGATTAGAAAGTTTTTTATAACATCAATTTTTGGCGGATTGGGTGTTATTCCCTCTGTTGATATAATATGCCCTAGAAACTTTGTTTCTGTTTTTAGAAAATCGGATTTATCTGTTTGAATTTTAAGGTTGGATGATCGAAGCTTATCGAAAACTAACTAACTTTATCATGCATCTAAATTTGGTGAAACCCACTTGCCAAATCAAGTGTGGTAAAGTACATACATTTACCTAATTTGTCTAGAATTCCGCTTATACTCGTATTGTGGAGGGGATACCTATCGGATATGGTCTTCTCATTAAGTTTCCTATAATCTATTACCAGCCGCCATTTTTGCTAACCGCTCGCATCGAGTTTTTTTGGAAGTATCCCTTAGATTAGATCAGATTAGATTTGTACACTCCAAGCACTCAGTCAGTAGACCATTGTACTACACCCGGATAGATATCAGTAGGAAGAATAGAGATAGGAGAGAAAAAAGTGGATGGTAAAACGGATAAATTAGTTTGAGGTCACTCTTCCACAAATCTCTTGGATTCATTGATGAATTTTAAGAGATCCGGAAGAGGAAGAGTATGAATTTTGTCCATACTCCATATATCGCAACCCAATATCCTGAGCCTGATTCTGGAAAATGCAGGAGAGCTACTGAGAAAATGCTCTGCAGTGCCGTCATTCTCAAGACAGGATAGGCATATCGGGCTGGTTACGACCCTCATGGGAGCCGTATGCTGACCACAGACGTTGTGCCTTGTGATTACACCCACCAGTACTCTCAGATCCTTTCTTCTGAGTTTTAGGAGAATGGTCGCTATTTTCCTGTCGGGTTCTTTCACACAGCACTTGGCTACTCTGCACAAGTTCAACCCAGACCAACGTTCTCTATGCGTAGACCTCAGTAGTCGTCAATCCATAGTTGAATCGATGCGGAATTGACACCTAGAAAGGGGTTCCGGGCCTAGAGGCATACTTGCAGAGCCTTCATTTGCCACTATCCATACAGGAGAACTCCAGGGAGAACAACTTGGGCGTTCTAACATATCTGCTATTTGTTTTCTTACTTCAGATTTGTGTACTTGAGGGTCGATACCTATAAGATTTTGTATGTATAGGGATATCGCCTGTTCTTGCTATATTATGCTTGACTTGATTGGTGAAAGTCAATTTTGTGTTTTCTTTAAAAAATATATCTTTATAATTTTGGCAGAGTTTTAATAGGTGTAATTTTTCTTCACTGTTTAAATGCTCTGTTCTAAGGTTTCTAAAATATCGTATTCACAGTTCCCTGTTTCAATTGATTAGAAGTTAAAGGCTTATATGAACTCATGACAGTTGTATTTAGTAACTTTTAATGACTGTTCTATGTATAATATTTGATGTTCGTCCGAAATGTTAATAATTTCAAGTAGGCTGTGTAGACTGTGCGTAATAAAAGTTGTTTTTATGTAGATATCTCCGTCCATCACGTGTACTGAAATGTTTTTTCTACAATAAGTTTCGAATTATCAGGAATAATATGCTTCCCTGATAAGAAATTGGGCTTAAATTCTAAAGAAATTATTGAGTTTTTTGTTACAACTTAATTTTTTTCGAAATCTATTTTGTATTCTAATTGTGAAAGGATGTCAATGCCTTTTGGGTTTATACATGATGAGGAGGCTCCCGTATCAATTAGGAATTTAAGAGGTCGTCCGAATGGGGAGGAGATATTACTGTAGCCTAACTCGCTACCATGCTTCTTTACATATATCTAGATATCCTGTCTATTGTTAGAGGCAAAGTCGCGAAAATTTGCGCTGTTCTCAATGTTTGAATGATCTTCTTTTGTTTCTTGGTACTGCTCTAAGTTTTGTTGGTTACCTGCGATTGGTGGTAATAAATCTAGATTGTTGTTGCTTTGAAGGTTATAAAGCTCCCTTCTCTTATATGGTCGAGCCTAGTGGTTCCCTTATTCTAATCAGAAACCTATTTAGACACATTTCAGAACGAAGTTCTTTCTTTGATCTTACTACCCTTTTGTCCCTTTCGTGTATTTGTACATTGTAAAGTTGAGCTGCCTGGATCTCTATTATTTCGCTGTAAATTTTTGGCGAATATTATGGAGGTCTCTAATTAGAGAACTTCCGGTCCTTTTATCTGAGTAGTGTAGGATAAGGTTTTGTTTAATGTCATCCCAAATAAGAGGGGTTCCGTGCATATTTAACACCTCATTAGCTTGTCCGATGATTTTGTTGCGTATGGCTCGCAATTATATCTGACCCTGTGGTGTTGCATCACAGGCTGTTATCTGAAACAACGATTTATCCCTACTGCGGCTTAAAGGCGGAAGTCGTAGTAATACGATATAGCTCTACTTTACCTTAAAGATGCATGAACTTTTTATTTAAATCGATAGTACAACCCATATAATTTAATGTTTGAAGATTACTTTATGCAAATATTGACCGCGACTGCGCTTCAAATGGTCCATCCACTTAGTCCAATTTTGGCATACTCTTTCGAATGTTTCGGCCGGTATCTCACATATAATTGTTTTAATGTTGTCTTCCAATGCTTTAATTGAAGCAGGCTTGTCTGAATAGACGTGAGCTTTAACATAGCTCCACAAAAAATAATCTAAAGGCGTTATATCGCACGATCTGGGTTGCCCAATTGACAAGTCCCGAAAGTGAAATAAAATGTTCACCGAACTCGCCTCTCAACAAGTCCATTGTTATGCGTGCTGTGTGGAATGTGGCACCGTCTTGCTGAAACCACATGTCATGCAAGTCAAGCTCTTGCATTTTGGGCAAAAAAAAGTTGGATATCATTTCACGGTAGCGCTCACCATTCACAGTTACGTTACGATTCGCAGCATCGTTGCAGAAGTACGGTCCAAGACGCGCGCGATAAACTTTCTTAACAGAACACGCATTTATATAATAAAATCCAATGATTTGCAAGCATTGTTCGTTTGTAAGACGATTCATGGTTAAATTATAGACCAAACAGAAGATGTTTGACAGTGAAACAAAACACGAAACGTGCGTCAGCTGATTGAACCAACTGTTTAAAAAGATAGTAGCTGAAAAGTCACCCTTTATATGCAGACGATTTGTCTGACGTTGATTGCGATGAAAGAGGGTTAGATATTGATAATATTTATAGTGATGTTGATGATAGTTCCATACGACCTAGAAGGATCCGAATTTTCCACTTCCGATTAGCGATGATGAAAGCGAAAATGATTATGAAGAAGAAATTATACCCCAATGGACTGAAGTCGAAATTCCACCTACTATAGAACCGTTTTTGCAACGAACGGGGTTAAATATTTTACCACAGAACGGCGCTGAAGGATCTCTGGATGTGTTTCTTGATGATAATTTCTACGAAATGATGGTAACAGAAACTAACCGATATGGTGATATCAAAATGTCAAAAAGTACCTTAAAAAGAAGAAAGAGATAAAATGGACGGATCTCAATATTAGCGAATTCAAGAAATTTTTAGGATTACTAATTCTCATGGGCCAAATTCCAAAAAGTACTATCGATGAATATTAGACAACATATTCGTTATTAGAAACACCAATAGTGAGTCGTGATAGATTTAAAGAAATATGGAGATGGTGGCACGATGAAATGGATGAATGGAGCGACCTTCTATTTAAAATTCAACCTGTTTATGACAGTTTGGTTGAAAAATTCTATACTGTATATACACCAAGAAGAGAAATTTCACTAGACGAAATCATCATACCAAACGAGGCGGGCGGCCGCCGCGCTACCTAGCATACTTTCGTCGAGATCACCCGCCGTTAATGTGTTAAGATTCTCATGAATCAAAACGGTTGATATCCTTAAATAAGGTATTTAAACAAAAGTAATGCCCCGTTTTTAATTTATAAATATGAAGACTTAGAAGATATGTATAATTCGCGCAGGCGGTGGGATCCACAAAGGAATTTAAATTTCCGAGATCCCAAATTTCTAATTATTTTTCTAAAGAGAAATAAACGCGAAAGACTCTAAATACACAAAAAACCAAAAACGATTTCATTCAAAAAAAAAAAATCAGTGAGGTTAAAAGAAAATAAATTAGTATATAAATAGTAAATAGAAAAAAAAAGCATTAACAAAAATTAGTGAAAAGACAAAAGCAAATATATGTTAATATATAATGGCGCGTACACCCGTATTTGTAGCGTGCGTCTTGATTTTGTTTCACAAATGGAGGGACCTAGGGTTTTAAGCCGACTCCGAACGGCAAATTGTTGTTGATGAGGAGCTTTTTATGGCAGAAATACATTCGGAGGTTTGCCATTGCATGCCGAGGGACGACCGCTATTAAAAAAATGTTTTTCTTAATTTTGGTGTTTCACCGAGATTCGAACCTAAGTTCTCTCTGTGAATTCCGAATGGTAGTCACTCACCAACCCGCAAAGATATTTAGCAGTTTTATAAAAAATACTAAAAAAAAAGAAAACAAAAAGAAAAATGTTGAGAGAATAAAAAGGACATATTAAAAGTTATGTAAGAAAATAACTTAGTGCTTAGCAAAAACTCGATGCAACGCAATAAAATCTTTGATGAAAATAGAAGAGGCAACTTGATCATGGCAAACCAACACGACGTAGATGAACTGCCGGAGGTCATCCGCACACAGGAAGCGGAGTTGGAACTAGAAACGACTAGAACTGCAGCAGCAGCTACAAATACAACATCAACAACAGCAAACCCAACATCAACAACTACAGCTACAGCACGAATTTCCGTTTCACATAACGACAACGGATATCATGGATCAGTTTCGACCCATTAAACCTCTTGATGAAAAACACAATCCAAGAGCGTTCATAAACTCCGCGGGGAACCCAACTTGTCCCTCTGTAAAAACAATCAAGGATTGACTGAGTTTTGCTTAAAGATAGTAGTAAACGAGAAAATCCTCTTGAAAAGTTCAGCCCTAAAAGGAGCTATAGGGAAATATTTAACCATTGCCGGATGATTAAAGTAAGCTATTTAACCCCTTCGGACCTCATGTAGAGAATTATACACATAATGTTTAAAACCTTATAATATTTTTATTTTACTTTGTTGACAACACTTGGGACCTAATGTGCATAATTGTGCACATGCTGGAAGATTCGGAAAACTTAAAAAACATGTCTGATTTTTCACACATTTGTTTTTATGGTGTCCTTCTTACTAATAATTAGTAAAAAAATAATTTTATTATTCATTAAAAATAATTCAGGTCTGAAGGGTTAAGAGAATTGTTTTATGAATTTCCAAAATGCAGATATGAAATAAATGACATATATTTATCTGACTTAATGAAGCCTGGTATCTATCGACCAGATAATATGGACAGGGACCTGGTGGATATATTATTAGAAAAAATTTACGGACCAATAGTTTCCCAAATACAAATTGGCAAAAATCCTAGCCAAATAATAATTCCCAAAATAGCAATTGTAAACCAAATAGTAGCGTTGAAACCCGAAATTTTAATTGGCGGAATTCAGACCCTTATCACAGCTTACAATACAGGACAATCAATAATTTTCCAGTTGAAAATTACAGCTGAAATTCAACACAATAATTAAATTCCAGTAAACTAATTCAGTACAAACAACGAAATTCTTCTCAAACTAGAAAATCTTATCATAGTAGGCAACAACGCCAAACTAACCAGCCACTCAATTAACCCCTTTTTTACAGAATGATAAACGGAATAAACCAAGTGACACACAAATTATTGTAGAAGTTAAAAAACAAATAAAAGAAATGGTAGAGCGAAACATAGTTAAGGAAAATAATTAGCCTTAGTTCTTTGTAAGTAGGGCCAAAGAAGAACGTCAATTCTGGCATCCGAAAATGGCGAATTGTTGAAGATTACTAAATGAAATTACTATTAATGATAAATTTCCAATTTCCAATATGGAAGGAATTCTTGATAAATTGAGCAAAGCTCAATACTTCGCTTCTGTTGCTCTTGTCAAAGGATTTCATCAAATTGTAAATATAAAATGTATTTATGTATGCACGTTGAATATTTCCCTTTTCTACACCTTCTGGTCATTACGAATTTATAAGAATGCCATTTGGGCTTAAAAATGCCCCTTCGACTTTTCAGCGACTTAAGAAGGTCGCGAATTTAAAGAAAATTGTTAAAAGCAACATAAGCGAACCAAATTATATTATAGCTTTCGAAAAACTTAAGCATATATTAACAAATCCGCCTATTTTAAAATATCCCAATTTCAATAAGCGCATTAAGCTTATCACTGACGCCACCAATTTTGCTATTGATGCGGTTTTGAAGATGGTATCCTGCTTCATTCTTATCGCGAACACAAAATGATCATGAACAAAATTATTCCACTATTGAAATAAAAATTGGAAAAGACCACGAGGTAACAGTGGCCAGTTCACCAATCAATAGCTACAACCAAAACTCATGCGGAACAACAACTTAACATCCGAAGAATACAACTCTAGCACAATTGTAGAGACAGGTAGACAAAATCATTTAGTAATTAAGTATTTAAACTAATAAACGGGTTACCCAGCATAGTAATGAATGATGGGAAGGTAAATTATAATGCTTTAGTAGATACAGGTGCAACCAATAACTATGTTAAGAAAACCTTAAAATTTAATATAACCGAAAAAGGAAAACCAATTCAAGTAATGGTAATTCAATACATACATGGTAATTCTATAATTAATACGAAACAAACTATTGACTTTATGAATGAAGATTTAGATTTTTTGAGGTAGATGAAATAAATGGATTTGATTTGATATTAGGACGGAACGGAATAAAGAAATTGAACGCGGTTATAAATTTGAACAAGATGACATTGGAGGTGTTAAGAAAGTCGGAAATTAATGAAAAAATGTATGCAGAAATCGATAGGACCGTTACCCTTCACTACAAGAATTGAAGCTAGCATACGGACAGATACAAAGGATCCTATATGGACCAAACAATATACAAGTAATATAAATGACGTAGAATTCGTAAATAAGAAAATTCACAAATTATTGAAAGAGGGAATAATACAAAAAAGCTACAGCCCATACAATTCACCCATGCTAACCGTACATAAGAAAGGTGTAGACGTATGGTTATAGATTTTAGGAAATTTAACGAACATACGATAACAGACAGATACGTAATACCAGACATAAATATTACCCTGCAAAACTTAGGGAAAGCCAAATTTTTCCCTACACTTGATTTGGGGTCTGGGTTTCATCAAATTAAGATAAAGGAAAGTAACAGAGAGAAAACAGCGTTTTGTGTGAATGGAGTGAAATATGAGTTCATACGAATGCCTTTCGGATTGAAGAACGCCCCATCTATTTTCCAAAGATGTGTGGATGACCTTCTGCGCGACTTCATAGGTAAATTCTCATATGTTTACATTTACGATGTAATCATTTACTCATCATCCTATAAAGAGCATATGAAACACATACGAACTATTTCTAACGCATTAAATAATCCCTCTTTAAAGGTGTCCAATGAAAAGTCAACATTTTTCATGGAAGAGGTAGAATACTTAGGTCCGAATAAAATAAAAACGATAGAAAATTACCTAATACCAGAAACCTTCAAAGACCTTAGAGGAATCTTAAGACTTACTGGATGATATAGAAAATTCGTACAAAGCTATGCAGCTCTAGCTAAGCCCTTAACTTTACATTTAGTTTAGACCAAACCGCTTTAAAATTAGTTTAGACCAAACGGCCATAGAAGCCATAAATAAACTGAAAAACTGCTTAAAGCAGCAGGTGGAATTATACCAGCCAAACTAGGAGAAAGCTTTTGAACTTTCTACAGACGCTTCCAATATAGCTATTGGAGCTGTATTGAGTCATAATAAAAATCCAATTTATTTTTTATCACGCACACTCAGTACCACAGAACAAAATTAAAGTACCAACGAGAAAGAGTTACTTGCTATTATATGGTAGCTACAAAAATTACGAAAATACATGTGTATACGGCATAGCCGACTTAACCATATGTACCGACCATCAATCGCTTACTTACGCCATATCGGATAAGAATCCGAATCATAAACTTAAGAGATGGAAAAATATTATCGAAGATTACGGAGCAAAAGTCGTGTATAAACCAGGCGCACAGAATATTGTAGCTGACGCCTTGTCACGACAAATAATTAACACATCTTCTATAGGTACTGTACACTCATCTGATAGTTCATACAACGACATAATCAAGGCAGTACGCCAACCGCTAAATGCCTACGGTATCCAAATAGAATTGATACCAAACACACAAAAGAATAAACCACGTTCGCGTATTATATTTCAAAGTAAAATACGTCACACAATAACCTTTACTGACGAAAATTATCTGATATCCGAATTAAAAAGGTTTTTGCAGCCGAAAAAAATCGCAGCATTACATACAACAGCTGAGAATTTATTTAGATACGGACAAGTTATAAAAAACACGTTCACAGATGTAAAATTCGTAGACAGTTAGAATTAGTTAAACAAACACACGAACGAGCATACAGGGGATACAAAAATAATGTAAACGAACTATTAGAACAATACTATTGGCCGAACATAAAACAACAATGTAAGGCATACAACAAAAAGTGCACAGCTTGTCTTTACGGCACTAAAATCAGAAGTAAAAGCGACAGTCGTTACAAAAAGTACTAGTCCAGTCAAAAGAAGATTTAACTTAGTAATTTTAGGAGTATGCGAGTTTATGGTTTTATTATGTAAAGCCCATCACTGTGAACTTAAGTTTGAGTTTTCGGGGTCGGGGGTTGTGTCCCGCGGCCGCCATCTTGGAAATAAGGGTGCAACTGGTTTTTTGCGATTATCTCGTGAATTTCGAAAGTTATCAAAATTTTGTAAAATACTTTTTTGTAGATAATAATATTATCTACAACTTTCATTCAAAACTTTTTATTGTAAAATTAATCATAAAAAAGTTATAAACAAAATTACGCGAAAAATTAAGGGATGAATTTTTTTCAAGCGTAATAACTCTTTTTTTATTGATTTTATGGAAAATATACTTTAGAGCTTTTTTATAGAGCATTCTTTTGTGAACATTTTTGTCCATAAGTTTTTTTCGCTATATTTATTTAGTCTTATGATTTTGAGCTGCTAAGCGGAGCAACCATTACATTAGCGAAGCGCGTACATGATTACACAGGCCGACAAAATTTAACCAACATTCAGACCCAGAAACCAGACTATATATTTTCGAAGGTTTATGATGCGCTAAATCCAAATCTGGCCTCAGAATTGCTCTATCAGCTCTGGTTTTCGAGATATCCTAACCTAAAAGTGCGAAAAACACCGTTTTTGGCCATATTTGAGGTTATGTAGCCTTGCAGATGTTTTCTTTCACCAAAATTAAAGGATGGCATCTTTAAATACAAGCCTTCTTTTTTCAAATGGCGTTGAGTTTGCTCAAATATCATTTTTTTTCGCTGAGATATCGCATTTTGAAATTTTCATGTTTCTAAATTTTCCTACACCTGAAAATCGATTGAGATAACATAGACATGAGTAGTCGATTACTAATTTTCCTGAATTGAGTCTTATTTTTCTTAAAATTTTGTCTCACACCATAAGTGTGCTAGGTAGGTAGGTAGGGTGGTTGTCGCAAGACACACTTAGACCTTCGGCAGGTCCATTGTGATACCACTGGATAAGTGTGCTAACTCACCAAACTCCTACACTATCTAACCCACGGGTACCGAGTCAGACACAGCCCTAACCCATAGAAACCACCCCTACCATACCGCAAGCAAGTGTAGGGGTGTGGTGAGTCAGCAATTCAAGAAAATTAGTAATCGACTACATCATGTCTATGTTATCTCAATCGATTTTCAGGTGTAGGAAAATTTAGAAACATGAAAATTTCAAAATGCGATATCTCAGCGAAAAAAAAATTATATTTGATCAAACTCAACGCCATTTGAAAAAAGAAGGCTTGTATTTAAAGATGCCATCCTTTAATTTTGGTGAAAGAAAACATCTGCAAGGCTACATAACCTCAAATATGGCCAAAAACGGTGTTTTTTGCACTTTTAGGTTAGGATATCTCGAAAACCAGAGCTGATAGAGCAATTCTGGAGCCAGATTTGGATTTAGCGCATCATAAACCTTCGAAAATATATAGTCTGGTTTCTGGGTCTGAATGTTGGTTAAATTTTGTCGGCCTATGTAATCATGTACGCGCTTCGCTAATGTAATGGTTGCTCCGCTTAGCAGCTCAAAATCATAAGATTAAATGAAGATAGCGAAAAAAACTTATGGACAAAAATGTTCACAAAAGAATGCTCTATAAAAAAGCTCTAAATTATATTTTCCATAAAATCAATAAAAAAAAATTATTACGCTTGAAAAAAATGCATCCCTTAATTTTTCGCGTAATTTTGTTTATAACTTTTTTATGATTAATTTTACAATAAAAAGTTTTGAATGATATCACAAAATTTTGATAACTTTCGAAATTCACGAGATAATCGCAAAAAACCAGTTGCACCCTTATTTCCAAGATGGCGGCCGCGGGACACAACCCCCGACCCCGAAAACTCAAATTTAAGCTCACAGTGATGGGTTTTACATAATAAAACCATAAACTCGCATACTCCTAAAATTACTTAGTTGGCTATTTTTTTGTCTCTTTTGACTGGACTATACGTAGTGCAGGATGATCGTGAGGACACGACTTTGACTAAGGAGGGAAAAGTTATTCACAAGACAACGTAAAAAATTACACAGTTACAGGAGACGACAATGAATTACCTGATATTACTAGCCATGGTCATCATAATCGCAATTCAAGCAGAAGGAGACACAAAAAATAACAACCATAACTAACAGGAAATATATTCTAACTAGAACCGACAATGCATATTTATTTGACGAATTCACATTTTTATTCTAGGTAACTAATTGACAAAAAATTACCACACCAATCGAACAAATATTTAATAAGATCTAAAATCTTATCATTCCTATTTACAAATATCCCATCATAAATAATTATTGTAAACTATTTAAGTTCACACCATTTAGAACTAAGCATGTAAAAATTTTCACCGATAAGGAAATTGCCCTTTGCAACAATATTTACACTCGAGTGAATAACTGTAAAAATTATTTAGGCAAGAATAAGGAACAAACATTAATTCGGTATAAATCGGGACGATTTAATTTAGGAAGGGGAGAGTTAAGGAATGACTTCATTCACAAATAATAAATAAAAATAGTTAAGTAAATTCTAAGTATAATATAATCATGCAGGGCTGAACATATCCAAACATATTTTAATGCTGAAAACAGTGAACACCGTACGCTGTCCCTTACCGCAGTACCTTACCGTGAACAAAAAACTCACCCCCGAGAACAACTGCGTTCTTTTAATTACATATTTACACAATACATTGGTTTGTGTGTGTATGTGTTTGGTTGTATCTACACAATGTTGCCATTGATATTTTTGCTTACACACTTTTTCACCTATCCGCGTTACCAGTTACAATTTTTCATTGTTTAATAAATCAAAGCCAAAAACCAACAAATGCAAATAGTTCATTTATCTATAATTAGCATTATTCAACAGTGTTTTTAAGTTATTTTAAGAAAAATTTTAATTTTTTTAATTTTATTTTGTAAATGATTTCGAAATGTACTGCTTGGCAACACTGCGTGGTGAGAGAGCAATCAGCTGAGTCGGTATTACGGGATTATTTAAAAATCGTGAAATAGAATCTAAGAATACCAAAAGATAAACATATGCATTTTAAGAATAACAAATGATGAACATGTTTTTCCTAAAAAGCAAACAAAGAAACTAATATACAGGTACAAGTCGTGTACCTAAAACAGTAAGATGAGGTATAAGTGTAAATACGACTGTCAAATATTTTGGCAGTCAGTGCAGTATTAACATAGTGTTAAGAGCTACCCTAAAATTAAATTTATAAAAATAAGTATTTATATTTTTCCAAAGACAAGCAAGTCTTTAATTATCAACCAAGTCATTAGCTAAATGCGCATTCTGGAATACTTGTAACTTACGAAGGCATGAAGCACAAGGTTTATCATCTTCAAATAAATATAAAAATACATGAAATTATAAATGAATCAGACTTATGCTCTGGATGAAAATATGGTAGGGATAAAAGGAAAAATAAATAAATTCCATTTAACCGAGACTCTAACTTCAATTAATAAAATCGTTGATGTCGATACTTATGTAAATAGTAAATACTCGTTTATAATTTTTCTTGACAAACTTTTAAAACCTACACAACCAATTAATAATAAATCGAATGGATCCCAGCAAAACCTGCGTGACCGAAACTCTAACACAATTACACTTTTTTATTTGTTACAAACACATACATATGCACGCAGGTTTTGCTGGGGCGTCACCGAAACTCTAACACAATCGACTTTTTTTTGATTCTCCGTCACCTTTGGAAAATGTGTAAGCAGTAAGCAAACTTCATTCATATATTTTTTCTCATTTTTGCATCAATAGAAAAAAAAACAAAAAAAACGGCAAGTGGCTGTCAAAGCAATAAGTCAAAAATATATCTTTTCTCTCTTTTTGATATCAAAGTAGGCCGAGAATCAAATTGTCAACCTTTGGCAAATGTGTAAGCAGTAAGCAAACTTCATTCAAATATTTTTCCTCATTTTTGCAGCAGTGAAAGTAAACAAACGCCGTAGCCGAATGGGTTGGTGCGTGACTACTATTCAGAATTCACACAGAGAACGTCAGTTCGAATCTCGGTGAAAGCAAAATTAATAAAAACATTTTTCTAATAGCGGTCGCCCAGCAGCAGGCAATGGCAAAACACCGAGTGTATTTCTGCCATGAAAAAATTCTTCTCATAAACATATCATAAAACAAAATAAAATAAATGTATAAAAAAATTTTTTTTTTGTGATTCGAACCAAGGATTTTGGATCGGAATCCCCCATTGCTAGCCGCTAGGCTATCGCGCTGTGCTGCCGGCGCTGGCCTAAAAGTTATTTTGTTCGTCGCTACGTTTATATGAAACTGGCACTGGCAAACGAATCCATATGTATGAAAGGGATAAAAAATCACACGTACACAAAGTTTTTGGCACGATTTTCCCAACGCTTTTAACAACGTGATTGTAAAGGGGCGTGGTTAGTGACAGTTTAACGGCCACGTGTGGCGGTTACGTGAAGGGTAACGTGACCGCTACTCTTCTTGCTGGGATATATCAAAGTTAACCACATTTTACACACACACCCAAAAACGAGAAAACTATTCAGAGAATCGAATGGAAGGATTTATAAAAAATTACAAAAGGTTGAGACATAAAGAAGAGCCTAAATTCATAAAAAGGAAATAAAAAATGTCCATACATCCAATATTAAAAGGCCAAATAAATTTTCACAATATTGGAAGAAACAGGTTCCACTCAAACTAAACTAATAGAAGTGGAAGTAATAAACGAAACAATTACCGGAATACATTTAATAGATCCAACCGAAATAAATGTATTAATCTCACAAATCGAATCCAATATTAAAAATTTAGACGTTCTCCATAAGGATTTATTGCTCAAAGAAATAGAACTACTTAAAGTCAAAGTTAAATCAATACTGCAGCACTCTCTAATCTTGGGGTAGAACCAGGCTTGGCAGGCTTCATTGGCAAAATGCTAAATGGCAGAATCATTGAAGCGAAACTAGGTACACCGCTAGGTGAAGTCCTCTCACCGTTTTTATGGAACGCAGTTTTAAATAAACTTCTGTTAATACTGGAATCGGTGGGCTGTCTATTATTGCTGTCTCTGGCAAATTTGTATCTACATTAAGAGACCTAATACAAAATGCTCTAGACATACTTTCTAGGTGGGCAGAAAAGTGTGGTCTAGGAGTCAACCCAGACAAAACACAACCCATATTGCTCACTAGGAAACACTCAGCTAAGTCCAATTATGCTCAAGGGGGAACCTCTTGTGATTTCGGAAAAAACTAAGTACTAGGGACTAAACATAGGTAGGAAACTGACTTGGAAGTCAAACATCTAAGAAAGAGCAGGAAAGCTAACCTAGCTTTTTATGCCTGTAAGAGAGCTTTAGGTAAGACCTGGGGAATTAAACCTAAGATTGCTTATTGGCTTAACACTGCTGTCGTCAGACCCATTCTTCTATATGGAAATATTGTCTGGTGGTGTGCTATGCAAAAAAAAAACCTATTCTAATTTATTGAATAAAGTGCAGAGATCAGCGGAATTAGCAATGTGTGACGTCATGAAAACCACGCCATCCATCTTCTGCAAATACTAGGCGGCCTGCTCCGCTTTAAGGCTCAAAGCGAGCTCACAATGGAGCACTGTCACACATGGACATTCAACCATCTTAGACTCCTACACGGATATACCCAGTGACTGTGATTATCACCCTCCCATTCTTTGCTTCGAAAGGAATTTTCTAATGAAAATCCCTTCTAGACTGCGATGGTTCGAAGAAGATCTCACACCCGTTAAGATCTACACAGACGGATCTAAAATGGACACCGATGTACGATCAGTGTTATTTTGCGAAGAGCTTTCTATTAGTGAATCCTTTAAACTACCGGACCACTGTAGCGGTTTTCAAGTGGAAATAAACGGTTAAAGATAAACATGTAGTTAAAGATAAACAGAATATCATCAACGCAGCCCTACGAGCTCTGGATGCATTCCAAACAACATCAAGGAGTGTCTTACGTTGTCGCCAATCTCTAAATGAGATGGCCAAATAATGTCGTATAATCTTATGTTGGGTTCCCGGCCACAGAGTTATACCAGGGAACTGTAGTGCAGGCCAACTTGCAAGAGAAGGTACCTGTATGTCAGACATAAGTACTTTTATGGAGATACCTCTCGCAACTTGTAAGCTTCTCATTAAGGGCACATTAATCAGTTCTACAAATCATAGATGGAGTGGCGTTAACACCTGTGAAATTTCGAGGCAAACATGGCCAAGGCTAAATTAACGTCTGTCCAAGAGTATCATAAAACTGAATAGACTTCAAATCAGGACCCTAGTAGGGGCCCTCACAGGACATTGTGTCATAGGAAATCATGCAAAGAGATTAGGCGTTTACACGCATGATTTCTGTCGTAGCTGCAGAAATAAGGAGGAGTTGGAAACAATTCAACACCTTTTTTGCACATGCCCAGCTCTAGCCAGAAACAGGCACCGATTTTTAAAATCCTGCCTCTTAACATTTTAGGTATCAATAACCTTTTACAAAAAGGTTATCAAAAGCTCAGGATGGTTTAATATGGAGAGGGAAATGTAGCGCACTCCCCGCGGCTCACAACGGACCAATTTCGTGGACTAAGTGGCATCGTTGTTTCTATGTGCGATGGCTGCCAAACCTAACTCAACCTACTCCCATTTCTGGGAGGTGTTCCTCTATCCACCACCTAAGGGCGCACCATATAGGGATAACAAGTGCGCCCAAGGGTAAAATTCATAGTATGCAAAAATAAAGTTTAAAAGCTTCGGAATGTTGTAATATTTCATCCATGAATTCTAAGGTAGATCCTGTCCAACATCTTCTGACATCAGGCCACCTCAAGTTGTAACAGTGGCCTTGCCATGGTATGGGGTGCTAGCCAAAACACTAAACCACTCACACAATGAAAGTGTGAAAGTAACCAAGAAGCACAACCTTTCAGCACAGGGTGCGGTTGCTTCCAATCCTATTAAACGGTTCAATAAAGTGGCACGGGACAGTCTTCAAATGCCGAGTATTCGGCAAATTGTCAGAGATTGAGTCATTACTGTCTTGTATAGTAGTCGACCATGACATGGTGAACCCAGAACGTCAAACCAGGTTTCGACTCGGAGGAGGAGGTCCACGTTTACCAATTCTTCTTGCATTTCCTAATCAATTGGCACGATTGGAAAAATTCACAACAGCGAGTTTCCACGAAGGCCGAGGGCCTGCATCTGGATACCAAATGTGGGGCTGAAGGTATACATTTGATTCCTTACTTTCAGGCTCATAAGCGCTCGATCATTAAAGCGGATGGCACAGTGAGAGAGAGCTTTGAACCACTGGCAAAAGTGGAAAACAAACTTTGCCCAGCTGAAGATATTCCGTTCTGCGAATCCGGAGGAGGAACAGGGTGAGGCCGACAGTGCCAATGAGCTGCTGACTGGTATACAATAAGCATGGTTTTAAAGGTTGTCCAAACTAATCTGCAGCACTCATAGACCGCAAAGGACAATCTAACCTTTCTCCTGTGAGAGGAGGACATCGAAATTCGCCTTACTTCAGGAACCCTGGGTGCGAAGCACCGAGGTGAAGGAGTTAATTTTACAGTATCATACTTATTTCAATCTACATAGCACATGATCGGCCAGTACCGCCCGTGGAGTCCCGTAGGCGTGTGCTTCAAGCCAAGAACAAAATCCTGAGATTTGGATGCGACGCCAATGCGAGGCATGCTTTTTGGGAAAGCTCTGAGACGTATGATCGAGGTGTAATATGGGTAATTCTCTCCCCTTGATGTTACTTTATGGTGGACATCCCTTCTCCGACACTCGTGGGACCTACTAAGAACGCATTACCGAACAACAACAAAAAAACAAAAATCAAAACAAATAAACAAACCAGAAGGGGCTGCAAGCTCCGAGAAGCGAGCAGCGTTTAAAACGAGCTCTCAGTGCTCTCGTCGGAAGATGGCCGACAGTAAGGATCACTGATCCAACCAAATCAGGGTACTTGGAGAGGCTTTTGACAATACTGTGACAATAGATGGTGTAATGACGAAACGTGCCACAACGTAGATAATGCTGTTGCTAACGAACGACTCGCTAGAACCTTTGGCGAAAGGCGAAGGTATTATAAACTACGGTTTTGGCAAGGTGAGAGTCAGAACCTATAAAACCAATGGTGATGCCATCGACCCATTGGCCTCAGAGATTGAAGCTAATGACGCTGAGGAAGATCCAATTAAGTCCTCAAGTGACGTCGAGAGCATCGACTTAGAAGGGTTTTATTCCTCAGGGTTTGAGCTCACAGCTAGACTTAAGATAATGAACACGAGTACGACAACTGGGCTTCCAGCTGGTTCGAGTACAACGTACTCAGAAAGAGAGCTCCTGAGCGAGTCACAAGAAGATGGGAGTGCAAAGAATGCAACTCCTTCAAATAAACCTACATTATAGCAAGCTATGTAGCATCGCAAGCCCTAATTGATCGCATGGCAGTCGACAACCCTGATTTTGTCCTCATTCAGGAGCCATGGATCAATGGAGAGTGTATCTGCGGATTGAGGACACCGAAATATAGGCTATACCCAGCGGACTGTGAAGGTAATCCAAAGTCTTGTGTTATGGCAAAAACAGAACTATCCACATTTATGATCCACAAGTAGAGCAATATAGACACAACTACGATAAGCTGGAAGACAGATGGTAACAAATAACGGCTATCGTCTTTTTATATGGGCAAACGGAGATGCAGTAACGTCGAACCTGCTAAAAGAGCTGATACTGGACAGCGAAGCTCCAACCACAAGCCACAAACTACTATTGGGAGGCGACGCAAACGCTCATCACACTACCTGGGGTAGTTCAGATATTAACGAGTTCACTCTTTAACTTTATTATGGAAAGCAGACGATTGCTCTGCAATCGCGGTAATGAGTCTACCTTTATTGTACGTAATCGTCAAGAAGTTCTTGATATTACGTTAATTTCAGACTCTATTATAGATAGAATAGTGAATTGGATGTAATGGCTAGTGTGGGCGGGAGTGCATAGTCCACAATCTCGAAAGTGCCAGCCAGGATTTTGCCGTGACCGTAGCTTTTATTTAACCACTTACTTAAAGTGTTCAGCCTTATTGCCGTGCCACGCGCGATATATTTTGCCTGCAGATCTACCGGCAGGAAGTTTAATGTCGCATATAATGCTTTCGATGGTGTGGTTCACCCCCTTCTCAAGAGCATTCCACCATATTACAACGCCATAGTAGAGAATAGGCCTAACCATTGCTGTGTACAGCCAGTGTATCATTCTGCGTTCCAATCCCCATCTCTTTCCAATTAGCCTTGCGCAGGAGTACAACGCCATCAGATTTGCGTACTCTATCTGCGACTGTGAGCCCCCAATTTAGCTTCCTATCCAGTACAAGTCCTAGATATTTCGCCTTTTCTGTTACTCTATGTAGTTTCCCTCCTAGGAATATGTGTTTAAAAGCAGGTGTTTTATGTTTTCTGCTAAATAGTATCAGATCCGTTTTTTCCGAATTTACTTCAAGTCCTCGACTTTTACACCAAAGTGATAGTCTATTGAGGGATCTTTGTTGAAGATCGCATAAAGTTGGAAGGTGCTTCCCCGAGATTGCTATAACAATATCATCGACATATGAGATTATTTTCCCTCCCACTTTTTCAAGTTCTTGAAGAAGATTATTGCCAGTTAAGTTCCACAGAAGTGGAGAGATTACCCCACCTTGAGGTGTATCCCTGATCGGAAATTTTTTAATGGGTGCGTCACTTACATTTGCGATTATCCTTCGCCCAGTTAGCATTCGTTCTATAAACGAGACTAGTGCCCTGGTTACACCCATTTCCGTTAGCGAAGTTGTAATAGCCTCTGGATAAATATTATTGAAGGCAACCTCGATGTCTAGAAAGGCAGCGAGGGTGTATTCCTTATAGTGAAGTGATTTCTCATCCGTGTCAACTAGCGCGTGTTGGGACGGTGATAGCTTATTGCAAATTTTTGTTTTGATATGCATATCTAGTAAACGTTCTAGGGCTTTTAACAGGGAGGATGATAGGCTAATCGGCCTTCCGCCCATTTTTGGGGATAAAATTGAGTCGTATCGCCGAGGCGAGTTTAGGTGCGATCATATCTCTTGTATGTTGCAGATCAGCGGGGATGATTCCGTCAGGACCTGGCGATTTGTAAGGTCTGAAGCTGCCAATGGCGAAGTTTATGTTATCCTCCGTTATGAAATCTGTTGGGAGATTCCCGTTGTGAACTATAGGTTGAGTTCTACTGTCTTCGTTGCAGAGACAACCTGGAAAGTGTGTCTGCATTAGTAATTCTAGTGTTTCTGCACTGCTAGTTGTCCAGTTGCCGTTCTCTTTTATGAGGCAGCTAAGGTTGCTGGGCTCGTTGATAGGACTTTCCGGAGCCTACTAGTCTCCGAAACACTTTCTATCTTTTGACAGAAGTCACTCCAAGACTTTGTTATTGCTGCCCTTATGGCATACTTGAATTTACGTTGGCATTCTTTGTATCTATCCCACGAGTTAGTTCTCCTCGCTTCGTTATACACAGTTCTGCACTTCTTTCTCAGGTCTGCTATATCACTGGACCACCATGGAGGTTTCGGTTTCCATTTTCTTGTTCTCTGAGGACATGCTGGAAAGAAATGATAGGATACCAGGCTAAGGAGTAACAGTGGGATCGTCGGTACGGTAATCATGGTGATTGAAGGGTCACCGCCACCGTTTAGCGGATGGGTGGCTAGCCAATACCCATAGGGAGCATCCCTCTTAGTTCGTGTTGGGTTAACCTCAATGATATGGGAGTTAAACCAACACTTATGCCTCACCACCGTGACAAGAAGACCAACATGATGAGGCACCTTGATTGTCACACGAAGTAAAAAAGCTACAAAAGAATTTCAGGATACAATTCAACAAAGCCAAATTCTCCCAAAGCGAAAGCAAATGGGGCTTGTACTACGCCAAACTAAAAATATATAAGAAAAGCAAAAAGGTCTTCGTGGAGAGGGATGTTTTTGTGGGCAGATCGAAACTACGGTAGAGCCATCTTGATTGAGAAAAATCCTCACCAAGTCCTCTCAGTCCATAGAGCATTTTCACAGGCCAGACTCCAGCTGGACAGAATCCAGCGAAGAGTCATTAGGTCTACTATTAAATACTCACTTCTCGGGTAATTTAGAGGAAGCGATAACCACCAATAGTCCAACTTCGGGTGTGGTATTAGGTTCTGATATCCTCAACATTGTCATAGAAGCTAAGTTAACATGGGCTGTAGAAAACTTCCAACCATACAAAACGCCGGGCCCAGATGGGATGCGCAACTGCGACAGACAATGTGCAACATTATGAAATAGCTGATAACCATATTCAGAGCAACACTACTATTGAATTACGTCCCCCGTAAGGTGGAGAGATGTCAGGGTTATTTTTACACCAAAGACTGGTAGCAGCTCGCCTACGAAACCTAAAGGCTTCAGACGTATTAGCCTTTCCTCATTTCTATTAAAGACGTTAGAGCGATTAATAGACGCTGTTATAAGGGAAAACTTGCCTCCGTCGCTACTCGCGAGATCACAATATGCATACTCTAAAGGTAGATCTACAGATACAGCATTAAACTCACTAGTTTCAGAGATAGAAAAATCAATAGAGAATAAAGAATATTCTCTGGTAGCCTTCCTAGGCATAGAAGGCGCTTTCAACAACATTCTACCGGAGGCCATAACAAGCGTAGTGACTGATTTGGGTGTCGCCGAGGGCCTTGTGAAATTCACAGAACAGTAGCTACTACGCAGGTTCGTAATTTCGACGTTGGGCCCCTCGACGATACGCTTATCTGTCAAGCGGGGCACCCCTCAAGGCGGTGTACTTTCTCCTCTGCTGTGGATTCTGACAATGAATCAATTGTTGAAGAGTCTGGAAGAGAGGAGGATACACGTAGTGGCCTACGCAGGCGATGGTGCAATATTAATTAGAGGGAAATTCCCAAATACCCTCTGCAACATTATGCAAAATGCTTTGAACGATGTAAGCCGGTGGGCTGCATCGACTGGCTTTGGGGTAAATCCCAACGAAACAGAACTAATCATGTTCACCAGGAAATACAGGATGCCTGTTCTAAACCCCCTACCCTTGGGGGAATCGCTCTGTCAATTGGGGAAGAGGCGAGCTACCTAGGACTAGTATTGGATACGAAGCTCTCGTGGAAACAAACGATTAATGATAGAGTTAAAAAGGCAGCCACAGCACTATATACATGCAAAAGAATTGTGGGGGCAAAATGGGGCCTAACCCCAAAAATAGTACACTGGCTATACACAGAGATGTTACGGCCTATCACGACATACGGTGTCTTAGTCTGGTGGCCAACACTCGAGAAAAGAACAACAGTAAAACGCCTAGAAAGTATTCAAAGGGGTGCTAGTCTCTGCATAAGCGGGGCACTAAAGACTACGCCCACGGCAGTGATGAATGTCATGCTGAACTTATTACCGATTGAGGCATACAGCAAACAGCTGGCAGCGAAAGAATCTTCTAACTTAGCCATTAACAGAAGGGGTCACGCTAGAATACTAGACGAGTACCCCTTCCTACATCAAAGCACATACTTTTGTAGCTCAGTAGAGTTGCATCTAAACACATCCTTTACCACAACTTTCCCAACGAGAGAAGATTGGGACAATAGAAGCGGAATCAGCATCTATACTGATGGTTCCAAACTAAATGATCTGAAGGAATGAATGCCAACATAGCATTTCGGTTACCGGAACACTGCAGTGTATTTCAAGCTGAAATTTTGGCTATCAAGGAAGGCTTGCTAGCCCTGTCCTCGCCACAAGAGATACAAACATATATTTAGATAGTCAATCGGCCCTGAAAGCTTTAAAATCACCTAATATTACCTCGAAGACAGTAAAAGCAGAGAATGTTAATGCACGTGAAAAGAGCTTTCCAAAAAGCTCTAGCGTGAACCGATGCGACGAATACAACTAGAACCAGAGAATGTTAATGCAATGAGAAGGTGCAAATGTTACTGTGAGCTTTTTTTAGTACAATTGAGATTTGAAAGATTTGTAATAAGGTCATTTAGCACACCGAGTTTATAGACACCTCACTGACTTTTGCCCACACAAAAATTAGAAACACCACACATCTTTCACCTCAACACACAACCCATTTCTCACCTCGACATTAAACCAATTAAATTTTTACTATTTTCGTATTTTTGAAATAATAAGCGAATACGTAAAATTTATTACATAATTTTTTTTTTCAATTACATTAAAAAAAACTTATAAAAAAAAGTTTGCGCCGGGAATTGAACTCGAGTCTAACATGTGGCGAGGAAAAATAGGCGGTGCGTTTATTTCTTCGAATGCTTATTTTTTGACCATTTTGTTACTTTTGAAATGATAAGCGGATTCATAAAATGTATTACAAATTTTTTTACGATTACATTAAAAAAAAAAACGATTTAAAAAAAAAAAATTTATAAAAAAAATGTGCAAGAAAAAAAATATGACTTCAGGACTTGAACCTGAATTAAATACGTGCCAAAAAACAAAGCGAATAATCCGCCGACTTTAGCTTCTGCACCACAAACTAACTGCCGCGCGGCCTTCTTAATCGCAAATTTATTCGCTTCGATTTCCTTAGTAGTGTGCCGAAAAATCTTATGAACTTCCTCAGTAGTTTGGTAAACGCAGAAAATATCTGAATTCCTGTCCTAGCGTGGTAAGTAAATATAGAAACCCTCCACTCGCGTCACTCGCGTGGTAAATATCTGCAATTCCCCACTGGTGAGCAAAGTTGAATTTGAAATGACCTTATTATGAATCTACAAATTAGAACTCGAAAAAAGCTCATTTAACATTTGCTCCTTCTCATTGCATTAACATTCTCTGCTAGAACTACGCGCTTGCAAAGACAAGCTTGCGGAAATACTGCAAGACTTTTTTGCCAACCTATATTTTGGAACTGTAATGCCTTTGTAAATAATTAATGTATTTATCAAAAATAATATACTTATTACATAGAAAACACAAATCAGTCATAGTTCTTGAAATTGTACGTCCGTAGTTACCAAGATAAGATTCAAACTGAAGTCAAGAGAAGACGGTCGTAACTATACAATACATGTGGACATCTGCCTCTACTGGCTATAAATAGAAAGGTCCGTAGTGTACAGATAATAGCGGCCCGTATAATTCCCATCATCACCAAACTGCGCTTCCATTTGAAATAAGGTAACTATAGAGTGTGCATATTTTGAATTCCTAGATTTTTCTAATATCTTGGTCAGAGTGCACAATTTAAACATGTTAACGATTGAAAACTATTTTCGTTTCAGGTACAGAGGAAAGAAATCTCCAGATGCGATACTCGCTGAAATTTGTTGGTGGTATAAAAACACGTTTGAAGAAGAGGATGACGAGGAAACAGAGGAAGAAGGGGAAGACACAGATGAAAATCCAGAATATCTGTTGGACGAAATAATCGATCTCTCTGATGATGATGACGATGACCAAAAGTTTTGTATTATGACTGTATGCCTAAAGCGCAAATTATCGTCTAAGATAATTTTTTTCAAATGAAATTCAATAAAGAAACTGAGAAGCATATTATAGACCACAAAAGAAGTAAAAAACGCTCAGTTTTGTGGAAAATATTTTCAAAAAACATGAAAAAAAATAATTTTTCCAACATTTTGCTTCATAAGTACCACAAAAATTTTCGAAATCAATTTTTTCAAAAATTGTAATTGTTGCACAGGTCTCTAGCAATAATTTGGCTTTTACAGATTGAAAAAATATCAATTAGTCGACGAGTTATAGCCGAAAACCCATATAAACAATATACTGAAAATCGGCATTTGACTGCAAACTTCGAAGGCCGATTAAAAAAAATTCGAACTAACATAAAAAAACGGCGCGATACGGGTCTTCTAATTTCGCCTCTATTTTCACCCGCCACTCTCAGAATGGACCTAATTTTTGCTAACCTGAATTTGTTCCACAGTGTTATCAGAGTATAACAATTCGAATATTCAAAATTAATATATATTTAAAAGAATGGCATACTAGCATATTATTAATTCTGGAACAAATAGGGAAGCAACAGGAGAGTAAAGAAATAAAAAAAAAAATATCAAATTATACATACGTATGTACATTATTGTGGGTACGTATTTACATACATATGTACTCTCAAAAACAACTGTCTTTGCAAATTGTCACATACTATACTTCCATACATAATAGGACTATGAATAAGTTCGTGCGGTTTTTTTTCGAAATTTGAAACTTTATTGACGTAAAATGGTTACAAATTTAATATTCAAAATATTGTCCATCGCTTACTACTACTTTTTCCCATCTTTCTGGCAATTCACGGATTCCCTTTGTGAAAAATTCGGTCGGTTTTGCCGCAATCCACGAATCGATCCATTTTTTGACTTCATCGTAATTACGGAAGTGCTGGTCAGCCAGGCCATGTTGCATCGATCGGAAGAGATAGTAATCGGATGGCGCAAGGTCTGGACTATACGGCGGGTGGGGTAGGACATCCCATTTGAGCGTTTCTAAGTATGTTTCGACCACTTGTGCAACATGTGGCCGAGCATTGTCATGTTGCAAAATAACTTTGTCGTGTCTATCGGCGTATTGCGGCCGTTTTTCTCGCAGTGCTCGGCTCAAACGCATCAATTGTCGTCGGTAGACATCCCCCGTAATCGTTTCATTCGGTTTCAGTAGCTCATAATACACAACACCCAGCTGGTCCCACCAGATACACAGCATAACCTTCAGGCCATGAATATTCTGCGCCGACGTCGATGTTGAAGCATGGCCAGGGTATCCATACGTTGCCCGACGTTTTGGATTGTCGTAATGGACCCACTTTTCATCGCCAGTCACAATTCGATGCAAAAAACCCTTTCTTTTGTGCCGTTGAAGCAGTTGTTCGCATGCCATAAAACGGCGTTCAACGTCTCTTGGCTTCAATTCATACGGCACCCAATGGCCTACCTTTCGGATCATTCCCATGGCTTTTAAACGTTTGGAAATGGTTGATTGATCAACTCCCAAAGTTTTTGCAACCTCTTCTTGCGTTTGAGCCGGATCTTGATCGAGCAATTCCTCCAATTCGGTATCCATGAACTTTGGCGGCGCACCCTCGCGTTCTTCGTCTTCCAAGCCAAAATCACCACTTTTAAAGCGTGCAAACCACTTCTGGCACGTTCGCTCAGATAGAGCATGCTCACCATAAACTTCCACCAAGATACGATGACTTTCGGCTGCTTTTTTCTTCATATTAAAATAATGAAGAAGAATTCCCCGCAAAAACACATTATTTGGCACGAAATTCGACATTTTCAAGTGTGGTAAAAATATTGTTGTTTACGCTTCAAATAAAAAACTTATACTGACGTTTGTGCCTTACGACAGTAGCTCTCCAATGAATGTTTGGAAATGTGGATCGATGGAATAATAATCAAGTTACGCCATCTGTTGTAAAACCGCACGAACTTATAAATAGACCTATTACGTCTACATGAATTTAAATGAGAGGGAGAGTGAATATTAACATAAAAAAACAATGTTAGCAATTGCACTAAATTTTTTTGGGTGTTGATATAGCAGCCCAACGACGCGTAGAAGGCCTCCTCTAGTTGTTGCAAGATTATCGTGCTTTAAATTATATTAAGTTCTTCCTCTTTTTTATGATAATTTCACTTTAACTTTCTTATTAATATAGAAAAAACGCTTTGTTTTCTCTTAATTCGAGTTCGGTTTCATTTAAGAAAAAATTATACAATAATTTTAAAATATTTAAAGATGTGAAGAAAATAAACAAAAATCAAACAACTATGCTGAGGGAAGTTAAAGTTAGTCTATGATATGACTGTATGCAAAAAAATTTAAGAAAAAAATGTGATAATTATTTTCCCAAAATCCATAAAAACTCAATCAACAGTGAATTTTGAACAATTTGAATAATTCACTTAATTAAAAGTGTTTTTTTTAACTGTTGCTTTGAACAGTTAACAACTGTTAACTATTATATATACATACATACATATATTATCATATATAAACAATATTCATCCATTCATATAAAAGGTTTTCCAATAACAGGTGTTATTTTGAATAGCCTGCTATTTCGGTAGATGCCACTTTTGAAGCTGTCATTTTTTGATATTTGACAAATAGAAATTACGCCATTAATAAAAATCGGACGCTTGCACGCTTAAACAACGCATTGAAATTATTAAAATTCACTATAAAAATGGTGAAAATTTGAAGGGGACGGTACGTAAAACTCGAACATTTTTGAGTCATCGTGAAGCACTTTGTCGGACCGCAATACAGAAATTGGTGAAAAAATTCGAGCTGTTGGACAAGTTTTATGTATACCTTCTGGTCAAATATGAACGAGACGTTATCAATAAAACGGTCCACGGATGACATATTGCAAAAATAAATTTTTTATTTTTTGGTAGGACTGTTATAAGCTTACATGGCAAATTTCAGCGTGGTATGTCACAAAGTTTGTTTTCTGTGCTACTGTAAACAAGTCAAGCTCGAGTGTGTTCTTCGAATTCTCTTTTATGACTTCAATTGTCTCAAAATGTTTTCCACGGAGCGGCAACTTGAGCTTGGGAAACAGGAAAAAGTCACATGGAGCCATATTAGGCGAATACGGTGCTTGCGGAACGATATTAACATTATTTTTGTTCAAATAATCGCGAACAAGACGTGATGTGTAAGCTGGTGCATTATCGTGATGCAAGAACCATGACTTGTTGTCCCACAATTCCTTCCTTTTAAGACGAATGTTCTCGCGCAAACGCTTTAAAACGTCTAAATAATATTCAGCGTTAACCGATTTTGCGATTTGTGCGATTTTCAAGCACAATTTCCTTTACTTTTCCGATGTTTTCGTCGTTTACTGATGTTGCTGGACGACGTTCATGAGGCAAGTTTTCAACCGATGTACGGCGATCTTTGAACGATTTGTACCACTGGAAAACACGCGCACGCGATAGAGCAGAGTCCCCATAGGTTGTCTGCAACATTTTTAAGGCGTCTGAAGCCGAAATTTTGTTGGAATAACAAAATTTCAAACAAATTCTTTGTTCAACTTGAATTTCCATCGTTAAATTCGAACAACACACTCGAGCTTGACTTGTTTACAGTAGCACAGAAAACAAACTATGTGACATATCACGCTGAAATTTGCCATGTAAGCTTATAACAGTCCTACCATCCAACAAAAAAATAATTTTTACCATATGTCATCCGCGGACCGTTTTATTGATAACGTCTCGTTCATATTTGAGCAGAAGGTATATCTTATTATCTTATATCTTGTATGCTAGAAGAACTGTAATAACCGTCGTTAGCTGAAACCCTTAATGGAAATTTATTTTCGTTATAAAAATTAATCTTTTTGTTAAAGGTGAAAACTTTTCTGAACGCATGATTTTCTATGAATGCATGATGGTGTGGGCGAATCCGGTGTGACGGTGAATAGTGACGGCCGCTGTTTATCGACTTCGACAACCTTGAACAAATTCCAAAATTATGATCCCTTAATTGATGAACTCAAATCCTATATAATTTTTGTCGCATTGGCTTTTTTTTGCGTATTAAAATTTTGGGCTTATGCACGCCTCAATGGTTTTGTAGCGAATAAAAACACGTAGGCTGGACTTAAACTGTGATAATCAAAAAAAAAAAAAATTCGTAATTGCGATCGTGACTTGGTGGGACATTTTTTTGCCTGTGTTTAATATGTACAAAAAAGACATACCTGTGTTTCTTTTATGTGTATGAAAATAAGGAGGAAAAATAAATGAAGAAAAAAATATAAACATCTACCACGGTACACACCCTCCCACCTAAAGTGTTGGTGCGTGTAGATTCAATGTTTTTTTGTACGTATATCTACCCGTGATAAATTCCTCTTTTTCCGCCTTTTAAACCAATTACTTTAGCTTTAATGGATTTTGGAGAAAATTTGGCGGACAGTTTTTTCGACGCGTCACTCATAGTGAAATTTCTACGGCACATGATATCACCCGTTTTAAAACTTCTACTTCTCAAAGTATAGCGTTTTGCAGAGTTATCAAAAGCCTTATTAATATTTTCGACTACTGATTTGCTTATTAATTTAGGTCTGTCGGTTCTATCTTTTTTTGTTCTCATCTAGTGCTTCCAATTTTTGTATTAGCACATATTCGCTTGGAGGATGGCTCCATATATAGAAGTCCACGCAAGTGCCGAAAGTTGCTGATCGCTATTCACTTGGGAATGGCCAGCACGATTCTTCTGCATATGGTTCAAGCAGCTCACAACTCCCGCGATTTGCCCAAGTATCCTCTGGGTAGCTTGCAAACACCCGTTCGGGAGTGAGCTAACGTGAGAAGGCGAAGCACTCCAAGATAGCTGGTTGTGCGCTGGGTTTGAAACCCGCCACTTTAAAGTCCCCCCCAATAAAAATTAAAAAAGCCTCGGATGAGAACTACCTATACCGAAGATGACCCCTGCAAACGAACTAAGGAATACGATTTGAGGGCATGCACCTGGAATGTCCGGTCCCTTAATGGGGAAGGTGCCTCTGCCCAGCTGGTTGATGTCCTCGTGAGAGTAAAGGCTGACATCACTGCCATTCAAGAAATGCGATGAACGGGACACCGCAAAAAACCATAGGACCTTGCGACGTCTACTACAGCTGTCATGTAAAGGAGACTTCAACGCCAGGGTGGGAAAGGAGAGAATTTTTGGTCTCACAGTCGGTAAAATCAGTCCGCACAACGAAAGTTCCGGTAACGGAAAGATATTGATCGACTTCGCCGGGGCTCGAAACATGGTAGTCTGCACCAACCGATTCCAACATAAAGAGATACACCAAGCTACATGGCTGTCTCCTGATCGAAAAATGCGAAACCAGATCGATCATGTTGGGATGGATGGAAGACACGCTTCTAGTGTATTAGATGTACATACGATCAGAGGACCCAACATCAACTCGGATCATTATCTTGTTGCAGGCAAACTACGCACATGCCTATGTGCAGCGAAAACGTACATATACCTACGCAAAGAATGTTCAACATGGAAAAGCTCCAATCGCAACAGACAGCCGGAAGATTCGCCACTCGCCTCCCACTCCTGCTCTCAGATAGTGCTGCCCGACAAACCGGCATGCACGGGCAATGGAGCAACATTGTGCACCGCCACTGCCGAAGAAGAAATCGGATTTCGCCGAGCCCGCAAAAAAAGTTGGTACGACGAGTATTGTCATGCTGCCGCAGAAAAAAGATGATGCCTATAGAGCCACGCTGCGATCGGGCGCAACGCGAGCCAAGTGAGATCGCTACCGAGAGCTAAAACTGGAAGAGATACGTATTATCCCGCCAATAGGAACAATGCCCGAAAATTCTACCAGAAAGATCGGCGGCTTACAGAATGTTTTAAGACCGAGGCGTTTCCCTGTAAGGACAAATACGGCGAACTGGGACCTGACATCCAAAGCATTCTTAAATTATGGAGGGAACACTTCCTAAACCAGTTAAACACTGATAGCTGCGCATGTTACAGAGAATGTGAAGATAACGATACCCCACTCGTCGGCGACGGAATTGTCCTTCCGCTAACCGACCACGACGCTGCTAAAGCACAACAAAGCTGCGGGCGCCAACGGACTGCCGGCTGAGCTATTCAAACATGGCGGTGAGGAGCTGGTAAGGTGCATGGTCCTGTGCAAAATATGGTCGGATGAAAGCATGCCTGCCGATTGGAATTTAACTGTGCTCAGCCCAATCCATAGGAAGGGCGATCCTGCAATGGTTGCCAGTTACCACAGGATTAGTGTTCTAAATATCACCTATAAGGTTCTAGCGAGCGTATTGTGTGAAAGGCTGAAGCCCACCGTCAACCAACTGATTGGACCTTATCAGTGTGGCTTTAGATCTGGAAAGCCTACCATCGATCAAATATTCACAATACCAAATATTCACAATGCCAAATCTTGGAAAAAAAAAATGAAAGGAGAATCGACACACATCTTTTCGTCGACTTCAAAGCTGCATTCGACAGTACGAAAAGGAGTTTCCTGTATACCGTGATGCCTAAATTTGGTATCCCCACAAAACTAATACGGCTATGCGAGATGACGTTGCTCAACACCAGCAAGGCCGTCAGAATTGGGAAAGATCTCTCCGAGCTGTTTGATATCAAACGAGGCTTCAGACAGGGTGACTCGCTGTCGTGTGACTTCTTTAACCCGATGTTGGAGAGTATCGTACGGAGGGGAACGAGGGAAAACGAAGTACCCCCTGTCCTCAAGCAAACAGTCGGCGCACTCGCGCACCGGCACCCATGTCACTGTTGACAGTTATGATTTCGAGGTTGTAAAAAACTTGGTATTTTTAGGAACCAGCATCAACACCAATAACAATGTCAGGCTTGATATCCAACGTAGAAACTCTCTTACTAACAAGTGCTACTTTGGACTAAGTAGGGAATTTACTAGTAAAGTCCTCTCTCGACGAACGAAAATAACACTCTACATGGCTCTCATCATGCCCATCTTAACATATGGTGCAGAAGTGTGGGCGATGACAACATCCGATGAAGCGAGGCTTGGAGTGTGTGAGATAAAGATTCTGCGCAAGATTTTTTGACCTTTGCACTTTGGCAACGGCGAATATCGCAGGCGATGGAACGATGAGCTGTATGAGATTTACGGCGACATAGACATAGCACAGCGAATAAAGATCCAGGTGCTACGTTGGCTGGGTCAGGTCGTCCCAATGGATACAAGCGCTCCGGCTCTGAAAGTATTCGGTGCGGTACCAGTTAGTGGTAGCAGAGGAAGAGGAGGGCCTCGTTTGCGTTGGAAAGATCAGGTGGAGAAGGACTTGTCTTCACTTGGTGTGTCCAATATGCACCGGTTAGCACGAGAAATTACTGGCACGCTTTTTCAAACTCGGCCAAAATCACGTAAGCGGTTACGCCCCAATTAAGAAAAAGAAGGCATATTCGCTTGCGTGTGCTAGCATTTGTTTACCAAGAAGAGCAAGTATAGGGGTGAATCCAATTAACTGGTGAATATCACTTCTTATCGATTCTATTATGTCTGGTAAGTTTTTGTCCAAATAATTATGATCGTCTGTTATATATGAGCGTATACGTTCAATGATCGATCGATTAACTCGCTCGCTGGCACTTGCTTGTGGGCGGTAAAAGGCAGTGTAAATACATCTATATTGTCAACAGTGCCCCTTATCTCCTAGAGATATTTAATATTCTGAAACACAATCTATGACTTTTAATTTCCCATGAACAAAAAATTCGTATCGTTAATTTCATGTGAATCAATCCCTATATTCGAATTTCAAATATGCTATTGTGAACATCACTCATGTTTTGTTTACAAATTTTTGCACAAAAAATTGCTGTTGTGTAGTCAAACATTTTAATTTTTGCGTTAAACGTTAAAATTGTAATGATTAGTGCTTACTTGCGCCTTTGTTTAATTGAAGAAGAAACTAATACCAGTCAGTAATTGGCTGAACGAGTGTCCAGGAGGATATTACGCGTCAAGTGTAATCCCCATGAATTACCCAATGCAAGGTAAACATGCAAATAATTATACTCGTAAACCAAATAAATAATTTTACATAGCTTTCACCAATTGTATAGAATAAATAAGCCGGCGTTCAAATATTTGTTGGATGTATTGCACAGTGGTCTGCCAGTGGCACGTAAACGTTTAGCAATAGACACAGTCGTAAAGCTTTCAGCTGCTCTAAGATTTTTTGGTGAAGGACCATACCAAAAAGGAGTAGGGAGGCAAGTGGATGTTGGCTTATCGCAGTCAAGTTTTAGCCACGTCTTGTCTGAAGTATTGAATGTTTTTGAGGAGTGCCTTTGAAATCAGTGGATAAAATGGCCTACTAAAGACGAAATGCGTGAAATTGCTTTGGATTTTCATCAACAATTTAATATCCCAGGCATAATTGGCTGCATTGATGGCACACACGTTAGAATTATAGGCCCTAGGAATAATAAACACTTATATTATAACAGAAAGGGTTACTATAGTATGAATGTTTTGCCGGTATATTGGTAAAATTTGTGTATGCTTTTACGCATGTTAATAATTTTAGCTGCAGGTATGTGATAACAAAATGGCAATAAGATACGTCGATGCTACACACGCTGGAGCCTGCCATGACTCATTAATTTGGAATACAAGTGAATTGAGGGTTTCAATGGAAATGTTTGGCTGCTGGATAAAATTTTAATGAAATCTGTAAGTCCCAAAATCAAATTTTGTTCATAGGCGACGCTGGATATCCACTAGAGCCTTGGTTGCTAACAGCCCACAAATCAGCGAAATAGGGCTCCACAGAAAGCAAATTTAATGAGGTCGTGGACGTAAAATTGTGAAATGGCGTAATGGCGTCTTAAAAAATAGATGGAGGTGTGTACTAGGAGCCAGGGAGCTACATCATTCGCCTAAGAAAGCAGCTCAAATTACTAATGTCTGTTGCGCGTTGCACAATATATGCTTAAAGTATTATTTCAAATAGAGCTTCTCAATTGGAAATTTCTGAACACGTGCAGTTTGAAGAATCGGAATCGCATTCATCATACCTCAATGAGGCTAAGCGTATTAGAGCAAATATAGGCAATTGCCTTATGTAAATTTATGACAAAATTTTTTTATAATTGAATGACGCTTATCAAAGAAATGTCTGATTTGTATTAGCTCAAAAGCGGCTTTATTGTTAATCTTGCTTTACCAATTTGAAAAAATAAAGTATATAAAACTCATTTTTTTTACAAAAACGTTCGAAACATTCTAATTAATGCCTAAGCTTTTCTTTGCAGCTAGTATTTTCAAATTTTGAACCTCGATTTGGCTGTTTATAAGTATGAGTTTACGGTCAACTTCAATATTTCTGAGCCGTTCAATTTCCGAATTGTGGCGTTTTGTTTCCTTTGGTAAACTGTTTTGAATATTTTGAAAGTTTTCGAGGCCTTGGTTTAATTCCTTTAAGTGGCCTTCTATTTCAGTGTAGTGATGACTCTGGATTTCCAAGCCCTTTCTGACGTTATCATTCATTTCTTTTTGAACATCTAGTTCGATGATTAATAGCTTCGAAGGGTTAATTTTTTTGCGAGTTTGCTGGCTGATTTTTTGTGCAGGCAAAGCACTTTCCCTTTGCGTGTCACCGGCAGTTTCGGTGCTATTTTCGTCCAAGCTATTGTCCATGCAACTATATTCCACTTCAGAGTCCTCACTAGAGCTGTTGTCTTCATCACTACTGTTATTTTCACGTTGCTTACCAGTTGATTTCGTTGCATTCAAAACAAAAGGCATGCCATTTTCGACACCTTCCGCAGCTGCTACTGACGCAGTTATATCCAAAATTGACTGTTCTAATACAGAAAAAACATGTTGCTTGCAAGGTCCTCCACCGGTCTTTTTCCTATATTTGGTATTTTCGACAGTCTTTTTTCGTACGTATCGTTTTTGATCAATCCAAACCTGTAAGCAATGGCTATATACAGTGGCTCACAGCTTATTTCGTGTGGCTGTATGTTAAACTAAAGAATTGTAAAATTATTTTTATTTGATTTACTTTAAAAAAAATTTAAATGCACAATCAAAGATAAATTATTTCTAATTGCAAACATGTATAAATGCATTCAAATTTTTTCTGCTTTAGTAGAATATTTACAACAAAAACAGAATACTAGGTAAATTGACGTCACAGCTTATTTCGTGTGTTTACTTTTACCGTTATTGGCGCCAGTAAACCGGTTAGCAATTATAGGAAATTTGTTTTGCATAGTATATTATATTATATCCTTATTTAGTTTACACATTGAAAGGAGTCGGTTGTCCAGCTTAATTTAAAAATACCGTGATGGGTCGCCGTACGTCGATTGAAAGGCGCGAATTAGTGATTACGCATTACAAAAATGGAAAGTCGCAGAAAAAAATTGCTGAAATTGTAAATTTAAGTACTTCCACAGTACAGTACATTATTCAACGCTTTTCTCGTGAAAAAAGAGTGGTTGACGAAGGACGCCAAGCTCCAAACAAAATTTTTACTGAAGCTGATGAAAGGTGGATATTAAGAAAAATTAAAAAAGACCCACGAATTAGTGCGACAGCTTTGACAAAAGAGGTTGAAAAAGTACTTGGTAAGTCATGTAATCCTGAAACAATAAGAAGAATTCTGCGCAAAGCCGATTTCCATGGTCGTACAGCTCGAAACAAACCGTTTGTTAATGAGCGTAACAGAAGATTAAGGGTGGAGTTTGCCGAAAACCATGTTAATAAAGACCAAATATTTTGGAATGACGTTATTTTCGCCGACGAAAGCAAATTCAACCTCTTTGGTTCCGATGGAAAGTCTTTCGTTTGGCGTAAGCCCAACGCGGAGCTGGACCCGAAGAATCTGCGTGGTACAGTAAAACACGGTGGGGGTCATGTAATGGTTTGGGGCTGCATGTCAACAGCTGGTGTCGGAAACTTGGTTTTTATCGTCGAAATTATGGATAAAACAGTTTATTTGAATTTATTAAAAAATAATTTACTACAAGGTGCTGAAAAATTAGGCATTCGGGACAGGTTCAGGTTCTATCAGGACAATGATCCGAAGCATAAGTCGGAATTTGTGCAACGGTGGCTTATATGGAATTACCCTCATGTGGTAAAAACGCCAGCACAATCACCTGATCTCAATGTAATTGAGAATTTATGGAATATTCTGGATCAAAAAATTAGAAAACATAACATAAGCAACAAACAAGATCTAAAAACAGCATTGCAAAGTTTATACAAAAATATTAAACTTTTTTATTTTGATAAACGGGCACACGAAATTAGCTGTGAGCCACTGTAAATTATGGCACATTCCATAGTCACATTGCATTGATAGTCACCTTTTTCCATTCGGAGATTGATTTTGATGGTGGGCCCATGCTATTGAGGGAATTGTTCAATTTCTTCCAAAAAGCCAGCACTTTATCTTTATTTTTTTTTGGAAGCCCTTTCCTATTTCAGGATTTTCGGCCATAGTGCTTACCAAGAAAGTCAACTGAGTTTTGTTTATACACCTAATGTGATATAAAATAATTCTTAACTAAGTTTAATAAGCAATAAACAATCCTTACATCTTATCGAGTGTTGTTCCCCACTTTCAGTTTTGCGAACAAATTCTATACATTCACGTGGAAAAAAATTTGTTGACGGTTAGGGTAATTTTTCGAAAATGGGAAATTTTTCACATGTGAAGTTCACAATGAGAACAGAACAAACGTGGGAATTTTTCCATTGGGAATTGCATTCACGCGAAGTTTACAATAAGGCTGTATATACATATATTGGCGCTTACACCATTTTTGGGTATTTGGTCGAGCTCCTCCTCCTATTTGTGGCGTGCGGCTTTATGTTGTTTCAAAAATGAAGGGACCTACATTTTTTTGTTTAATTTCTCTCTTGCGTCCTATGTTTATAAATCCGAGAACTTTCGAAGCCTAGACCTACGGCTTTATCATTAACTTTTGTTTACAGTGCCCCTCATCTTCTACAAAGTTTTAATGTTCTGAAACACAGTCTATGATTTTCTTATCCCATCTATTCAAAGGTTGAAACCAAGTTTGCCATCAATGCTCCCTTATCCAGAGCCATGCGAAAATTGAATATAATATCCCAAAGTGTTATAAGAGCCTTTATATATATATCGCATATAATTGGCGCTTACACCATTCTTGGGTATTTGGCCGAGCTCCTCCTCCTATTTATGGCGTGCGTCTTGATGTTGATTCACAAATAAAAAGACCTCCAATTTCAAGCCGACTCCGAACGGCAGATATTTTCTATAAGGAACTTTTTCATAGCAGAAACACACTCGGAGGTTTGCCATTGACTGCCGAGGAGCGACCGCTATTAGAAAAAACGTTTTCTTCATTTTGGTGTTTCACGAAGATTCGAACCTACGTTCTCACAATTCCTAATGGTAGTCACGCACCAACGCATTCGGCTACATCGGCCGACTTTAGTTTGGACTTGAGTTTATCTAAGTAAGCTTTTGTAAATTTCCTACACACAATCTTTTGATATTAAACATTCTTTATGTTCTTATTTTAATTCTACTTCTAACTGTACATATATAGTTATGTATTAATTAGTCTGTAAGAATTTTTGGTTCATAGACTTAAATATGTAAATAAATAAATTTGAAAAAGGGGAACAATATCATTGAGAAACATCAGAAGACACACCATCAATAGTTACTACAGAATATCTATGGTCTAAATACGATTTAATCCATTCTGAGAACGATGAATGAATTGTTAAATCAGTTAGCTTAATCGACACAGAATCTTTCCGAATATGAAGATGTATAAAATTCACTAAAAACTGCCAAGTGACCGGACACAAATTCATGCTGAGTTTGTTTCGTAGACCTTACTTTTCAGGTCTCACAGATAAAGACCATAGGGATAAGATCAGGCGATCTGGGTGTAACGGAGGTAATCACGCAGTATCGCAATGGTTTCTCTGGTGTGTGGCGTGGCACCATTTTACTGAGACCATGTGTGTGTACTGAATAAACGATGTTTTCCCATTGTTTGCAGAAAATAATTGTCCAGCACGTGTCGATGAGAGCCACTATCAACAACAATTGCTTGCACTCGACGATTATCAATAGATAATGCTCCAATTATTCCACTACTTGACAACGCACATCAAACTGTCACTTTGAACCTGTGAAGTGGATGTTGATGTTTTCATAAACGGTTCTGTCTTTTAGGTGACTAATAATGGCAATTTAGCTCATTTACCATTTAAATGAAAATAGGCTTCATCACTCCAAAATATAGTGCCTTATACGAAATCGCTCCCTTATTATCTCGCAGATATTTTTATGCAATGTTTAAGCGCTCGCACGATTTAAATTTTGAAGGTGTGAAGTCTTACATCCTTCTTTAATATTTCATGCACAACAGTTCTTGAAAGTCCCAGGGCATGGACTGACGTGGATTATCATGACTGTTGCCTGGAATCTTCGGACTCATGAATGCTCCCAAATCTTCACTTGGGATATCACGTAAACGTCGAATATTGTAACGTGAACAAAATCTACGACAATCAGTTGCACACGAAGCATTGGCGTTGAAATACGCTTCGATTGCGAACGCTCGTTGTTCACTTGTCCACTGCAGCATTGTCACTAAATAACCCGCCTGAATAACATAGCTAACGCGGTCATATCCCGTCTCGTACGCTTATCGGTTAGGGAGAATCTTTAAATCAAGACCTAATTCTGCCACCTATGACGAAGTTAAAAACGTACGGTTTATTTAGAGAAAACATATTCCCTGTTTTTGGTTCTGCAAGCGCTTACTATTCTTTTAATTACTTTAAATACAATTCAAAACGCATTGTACCGTTTGAAACCTTGGAAAAGTTCGGAACGGTACCCAGTCCTGTTGAAACGTCCATGGTCTGCCACTCAAATGTTTGTCTGTCCACGGCCTCAACAAAAAACAAAAACAGGGCACTCACTTTATTTCCCTACAAGCGCAAGTGGGCCAACGCTAAATTTCTAATGGTCCTCACACACATCAACGTATTGTAGTCCCTTTCCGATGCCTGTATGATACACAAAATTCAGCAACACAAACAGCTGTTTTCCTTTGGTTGCATATATACACAATACATCGGTTTGTGTGTGTTTGTGCTTTGCGATACCGACACAATGTTGCCATTGATATTTTTGCATACACACTTTTGCACACATACGCGTCATATATAATTGACATTATTCAACATTGTTTTTAAGTTATTTTAATAAAAATTAAAATCCATCTAAGTTTATTTTGTAAATGATTTCGAAATGTACAGATTGGCAACACTGTGTGGTGAGAGAGCAATCAGCTGACACCTTTCTAAGGAAACAATCCAAAATCGCACGTCAACGATCTACAATACTACGGAACGGAACGGTGGTGAGAATGCATTTACATGGGGCTCTCATCACGGGCCTACGTTTACGTTGGTGAGTGTGAGCACCATAAGCCTTGCTAGTACGAGAACGAAAACACATACACAGGCACTAAAATTTTAAACCTTGCGACTGGAAAAACAAAATACATTCAGAGACGCCGCCGTAGCGGTCATGATTATTTTAATCGTGCCGGCGCTTAACAGTTTCAAATATTGCACAGCAAAACAAAAATAAACTCGTTCATAAGTTCAAGCTCATATTTCTAAGAGCAAAGTACCTCCATTCATAAACCAGGCCGCCCATATGCCAATTTTTCTCAGCGATGACAAACATTTTCATCTAAGATTGAATAAATCAAATCAAAATAGTCAACACTGGAATATTTCTTAAAGATATATTTGCCAATATTTGGTGAATCGTTAATTTTTGTCATGTCGAATGGTCGCGGCTCCGTATATCTGTTTGCTCCCATATACGGAGTCCAGCACTCAAAGTGTAACAAATTAAAAAGCCATTAATTTAGTTTGGAAAATTACTTTTATTCAATTCGAAGTAAACAATGTGTGAAAATAATACAAAATTAAGAATCAATTTACTTCTGCTCCATATGACCACCTTGGCTATGGCCTTTGGACGGTCCAGAAACAAATCGCAAGCTGCCCGAATGGGAATTGCAGGTATTATTTCAGCACCTTGAGACTGCAGAATCTTTTAGTTCGGACCTTGCTCTCCAAATGAATTTGAGAGCCATTGTTTGGACGTTATGAAATTCGGAACTTTGTTTTTTAGCCATTCTTAGTTCACTCGAGGTTTGTGAGACGGTGTTGAGTCCTGTTGAAACGTCCATGGTCTGCCACTGAGATGTTTGTCTGTTCACGGCTTCAAAGCAACCTCCAGAATACTTTCCCGATAACATTTCGCATTTACCTTGACGCCAGACTCTATGAAAACGACTGCCCCGATCTGCGGTTACAGCGGTCCAAATCATTACCTGTGGCGGGTGCTGCCTCCTGGTGGCCAATCGATCACTCAAATTCTCGTATGAATGGTCGGTCAAATAAGCCCTATCACTTTGGAAGTTTACGAATTGCTCAGTTTGAAATTTTTTTTTGTCACAAAACACAATGTTCGGAAATTGACCGCTTTCGGCCAAGGGAAGCAACTCCTTCGCTCTCTCAAGTCTGACTTGTTGCTGCTTTGGTGTGAGATCATGCGCCTTTTGGATCTTGTGAGCCTTGACTTTGAGATCAAATCTCAGTATGCGGCGGATACTACGGCCAGATATTTTCACCATTTTGATCGCCATTTGATTCTCACTTCGTCGGGGATTTCGCTCAAGTCGCTTCACGTGACGTTTCAGTCTTTTTATGGCCACCTCCATGACGTTTCGCAATGCTACCAGTATCATTATAATGAGTAATGGTCGGATAAACAAAAGCTCTATTTACTTTAAGGTGCTCAAGCTCACGAACAATCGCTGGTTGTGATTTTCCAACCAAATATAATGCAATCACACTCTTACTTTTGAAATCCATTATTGATTTTCTTTTTTCGCGTTTACTCTCGGCAAAATGCTTCCGCGCGCTTATAAACAATACTGTCATTTAGCCAACTAACAAATAGCATCAGTTGCGCGAGCTGAAGTTGGTTACACTTCGAGTGCCGGACATTGTAAATTATCCAACAAATTTTTTAATATGCATACTTGTAATCTATTACATTTTAAATCATTCTAGTGTAACTTTTTTGAAAAATCCCATTGATATTGGACAAACCTTTTTCTGATAGTGTTGTGCTCTTGCTTCCATATAAACACACTTTGGAACATATTTTGTATTCCTTACATCAACACCAAAAATAAAATTATAAAAAATCAGCGGGATCTTTTATAAACTTCGAACTGCAATTTCATATACTCAAATTTAATGGGTTATAAAACTGCATACTAATAAGTTTTCTATTGTATAATTTTGGTTTTCATAGAAGATTTTTGTTATATAGTGAGCCATACTATTAATTATAAAAAGTTCACAAAACTTTGATATTGACATCATCGGCCTTAACAACCGCGCTGTTAGTTCTGCCTTTTCCAAAACTGAAACCTTTGATATTGACATCATCGGCCTTAACAACGGCGCTGTTAGTTCTACCTTGTCCAAACTGAATAAAGAAGTAAAGCGAATAGGTCTGGTGTTGAACGGTGACAAAACTAAGTATCTCCTATCATCAAACAAACAGTCGGCGCTCTCGCGTACGTCACCCACGTTGACAACTGTCAAAGTTATATGATAATTTCGAGGTTGTATCGTTTATTTAGGAACCAACATTAACACCGATTACAATGTCAGCCTTGAAATCCAATGTAGAATCTTTCTTGCCAACAAGTGCCTACTAAGTAGGCAACTGAGTAGTAAAGTCCCCTCTCGGCCAACAAAACTAGCACTTTATAAGGCTCTCATCATGCCCGTCCTAACGTATGGCGCATAAACTTGGACGACCATAATATCCGATGAAGCTCCCCACGCGGCATCACAATGGACTATGAGCCTGAGTGTGTCCCATAGTGGACAACCGCTTCAATCTTTCCTAATTTATTGGCATTTTACGCCTACCCAAATAATCGGGGCAACCATTTGGCTAATGAAGTTAGTAACAGTTCTTTGCACTCTTTCTATTTTATTTGAATGCGTTTCGTAGTAAGGTTCACATGATCCGCAATATGGTCCAAATGCTCCAGAAAAGCTAGTTTCGAATCGAAAATTAGTAATTTCGATATTTATAAATACAGTTAGTTTGTATTTTTGTCTTATACCAACGAATGTAACTAACTCAGTAGACTCTTAGATCTCATATTTGTTAGTGATAATATACATTATTTTATATCACAAAGCCAGTCACTATCTTCACGAACTGATAAGCATCATGTATCTTTAATTTTAGAAGTCCAATTTTGTGAATTTTCTCGAACAAAGATTGATGAACAATTTTTTTTAATTACTCGCAATGCGATTTCTATTTCCTAAATAACTCTGTATATGAGATTGGGATGGCTTCTTGTCTTGTGAGAACATTTCGGGGTGTTTTTCTAATTTTAAACCTAAGCTCCTGGAGAAACATTCTCTTTAAGAAAAGCTTAATAAGCTTAAAGATATAAATTTCCAAAAGTCATACGTTTTTTTATCAAATACCAACATTTTTTAAACGTATTTATTTACTTGGATAAAATCCTTTACAATAAATATATTCCTAATGCTGAGTTAAACATTAAAACTTATCCCAAATATTTCTGGAACTACATTAAATCAAAACGATGGTGTTTCAGGCCCCTAAAGCATTCGTTTTGGACGAAAAGATGCAAAAAATCCATCTGATACCGCTAACTTATTCAGGGACTAGTTGAAGTCGAACTTAGTGCATGACGATACAGACTACTACCAACTTTTTCTTGAGTTATTGATCCGCATCTTACTTCTGGTTCTTTAATTTTATCTTCCGAAGATCTTCCTGAGGGAATATTATCCTTTTATTCGATGTGGATGGTTTTTCTACTGAGCTATTGAAAAACTGTCCAGCCCTTATTCGGCACATCAAAATTATTAGGTGCGCAACTAAGTTCCCGCTGTTTGTCTATAGATGCCGCCAGCGGTGTAGGCTAGTCGATTCTAACATAACCTAAACATCATGAACCAAGCTTAGCCATATGCTAAACAAACTGCTTCGACACATCAGTGATTTTGTTTTGGTATCATATACTTTTTCTTTTGTGAAAATGTCAAATTTTTTGCCGAATAATCGTAATTTGCGGGAAGTGTTGATTTTCCTCTTTCTTTCGAAAAAATTGCGGCGGAAGCGCATCGAGAGCTACAAAACGTTTACGGAGATGCTTCTAAGTAAAACAAAGTGCCGAGATTCGTTCCGTTGCTTCAAAGACGGATCCATGTCAAACGCAAGGAGAGCTTCAGTATTAGGAGTTACCCGTCAATCCGTTTCCAAGCGAGTGCATGCTATGGGAATGACTCAGAAACAGGGGACTTGGGTGCCTTATGAGTTAAAACTAAGGGATGGTGAACGTCGTTTTTCGCCTGTTAACTGCTGCTCCAACGGCAAAAAAGAAAGGGTTTTCTTCACCGCATCGTGTCGGGTGAAGAAAAATGGATTCATGCCCGGCCATGCTTCTACGTCGTCGCCTCGACCAAATATTCACGCTGCGAAGGTATTGCTATGTATTTAGTGGTACCAAGTTGGTGTTATTTATTATGAACTGTAAAAACCAAGTGACACCATCACTGGAGATCGGTATCGACTTCAATTGTTGCGATTGAGCTAATCACTGCGCGAGAAGCGGCCGAAATACGTAGAGAGGCATGAACAAGTAATTCTACAGCATGACAACGCTCGGCCTCACGTTGTCAAACCCGTTAAAACCTACCTGGAAGCACTGAAATGGGAAATCCTATCCCACCCGCCATATTCTCCAGATATTTCGCCGTCCGATTATCACCTGTTCCGATCGATGACACATGGTCTAGCTGACCAGCAGTTCCATTCAAAAAATGGGTTGATCAGTGGATATCCTTAAAAAAGTGAACAGTTTTACTGCGACGGTATACGAGATCTACCAGAAAGATGGGAAAAAGTAGTCGCCAGCGATGGGCAATACTTTCAATGATTTACTTGTAACCACTTTTTCAGAATAAAGTTGTATTTTCATCAAAAAAAACAGCGAGACCTTAGTTATGCATCGAATATGTTTAACAAGTTTAGTTTAGTTTATGAGTAGAAAAGAACTTCCATTAACCACATTTTCAAGAACGGTAAAACCATTATGTAGGTAATTATAGGCCCACCTCAAAACGGTACCTCCTCATCGGGCTCTATACGTAGCTCTACAGAGAGCCTGTTGGTGAGTGAAAATGAGCTTGGCTCAGTGGAACCAGTAAAAGCAAAGGAGACACAGGCAACCCCTGCAAATCCTTTAGCTGATCTTGGGGAGGCTGTCCCAACTCATTTACGCCTCAGTGATCTGACACTAACGGCAATAAAGAAAGTGTCTTATTTGGGAGGTAATTTGGAGGACGCAGACGTGGTTATGACGGAGGTAACCCCTGCCTATAATGTCACCACGACCGAGAAAACAAAATTGGTTCCTGTTCTGGCACAAGTTTTGGCGACTGTTGGGACTATGGCTAATCCGAGTTCACTCTCAGTAAATACCGATGGACACGGAACAGATGACAGCTTCAGGAGTAAACCTATCTAATAGGCAGAAGAAGCGGCAAAGGCAAAGGAATGCGAAAAAGGTATGACCACTGCTAACGTAGCTATGCCAACTGCGACTCGCGCCGGGGTTGCGGCTCATCTGCCTTCATCCACTCCTGTAGCCGAATCCGGCAGGAGGAACAGATCTCGTGATGACCCATTTGCTAGCGGCATGATGGTGGAGATCTGTGGCGATAGGCATATCCAATTGTCCCAACAACAATTGGACTTTGTCGACAGCCAAGTCTGGGACGCGATAGGGAAGTCGAAAGATGTGCCTAGATTCGAGCGACTGAGGGTTAAGCAAGGTATCTTGAAGGTGCAATGCTCAAACACTCAATCGCTCGAATGGCTGACCCAAACAGTGGCTGCGATGCCAGCGTTCAAGGATGTAAGTTTGTCATTCGGCAAGCGAACAACATTCAAAAACTGGTGAGGGTGAGCAAGCTGATCCCTGGTCCTCCAAGGGAGCCACATGCGATCATCTCTAGGCTCCATGCCCTAAACGAGGGACTTGATACGAAGCCCTGGAGATCATACCACAACACCAAAGCGGGGACGGATCCTAAATATGGAAACTGTTCCCATTTGGTTCTTGGTGTGGATCCAGAATTGTGGAAGGTCATACGGTCGAGGTATGACACGCGCCTATATTTGAATCTGGGACGGATACTAGTTACTGTCCTCGACTCAGATATGGGAAAAGTGAAAGGTTGGAATTATGGCTGTCCTTATGACATCAAACATTTAATTTACGCAAATTAACTTGCAGCACAGCATATCGACTACAGCTCTTTACGACAAATACGGGGCGTGGGAGATATAAAGTGGGCATCTATCCTTCGTCCGCGTACGTGTATTATTATGCCGAAAGCGGTTGATTGCATTTTGTTAAGACAATTCCGTTGCCAAGACTTAGTTGCAGTTAAAATAAAGTATCGATTTGAGGGGAAATAAGTAGAGACAAGTGTCGTATCCGCCTATTTTCCTTGCGACTCCATTCTCCCTCCCCCTCCGAGGGAGTTTATGGAAGTTGTAAGATATGCTGAATCCATGGGATTAAGTCTAATTGTGGGAGGTGACGCAAATTCACAGAACACATTCTGGGGTAGCACAAAATGTAACTGCAGGGGGCATAAACTCATGGACTTAATTCTGTCATCTCGCTTGGTCATACAGAACGTTGGCACCAGTCCGACTTTTGTGACCAGCAGAAGGCAGGAAGTGATTGATATGACATTATCTAACGATAAAATATCACTGGTTGGAAAGTACTCGATAAAGATTCCCTGTCGGACCATCGTTATGTAGAGTTCAGGCTTGCGGTCGAGACAATCTCGACCCCAGCAGGCCGGAATCCTCGAAAAGTGGATTATACACGATATGAGGATCTCACTAATGAGGAAATCCGTGTTGTTTCCAAACTCCGGACAATAACTGCGATAGAAGAAGCCACTAACTCATTGGGGCGAACTTTGATCAAAGTGTTATAACAAGGTGTGCCCGGAACGTAGGAGAAGAGAGGGTAAGACAGTCCCTTGGTGAAACGCGGAACTCCCGAAACTCCGGAAAACTTCCAAGAAACTTCTTAACAGAGCTCTTAAAACTCAGTTGGAAGAAGATTGGACCGCCTACCGAAAGCTGAGGAAGGAATATAAAAAGAAAATTAAATAATCTAAATTGGACTTTTAGAACCTTCTGCAGTGAACTGGAGGAACGGAAGAGTTCAACGAGGTTATGCAAGGACCTTCAAAGATAGCGGACGGCTAGGCTATACTCACTGCTCGAACCACATGGCACTTATACGGACTCAAAATCAGAAGTGTACGGTGTTCTCTTTTCAACACATTTCCCTGGCTCCAGGAATGTTGTTGGTCAAAGCTCTATCAACCAATCTGATCATATCGATATAATTACTAGCAGACGTGATTGACATAATGCATCTAGGACACTTAACGAAAAAACGATAAGGTCCGCCTTCTAGTCATTCGAAAAGTTAAGGTGCCCAGGACCCGATGGCATTAACCCAATCATGCTCAAGCGTGCTTATTAAAGTGGGAAATCTTGTGATTCGGCTCTGCACGAGTGCGTTAGCATAATCGGGAAAAGGTTGGAAACAAGTGAGTACACTCCTAGTGTATTTGTGGACATTGAAGGAGCTTTTGACAATGCTGCCTTTGACTCTATGTGCTCTTCTATCAGTAGTTATGGAGTAGAAGAAATCATTGCCAGATGGATTCACTCTATACTATCCAAAAGACTGCTAACCATGGATAGAGAAAGCGATGAAGGAGTCAGGGTTGAGGTTCAGAAGGGTTGCCCACAAGGCGGTGTACTCTCTCCATATTTTGGTGCTTTATTGTTGACTCTCTTCTTAATGATCTGCAATAAATTGGACACATCCAAGCCTGCGCATACGATGTGTACGTATTAATCTCAGGACGATCACTTGAAGCTATTAGCAGTAAAATGCAGGTAGCTCTAAATGAGAATGAGCATTGGTGCTAATGGCATGGTCTTTCGGTGAATCTTATAAAAAGTAATAGGACTATGAATAAGTTCGTGCGGTTTTACAACAGATGGCGTAACTTGATTATTATTCCATCGATCCACATTTCCAAACATTCATTGGAGAGCTACTGTCGTAAGGCACAAACGTCAGTATAAGTTTTTTATTTGAAGCGTAAACAACAATATTTTTACCACACTTGAAAATGTCGAATTTCGTGCCAAATAATGTGTTTTTGCGGGGAATTCTTCTTCATTATTTTAATATGAAGAAAAAAGCAGCCGAAAGTCATCGTATCTTGGTGGAAGTTTATGGTGAGCATGCTCTATCTGAGCGAACGTGCCAGAAGTGGTTTGCACGCTTTAAAAGTGGTGATTTTGGCTTGGAAGACGAAGAACGCGAGGGTGCGCCGCCAAAGTTCATGGATACCGAATTGGAGGAATTGCTCGATCAAGATCCGGCTCAAACGCAAGAAGAGGTTGCAAAAACTTTGGGAGTTGATCAATCAACCATTTCCAAACGTTTAAAAGCCATGGGAATGATCCGAAAGGTAGGCCATTGGGTGCCGTATGAATTGAAGCCAAGAGACGTTGAACGCCGTTTTATGGCATGCGAACAACTGCTTCAACGGCACAAAAGAAAGGGTTTTTTGCATCGAATTGTGACTGGCGATGAAAAGTGGGTCCATTACGACAATCCAAAACGTCGGGCAACGTATGGATACCCTGGCCATGCTTCAACATCGACGTCGGCGCAGAATATTCATGGCCTGAAGGTTATGCTGTGTATCTGGTGGGACCAGCTGGGTGTTGTGTATTATGAGCTACTGAAACCGAATGAAACGATTACGGGGGATGTCTACCGACGACAATTGATGCGTTTGAGCCGAGCACTGCGAGAAAAACGGCCGCAATACGCCGATAGACACGACAAAGTTATTTTGCAACATGACAATGCTCGGCCACATGTTGCACAAGTGGTCAAAACATACTTAGAAACGCTCAAATGGGATGTCCTACCCCACCCGCCGTATAGTCCAGACCTTGCGCCATCCGATTACTATCTCTTCCGATCGATGCAACATGGCCTGGCTGACCAGCACTTCCGTAATTACGATGAAGTCAAAAAATGGATCGATTCGTGGATTGCGGCAAAACCGACCGAATTTTTCACAAAGGGAATCCGTGAATTGCCAGAAAGATGGGAAAAAGTAGTAGTAAGCGATGGACAATATTTTGAATATTAAATTTGTAACCATTTTACGTCAATAAAGTTTCAAATTTCGAAAAAAAACCGCACGAACTTATTGATAGTCCTATTACCATAATGCTTTTCACTAGGAAACGCAATATGGAAGGCCTGTTGCTACCCACATTGAAAGGGGTAACACTGCAATTGTCTTCTGAGGTTAAATACTTAGGAACAATCTTAGATAGTAAGTTACCTGGAAGAAGCACGTCGAGCAGAAGACAAGGCAAGCCAAGGGGTTGGTACGATGGTACGATGGTACACTGGTTGTACATCACCTTGATTATATATATGTATATATAATTCGCGCGTACACCCTTTATGGGTGTTTGGCCGAGCCCCTCCTCCTATTTGTGGTGTGCGTCTTGATGTTGTTCCACAAATGGAGGAACCTACCATTTCAAGCCGACTCCGAACGGCAGATATTTTTATGAAGAGCTTTTCCATGGCAGAAATACACTCGGAGGTTTGCCGTTGCCTGCCGAGGGGCGACCGCTATTAGAAAAATGTTTTTCTTAACTTTTGGTGTTTTACCGAGAATCGAACCGACGTTCTCTCTGTGAATTTCAAATGGTAGTCACGCACCAACCCATTCGGCTACGGCGGCCGCCACCTTGATTAAACCCACTATTAAGTACGCCTCTATAGTATGGTGGAAGGCCATAATGGTTAACTCCAGAGTAAAACCCCTACACAGGCTACAGAGAAGTGTGTGCTTGGGTATCACAAGTGCTATGAGTACGACATCTAGTGATGCCCTTAATGCCATTCTGAGCTTGCAACCTCTACATCTTCAAATTTGAAAGGAAGCGATGAAGGTGGCGTACAGGCTCAAATTAAACGGAGTCTGAAGAAATAAAGAAAGCACTGGCCACAGTCAGATATACCAGTAGCTGTCGGATTGGTTTACACTCTTCTCGATGCCAGTGGACAATCGGGTGCCTTTCGTTAGCTTCGGTAGGAAGTACTCGGTTTTGATCCCAGATAGAGATCAGTGGTTAAGTCCAGAGAACCTATTAACGGGATATTATCACACTTTCTATACCCACGGATCCAACACCAGTGATGGTATCGGATCTGGATGGTACTTAGACGAAGACACTAAGTACTTCTATGCCACAGGACAGATGGCCACGGTATTCCTTACGGAAGTCTATGCCTCCTTGAATGTGGCATTCTGGCTAATTGAGAAAAAGTGGCGGGGTAGCAGTATTGGAATTAATAGTGACAGTCAAGCTGCACTGAAAGTACTTGCTTACCCACGTTGCTCTTCAAAGTTAGTTGGTGAATGTAAGACAAAACTGAACAGTGTTGCAAAACACATCAAAGTTAGTCTTATTTGGGTGCCCGGATATTGTGATATTATTGGGAAGAAGTTAGCTGATAAATTGGCTAATGAAGGGTCTGCAAGTATATCACTAGGCCCTGAACCCTTTCTAGGTGTCAGTTCCGCATCGATTCAACTATGGATTGACGACTTCATGAGGTCTACCCATAGAGGACGTTGGCCTTTGTTGAGCTCGTGCAGAGTAGCCAAGTGCTTTGTGAAAGAACCAAACAGGAAAATAGCTACCTTTCTCCTAAAACGCAGGAGAAAGGACCTGAGAGTACTGGTGGGTGTAATCATAGGGCTCAACCCCTGTGATTAGCATATGGCTGCCATGAGGGGGTCATTGACAGTCCGATTTGCATATCCTGTCTTGAGGAAGACGACACTGCAGAGCATTTTCTCAGTAGCTGTCAGGTGTTTTCCAGAATCAGACTTGGGATGCTGGGGTATCTCGAGTATGGATAAGGTTCATACTCTTCCTCTTCGTATCTCTGAAAATTTATCAATGAATCCAAGAGGTTTATAGAAGAGTGACCTGAAACTAATTTGTCCGTCTTACCACCCAAATTGTATCTTCCCTATCTCTAATCTTTCTACTGAATTCTAACAGGGTGTAGTACAATGCTCTCCTGACTGAGGGCTTGGACTTTTCCAACCCCCCACAAATCTAACCTAATCAGCATGTATCTTAACCACAGGAGCACTTAGCACCAGCCCTACTGAAGCGCTTAAGGGCAAGCTTGCAAATCACTGCAACACTAAAAAGAAGTTGGTGCAAGACATATTTTCGGACACTCAAGTCTTGATAGCTGTAAACTCCAACTGGATTTCATCCAAACTAGTTTCACAATGTAGAGAGGAACTAGAACTGCTTGTCATTGGCTTCAAACTACTCTGATATGAGTCCCCGGAATATAGGGGGTAATGAGAAAGCAGACGAGCTGGCAAGAAAAGGTTCGACACCCGACATAACAGAGGTGGTTGCATTCGCTATCCCATTCACTACAATAAAAACTTCCATTGCGTCACACTACTATACTTTAGCCGTATTACTGCAACCCTAACAAGTCACTGGATGCTAGTGGATTATGCAGCCAGACTCAACCTTCCTTTCAATTCATCTGCAAAAGCTCTCAGGTGGAGGGGTGACAGAAAGTCTTTACCACTATTTATGCACATGTTCAGGTTTAGCCAGAGGAGCTACCTCAAAAGTGAAGTCAACGCAACACACCCAGCGACCATCTTAGGACTAAAATAAAATATTGTTCGCGAAGTTAATGGCATGCCGATATCACTTCTCCTGCGAGTGGTATGGAGTATCGGACAAAATGGTGAAGACTTAGAGGAAATAATTGCAAAAAATAAAATCCGCACTTGTCTTCCTTCGAAAACAAATTGAAATACTTTTTTATCAACAGTAATTCTTTCTTTTTTTCATGCCTGCCAATTGTGCCCAAAGGGGAAGGGTGATACTGCAATCTGTGCCGACTATCGCGGGACTAGTCTTCTAAATGTCACGTATAAGATCCTAGCGGGCGTATTGTGTGAAAGGCTGAAGCTCTCCATCAACAAACTGATTGGACCTTATCAGTGTAGCTTTTGACCTGGAAAGTCCACCATCGACCAGATATTCACAATAAGCCAAGTCTTGGAAAAAACTCATGAAAGGGTAATCGACACACACCATATTTTCGTCGACCTTAAAGCTGCATTTGATATCTAATACGCTGCCAGAATTAGGAAGGACCTGTTGCGAGCCGCAAAACTCATAGACAATAAGATGACTCCGATCGATAGTCTGCATGTCAAAAAGATATTTAACGTGGCTAAAGAATTGAAGCAGCATCGGAGAACAAACGTCATGAAAGAGGAGAGAGTGAGAGTTTGGAATTGTAGGGTTTTTCATTTTAGTCACGCATTTTTACCTTAATTAATTTTTCCCTGTGAGGAAATTTTACCCTCCACTCCAAGCAGTTATTTTTGACTGGTTCAAATGATGATTTTTACTAACTGACATCCCCTTTAACTAAAAACAGAAAAAAACTCGGCTCCTGAACTAATATTCAAAAAAGTGGATGTACAAGCCAAAAAAATGCAATTTTTTTAAATATCTTTAAAACAAAAATTTTGAAAATGTTCAATTTTGGAAGTCATGTCAAATAACCAAGTTAAACTGAATTTACCTACATAACAATGCATTTAAATATCAAGGACAGCTTTCCCGGTAACTCTGTATAATATGATATGCAAGCAGTAAAAAAAATGTTTAAATAAAGCCTGTTTGTGTCTATTTTGCCTTGTTTTATTAGTTTTCAAAATTACTTCTCATATACATATGCTATATGTACATTAACATATTTCGCCCTTTTTTACTCCCCAAAATTGCACAAGGGCACATTTTATGTCAATAAGCTATCCGCAGTTACTGTTTCCCACCCTGCGGCGGAAGAATTGTTACTTTCGTAAGGGGTCAGAGTGATGAGCGGTCAAGGGGTTGATTGGAGCTTAAAAACCTTTTTTAGTGCAAAAAATTTTATTACTCTACATGCTTAAGGTGTATCACTAGCTTAGTAAGAGAGAGCAAGAGTTTGATATTCAGTTCAACATGCACAGTGTTTTGACACTGCAAATTTTTAAACAATATAAAAAAATGCAGCCGCTGCACTCGAATGAGTTTGTGCGTGACTGGGTTTTTCTAACACAAAGCGATCACCTTTCAGCAGAAAATGGAAAAATACCAATTCTATTTCTACCTTGAAAAAGCTCCTCCACGTGCCGTGCGGAGGCAGCATAGAACTGTAGATCCCTCCATTTGTGGATCAACATCAGGATGTACACCACCAATTGGAAAAGGAGCTCAGCCAAACACCCAATAAATGATATACATATTTATATAATATGATAATAATAATATTGACGGCCACTAGACGAATGAGTTTGTGAGTGAGTACCAATCAGGAAAGAAAGTGTATGATATAATATAAGGTTGTCAAAAAAGTGTTGCGGTATTTCCGCAAGCTTGTCTTTGCAAGCGCGTAGTTCTAGTTGTATTCGTCGCATCGGTTCACGCTAGAGCTTTTTGGAAAGATCTTTTCACGTGCTAACACGTGTTTGATTAATTGTTGTTTGCTTTTAGTCGTTCGTGAGTTATAGCGTCGCAAACATGGAGCAAAATAAAGAGAAAATACGGCATATTTTACAGTACTACTACGATAAAGGTTCTTTTGCATCCACCGTATAGTCCGGATCTCGCACCAAGTGATTACTACCTATTTCTGTCCATGGCGAACGAGCTTGGTAGTCGGAAGCTGTCCTCAAGACAGTCCTGTGAAAATTGGCTCTCCGAGTTTTTTGACAATAGGGAAGCGAGCTTCTATAAGAGGGGCATTATGAAGTTGGCATCTCGTTGGGAACTCGTCATCGAACAAAACGGCGCATATTTGACATAAATCGCATTATTATAACCAATTTTATGAACAATTGAAAATTCAATAAAAATACCGCAAGACTTTTTTGACAACCTTATATATAGACCTTAGAGTATGATACGCCAATGTTTTTGTCTGGAGAAAGCAATTGTTTTTTTTTCCAACATTCTTTGGCCTCAAATACCCCATTGTGGTACTTTCCCACGAGTTATCGGGTAGCGAATAGATAAACATCTAGATAAACATCTGTTTTGAAGCAATTAATGAGTTTTATATTAGTAAGACTGCGTTTACGGCAATTGCTTTAATTTTAAATCTACAGCCAACAAAAACATTGAGAAGAACGAGAACACAAAGTGTGTTGGCCGAGTAAAAGGAAAGGAGAGGGACATAGTCTCACTACACGTGTTGAAACAACTAGAGTTGTTCCGTGTGAACGCGCTCTAATGAAACTTCCCTAATATCAGAAAAGAGAACTGACAGCATTGAAAAAAATGAGAATATCAGTTTTATGAGGTATAAACATATTCGCTAGTGGCGAGTCTTGATCGATAACTTTACGTTTGCTTTCACGTGCAAATATTTCGCAGATCCCAAACAAACCTAGCAGAGAAGAAGCAAATCGAAGGCACCTATTGTAAACTAAAATATGATCAATACGAGCAAGTTATCAGGATATCAAACGAATTTAATGTAGTAAGTAAACATAAAAAGCTAATAATTTAGCTAGCCGCTTTCAAATTAGAGACTATTTATTTGTGTATTATTTTTAAATTTATACAGTTGTTAAATAAACCAATTATTTATTTATTCATTCATTTAATAATCTAAAAGTGTTGTACTTGTTACAGACTATGAAACTCTGATTAATGCTAAAAAATTCAATCAAAAATAAGTGAATCTTATACTTTACTTGTTTCATAGTAATGAATGAAAGAAAATGTAACATTTCTCATAATTTACAGGGAAAGAATATTTCGTAATACATACTTAGAATTATGTTTAGTTTAGTTTGTAAGATACAGTGAAGCCACATATTTACCATATATTAATATACATATATTATATATATACTATCTTTTTTCATATTTGATACGCCAAAACTCTTAGAAATGAATACCTTCTTTGGGTTTTTTTTCGCCATAACTCAAGAACTATTTTCGAACTGATGAAATTTGACGAAACGAAAAACTGGGAACCATTTGATTTTACTCGTATGCTCAATTATTAACCTGAATAATCAACCACTCTAGAAGATTTAACGACCTGACATCAAATAAACTCCGCTAGTGGTTTTATCGCTTATAAAAATGAAACACTGTAATATGCATTAAGCACTTCTATGAAATTCGATTGCAGCTCTGTAGTTTATGTTTTTGAGCGTAAAGCAGGATATTCTACATGAAACACGAAGATTCTTTCAATTCACTCGCCAAATCATTTCGTAACGTAAGATATTGAAAGTATTATTATCCTCGTGTATGTAACAATACACACATACATATTTATGACGGCAATTCTTGCTATAAGTATATCAAAAATGCGTAACCTTTACATAAGTTCTTTGAGTTGGGCACTAAGTTCAATAAGCCCAGCATCCCCTTATTCAAAATAAAATGTATTACTATGTTACCGTACACGTACAATGGACAGCTTAGTAGCTTACAGTAGTAGCGCCCTTTATTTGTTTTTATTATTTAGATATTTATTTGAACTGAAACGTGTTCTCATCTTTTTTTCATTTCGTAAGTATTTGCTTTGCTTAAAAAAATTTTAAAACATACTAGTTACTAGTTAGAATAGAATTTGTTGACTCAACATTTCGTTGACCCCAGCAGTCCGACCAGAGAACTTATTATAAAGACTCTTTTTATTCGGCTTACTGGACAACCCGCATTCATTAAAAGGAATGAAATATGTAAGCCAGGTCAGGTAAAAATATCTCAATTAGAGCTCTAGGGTCCATTGTGTTGCCAGTGCTATGTATTTGGAGTCGAAGATATTATTTTATGTAATTCTTAATGCACGTATCCGCGAGTTTTAATAAGCCGTCCAGTCTTTTGCCAGCAATATTCCTCGAGGATAAGAAATAAAGGGAGATTTTTTAGCTAATATCTTTTTAAACAGTTGGTTTAAGCAGCTGACGCACGTTTCGTGTTTTGTTTCACTGTCAAACATCTTCAGTTTGGTCTATAATTTAACCATGAATCGTCTTACAAACGAACAACGCTTGCAAATCATTGAATTTTATTATAAAAATGCGTGTTCTGTTAAGAAAGTTTATCGCGCGCTTCTTCCATTTTATGGCCAGTTTAATCCACCCACTGAAGCGGTTATTCGAGCTATTGTGACTAAATTTAGAACCAAATTTACATTATCGGACATCAAACCACCAACACGCTTACATACGTAGAGTGCGAACTGAAGAAAATATCGCAGCTATATCAGCCAGTGTTAATGATGACCATCAATTATCGATTTGTCGCCCTTCGCAGCAATTGGGCCTCTGTTACTCAACAACGTTGGAAAATTTTGCGAAAGGATTTAGGTGTGAAGCCTTTCAAAATACAGCTGGTGCAAGAATTGAAGCCGAACGACATACCGCAACGCAGAACTTTTGGTGAATGGGCTCTTGGAAAGTTGGCCGATGATCCACTTTTTTATCGAAAAATTGTGTTCAGCGACGAAGCTCGTTTTTGGATCAATGGGTACGTAAGTAAGCAGAATTGTCGATTTTGGAGTGAGTATCAGCCAGAAGAATTGCAAGAGCTACCAATTTATCCAGAAAAGGTCGCAATTTGGTGCGGTTTATGGGCTGGAGGTATCATTGGACCGTACTTCTTCAAAGATGCTGCGAATGGTGAGCGCTACCGTGAAATGATATCCAACTTTTTTTTGCCCAAAATGCAAGAGCTTGACTTGCATGACATTTGGTTCCAGTAAGACGGTGACACATTCCACACAGTACGCGTAACAATGGACTTGTTGAGAGATGAGTTCGGTGAACATTTTATTTCACGTTCGGGACTTGTCAAATGGCCACCCAGATCGTGCGATATAACGCCTTTAGATTATTTTTTGTGGAGCTATGTTAAAGCTCATGTCTATTCAGACAAGCCTGCTTCAATTAACGCATTGGAAGACAACATTAAAGCATTTATATGTGAGATACCGGCCGAAACTTTGCAAAGAGTATGCCAAAATTGGACTAAGTGGATGGACCATTTGAAACGCAGTCGCGGTCAACATTTGCATGAAGTAATCTTCAACCAATCAAGTATATGGACTGTACTATCGATTTAAATAAAAATGTCATGCATTTTTCTGAATTTTACGTTTGTTTTTTTGAAATACTTTCCTATAGCTCTTGAAAAATCACCCTTTATATTAATCCTAGGCACATTTGTCGAGTTCTACAAAGAGCAGGGCAGTGACAAAGTAGGTGTTCCAAAGTACCCCTAGCATTCGTTGCATGTATTATACGCATCGCTCTAAGCTAATCCCATTTTGGCTGTGTAATATGAGGTGAGACAGTGTCCCGTTAGTACTCCAACCAATATTTTGCGGTTTTTTATAGACACTGATAAAACAACGTATGTAGCTTTCGTATTTCAAGCACTTTTGTAAGAGGTTGAGTGTTCCGACACCGAAGGCGTTTTCAGAGCTAGCTCCGCTGTCAAAAAGGAGCATGATAGGTATATTTCTGACGTACTCAATCTCGACAAGCGAATAACCACCTTAGAGAGCTCATCGACTCTCTCTTTTCCTTCTATTCCTTTGTGTCCTGGTATCCAGTAAATAGTGACCTGCCCGTTTCTCATTTATTTGGAGCTGCATTGTTTAACATATTTCGAGTTAATTCAAGGAGCCATAATTGTTTTAATGGCCGCTTGGCTATCAATGAAAATGTTTGTTCGAGTATTGAGAGTGTGTTTGTTGCGGCAAGAGTAATTAAAGAGTCTGAGAGATTTTTGAAGACCAAATTGTGGACAAAAGACATCTACTCCTACCCCATCCACAAAATACAACCATCCTTCCACCAATTCGGACCCATCTGAAAAGAAATTGTATGAATGATGTGGATTCTAGACCTTTCTGCCATACATTTTGGTCTATGATAGGCTTTTTACCACATCTAATTTGTGGAATTACGTAGTGTAACCTTCCCTTTGAGTTCAGTCCTGAGATCTTTAGTGTTAAGGCAGATCTTTTGGCTGAGTATCTTACTATAGAGTGCGCCATATAGCGCACATCGGTGGCTACGTCAATAAGCAAAATTGTCGGATTTGGGGCTCAGAAAATTCACACGTTACTGTAGAGAAGCAAATGTATCCACAACGAGTCACTGTTTGGTGCGGTTTTTGGTCTGGCATAATCGGACCATTTTTTTCGAAAATGGGCGAGGAGCCACGGTTACAGCAAATGGCGAGCGTTACCGTGACATGCTCAACGAGTTGTTTCCAAAAATTCAAGAAGATGACATGGACGACATTTGGTTTCAACAGGACGGTGCAACTTGTCACACTGCCAAAGTTACACTCGAACTTTTGGCTACCGTTTTTGAAAACCGAATAATCAGCCGAAATTCCGATATCAATTGGCCGCATCGGAGCTGTGATTTCATCCCGTTGGACTATTTTTTGTGGGGAGCCGTTAAGGACAAATGCTATGCGAACTATTCAGAGACGATTGATGCTTTAAAACACGACATAGAAGTTGCCATTCATGAAATTGGAGCCCAAACAATCGAAAATGTGCTTAAAAATTGGGTTGATCGAATGGCCTACTGCAAAGCCTGTCGTGGCAGTGATTTGGACGACATTATTTTTTATTCATAAATGACAATGTTCAATCTTCGAAATAAAAACAAATGTTTGAAAAAGTATTGGTTAATGTTTTTTTTATAGCCGATTCAAAAAGCAAATTTTACATGGCCCGCCCTATAGTCTGATTGTTCAGAATTTTTTCCATTGCAGCTGTTGGAGTTGCGCTCATAGCGATGGCTACGCGTATTCTTGATCTCGTTAACTTAACTCACTTTATCGCACGCCGTCCACAATACTAGTGAACCACAGAACATTATTGATTTAATGACCGCCGTGTATAACCAATGTGTGAGTTGAGGAGAAAAGCCCCAAGGCTCTCACAATATTCTTCTGCAAGCGTATAAGGCATTTGAGGTTTTCTTTGCTCTACATGACAGTTTGCTACCCACGGCATTTACTTCTAGTTTAGTCCAGTCCTCTAAATATCTCTAAGCGTCCTTATAGGTATTTCATTCATCGCTGGTGGACAACTAGCTGGATGATAACAGCGAAGACGTCAGCATACATATGCCGTTAGTTTCGGTTAACTATTCCCAAGTTTTATGAGAATCTGATTTATAACAAGGTTCCGTAGAACCCTCAGCTGCAGTATCAGCACAACGCTTCTTTTCTACAGAGAAGATTCCGTCCGGATCCAGGGTTCAAAAGACTTTAGTGCCCAATCCAACCTAGTTGTTGAAATCAAGTCTTCGAAGTTCTCGTCACTCCTTGTGCTGTGGGTAACTGTAGAATCATTGGAAATGGTGATACAGCCCGGAAAATGCGTGCCATTTAGTACTTGCACTGTTTTCTGTCAATCTAGTGTCCATTCTTTTGTATATTTGCAAATTAATGTTGGAAATTTGGAAATAAGCTCCCCAAGTATTAATACTTCAGAGGTCTTGTATATTTCACAACAAAAACTATACCATGACCTTCTCTACGCTCTCCTGATTTCCTTTTTATAGATAGAGAGTAAACCTCTGTACTCTCTCCAGCATTCATCGCAATCGGTGAAATTAGCTGGATTAAAAATTCATTTATTTCTCTTCTTTGCTGACCAATGAGCATGTTCCACCATGGCGAGCTTAACTTTGAAAGTGGATAAGATTTATGATTTAGTTGAAATGCTGGATGAGTAGCACTTCACGAGTTTTTCGTTCTGATCCCAGTTCGTGTTTTTTGGGTTTCTGAGAGCTCCTTCCTTGTGCGGTAGCTTACTGGACACTGTAAAACTTTTGTACTTATAATCAGAGAGGGAGTTTTGTTAGAGAACCTATCTATGTAGGACTTGTAGGTTGTTACTGTAACCCTCCGAGTAATATCTAATACTTCTTCTGATGTTGCACCTATTTATATCGGGATATTTCCTCTCTATTTGCTATATTTACGTTGTTCTGTAGTATATAGTTCAGAAGGGACTCCCCTCGAAGATTCATATCCAAGATGCGTCAAGAGGGTTGTGCGAATTACCGTCCACTCCTACTATAATTTCTTGGTTTCTTCTCTGTACCTTCACTGTAAGCTTTGCAGCTCAATGAGAGGCGCCTCGACGTTTAAGAACATCTAGTATGAGACAAAGAATGTAGGCTCCAGGTCTTTTCCCTCAAGGGCAGACACAGTCAGTTCACCTGTGCTATAATTAGATATTAAGGAGGAATCAACATTTTTCTTCACCGATTTAGTCTCCCGTAACGTTGGGAGTCCAGCTGAAGTTCAGCCACTTTATTCTCGGATGTTATCCAAGGTGCCTGTTTCGCGAGTACAGCTGCCGTCTCCGCCTCTTCGCTTTCCATCGCGTCCAGTGTGTGCGCTTCGTTGCCTTTGAGTGTGCCAGTGTCGCTTCCGTCACGGATTTTAAGCCGAGATCGCGTTCAACTTCGCCGGCCTCCAACCTGTTGTCGTTTCCGTCCTTCGCGTGACATTTGACTGACAGTGTCCCACAAAATCTTCCTAAATCATGCTAGATACCCGGATTTTTCCACTCGGTTCGCATTCAATTTTGTGCCTATCCACTATCTCCAGTTTTACGGCGTTCCATAAACTCTCTAGCGTCGGAACAGTCGCAATGAGCAATTTTAGCGTCGTATCAACGTTGCACTTCAAGATTTTCACGCCCACGAACCATCCAGCTCCTTCGAATGCAGAGGTTCAGTAGGATTTTCAGGAGCTGCATTCATACGACGACGCTTAGCTTCAGGTTTGTCTTCTTCCCCGGATCTTTGCATTTTTCTTCTCCTTCAAGTTTCTTACTACGTTCTCCTCAATGTTATTGGCGAAGACTGCCTTCGTTCGTTGTTATAAACCTTTCGCTTTGAGATATCCTCTCGTCCTTTCGACGAGACGGGGGTGGAAAAACAAAGGTGTCGATACCTATTGTCCAAGCGGCGTCCTCGCTGCGGGTTTAATCAGAAGAGTTCTGCCACACGAAATAAGGTTTAAGCCATTTGCTTAAAATTTTTTTTTTCCCAAACTAATATGTAGGTAAAATAAAGTATAAAAATTTTGGTATCTAGCGAAAGGTGCTTGAGGATGCTTTAATATACACAAATTTAACGCGGTTGCCGCCTATCTAAAAATCTAAAAATAATTAAATTAATTAGTTAATTGTATACTATATAAGTATAATAATTCAGTTATCTAATCAATTTATTTAATAATCTAGTGTCCCTGGGCAAGCTGCCTCCTAAGCCTGTCACAATGGGACCGTTGCGACCGTTGTGACAACGTATATGACTGAGGGCAAAATAGATTATGGTTACTCCATGCACGGAACGTTTGTGTCGCCTTAGACACAAATACACATAATCTATATTGCTCTAAGTCAAATTCGTTGCCGCAACGGGCGCATTGTGGCAGGCATATTCGTTTGCGTTTTCGTACAAAACAGAAACAAGCGAATGTCGAGGTAGTTCACGTGGAAAGATTGGCTTCATTTGGATCACAGAGTTTGGAGTCTAGCTGCGCGAGCGGTCTGAAGTTTGTTACACTGTAATGAACCCCCATGAGGCCAGAAATGCGACAGTAAACCCGTCTTGCACAAGATTATGTAACTTCAACATGCCAGTAAAAGGCAAATAAATCATTATATGGAGAAGAAGCTCTTGCCGAAAATAGAATCAAAGCAGTACTAACCGAACATGAGTCGATATAAAAAATTTCAAAGAAAATAACATTTGTCAAAAAGCAATCTCATGTATAGGCCCTTGCACCTCATGCACCTCATTTGAGTACAAATCCTTTGTAGTCGATCAAGTCAAACTGGTTCAATTCCAGATGACTCGGTGGTCCGAATGACGAAATCGATGTGGTTAAACTCAAATACAAGGTTTATTACTTTAATTCACTCGTGTCATGAGTAGTTCATTTGCCACCATAACCACTTGGGAGTAAAAGACACCAATAGGCATTCCTAGGTCACCTGAGTATACGTCTATCTTTCAATGAACACCAAACGAGAACCATTTCACCAGCAGTCTATGCACTGAAAATAATGGCAAATCAAATTAACCTAATTGGTAAAGTGAAATACTTAACAAAAAGTATAAAATAAATTTAAAAATTAACAACGTAAAAAACAACATTTTTCAATCTCTTTGGCTACAAGATATAGTGGAATGAGTCCAGTAACCCTTCCTAAAGCCGCTGTGGGGCATGTTCGCATTGCTCCCGTAACGCTCAGACAGGCTATTCTGTATACCTTGTTAAGTGTTGTCTGAGCCTTTGTTTGGCCTACTTTTGGCCACCATACCAGGCAGGCATAGGTGATCATTGGCACTATTATTGTATTATAAGGCCATGCCATCATCTTTGGCCGCAGACCCCATGTTTTACCGTAGAGCCTTTGTCATACGTATATTGCTCTCAAGGCTTTGTTTGTGATGTACGATAAGTGATTTTTCCAGGTCAAGGTTTTATCAAGGATTAAAATAAAATAAATAATTGGCGCGTACACTTCTGTTAGGTTTTTGGCCGAGCTCCTCCTCCTATTTGTGGTGTGCGTCTTGATGTTGTTCCACAAATGGAGAGACCTACAGTTTTAAGCCGACTCCGAACGGCAGATATTTTTATGAGGAGCTTTTTCATGGCAGAAATACACTCGGAGGTTTGCCATTGCCTGCCGAGGGGCGACCGCTATTAGAAAAATGTTTTTATTAATTTTGCTTTCACAGAGATTCGAACCAACGACCTCTCTGTGAATTCCGAATGGTAATCACGCACCAACCCATTCGGCTACGGCGGCCAAGGATTACTCCCAGATATTTCATGTCCCCAGATAGAGTTAAGTCGGTGTCCCCTAGTTTAAGGGTCCCCAGACCTAATTTCCATCTCCGGGTGTAGGGTATCACACAAGTTTTGTTCGGGTTTAACGAAAGTCCTTTCTCCCGACACCAGTTTTGCGTAATGTCGAGAGCTAGTTGCATGCGATCAGTTATGGTAGAGTCAAATTTGCCTCTAACCAGGATGACTAAATTATCAGCAAAGCACTGAACTGCGTATCCGAGATAGTCGAGAGTTTGTAGGAGCTCGTCAATGATCAATAGCCAAAGGAGCGATGATAAAACGCCTCCTTAGGGGCATCCTTTGGTTGGTTTCACATATCGTCTCCTTAGTATTAAAATAGCCTATACATTTTTTGATGTTTTGAGAAAATGAATTTCAAACTTTTTGTCGAAAGTAGCTCTTACTCAAATCTCGTTATGTCTGTAAATATTTACAATTTTTTGACTGACGTTTTGACCCACTTTGTGGAACTAGAATTTGACAAAATTTTGACCACATATAAAATCGACGATGGAGAATCCAAAAATTCAATAAAAAAATAATAGCCTATGAGCACATAGGCTATTGTTGTGCTAAGGGGACGATATAACCTTTTTGGCCCAGTTTCAACGATTGCCATTCTATTCCGTCCACAATACTAGTGAACCACAGAACATTATTGGTTTAATGACCGCCATGTATATCCAATGTGTGAGTTGAGGAGTAAAGCCCCAAGCCTCTCACAACATTCTTCTGCAAGCGTATAAGGCATTTGAGGTTTTCTTTGTCTCCATGACAGTTTGCTACCCACAACAATGCCTAGGTATTTTTCGGTGTAGTACTAAGTCTGCATTATCGGCATTTACTTCTAGTTTAGTCCAGTCCTCTAAATATCTCTAAGCGTCCTTATAGGTATTTCATTCATCGCTGGTGGACAACTAGCTGGATGATAACAGCGAAGACGTCAGCATACATATGCCGTCAGTTTCGGTTAACTATTCCCAAGTTTTATGAGAATCTGATTTATAACAAGGTTCCGTAGAACCCTCAGCTGCAGTATCAGCACAACGCTTCTTTCCTACAGAGAAGATTCCGTCCGGATCCGGGGGTCAAAAGACTTCAGTGCCCAATCCAACCTAGTTGTTGAAAGTTCTCGTCACTCCTTGTGCTGTGGGTAACTGTAGAATCATTGGAAATGGTGATACAGCCCGGAAAATGCGTGCCATTTAGTACTTGCACTGTTTTCTGTCAATCTAGTGTCCATTCTTTTGTATATTTGCAAATTAACGTTGGAAATTTGGAAATAAGCTCCCCAAGTATTAATACTTCAGAGGACTTGTATATTTCACAACAAAAACTGTATCATGACCTTCTCTACGCTCTCCTGATTTCCTTCTTATAGATAGAGAGTAAAGCTCTGTACTCTCTCCAGCATTCATCGCAATCGATGAAATTAGCTGGATTAAAAATTCATTTATTTCTCTTCTTTGCTGACCAATGAGCATGTTCCACCATGGCGAGCTTGACTTTTGCTTCTGCCTTGAAAGTGGATAAGATTTATGATTTAGTTGAATTGCTGGATGAGTAGCACTTCACGAGTTTTTCGTTCTGATCCCAATTCGTGTTTTTTGGGTTTCTGAGAGCTTCTTCCTTGTGCGGTAGCTTACAGGACACTGTAAAACTTTTGTACTTATAATCAGAGATGGAGTTTTGTTAGAGAACCTACCTATGTAAGACTTGTAGGTTGTTACTGTAACTCTCTGAGTAATATCTAATACTTCTTCTGATGTTGCACCTATTTATATCGGGATATTTCCTCTCTATTTGCTATATTTACGTTGTTCTGTAGTATATAGTTCAGAAGGGACTCCCCTCGAAGATTCATATCCAAGATGCGTCAAGAGGGTTGTGCGAATTACCGTCCACTCCTACTATAATTTCTTGGTTTCTTCTCTGTACCTTCACTGTAAGCTTTGCAGCTCAATGGGAGGCGCCTCGACGTTTAAGGACATCTAGTATGAGACAAAGAATGTAGGCTCCAGGTCTTTTCCTCAAGGGCAGTCACAGTCAGTTCACCTGTGCTATAATTAGATATTAAGTAGGAATCAACATTTTTCTTCACCGATTTAGTCTCCATTACCGTTGGGAGTCCAGCTGAAGTTCAGCCACTTTATTCCCGGATGTTATTCAAGGTTCCTGTTTCGCAAGTACAGCTGCCGTCTCCGCCTCTTCGCTTTCCATCGTGTCCAGTGTGTGCGCTTCGTTGCCTTTGAGTGTACCAGTGTCGCTTCCGTCACGGATTTTAAGCCGAGATCGCGTTCAACTTCGTCGGCCTCCAACCTGTTGTCGTTTCCATCCTTTGTGTGACATTTGACTGACAGTGCCCCACAAAATCTTCCTACATCATGCTAGATATCCGGACTTTTCCTTTCGGTTCGCATTCAATTTTGTGCCTATCCACTATCTCCAGTTTTACGGCGTTCCATAAACACTCTGGCGTCAGAACAGTCGCAATGAGCAATTTTAGCGTCGTCTCCACGTTGCACTTCAAGATGTTCACGCCCACGAACCATCCAGCTCCTTCAAATGCAGAGGTTCAGTAGGATTTTCAGGAGCTGCATTCATACGACGACGCTTAGCTTCAGGTTTGTCTTCTTCCCCGGATCTTTGCATTTTTCGTCTCCTTCAAGTTTCTTACCACGCTCTCCTCAATGTTATTGGCGAAGACTGCCTTCGTTCGTTGGTATAAACCTTTCGCTTTGAGATATCCTCTCGTCCTTTCGACGAGACGGGAGTGGAAAGAACAAAGGTGTCGATACCTATTGTCCAAGCGGCACCCTCGCTGCGGGTTTAATCAGAAGAGTTCTGCCACACGAAATAAGGTTTAAGACATTTGCTTAAAATTTCTTTTGCCCCAAACTAATATGTAGGTAAAATAAAGTATAAAAATGTTGGTATCTAGCGAAAGGTGCTTGAGGATGTTTTAATATACACAAATTTAATGCGGTTGCCGCCTATCTAAAAATCTAAAAATAATTAAATTAATTAGTTAATTTTATACTATATAAGTATAACAATTCAGTTATCTAATCAATTTATTTATTAATCTAGTGTCCCTGGGCAAGCTGCCTCCTAAGCCTGTCATAATGGGACCGTTGCGACCGTTGTGACAACGTATATGACTGAGGGCAAAATAGATTATGGTTACTCCCTGCACGGAACGTTTGTGTCGCCTTAGACACAAATACACATAATCTATATTGCTCTAAGTCAAATTCGTTGCCGCAACGGGCCCATTGTGACAGGCATATTCGTTTGCGTTGGCAAACGAATAATTGTACAGAAGCAGTAGCTCGCCGTACGCGCTGGTATGAAACCCAATCCCGCTCATTCGCCATTAAAACGATGGCAAACGCATGTTTGTCAATAAAAAAATAGGCAAAATAGCAAATAATTGTTGTTACATACTTACTTATTTAGTATATAAGAGGACTATGCTTGGATCAATAATATTAATACTTCTTCGTGATATACAATGGGTGGTGAACCAATGCGTATAATATATTTCATCACATTGCCATGATTCCGGGAACAAAAATGTAATCGTTGTAATGGACTATGTCAGTATGTGGCCAGAAATGTAAGCTCAAGCAAACCCATTGCTGAGGTTTTTGTACAGAGCAGAATGACTTGGTATGGAGTATCTATTCAGTTATATTCAGACCAATGGAACAATTTCGAGTCCGCAGTACTTAAAGGGATGTATTTCTTGTTGCACTATACTATGAACTCCGAAAGATTTAACAAAGGTAGCTTCGTACATTTTTATAATCCGGAAAGGAAAAGCTTCCAAAACGGCAAGCATCATGGAAAGGTCCAAACCAGGTTAATTAAACGCTGAATGATGTTGTGTACCATATGCGGAAATACAAAACAGAAACAAGCGAATGTCGAAGTAGTTCACGTGGAAAGATTGGCTTCATTTGGATCACAGAGTTTGGAGTCTAGCTGCGCGAGCGGTCTGAAGTTTGTTACACTGTAATGAACGACCATGAGGCCAGAAATGCAGCAGTAAACCCGTCTTGCACAAGATTATGTAACTTCAACATGCCAGTAAAAGGCAAATAAATCATTATATGGAGAAGAAGCTCTTGCCGAAAATAGAATCAACGCAGTACTAACCGAAAATGAGTCGATATAAAAAATTTCAAAGAAAATAACATTTGTCAAAAAGCAATCTCATGTATAGGTCCTTGCACCTCATGCACCTCATTTGAGTACAAATCCTTTGTAGTCGATCAAGTCAAACTGGTTCAATTCCAGATGACTCGGTGGTCCGAATGACGAAATCGATGTGGTTAAACTCAAATACAAGGTTTATTACTTTAATTCACTCGTGTCATGAGTAGATCATTTGCCACCATAACCACTTGTGAGTAAAAGACACCAATAGGCATTCCTAGGTCACCTGAGTATACGTCTATCTTTCAATGAACACCAAACGAGAACCATTTCACCAGCAGTCTATGCACTGAAAATAATGGCAAATCAAATTAACCTAATTGGTAAAGTGAAATACTTAACAAAAAGTATAAAATAAATTTAAAAATTAACAACGTAAAAAACAACATTTTTCAATCTCTTTGGCTACAAGATATAGTGGAATGAGTCCAGTAACCCTTCCTAAAGCCGCTGTGGGGCATGTTCGCATTGCTCCCGTAACGCTCAGACAGGCTATTCTGTATACCTTGTTAAGTGTTGTCTGAGTCTTTGTTTGGCCTACTTTTGGCCACCATACCAGGCAGGCATAGGTGATCATTGGCACTATTATTGTATTATAAGGCCATGCCATCATCTTTGGCCGCAGACCCCATGTTTTACCGTAGAGCCTTTGTCATACGTATATTGCTCTCAAGGCTTTGTTTGTGATGTACGATAAGTGATTTTTCCAGGTCAAGGTTTTATCAAGGATTACTCCCAGATATTTCATGTCCCCAGATAGAGTTAAGTCGGTGTCCCCTAGTTTAAGGGTCCCCAGACCTAATTTCCATCTCCGGGTGTAGGGTATCACACAAGTTTTGTTCGGGTTTAACGAAAGTCCTTTCTCCCGACACCAGTTTTGCGTAATGTCGAGAGCTAGTTGCATGCGATCAGTTATGGTAGAGTCAAATTTGCCTCTAACCAGGATGACTAAATTATCAGCAAAGCACTGAACTGCGTATCCGAGATAGTCGAGAGTTTGTAGGAGCTCGTCAATGATCAATAGCCAAAGGAGCGATGATAAAACGCCTCCTTAGGGGCATCCTTTGGTTGGTTTCACATATCGTCCCCTTAGTATTAAAATAGCCTATACATTTTTTGATGTTTTGAGAAAATGAATTTCAAACTTTTTGTCGAAAGTAGCTCTTACTCAAATCTCGTTATGTCTGTAAATATTTACAATTTTTTGACTGACGTTTTGACCCACTTTGTGGAACTAGAATTTGACAAAATTTTGACCACATATAAAATCGACGATGGAGAATCCAAAAATTCAATAAAAAAATAATAGCCTATGAGCACATAGGCTATTGTTGTGCTAAGGGGACGATATAACCTTTTTGGCCCAGTTTCAACGATTGCCATTCTATTCCGTCCACAATACTAGTGAACCACAGAACATTATTGGTTTAATGACCGCCATGTATATCCAATGTGTGAGTTGAGGAGTAAAGCCCCAAGCCTCTCACAACATTCTTCTGCAAGCGTATAAGGCATTTGAGGTTTTCTTTGTCTCCATGATAGTTTGCTACCCACAACAATGCCTAGGTATTTTTCGGTGTAGTACTAAGTCTGCATTATCGGCATTTACTTCTAGTTTAGTCCAGTCCTCTAAATATCTCTAAGCGTCCTTATAGGTATTTCATTCATCGCTGGTGGACAACTAGCTGGATGATAACAGCGAAGACGTCAGCATACATATGCCGTCAGTTTCGGTTAACTATTCCCAAGTTTTATGAGAATCTGATTTATAACAAGGTTCCGTAGAACCCTCAGCTGCAGTATCAGCACAACGCTTCTTTCCTACAGAGAAGATTCCGTCCGGATCCGGGGGTCAAAAGACTTCAGTGCCCAATCCAACCTAGTTGTTGAAAGTTCTCGTCACTCCTTGTGCTGTGGGTAACTGTAGAATCATTGGAAATGGTGATACAGCCCGGAAAATGCGTGCCATTTAGTACTTGCACTGTTTTCTGTCAATCTAGTGTCCATTCTTTTGTATATTTGCAAATTAATGTTGGAAATTTGGAAATAAGCTCCCCAAGTATTAATACTTCAGAGGACTTGTATATTTCACAACAAAAACTATATCATGACCTTCTCTACGCTCTCCTGATTTCCTTCTTATAGATAGAGAGTAAAGCTCTGTACTCTCTCCAGCATTCATCGCAATCGGTGAAATTAGCTGGATTAAAAATTCATTTATTTCTCTTCTTTGCTGGCCAATGAGCATGTTCCACCATGGCGAGCTTCACTTTGAAAGTGGATAAGATTTATGATTTAGTTGAATTGCTGGATGAGTAGCACTTCACGAGTTTTTCGTTCTGATCCCAATTCGTGTTTTTTGGGTTTCTGAGAGCTTCTTCCTTGTGCGGTAGCTTACAGGACACTGTAAAACTTTTGTACTTATAATCAGAGAAGGAGTTTTGTTAGAGAACCTATCTATGTAAGACTTGTAGGTTGTTACTGTAACTCTCTGAGTAATATCTAATACTTCTTCTGATGTTGCACCTATTTATAACGGGATATTTCCTCTCTATTTGCTATATTTACGTTGTTCTGTAGTATATAGTTCAGAAGGGACTCCCCTCGAAGATTCATATCCAAGATGCGTCAAGAGGGTTGTGCGAATTACCGTCCACTCCTACTATAATTTCTTGGTTTCTTCTCTGTACCTTCACTGTAAGCTTTGCAGCTCAATGGGAGGCGCCTCGACGTTTAAGGACATCTAGTATGAGACAAAGAATGTAGGCTCCAGGTCTTTTCCTCAAGGGCAGTCACAGTCAGTTCACCTGTGCTATAATTAGATATTAAGTAGGAATCAACATTTTTCTTCACCGATTTAGTCTCCATTACCGTTGGGAGTCCAGCTGAAGTTCAGCCACTTTATTCCCGGATGTTATCCAAGGTTCCTGTTTCGCGAGTACAGCTGCCGTCTCCGCCTCTTCGCTTTCCATCGTGTCCAGTGTGTGCGCTTCGTTGCCTTTGAGTGTACCAGTGTCGCTTCCGTCACGGATTTTAAGCCGAGATCGCGTTCAACTTCGTCGGCCTCCAACCTGTTGTCGTTTCCATCCTTTGTGTGACATTTGACTGACAGTGCCCCACAAAATCTTCCTACATCATGCTAGATATCCGGACTTTTCCTTTCGGTTCGCATTCAATTTTGTGCCTATCCACTATCTCCAGTTTTACGGCGTTCCATAAACACTCTGGCGTCGGAACAGTCGCAATGAGCAATTTTAGCGTCGTCTCCACGTTGCACTTCAAGATGTTCATGCCCACGAACCATCCAGCTCCTTCAAATGCAGAGGTTCAGTAGGATTTTCAGGAGCTGCATTCATACGACGACGCTTAGCTTCAGGCTTGTCTTCTTCCCCGGATCTTTGCATTTTTCGTCTCCTTCAAGTTTCTTACCACGCTCTCCTCAATGTTATTGGCGAAGACTGCCTTCGTTCGTTGGTATAAACCTTTCGCTTTGAGATATCCTCTCGTCCTTTCGACGAGACGGGAGTGGAAAGAACAAAGGTGTCGAGACCTATTGTCCAAGCGGCACCCTCGCTGCGGGTTTAATCAGAAGAGTTCTGCCACACGAAATAAGGTTTAAGACATTTGCTTAAAATTTCTTTTGCCCCAAACTAATATGTAGGTAAAATAAAGTATAAAAATGTTGGTATCTAGCGAAAGGTGCTTGAGGATGTTTTAATATACACAAATTTAATGCGGTTGCCGCCTATCTAAAAATCTAAAAATAATTAAATTAATTAGTTAATTTTATACTATATAAGTATAACAATTCAGTTATCTAATCAATTTATTTATTAATCTAGTGTCCCTGGGCAAGCTGCCTCCTAAGCCTGTCATAATGGGACCGTTGCGACCGTTGTGACAACGTATATGACTGAGGGCAAAATAGATTATGGTTACTCCCTGCACGGAACGTTTGTGTCGCCTTAGACACAAATACACATAATCTATATTGCTCTAAGTCAAATTCGTTGCCGCAACGGGCCCATTGTGACAGGCATATTCGTTTGCGTTGGCAAACGAATAATTGTACAGAAGCAGTAGCTCGCCGTACGCGCTGGTATGAAACCCAATCCCGCTCATTCGCCATTAAAACGATGGCAAACGCATGTTTGTCAATAAAAAAATAGGCAAAATAGCAAATAATTGTTGTTACATACTTACTTATTTAGTATATAAGAGGACTATGCTTGGATCAATAATATTAATACTTCTTCGTGATATACAATGGGTGGTGAACCAATGCGTATAATATATTTCATCACATTGCCATGATTCCGGGAACAAAAATGTAATCGTTGTAATGGACTATGTCAGTATGTGGCCAGAAATGTAAGCTCAAGCAAACCCATTGCTGAGGTTTTTGTACAGAGCAGAATGACTTGGTATGGAGTATCTATTCAGTTATATTCAGACCAATGGAACAATCTCGAGTCCGCAGTACTTAAAGGGATGTATTTCTTGTTGCACTATACTATGAACTCCGAAAGATTTAACAAAGGTAGCTTCGTACATTTTTATAATCCGGAAAGGAAAAGCTTCCAAAACGGCAAGCATCATGGAAAGGTCCAAACCAGGTTAATTAAACGCTGAATGATGTTGTGTACCATATGCGGAAATACAAAACAGAAACAAGCGAATGTCGAAGTAGTTCACGTGGAAAGATTGGCTTCATTTGGATCACAGAGTTTGGAGTCTAGCTGCGCGAGCGGTCTGAAGTTTGTTACACTGTAATGAACGACCATGAGGCCAGAAATGCAGCAGTAAACCCGTCTTGCACAAGATTATGTAACTTCAACATGCCAGTAAAAGGCAAATAAATCATTATATGGAGAAGAAGCTCTTGCCGAAAATAGAATCAAAGCAGTACTAACTGAAAATGAGTCGATATAAAAAATTTCAAAGAAAATAACATTTGTCAAAAAGCAATCTCATGTAAAGGTCCTTGCACCTCATGCACCTCATTTGAGTACAAATCCTTTGTAGTCGATCAAGTCAAACTGGTTCAATTCCAGATGACTCGGTGGTCCGAATGACGAAATCGATGTGGTTAAACTCAAATACAAGGTTTATTACTTTAATTCACTCGTGTCATGAGTAGATCATTTGCCACCATAACCACTTGTGAGTAAAAGACACCAATAGGCATTCCTAGGTCACCTGAGTATACGTCTATCTTTCAACGAACACCAAACGAGAACCATTTCACCAGCAGTCTATGCACTGAAACTAATGGGAAATCAAATTAACCTAATTGGTAAAGTGAAATACTTAACAAAAAGTATAAAATAAATTTAAAAATTAACAACGTAAAAAAACAACATTTTTCATATCTCCCTTATGACGTCTTAACCAAATCATGTATAGAATGTAGACTTTGCTATATATTTCTTAATATACCTACTTATAGATTCCAGACTCCAAAATAATAGAGTTCATAAATTTCTTATTATGGAATACTCAAACGGAGTAAACCACTACTCGCACCACAATAACATAGCTGAAAGCTACCCTGGCTGTAAGATTGCCTTCTTTGAGATGGAGTAGATTAGGAAGCCTTAGAGCTGCACTGATTGCCATCTCTTTGGCTACAAGATATAGTGGAATGAGTCCAGTAACCATTCCTAAAGCCGCTTCTGTATACCTTGTAAAGTGTTGTCTGAGTCTTTGTTTGGCCTACTTTTAGCCACCATACCAGGGAGGCATAGGTGATCATTGGCACTATTATTGTCTTATAAGGCCATGCCATCATCTCTGGCCGCAGACCCCATGTTTTACCGTAGAGCCTTTGTCATACGTATATTGCTCTCAAGGCTTTGTTTGTGATGTACGATAAGTGATTTTTCCAGGTCAAGGTTTTATCAAGGATTACTCCCAGATATTTCATGTCCCCAGATAGAGTTAAGTCGGTGTCCCCTAGTTTAAGGGTCCCCAGACCTAATTTCCATCTCCGGGTGTAGGGTGTCACACAAGTTTTGTTCGGGTTTAACGAAAGTCCTTTCTCCCGACACCAGTTTTGCGTAATGTCGAGAGCTAGTTGCATGCGATCAGTTATAGTAGATTCAAATTTGCCTCTAACCAGGATGACTAAATTATCAGCAAAGCACTGAACTGCGTATCCAAGATAGTCGAAAGTTTGTAGGAGCTCTTCAATGATCAATAGCCAAAGGAGCGATGATAAAACGCCTCCTTAGGGGCATCCTTTGGTTGGTTTCACATATAACCTTTTCGGCCCAGTTTCAACGATTGCCATTCTATTCCGTCCACAATACTAGTGAACCACAGAACATTATTGGTTTGATGACCGCCATGTATATCCAATGTGTGAGTTGAGGAGAAAAGCCCCGAGCCGCTCACAACATTCTTCTGCAAGCGTATAAGGCATTTGAGGTTTTCTTTGCTCTCCATGACAGTTTGCTACCCACAACAATGCCTAGGTATTTTTCGGTGTAGTACTAAGTCTGCATTATCGGCATTTACTTCTAGTTTAGTCCAGTCCTCTAAATATCTCTAAGCGTCCTTATAGGTATTTCATTCATCGCTGGTGGACAACTAGTTGGATGATAACAGCGAAGACGTCAGCATATATATGCCGTCAGTTTCGGTTAACTATTCCCAAGTTTTATGAGAATCTGATTTATAACAAGGTTCCGTAGAACCCTCAGCTTCAGTATCAGCACAACGCTTCCTTTCTACAGAGAAGATTCCGTCCGGATCCAGGGTTCAAAAGACTTCAGTGCCCAATCCAACGTAGTTGTTGAGATCAAGTCTTCGAAGTTCTCGTCATTCCTTGTGCTGTCGGTAACTGTAGAATCATTGGAAATGGTGATACAGCCCGGAAAATGCGTATCTGTTAGTACTTGCACTGTTTTCTGTCAATCTAGTGTCCATTCTTTTGTATATTTGTAAATTAATGTTGGAAATTTGGAAATAAGCTCCCCAAGTATTAATTCTTCAGAGGACTTGTATATTTCATAACAAAAACTATACCATGACCTTCTCTACGCTCTCCTGATTTCCTTCTTATAGATAGAGAGTAAAGCTCTGTACTCTCTCCAGCATTCATCACAATCGGTGAAATTAGCTGGATTAAAAATTCATTTATTTCTCTTCTTTGCTGGCCAATGAGCATGTTCCACCATGGCGAGCTTCACTTTGAAAGTGGATAAGATTTATGATTTAGTTGAAATGCTGGATAAGTAGCACTTCACGAGTTTTTCGTTCTGAACCCAATTCGAGTTTTTTGGGTTTCTGAGAGCTTCTTCCTTGTGCAGTAGCATACAGGACACTGTGAAACTTTTGTACTTATAATCAGAGAAGGAGTTTTGTTAGAGAACCTATCTATGTAGGACTTGTAGGTTGTTACTGTAACCCTCCGAGTAATATCTAATACTTCTTCTGATGTTGCACCTATTTATATCGGGATATTTCCTCTCTATTTGCTATATTTACGTTGTTCTGTAGTATATAGTTCAGAAGGGACTCCCCTCGAAGATTCATATCCAAGATGCGTCAAGAGGGTTGTGCGAATTACCGTCCACTCCTACTATAATTTCTTGGTTTCTTCTCTGTACCTTCACTGTAAGCTTTGCAGCTCAATGGGAGGCGCCTCGACGTTTAAGGACATCTAGTATGATACAAAGAATGTAGGCTCCAGGTCTTTTCCCTCAAGGGCAGTCACAGTCAGTTCACCTGTGCTATAATTAGATATTAAGTAGGAATCAACATTTTTCTTCACCGATTTAGTCTCCATTACCGTTGGGAGTCCAGCTGAAGTTCAGCCACTTTATTCCCGGATGTTATCCAAGGTTCCTGTTTCGCGAGTACAGCTGCCGTCTCCGCCTCTTCGCTTTCCATCGTGTCCAGTGTGTGCGCTTCGTTGCCTTTGAGTGTACCAGTGTCGCTTCCGTCACGGATTTTAAGCCGAGATCGCGTTCAACTTCGCCGGCCTCCAACCTGTTGTCGTTTCCGTCCTTCGCGTGACATTTGACTGACAGTGCCCCACAAAATCTTCCTAAATCATGCTAGATACCCGGACTTTTCCTCTCGGTTTGCATTCAATTTTGTGCCTATCCACTATCTCCAGTTTTACGGCGTTCCATAAACTCTCTAGCGTCGGAACGGTCGCAATGAGCAATTTTAGCGTCGTATCAACGTTGCACTTCAAGATTTTCACGCCCACGAACCATCCAGCTCCTTCAAATGCAGAGGTTCAGTAGGATTTTCAGGAGCTGCATTCATACGACGACGCTTAGCTTCAGGTTTGTCTTCTTCCCCGGATCTTTGCATTTTTCTTCTCCTTCAAGTTTCTTACTACGTTCTCCTCAATGTTATTGGCGAAGACTGCCTTCGTTCGTTGTTATAGACATTTCGCTTTGAGATATCCTCTCGTCCTTTCGACGAGACGGGGGTGGAAAGAACAAAGGTGTCGCGACCAATTGTCCAAGCGGCATCCTCGCTGCGGGTTTAATCAGAAGAGTTCTGCCACACGAAATAAGGTTTAAGCCATTTGCTTAAAATTTCTTTTTTCCCAAACTAATATGTAGGTAAAATAAAGTATAAAAATGTTGGTATCTAGCGAGGATGCTTTAATATACACAAATTTAACGCGGTTGCCGCCTATCTAAAAATCTAAAAATAATTAAATTAATTAGTTAATTTTATACTATATAAGTATAACAATTCAGTTATCTAATCAATTTATTTATTAATCTAGTGTCCCTGGGCAAGCTGCCTCCTAAGCCTGTCATAATGGGACCGTTGCGACCGTTGTGACAACGTATATGACTGAGGGCAAAATAGATTATGGTTACTCCCTGCACGGAACGTTTGTGTCGCCTTAGACACAAATACACATAATCTATATTGCTCTAAGTCAAATTCGTTGCCGCAACGGGCCCATTGTGACAGGCATATTCGTTTGCGTTGGCAAACGAATAATTGTACAGAAGCAGTAGCTCGCCGTACGCGCTGGTATGAAACCCAATCCCGCTCATTCGCCATTAAAACGATGGCAAACGCATGTTTGTCAATAAAAAAATAGGCAAAATAGCAAATAATTGTTGTTACATACTTACTTATTTAGTATATATGAGGACTATGCTTGGATCAATAATATTAATACTTCTTCGTGATATACAATGGGTGGTGAACCAATGCGTATAATATATTTCATCACATTGCCATGATTCCGGGAACAAAAATGTAATCGTTGTAATGGACTATGTCAGTATGTGGCCAGAAATGTAAGCTCAAGCAAACCCATTGCTGAGGTTTTTGTACAGAGCAGAATGACTTGGTATGGAGTATCTATTCAGTTATATTCAGACCAATGGAACAATCTCGAGTCCGCAGTACTTAAAGGGATGTATTTCTTGTTGCACTATACTATGAACTCCGAAAGGTTTAACAAAGGTAGCTTCGTACATTTTTATAATCCGGAAAGGAAAAGCTTCCAAAACGGCAAGCATCATGGAAAGGTCCAAACTAGGTTAATTAAACGCTGAATGATGTTGTGTACCATATGCGGAAATACAAAACAGAAACAAGCGAATGTCAAAGTAGTTCACGTGGAAAGATTGGCTTCATTTGGATCACAGAGTTTGGAGTCTAGCTGCGCGAGCGGTCTGAAGTTTGTTACACTGTAATGAACGACCATGAGGCCAGAAATGCAGCAGTAAACCCGTCTTGCACAAGATTATGTAACTTCAACATGCCAGTAAAAGGCAAATAAATCATTATATGGAGAAGAAGCTCTTGCCGAAAATAGAATCAAAGCAGTACTAACTGAAAATGAGTCGATATAAAAAATTTCAAAGAAAATAACATTTGTCAAAAAGCAATCTCATGTAAAGGTCCTTGCACCTCATGCACCTCATTTGAGTACAAATCCTTTGTAGTCGATCAAGTCAAACTGGTTCAATTCCAGATGACTCGGTGGTCCGAATGACGAAATCGATGTGGTTAAACTCAAATACAAGGTTTATTACTTTAATTCACTCGTGTCATGAGTAGATCATTTGCCACCATAACCACTTGTGAGTAAAAGACACCAATAGGCATTCCTAGGTCACCTGAGTATACGTCTATCTTTCAACGAACACCAAACGAGAACCATTTCACCAGCAGTCTATGCACTGAAACTAATGGGAAATCAAATTAACCTAATTGGTAAAGTGAAATACTTAACAAAAAGTATAAAATAAATTTAAAAATTAACAACGTAAAAAAACAACATTTTTCATATCTCCCTTATGACGTCTTAACCAAATCATGTATAGAATGTAGACTTTGCTATATATTTCTTAATATACCTACTTATAGATTCCAGACTCCAAAATAATAGAGTTCATAAATTTCTTATTATGGAATACTCAAACGGAGTAAACCACTACTCGCACCACAATAACATAGCTGAAAGCTACCCTGGCTGTAAGATTGCCTTCTTTGAGATGGAGTAGATTAGGAAGCCTTAGAGCTGCACTGATTGCCATCTCTTTGGCTACAAGATATAGTGGAATGAGTCCAGTAACCATTCCTAAAGCCGCTTCTGTATACCTTGTAAAGTGTTGTCTGAGTCTTTGTTTGGCCTACTTTTAGCCACCATACCAGGGAGGCATAGGTGATCATTGGCACTATTATTGTCTTATAAGGCCATGCCATCATCTCTGGCCGCAGACCCCATGTTTTACCGTAGAGCCTTTGTCATACGTATATTGCTCTCAAGGCTTTGTTTGTGATGTACGATAAGTGATTTTTCCAGGTCAAGGTTTTATCAAGGATTACTCCCAGATATTTCATGTCCCCAGATAGAGTTAAGTCGGTGTCCCCTAGTTTAAGGGTCCCCAGACCTAATTTCCATCTCCGGGTGTAGGGTGTCACACAAGTTTTGTTCGGGTTTAACGAAAGTCCTTTCTCCCGACACCAGTTTTGCGTAATGTCGAGAGCTAGTTGCATGCGATCAGTTATAGTAGAGTCAAATTTGCCTCTAACCAGGATGACTAAATTATCAGCAAAGCACTGAACTGCGTATCCAAGATAGTCGAAAGTTTGTAGGAGCTCTTCAATGATCAATAGCCAAAGGAGCGATGATAAAACGCCTCCTTAGGGGCATCCTTTGGTTGGTTTCACATATAACCTTTTCGGCCCAGTTTCAACGATTGCCATTCTATTCCGTCCACAATACTAGTGAACCCCAGAACATTATTGGTTTGATGACCGCCATGTATATCCAATGTGTGAGTTGAGGAGAAAAGCCCCGAGCCGCTCACAACATTCTTCTGCAAGCGTATAAGGCATTTGAGGTTTTCTTTGCTCTCCATGACAGTTTGCTACCCACAACAATGCCTAGGTATTTTTCGGTGTAGTACTAAGTCTGCATTATCGGCATTTACTTCTAGTTTAGTCCAGTCCTCTAAATATCTCTAAGCGTCCTTATAGGTATTTCATTCATCGCTGGTGGACAACTAGTTGGATGATAACAGCGAAGACGTCAGCATATATATGCCGTCAGTTTCGGTTAACTATTCCCAAGTTTTATGAGAATCTGATTTATAACAAGGTTCCGTAGAACCCTCAGCTGCAGTATCAGCACAACGCTTCCTTTCTACAGAGAAGATTCCGTCCGGATCCAGGGTTCAAAAGACTTCAGTGCCCAATCCAACGTAGTTGTTGAGATCAAGTCTTCGAAGTTCTCGTCATTCCTTGTGCTGTCGGTAACTGTAGAATCATTGGAAATGGTGATACAGCCCGGAAAATGCGTATCTGTTAGTACTTGCACTGTTTTCTGTCAATCTAGTGTCCATTCTTTTGTATATTTGTAAATTAATGTTGGAAATTTGGAAATAAGCTCCCCAAGTATTAATTCTTCAGAGGACTTGTATATTTCATAACAAAAACTATACCATGACCTTCTCTACGCTCTCCTGATTTCCTTCTTATAGATAGAGAGTAAAGCTCTGTACTCTCTCCAGCATTCATCACAATCGGTGAAATTAGCTGGATTAAAAATTCATTTATTTCTCTTCTTTGCTGGCCAATGAGCATGTTCCACCATGGCGAGCTTCACTTTGAAAGTGGATAAGATTTATGATTTAGTTGAAATGCTGGATAAGTAGCACTTCACGAGTTTTTCGTTCTGAACCCAATTCGAGTTTTTTGGGTTTCTGAGAGCTTCTTCCTTGTGCAGTAGCATACAGGACACTGTGAAACTTTTGTACTTATAATCAGAGAAGGAGTTTTGTTAGAGAACCTATCTATGTAGGACTTGTAGGTTGTTACTGTAACCCTCCGAGTAATATCTAATACTTCTTCTGATGTTGCACCTATTTATATCGGGATATTTCCTCTCTATTTGCTATATTTACGTTGTTCTGTAGTATATAGTTCAGAAGGGACTCCCCTCGAAGATTCATATCCAAGATGCGTCAAGAGGGTTGTGCGAATTACCGTCCACTCCTACTATAATTTCTTGGTTTCTTCTCTGTACCTTCACTGTAAGCTTTGCAGCTCAATGGGAGGCGCCTCGACGTTTAAGGACATCTAGTATGATACAAAGAATGTAGGCTCCAGGTCTTTTCCCTCAAGGGCAGTCACAGTCAGTTCACCTGTGCTATAATTAGATATTAAGTAGGAATCAACATTTTTCTTCACCGATTTAGTCTCCATTACCGTTGGGAGTCCAGCTGAAGTTCAGCCACTTTATTCCCGGATGTTATCCAAGGTTCCTGTTTCGCGAGTACAGCTGCCGTCTCCGCCTCTTCGCTTTCCATCGTGTCCAGTGTGTGCGCTTCGTTGCCTTTGAGTGTACCAGTGTCGCTTCCGTCACGGATTTTAAGCCGAGATCGCGTTCAACTTCGCCGGCCTCCAACCTGTTGTCGTTTCCGTCCTTCGCGTGACATTTGACTGACAGTGCCCCACAAAATCTTCCTAAATCATGCTAGATACCCGGACTTTTCCTCTCGGTTTGCATTCAATTTTGTGCCTATCCACTATCTCCAGTTTTACGGCGTTCCATAAACTCTCTAGCGTCGGAACGGTCGCAATGAGCAATTTTAGCGTCGTATCAACGTTGCACTTCAAGATTTTCACGCCCACGAACCATCCAGCTCCTTCAAATGCAGAGGTTCAGTAGGATTTTCAGGAGCTGCATTCATACGACGACGCTTAGCTTCAGGTTTGTCTTCTTCCCCGGATCTTTGCATTTTTCTTCTCCTTCAAGTTTCTTACTACGTTCTCCTCACACACATAGATTTCTCCCTTTGCTCTCCTGAAATTGCATCCAACTGTCATTGGAAGCCATTAGATGACCTCGACGGGGGCGACCACTTCCCAATTGCTATCAACCTCTTTCTTCAAAATATAGGAAGAACCCTAAAAAACCACAATTTAAACTTTCTACAATCTTATAAAGCAATCCCACCAACGAAACCAAACTTCTGGAGTAAAAGGTTAGCAGACTTAAAACACATAAAAAATCGGACGAGGCAAAACTTAAAGCATAACATCATTGTAGAGAATATAGTAAAATTAAAAAAAGCAAATGTCATTTTGCATCTCGAACTCAGACAAAGTAAAAAGCAATCCAGAACTACTTTCACAACAGAAATCGAAGAAGCCACCCCACATTCAAAATTTAGTCAAATATTAGACCATTCTGTTTCTTCACAAATAACAGCTCAACCCACTGCAAAAAAGACTTTCTAACAGAATGAAACATAACAGCAAAAATCGACAGAGCTAACACTTTCGCACAGCATTGGTCACAAATTTCCTACGACTCATTTTCCTCACAAGAATTTATAATTTACAAATACAAAACAATGACAACAAACTACACTCCAACTAGACAAATTGAAGCCGACATCACATAATCGAAACACTATCTGCTGAACATATCTTTGAAACTTGTCTTTTTTTAACACAACTACGAAAACAAATTTTCAATAAAGACAAACCTTCTCCCCTCCTCTCCAACCCGAACTTAGAAAATATGCTACATCACCTTATATATATTGTATGTAACAAATTAATTTAACGTATTAATAAACGCGCTGTTTCATATAATTGATTTACAAGAGTGACATACATACTCATTCTGTTTTTTCACATTTCTTTATTCTTTGCCTAAAACGTGTCCGCAGTTATTCTAAGGCAATTATTATTATGAGTTTGCTACTTTTTGTGAAAAATGGTAACATCGCTTAGAAGTTTACAACAACAAACTGTTTCGAATCTGTAATGCGAAATTTAAACTCTACAAAAGGTACAATTTATACTCCATACTTAATTGAAGTTGCAGACAATGAAATAATAGATAATTAAAAAGAACAGGGTGTTGTGGAAATTTACAAATTCTCCAAAGTAGTTAATGGTCCACCAACTCCAAGTGGCGTAGTCCTTCTAACTTTTTACCGTTTTTACCTTCCGGAAAAAATTGATGTTTCGTGGTATAAGACCAAGGTAAGACCGTACTATCCAAGCTCCATCACATGTAAGAACTGTCAATTTCTTCGCCACGCAAACAAACGCTGCCCCAGTTTGCGGCAGATGCGCTCTTCCACTCCACAACTCCCAATCATGCACCCACACGCACTCCGTAAACTGCTCTTCTGACCACTTAAGTAAATTGTGAAATTGCGAAATTCGTGCAAATGAAAAGGATAGTAACCATAAAAACAGGCAATAAATGTTTATTTCGTGAAGAATTTCAGAGGCGTTCTCAATAATAGACCTTTATTTGACTCTGAGCGAATTTGATAGAATCAGCTGATGGGCTGACGTCACTTGGAATGTGTTTGCACAAAAACTGGGAAGATGTTACTTCGTAGCCGTCTGAACAACGACTGATTGGACGTGTGTGAATACGCGTTTGGAGTGTGTGAAATGTGCGAAATTATCGTACAAATTTCGGCTGGCGATAACATTGATATACGAAAAAAAAAAATCGTATGGTGCTTCGTGTTCCTCGTACATGTTGCTTCGTTCCTATCTGAACAACGACTGTTTGGACGAGTGTGTGAATACACTCCCATGTGATGTTGCAGCCAAAGTCCCCCAAAATTTTCTTTTTTAACACAATTAAACCTTTCAATTCTATCATCCTTGTATTGACAAAAATTGCACGCATTTCAAACCTTTTGTCACACCTCAAAAATCCAACAGCTACCACTCCATCTACAGCATATATGATACGAATTCTTCAATGGTGTTTAAGAGGTCTATAAAACAACTGCATTCATCTAAATTTACTCCGTCACCAATTTTCACCACACATTATCGAAGTGCAGAAAACTCACCTTCCAGCAAACAATACTACTAATTCTCCTGAAAATAAATCAGCTAAACAAGGCATTACCCTTTTGGTAAAAAAGTCTACAATCCACAAACAAATCCTCATTTCCTCCAATAATTAAGTCATTGCCATGGAAATTGAATAGGCTTCAAGCTATCTGTAGCCACACCTTTCACATCCTTTCTCATCAAAAATTCAGTGTCGGAGAACTTATACACATTACTAGTGGATTCTCAACACCACCAATAATTGTAGGTGATTGCAATGCATGGAGTCCACTTTGGGTATCTACTGCCTAAAATTACAAAGACCATGCAATTGAAGACGTTATCCTATCAAACAAATCTCTCACTTTTCGACCGACGTAAATATTGCCCTTTTTCAGCATCCATAGCCCCTAAACGCTCTTCCCTCACCACCCCTAACTTATATACCAGCAAACCGAGATCAAAATTTCTCACGGAAAAAGCTGATTAGTCCAAATACTGTTCCTTAGCAAGGGCGAAAACCATATCCAAAAGTTTAAATACAGAAGCTTGTATAATAAAATCGTAGCGCGGCCCGCTGTTCACATCGCTAGAAATCACACAATAGAAATTCTAGACTAAACTTCCGTATTGCCTAAGCTTTGCTGGCTGTTTAAAAGCAATCACATTTTGCCTACGTTGAAACTCAATACAACAGGGAATTTAATCAAGTACAAAATAGCTAACGCAATTTTTTTTTTATTCCTTGATATCTCTTGTCAAATTAACAATAAATAGTTTGTACATGAAATTATTTAAATAGTTATATGAAGAAATACCGCTCTTAATCAGAGAATAGGGCGGAAACAAACTCAGACCAACGTGAGCGATCTTGTGCAATTTTTCGCAAGCTTTAGAAGCGAGTTAAAGTATGCAAAAAAACTAATCTTTTAAAAAACATACAGCTAGCATAACACCGACTGCAAGCTCCAAAAAATTTGGTGTGATATAAAAGACTTTTCAGGAGGAAATAAGTGATCAATCTACAATCCTCAAGACATTCCGGAAAATTTTGCTCCTACATAGTCAAACAGTCCTGAGCACGCCTCAACCGCCAAGAAAGGCAAATGAGATTACGGTGGCTCTCGAGGGGAAGCCTAACAAAACAACAGTGGAGGCTTTAATCGGTGCATCGAAACATCCAACACAATATGCCACTTCTATACAAACCGGACTACTATCGTACTATCACAGTTCTCCAAAACAAGAAAAAAATCCATTACGAAATGCCGAAGGGCAATAAATGAAATGAAGCTTGCGTTACTAAAGAAAACGTTAGTGGAAATGCCTTCGAAACAAACTAGATGACATTAAAGATACAGTTCGCGAAATCGATGGGTCGGCAATCGTTGACGGGATTTCAACTCCAAAGCCATTGAATGGGGTATGCCAACTACGAATTCAAGAGGCAGGAGGGTTCTGGATATGGCTGAATATTTGTAAAAGTGGCATCCGCAAAAGGAACGTATCAAAGCTTAACCTCGAAGTGCTAATAGCCACCGTTGGTGCACATTCCCCACTGAGACACAACCCTTAAAGGGCCACACAAGTGCTGAGAGCTGAAATGTGTCGCATCAAACAGACTTTTAGTAAAGCGATGCCGACTAAGACAACGAGAAAACATAAAAGCTCTGTTTATTGGTGGGCAGAGGAAATAGCCGAACTGAGACGTGAATGTTTTCGCTTTAGACGGAAATACACCAGAGCCAGACGAACCGGGCAAGCCACTGTGGACGCAGAAGCGTATAAGAGGACGCTATTGCAAATAGCAAGAAAAAACTAGTAAGAGCTTCGGGCAGATCTAAATAGGGACCCCTGGGGACTTGGGTACAAGATTGTGGAGAAGAAACTGGGAGCCGGGATACTTACACCGGAACATCGTAAAATAACTCTTTCCAAGTCACGAAGCCAGAGAAGGCGTTCAATGTCAAATGAGAGTGACATAAAAGCCTCCAATATTCACCTGTGAGGAAGTCCAGTCAGCTGCGAGCAAACTGGAAAACAACAACGCACCGATGAAGTACCTGCCGAAGTCTTCGAGGAGATCCCGAAAATGCGACCACAATTCTTATTAGACATGCACAATGCCGGTCTAAGAGAGGGAATTTTCACAGAAAAAGCAGCAGCTTGGGCTAATAAGCTAGGAGAAAGGCAACCTGAATCTCCCGTCAGCACACGGTACAACGAACAGCAGACCTGAGAGTTGTGTCCGCCTACCGCACAGTATCAGGGCAAGCTGTTCAAGTAATGGGCATTAAATCAAGAGGGAATGGAAGGAAGAGTTGGCAATCCTGCAGTGCGCGAAATAAGGGATGAAACGCTAAGGCTATGGCAAGACCGCTAGATTAACGAAGCACCCGGCAACCCAGATGCTTTCGGGACAAGGGTATTTCCTGTTCAAAATAAGGAAACGCGAACACCCTACATGCATATACGGGGATGCCGCCGAAGATGACGCTGAACACACATATTCTTCCAGCATATACTTTGGGGATAAGAATGTCGAACGCTGGAGATTGCAGTCGGTCACATAACCACTAAAAATATAATCGACAAGCTCATAAGTAGCGAGGAAACGTGGGAGATCATCACTAGTTTCGCGAAAAAACCTCTCCGGATAAAAAAGCGGGACCTGGATGCAGGCACATAGGTATAGACCTTTGCAATAGCAGGGTAGAACGCCACTCTGAGGGAATGAAAAAGCGGTTCCAGGATGGGCGAAGGTTCCAAATGAGGGGAAGTGTTTTAGTCTCCGGACATACCATTGCTACGATGGAGCTTTCATGATGCTTTAGTCGTATTAAGCCCCCTTACCCGCAAAAAAAAAAAACTAACAGTTAATTTCTGATTTGTATCAAAATCCCACAGCATGCCCGGAGGTTACATTAATTGAATCACCTATCATAACAGAAGAGTTTGACTTTAAAACTTCTAATATGGCTGAAAAAACACCCGATTCAGACGAAATATCATATAATCTCCTAAAAACCCCTCCCATATATTGAATTCTAGACTCAGAACTCTATATTATAGTATACTAGACCATGGCGTATTCCTTCAATACTGGAAAAAGCCACTATCCCCCCTATCTCAAAACCTAATAAATCTAATTCCTCTGTCCAAAATTTTAGACTATATTCTAAATAACTTGTATGCGAAATGTTCCTCAAAAAATTGTTTCCAAGAGGATCATGTTATGCCAAACAAGAAGGAATGATAAGTCCCAACCAATGCTCATTTTGACCGAGCTTGGGTGTTATCGATCCATTGCTCTACTTCGAACACTGCGCCTTAAAAACGTAGTCTGCCAAAAACCACTTATTTGTTCTTGGTCTCGGTTTTGGGAGAACTTTCGATAAATTTGGAGCCCACGTCGTGCTGCAGGACATTGGCCATTTCTCTCAAACCGAAAACGCTATGTAATGTAAACAATCACAACTCCACCACTTACCCCCTACCACAAGAATCTCCTCTCTCGCCAACACTTTTTATTGTAGCGTTTAATTAGCTCAGCTACTTATTATCCTCAAATCCATATGTAGATCATTTAATTTACGCTGACGACGTTTTACTTTTCTCGGTTTTAAAAGACTTGACCAAAGTTAAAACTGGTATTCTAACTGATATTACCGAATGGTCTAAGACATCAGAGATACAAATTCTCGCAAATAAATGCGCAACCACATTTGCAGGATAATAAAGTGTACCTTCCATAACTTCTTCCTTGATAATACACAAATCCCACATAATAATAATACTTGGTATAATTTTTTATAAAAAACTCACGTATATAGATCGTTTTAAACATCTTAGCTTAAACTCACTAGTCTTAATATTATAAAGTACATCAAGCCAAACATTGTCATATCCATATTTCAAATATTGTATTATCATTATTGTAAAAGCACTGATGTTATCTCTAATTGACCTTGGACTTACAATTTATGGGCACTGCGCTAAAACATACTTCGCGCTAATTCAAGCACTTTAACACACGCAAGAAGATGTATTCGCGCCTTTCCTTCATCTCCAACTAAGACAGTGTTAACCGAAGTAAGCCATACCAAACATCCCCAACAGAACAACACAATGATGATTACTCATAAAATCCTTCAATGTAAAAACAAACTCCAAACAAAACAAACAAGCCATCAGCAATCATTAAAGGCATGGCATTCGCTAATCAGCTCAACACCACAATTAATTAAGGAAAACACTCATCCGCAGTGGCTGACGCTGAAATCCTCCATCGACGCTATTGAGCCTTATAAATCTGAGTGGGGAATCATTTACACCGATGAGTCTAAATCAGGCACCCACACAACGTTTGCAGTGACAAATAATCAAGGTGTCACAATTGCGGTCGGGGCTTTATCACAGTACTGCTCTGTACATACTGCCGAAGCGGCTGCGCTACATGAATCAGTTTATTTTGTCACAAACAGGAAAAAGTACATAAGCGATACAGCGATAGTAAGTCGTCAATTGACGCCTTATTGAATACGAAGGAGTTCACCAATTGTATAAGAGAAATTTTGCAACAACAAAGAAACACAATGAAAATCGTGGTGATCCCTGCCCATGTTGGTAGGAAAAGTAACGAATTTCCAGATGCACGCGCTAAAGATGCAGGAAGAGAACCACACATATATTATATCCCCACTTCACTGAAAAAGACATACTCAACTTAGAGGAGAAAGTTTCAACTCATCGATTTCTAGAAAGTGGACAAACTACCACCATCACTTTGAAGAGCAAAATCCCACCGGTATGAGGCCAAATTACCCACAAGTTTGTTCTAGTCAAGATCTCAGAGAGTTCGTGCGCTTTAGAATAGGCCACACCCTAACAACACATTCCTATATCCTAAGAAATTCCGACAAATCGAGCTGTGCACATTACAATTCAAGCAACCTGTCCGTCATTCAAATACTGTACGAATACGCTGCTTTACATCATAACAGCGAAACCACATTTGGTTACGCGAAGCCGACTAACTTCTTGATTATAACAATGCTATAAACAAACTCTTAAGCCTGTGTAATGTTTTAGACGAATAAATGCGTTTAGCAACATAAATTAAACTTTAGGGAAGTGAACACAAGGAAATTTATATTCCTAAAGTGTTGGCGAATTATCATTACAATAGCGCAAAAAATATTGGTTAAGTAGTGAAAAAAACGTGCAAAAGTGCTAATTACCTAATAGTGCGGCTGGATGTTATTACACCAATCGCTCAATAAATCAAATTTTAAACCTTTCCAGCGGCTGCATTTAGAGCAAAACAAGAAACAAAACTACTTACCGCAGAAAACCCGTCTGCATTAAACACTCTGAACTCAATTTATCTACAAATTGCTCGCGCAAAACGAAACCAGATGACGTCAAATGCACCCCAAACTCACTCTCATATTCACAGGTTGTAAAACATGTTCCACACAAACGGAATGCCTCTTCAGTCCCTCAGCCCAAAGTCCTCAAGTGAAATGCGAAAAATGATTGCGCTGCTCAAGCAAGTCTTATCAATGCTCTCTTCTCTGCTCGTTACTCTCACGACTCAAAAATTAAACCCTTGAATATTCTCATCTGGAATGCCTATGGCCTATCAAAACATAACGCCAAACAAATTCATTGGGGATTCCGTCTCTTTACCTTAGAAGGTAGTCAACTATTGACAGCCATCACGAAATTCAACCTCACTACAGCCTCCTCAGGCTCTCCAACTTATTGACCCACTGACACAAATAAAATACAAGATCTCATCGACTTTTATATAGCGAAAAGTGTTCCAGCCAGTAAAATAACCTGCAGCTCATATTACAGCCCACCTAACCCTTATTACTTCAACCATTAACTTAAAACACCCACTCAATAGCAATATACATAAATGAATCAAGAGCAATGAAGAAATTAAAACCGCTATCGAGCATTGCGATGATTGTGTCTAACATGCATCATGGAACTCAACACCCTGTCTGAGGTAAAAGAAAAATTTAAAGAAAAACATGGCAAAGAAACAGACACCTTGTGGACAAAAAAAGACTTAACTCAAATAACTCCATGAAAAAGAACACAATTATCACTAAAACTATCTCAGCAATCTTGATGCAACCCCTGCAACTGACTACTCTCTATGGAAAGCAACAAAAAATTTAAAAAAGCCTGCTCGAGCACAATCATCCATTAAAATAGAAACTAACAAATGGGTTAAAACAAATATCGAGGAGGCAACACTTTTGAAATGCTTACAGTGGCATACGGTGAGTGTAATCTGAGTCAAAAAATATTTACAAGTGGTGCAATCTTTTCACAGAAGGTCGAGAAGATGTGAATGACGACGCTCGCTTTGGACCCCCCACCATTTAATAACCGATGAAAAAGTTGCGAATGTGTAGAAAATTGTTATGGAGAATCGTCGAATCACAATTAGAGAAGTTGCTGAGGAAGTCGGCATATCGGTTGGCTCATGCCATGTAATCTTTTCAGCAATTTTGGGGATGAGGCGTGTGGCAGCGAAGCTCGTTCCAAAATTGCTGCATTTTGCCCAAAAACAACGTCGCATGAGCATCGCTCAGGAATTGTTGAATGAAGATCACAGCGGGTGACGAACCAGGGGTATATGGTTATGACTTCGAAAGCAAAGCCCATGGTCCCAATGTAAGAGTCCAGGAGAACCAAGAGTCGATAGCAGAAAATCACCGAACACGCGAAACACTTGTATCATTTATGCCTCTCACAAACAAATAAAACATGCTATATTGCTAAAACCATGAACATATCTTCGAGAGAAGTGTACGAGCATAAAAAAAAAATTATCTAAAGTCGAATGTATGTAACCCGCGAAATTTGAAAATTTGCCTTATTTTTTAAACAGACCTCGTACGATCTACCAGCATTTGAAGGAGCAATAGCTGGAACATTCGCGGTTGACACTCACCGTACTCACGACTGAGGCCTCCCAAAAACTCCAGAAAGGACTTGATAAAATAACTCATTGGTTGAAAGAGTGGCGCATTAAGTCAAATGAAAAAAAAATCTGCCCAAGTCACTTTTACACTAAATCGAAAAACTTGCCCACTTGTTAAGGGGCTGTTCATAAACCTCGTGTTCCGAATTTCAGAAAAAAAATTGAGGGAGGATGCTAAAAAACCATTGTTATCAAAGGAGCTTGATCGACTTCTTTCTGTTTTGAAATTTCGACGTTTTGTTCAACTAAATCTTCATCGATCCATTCCCATGTTTCGTCATTTTCGTTCTCAATTATAGCTGCCAGCAACTCTCTCTGACGTTTTGCTGCTACCCTCACAGGTCGGATTTTCGGGAATGGAGTTTGTTGTCCAAAGGATTTTTTGTGTTTTCCTAATTTATTCAAACAGGCAAGATATAAACCACATTTTATGCAAATTTTGCTTTCCAAATTCTGTTTCACTGACGGGCAAGCAATATCATATGGAATTTCGTCGTATTGTGGGAATTTCTTCATTATAAAGGCATGTACGCAGCTCAGTCGCCAATCAAACAAAAGTTTGCGCAAACAAGCGATCAAACATGCAGACAAAAAAAATCTTGGAGCTCTCAGTGTGAGCCACCAACAACCAAAGATAAAACGACCTCTCCGAAAGGAATCACAAATAACTTAAAAAACATGAATAAAGGTGCTACGCCTGCAAAGCGCGGGAGATCTAGTCCAGGTAAATATACACCTAATAAAACAAAACAATCAAAGCTTGATAACTACTGGCTAGCAACGCCATCTGCAAGCAACTCAAATCGATTCGCAGTACTCGACCAAGAGGAAATCAATCGTAGTACCCCCCACCTCAAACGCGCAAGGAACCTAGGCCCCCACCGATATTTGTATCTGGAGTGAGCAACATCCAGCCACTTCAAGACCTACTCTTAAATGTTGCCGTAGATGGCTTCGTATTAAAAGTTAATGGAGGAAGTGAGGTTAAAATCCAACCGCAGTCAGCAAAACAATACACTGCAATAACTGCGGCCCTAGCGGAAAAGAAAACTGAGTTCCATACATATAAATTAAAACAAGAACGTAACTTTAATATAGTCCTTAAAGGTATGCATTCATCGACACCCACAGACGACATTCGTGAAGCAATAGAAAATCTCGGCCACCAAGTGGTAAATATTTGCAATATGCGTCAATGGAAAACAAAAAAACCGCTTCCAATGTTCTACATTAGCCTCAAAGCAGGCAACAAAAATAAAGAGTTATATGCGTGCGATAATCTGCTTTATACAAAAATTAAATTTGAAGCACCAAGAAAACGGCGCGAAATTCCACAATGCACAAGATGTCAACGCTACGGGCATACAAAGCACTTTTGCAATCGTAGTCCAAGATGCGTTAAATGCGTTGGTAATCACTTAACCATTGACTGTCCAAAAAGGGGTATTTCAAAGGATGTTAAATGCGTGCTCTGTGATGGTAACCATCCCGCTAATTACAAGGGTTGCACTATTTACAAAGACCTGCAACGAAGAACGTACCCAACGCTGCGAAAAAAAGAGCTGCCAAATGTTGTGCCTAACTCCGAAATCTCGCAACCCGCAATAACAAAAAACACGCTGTCCTACGCGGAAGATCTGAAAATCAATAATCGAGCACAAGAAAAACCACAACCAACTACTGAAAAAGGTACTGTTCAGAAAGAAACTAATAATGAAATAGAAGAATTGAAAAGAATGGTCAGAACTCTAGTCGAACAGATGGGTACTGTACTCAATCTGCTTACAGCCATGCTTCCGAATGTTTCAAAATGAATAGGCCGCTGCTGCTTGCAATTTGGAATGCCAATGGGCTCATCCAACATCACTATGAAGTGGAAGTATTTCTAGCAGATAAAAATATTGACATAATGTTAATATCTGAAACACACTTGACAGACAAATGTTACGTAAAAATTCCAAAATATGATTTATACCACACAAATCATCCTGCTGGTACAGCAAGAGGAGGCACAGCCATCTTAATCAAAAATAATATTGCGCATATGGTTCATGGAAACACTAAAAATTACAATCTACAGTCGACTGCTATAACAGTCACAGATGGAAAGAGCTCTCTTGTGATTGCTTCTGTGTACTGCACTCCAAATCAATCAATAAAAAGCGTTGAATACCAAAGGTATTTCAAATCGTTGGGACCTAGATTCATAGCAGGTGGCGACTACAATGCGAAACATCCGCAATGGAGCTCACGCTTAATAACTCCAAGAGGGCGCGAACTCCTCAAAGCAATGCAGGTCAATAAATTATTCCACGTCTCAACAGGACAACCCACTTACTGGCCTAGTGACCCAAATAAAACACCGGATCTTATAGATTTTTGCATATGCAAAGGTGTATCTAAAAATCAGGTCACCATAGACACATGTCTAGATCTCTCATCAGACCACTCACCTTTGCTGTTAACAATAAACTCTTGTTTTCAAAAAAAGGAAATGACACCAAAGCTACACAATAAAATGACAAACTGGGAATACTTTAAAGAACTAGTCGAGGATACACTGTGCCTTAATATTCCACTAAAATCCAACTCTGATCTGGACACGGCCGTTGAGATTTTCAACAACTGCGTTCAAAGAGCTGCGTGGACCGCTACGCCGGAAATTAAGCACACTCACGCTGAAGCGCACATTAACGATCACGTCAAAATTTTAATATCAGAAAAACGCAAGCTTCGGCGCATATGGCAAAGCACCAGAAACAGGAACGACAAAAAAAAACTAAATAAGCTGACAAAACAATTAAAAAACACTATAAGAGACGCAAAAAACTCAGAACTGCATGAATACTTCTCCAACTTGTCACCTACGGAAGCTACTGACTACTCACTCTGGAAGGCAACGAAAAAGATCTCACAACCAACGCCTCACAACGCAGCGATAAAAACGTGTAATGGAGATTGGGCAAAAACTGATAAGCAAAAAGCAATAGAGTTTGCCAAACATCTATCAAATGTTTTCCAACCATTTCCGAGTCAAAGTGCGGAGGCAGACTCAGAAGCTAACGAATTTCTCTCAGCTCCGTTTCAAATGGATTTTCCGACTGTACGATTTACCTGGAAAGAAGTTAGATACGCAGCAACCAAAACTCTCAAAACCAAAAAGGCGCCAGGTTACGATCTAATAACTAGTAAGGTTTTAAAAGAACTGCCCAAATGTGGATACAAATTCCTCACCATTATATTTAACTCGATGAAAAAACAAGAGTATTTCCCAACTCAGTGAAAAGTTGCTGAAATCATCCTTATACAAAAGCCAGGGAAGACCCCGAGCGTGGTATCCAATTACAGGCCAATAAGTCTATTGCGTGTTGTCTCCAAGCTCTTCGAAAAGCTGCTTTTAAAAAGGATAAATCCAATAATTGCGCAAAGAAATCTCATTCCAGCCCACCAATTTGGTTTTCGTAAGTATCACTCCACCATAGAGCAAGTTATTTGTGTGTATGATTTCGCTAGATTTTTAGATATAACGCAAGCCTTCGATAAAGTCTGGCATGAAGGCCTGCTATACAAGCTTAAGCAGGGCTTACCACACAACTGTTATATGCTCATAAAATCATATTTGCAAAATAGACATTTTCTTGTTAAAGTAAACAACGAAACCACTAACCTTCACGCAATCAGAGCAGGTGTACCACAAGGAAGTGTTCTAGGCCCCGTCTTGTACACTTTGTTCACGGCAGATCTTCCACTATCAAAGAACACATATACAGCCACGTATGCAGATGATACTGTCGTCATGGCCAGGAGTACCCTTCCCTCAATTGCTTCTGATTACCTACAAGAAAACCTTAACAGTGTTAGCGGCTGGATGAAAAAATGGCGCATAAAAGCTAACGAAAGCAAATCGACGCAGATAACATTCACTCTTCGAAATGGCTCATGTCCTGCCGTATCTCTTAACAGCGTTCCAATACCACAAACAGATAATGCCAAATATTTAGGTATTCTATTAGACCGGCGTCTTACTTGGCGATCGCATATATTTTTAAAGCGAAAGCAACTTGGACTGAAATTGCGATCACTACACTGGTTAATCGGCTACAATTCAGCACTTACACTAGACAATAAGGTGCTTATCTACAAAGCTATTCTGAAACCGATATGGACGTATGGCGTTCAATTATGGGGCTCAGCAGCAAAATCAAATCTAGAAATCATGCAAAGATTTCAGTCAAAGGTGCTCCGCATGTGTGCCAATGCGCCATGGTTTGTACGAAACGAGATATTGCACCGTGACTTAAAAGTTACGACAGTTTTCGAAGAAATAAACAACCTCAGCCAGAGATACAACAACCGACTTGCCACTCATCCGAATAATCGAGCAAATAACCTTTCCAAGATAAGCTACTCCTCAAGATTAAAAACATGTCAGCCTAACGATTTAATGCAAAGATTTAAACCGTAATATACGTAAATGCAAAAGTTGTAAAATTGTATAATATATGTATATGTTATATGTTGTTCATTATTAAGTAACGAATTCCAATGGGAATTCTTACTCTAAGCTATTATTATTTAAATTGTAGGTAAAAATAGTACTTATTGTTATTGTTATGACAGATTGTATGGAATAAATGGAGTTCGAAAAAAAAAAAAAATCAAATAATCATCTTGGCTCAAAAACGCAACTTGTTTTGGCCCAAGAATCGATGCAACTTCTTCCAGGCTTGGCTAGTTTGATGGGTACGGTAAGTATATGTTTCTTTCCTTGTATCGAATCTTGTCTGCGCGGAAGCAAACGCAAATATGTTCCACTTCGACTGATTTTGAATCCAAAATCGCCCTGCAAAGTTTCAGTTAATTCGCTCAGAGACTTAATGCAACGAATTTCATCACTGCGGCGTCTTTCATCTGCTGAAGAGCCATGTGTACATATAATATATCGACAATAGTTTTTAGCAATTCAGGTTGTTCCTCTTCGGTTATTGTGCGACCTACTTTATCATGTATTTTCATCTGCTTTTTGAGCTCCGGATTCAGAGAACATGCTGACTCAAGAGCTTTTTTTTTACCTTGTCTGTATGATTTGCTCTTTTCTGTTTTATCTTGTCTTTGTTCTAATGATTTTTTCAAAACAGCAAGATCTTTTTCTTTTCATCTTTAATAATTTTTCTTCTACTTCATTCAACATATTTCCTTGTTGTCGCATTTCCATAGCATCTATTTCAAGTTGTGTAGAATTTATTTTCAGTTGTAATTTATTCTGAGCTGGAGTTTCTGATTTTTAGGTTATTTTTATCCAATTTAGTCAAAGCGAATCAATTAAACGTCAACTTATATAAAAAAGAAATTGCTCTGAGGTGGGACACGAACCCACTGTACTACTGAGCTACTCAGGACTTTAGCAATTCACGAGCAAATTGTAGCTTTTGTGAAAATTTTTCGAAAATTGTACTGTGTAAAGTTTTATTTCTTTTATTATTTAAAACTTCTAAAGTTGTATTTCTTTTATTAGAAAATGTAATTTAATTTATTGTAAAATTTAACTCTAGTATTTTTAACCCTTCATTAGGCACGTGGTCTACAATCGTAGACCACTTCTTTTTAAAGTCGTGCAACTCCTTCAATTTGTCTCTTAAATTACCTAAGCTTTTTAATAGCTGTTTATAATTAATCTCTTTATCCAATTAGTGCATTCAGTGCGGGTTTGACGTGCAGTTGTAAATTTTATCAAGGTCTGAACAGTGCTGGTCTACATATGTAGACCACGTGACTAACGACGTTACTTTTTCTTGCGGCAATATTACTTGATATATTAAATATTTGAATTAAGTTCAGGTAAGTTTTGCTTATATTTTTTTTACAAAAGTGTGCTTCTTTAATTAGTTTCAGATAATACTATGTCTGATTCCAAAAAAAAACGATTGGAGAGCAGCAAAAATCCTGAAGTATGGGAAAGATGGCTCTCCGAACTATCAAGTAGTCAAGAAAGTGCTATGGATGAAGAAAACGTGACGGAGGTTGACGAAGATACGGATATCAATGTGAATGCTGCTGAAGAGAGTGACCACGCGACTGAATCGGAACTAGAAGGATCAAGCGATGATGAAATTCTTTTAGACGATTCTGGTGCATCTCATCCCCAAAATTTCTATTAAGGAAAAGACAATGTCACTAAGTGGAAGAAAACCAGACCCAATTTGCAAGTTCGTATTCGTTCGCACAATATAATCAAACTTTTGCCGGGTACAAAAGGTTATGCGCGCAATGTTGAAACAGAAATTGAGTGCATGATTGGGTTATAAGAGTAATAACCGTTTCCACAATTTTGTAAATTAAAAAGGTACGGGTTAACTTTCAAGAAGATAGAATGAATCAAGATGCAAGAGAAACCGATGACACCGAAATTCGCGCTTTCATTGGCATTTTGTTTTTGATTGGCGCTCTTAGAAGCTCGAAAAAAAATCTTCATAAAATTTGGGACAATTCCCAAGGAAACGGGGTTGAATCGTGCTACCTAGCGATGAGCGAGAAACGGTTTCGATTTCTGATAAGATGCCTGCGATTTGATGAGATCAATACAAGACAGCAGAGAAGAGCAATTGATAAATTGGCGCCTATAAGAGAACTTTTTGAAGTATTCTTGGTCAACTTTCAAAGGAATTGTATTGGTAGTGAGTTTCTTACTGTGGATGAACAACAATTAGCATTTAGAGGACGTTGCCGTTTAGGCAATACATTCCTAGTAAGCCGGCCAAGTTTGGCATTAAAACTTTCGCGATGGTGGATGCAAAAACGTCTTACACTTTTAATTTGGAAACCTATGTGGGAACTCAGCCGGACGGACCATACAAACTTAGCTAGCAACGCCATCTGCAAGCAACTCAAATCGATTCGCAGTACTCGACCAAGAGGAAATCAATCGTAGTACCCCCCACCTCAAACGCGCAAGGAACCTAGGCCCCCACCGATATTTGTATCTGGAGTGAGCAACATCCAGCCACTTCAAGACCTACTCTTAAATGTTGCCGTAGATGGCTTCGTATTAAAAGTTAATGGAGGAAGTGAGGTTAAAATCCAACCGCAGTCAGCAAAACAATACACTGCAATAACTGCGGCCCTAGCGGAAAAGAAAACTGAGTTCCATACATATAAATTAAAACAAGAACGTAACTTTAATATAGTCCTTAAAGGTATGCATTCATCGACACCCACAGACGACATTCGTGAAGCAATAGAAAATCTCGGCCACCAAGTGGTAAATATTTGCAATATGCGTCAATGGAAAACAAAAAAACCGCTTCCAATGTTCTACATTAGCCTCAAAGCAGGCAACAAAAATAAAGAGTTATATGCGTGCGATAATCTGCTTTATACAAAAATTAAATTTGAAGCACCAAGAAAACGGCGCGAAATTCCACAATGCACAAGATGTCAACGCTACGGGCATACAAAGCACTTTTGCAATCGTAGTCCAAGATGCGTTAAATGCGTTGGTAATCACTTAACCATTGACTGTCCAAAAAGGGGTATTTCAAAGGATGTTAAATGCGTGCTCTGTGATGGTAACCATCCCGCTAATTACAAGGGTTGCACTATTTACAAAGACCTGCAACGAAGAACGTACCCAACGCTGCGAAAAAAAGAGCTGCCAAATGTTGTGCCTAACTCCGAAATCTCGCAACCCGCAATAACAAAAAACACGCTGTCCTACGCGGAAGATCTGAAAATCAATAATCGAGCACAAGAAAAACCACAACCAACTACTGAAAAAGGTACTGTTCAGAAAGAAACTAATAATGAAATAGAAGAACTGAAAAGAATGGTCAGAACTCTAGTCGAACAGATGGGTACTGTACTCAATCTGCTTACAGCCATGCTTCCGAATGTTTCAAAATGAATAGGCCGCTGCTGCTTGCAATTTGGAATGCCAATGGGCTCATCCAACATCGCTATGAAGTGGAAGTATTTCTAGCAGATAAAAATATTGACATAATGTTAATATCTGAAACACACTTGACAGACAAATGTTACGTAAAAATTCCAAAATATGATTTATACCACACAAATCATCCTGCTGGTACAGCAAGAGGAGGCACAGCCATCTTAATCAAAAATAATATTGCGCATATGGTTCATGGAAACACTAAAAATTACAATCTACAGTCGACTGCTATAACAGTCACAGATGGAAAGAGCTCTCTTGTGATTGCTTCTGTGTACTGCACTCCAAATCAATCAATAAAAAGCGTTGAATACCAAAGGTATTTCAAATCGTTGGGACCTAGATTCATAGCAGGTGGCGACTACAATGCGAAACATCCGCAATGGAGCTCACGCTTAATAACTCCAAGAGGGCGCGAACTCCTCAAAGCAATGCAGGTCAATAAATTATTCCACGTCTCAACAGGACAACCCACTTACTGGCCTAGTGACCCAAATAAAACACCGGATCTTATAGATTTTTGCATATGCAAAGGTGTATCTAAAAATCAGGTCACCATAGACACATGTCTAGATCTCTCATCAGACCACTCACCTTTGCTGTTAACAATAAACTCTTGTTTTCAAAAAAAGGAAATGACACCAAAGCTACACAATAAAATGACAAACTGGGAATACTTTAAAGAACTAGTCGAGGATACACTGTGCCTTAATATTCCACTAAAATCCAACTCTGATCTGGACACGGCCGTTGAGATTTTCAACAACTGCGTTCAAAGAGCTGCGTGGACCGCTACGCCGGAAATTAAGCACACTCACGCTGAAGCGCACATTAACGATCACGTCAAAATTTTAATATCAGAAAAACGCAAGCTTCGGCGCATATGGCAAAGCACCAGAAACAGGAACGACAAAAAAAAACTAAATAAGCTGACAAAACAATTAAAAAACACTATAAGAGACGCAAAAAACTCAGAACTGCATGAATACTTCTCCAACTTGTCACCTACGGAAGCTACTGACTACTCACTCTGGAAGGCAACGAAAAAGATCTCACAACCAACGCCTCACAACGCAGCGATAAAAACGTGTAATGGAGATTGGGCAAAAACTGATAAGCAAAAAGCAATAGAGTTTGCCAAACATCTATCAAATGTTTTCCAACCATTTCCGAGTCAAAGTGCGGAGGCAGACTCAGAAGCTAACGAATTTCTCTCAGCTCCGTTTCAAATGGATTTTCCGACTGTACGATTTACCTGGAAAGAAGTTAGATACGCAGCAACCAAAACTCTCAAAACCAAAAAGGCGCCAGGTTACGATCTAATAACTAGTAAGGTTTTAAAAGAACTGCCCAAATGTGGATACAAATTCCTCACCATTATATTTAACTCGATGATAAAACAAGAGTATTTCCCAACTCAGTGAAAAGTTGCTGAAATCATCCTTATACAAAAGCCAGGGAAGACCCCGAGCGTGGTATCCAATTACAGGCCAATAAGTCTATTGCGTGTTGTCTCCAAGCTCTTCGAAAAGCTGCTTTTAAAAAGGATAAATCCAATAATTGCGCAAAGAAATCTCATTCCAGCCCACCAATTTGGTTTTCGTAAGTATCACTCCACCATAGAGCAAGTTATTTGTGTGTATGATTTCGCTAGATTTTTAGATATAACGCAAGCCTTCGATAAAGTCTGGCATGAAGGCCTGCTATACAAGCTTAAGCAGGGCTTACCACACAACTGTTATATGCTCATAAAATCATATTTGCAAAATAGACATTTTCTTGTTAAAGTAAACAACGAAACCACTAACCTTCACGCAATCAGAGCAGGTGTACCACAAGGAAGTGTTCTAGGCCCCGTCTTGTACACTTTGTTCACGGCAGATCTTCCACTATCAAAGAACACATATACAGCCACGTATGCAGATGATACTGTCGTCATGGCCAGGAGTACCCTTCCCTCAATTGCTTCTGATTACCTACAAGAAAACCTTAACAGTGTTAGCGGCTGGATGAAAAAATGGCGCATAAAAGCTAACGAAAGCAAATCGACGCAGATAACATTCACTCTTCGAATTGGCTCATGTCCTGCCGTATCTCTTAACAGCGTTCCAATACCACAAACAGATAATGCCAAATATTTAGGTATTCTATTAGACCGGCGTCTTACTTGGCGATCGCATATATTTTTAAAGCGAAAGCAACTTGGACTGAAATTGCGATCACTACACTGGTTAATCGGCTACAATTCAGCACTTACACTAGACAATAAGGTGCTTATCTACAAAGCTATTCTGAAACCGATATGGACGTATGGCGTTCAATTATGGGGCTCAGCAGCAAAATCAAATCTAGAAATCATGCAAAGATTTCAGTCAAAGGTGCTCCGCATGTGTGCCAATGCGCCATGGTTTGTACGAAACGAGATATTGCACCGTGACTTAAAAGTTACGACAGTTTTCGAAGAAATAAACAACCTCAGCCAGAGATACAACAACCGACTTGCCACTCATCCGAATAATCGAGCAAATAACCTTTCCAAGATAAGCTACTCCTCAAGATTAAAAACATGTCAGCCTAACGATTTAATGCAAAGATTTAAACCGTAATATACGTAAATACAAAAGTTGTAAAATTGTATAATATATGTATATGTTATATGTTGTTCATTATTAAGTAACGAATTCCAATGGGAATTCTTACTCTAAGCTATTATTATTTAAATTGTAGGTAAAAATAGTACTTATTGTTATTGTTATGACAGATTGTATGGAATAAATGGAGTTCGAAAAAAAAAAAAAATCAAATAATCATCTTGGCTCAAAAACGCAACTTGTTTTGGCCCAAGAATCGATGCAACTTCTTCCAGGCTTGGCTAGTTTGATGGGTACGGTAAGTATATGTTTCTTTCCTTGTATCGAATCTTGTCTGCGCGGAAGCAAACGCAAATATGTTCCACTTCGACTGATTTTGAATCCAAAATCGCCCTGCAAAGTTTCAGTTAATTCGCTCAGAGACTTAATGCAACGAATTTCATCACTGCGGCGTCTTTCATCTGCTGAAGAGCCATGTGTACATATAATATATCGACAATAGTTTTTAGCAATTCAGGTTGTTCCTCTTCGGTTATTGTGCGACCTACTTTATCATGTATTTTCATCTGCTTTTTGAGCTCCGGATTCAGAGAACATGCTGACTCAAGAGCTTTTTTTTTACCTTGTCTGTATGATTTGCTCTTTTCTGTTTTATCTTGTCTTTGTTCTAATGATTTTTTCAAAACAGCAAGATCTTTTTCTTTTCATCTTTAATAATTTTTCTTCTACTTCATTCAACATATTTCCTTGTTGTCGCATTTCCATAGCATCTATTTCAAGTTGTGTAGAATTTATTTTCAGTTGTAATTTATTCTGAGCTGGAGTTTCTGATTTTTAGGTTATTTTTATCCAATTTAGTCAAAGCGAATCAATTAAACGTCAACTTATATAAAAAAGAAATTGCTCTGAGGTGGGACACGAACCCACTGTACTACTGAGCTACTCAGGACTTTAGCAATTCACGAGCAAATTGTAGCTTTTGTGAAAATTTTTCGAAAATTGTACTGTGTAAAGTTTTATTTCTTTTATTATTTAAAACTTCTAAAGTTGTATTTCTTTTATTAGAAAATGTAATTTAATTTATTGTAAAATTTAACTCTAGTATTTTTAACCCTTCATTAGGCACGTGGTCTACAATCGTAGACCACTTCTTTTTAAAGTCGTGCAACTCCTTCAATTTGTCTCTTAAATTACCTAAGCTTTTTAATAGCTGTTTATAATTAATCTCTTTATCCAATTAGTGCATTCAGTGCGGGTTTGACGTGCAGTTGTAAATTTTATCAAGGTCTGAACAGTGCTGGTCTACATATGTAGACCACGTGACTAACGACGTTACTTTTTCTTGCGGCAATATTACTTGATATATTAAATATTTGAATTAAGTTCAGGTAAGTTTTGCTTATATTTTTTTTACAAAAGTGTGCTTCTTTAATTAGTTTCAGATAATACTATGTCTGATTCCAAAAAAAAACGATTGGAGAGCAGCAAAAATCCTGAAGTATGGGAAAGATGGCTCTCCGAACTATCAAGTAGTCAAGAAAGTGCTATGGATGAAGAAAACGTGACGGAGGTTGACGAAGATACGGATATCAATGTGAATGCTGCTGAAGAGAGTGACCACGCGACTGAATCGGAACTAGAAGGATCAAGCGATGATGAAATTCTTTTAGACGATTCTGGTGCATCTCATCCCCAAAATTTCTATTAAGGAAAAGACAATGTCACTAAGTGGAAGAAAACCAGACCCAATTTGCAAGTTCGTATTCGTTCGCACAATATAATCAAACTTTTGCCGGGTACAAAAGGTTATGCGCGCAATGTTGAAACAGAAATTGAGTGCATGATTGGGTTATAAGAGTAATAACCGTTTCCACAATTTTGTAAATTAAAAAGGTACGGGTTAACTTTCAAGAAGATAGAATGAATCAAGATGCAAGAGAAACCGATGACACCGAAATTCGCGCTTTCATTGGCATTTTGTTTTTGATTGGCGCTCTTAGAAGCTCGAAAAAAAATCTTCATAAAATTTGGGACAATTCCCAAGGAAACGGGGTTGAATCGTGCTACCTAGCGATGAGCGAGAAACGGTTTCGATTTCTGATAAGATGCCTGCGATTTGATGAGATCAATACAAGACAGCAGAGAAGAGCAATTGATAAATTGGCGCCTATAAGAGAACTTTTTGAAGTATTCTTGGTCAACTTTCAAAGGAATTGTATTGGTAGTGAGTTTCTTACTGTGGATGAACAACAATTAGCATTTAGAGGACGTTGCCGTTTAGGCAATACATTCCTAGTAAGCCGGCCAAGTTTGGCATTAAAACTTTCGCGATGGTGGATGCAAAAACGTCTTACACTTTTAATTTGGAAACCTATGTGGGAACTCAGCCGGACGGACCATACAAACTTAGCAATAGTGCGGAAGAGATAACTCTTCGATAGGTAGAGCCAGTCGCAGGAATAAATCGCAATATTACTGCTGACAATTGGTTCAGCAGCTTATCGTTGGTTAATAATTTGCTAAAGAAAAAGCTTACATATTTGGGAACTGTGAGAAAAAATAAACGCGAAGTTCCCAAAGAATTCCTTTCCAGGAAGAATCGTAAAGAAAAGTCAAGTATTTTTGGTTTCCAAGAAAATTGTACACTAGTGTCGTACTGCCCGAAAAAAACCGGTCAGTGATCCTGATATCATCTATGCACCATGATAACGCAATAGATGAGGAAACAAATGATGAAAAAAAACCAATTATGATAACCGATTATAGTCACACAAAAATTCTTGTAGATCTTGTGGACCAATTATGTCAGAAATTTAATGTTGCAAGGAATACGTGTCGTTGGCCAATGGTCATATTTTACAATTTCCTAAATATCTCTGGTATAAACGCTCTTTGTGTATATAAAGCAAATAATCCACAGAAACCACCGCAGAAACCACAACCACAACATATAAGTTTTGTACTGAACTTTTATTTTTATTTAAAGAAGTGAATTTTGCATATTTTTATTTTAAGTTTTACGAATAATAAAAACTCTTTTGTAAATCGTCCATTAGTTATAAGAAAAAACTTTTATGAATTGCAATAAATGTTAAAAACACACACATTCATGTTTTTATTGAATTTACAGAAGATACACAAATATTTTAATGAAAATATTAGTTTATATTATTCACAATAAATCACAGAATATACTTATGAAGTATTATTAAGAAACACAAATGAATAACACTTTTAGTCATAATATTAAAATGGTCTACGATTGTAGACCACGTGCCTAACGAAGGGTTAATCGTAATAGAAACGCCGGAAAACTAAAACAAATGCGTTTAGTAAGCTGCGCGAGCAAGAGCAACACCTGTTTTGCAGCGGCCAGCCAACGCTGTCCACACTGAAAATACAGATATGCTAGCAACAACCACCATGTAGCGGCCAGCCAACGCTGTCCACACTACAAAGGTAGTGATTGGCAAGCACCTAAGCTCTGCTCACCGCCGATTACCAAACGGAATGTGTTCTTTCCAAAAGCGCGCAGGCTTTTTATAGGAAAAATCAATCTTATTAGAAAATTCAAATTTAGAGTTTGAAAAAGACATCTAGTAGTCATTACAATTTTAGGGCATTGCCATATAAGAAAACTTCAAATTAAATCTTAACAAGTTGAAGGTATTGCCATATAAAAATAAATACATTAATAAATTATAAAATACAAGTATGCTACAGTCTCCCCCTTTGGCGTGAGGAACTCGTTCCGAGAACACGCCAACATCTACTGGTTACCGCTTTTCTTTGGTCGGCCACGCTTCTTCAAAGGCTGGAGAGGATTGGGAGGTTCATCTTTGTTAGTGCCCTTATATAATGTGAGAGAGGACACATGATATGTACCTAACAGCATGTTTAGGTTTTCCCGGGATGCAATCTCGTACGAGGTTGAACCAATCTTGCGTACAATAACGTAAGGACCATCTCTTTTGGGCACGAATTTCGCTGTTATGCCCCGTGCAGCTTGGCTCAGAGTGTACTTCGGTACCAATATCGAAACTAGTTTGGGTCTGTGTTTATCAACGAAAGTTTTGGTTTTTGTTTTGAAGACGCTGCTCAATTTCTTTTGCTGACTTTAAATTCTCAGTGATGTTTCGAAGGTAAGGCCAAATTTGTGGAATAACATTTTCGCTCTCTACTATTGCCCGAACATCATGTTGTACATCGTCGAGAGTTCGCATTTCTCGTCCAAAAGTGAGATACGCAGGAGTAAAAACATACTTTGGCATTTGGCGCTGTTCATTGCAAATCTAATGGAAGGTACTTATATGCTGGCCCCATGAAGTGTGCTCGTTACCAACAAGAATTCCCAACTGCACTTTGAGATCCCGATTTCTGGGTTCAACTGGATTAGCTTCTGGGCGGTAGACGGGTGTTAGCTGCTGCTGAATTCCTAGGCAATACGCTACTTTTTGCATTACTGCTGACACGAACTGGACACCATTATCAGATTTCAGTCGACGAGGTATACCATAACGTAGAAATATTTGGTCTATTAGTGTCTTTTCGCAGACTTCGGAAGTAGCTTCACGTAGAGGAAAAATTTCGACCCAACGCGAGGCAAAATCTTCTGCTATCAAAATCCATTGGAATTCATCTTCGGTTTGTGGCAATGGTCCAAAAAGATCAACTGATATAACCTTATTGGTACTTGTTGTTTGCAACAGACCAATTGGCTTCATATTGGCCGCCTTGTATCGTTGGCATTCAATACAGCTTCTTATATGTTTAGCGATTTCTGTGCGCATACCTGGCCAATAATATCGATTAGAAATACGAGATATTGTGCGTGCTACACCGTAGTGACCAGCTGAATCTTCGTGGTACTTCTTCAGGATCAGTTTGCGCTCATGAGTAGGAACCACAAGCTGTGCGTCTTCTGTGTCGCTATTATAACAGTAGAGTATTCCATCATTTAAAACATACCCTCTGTTAGTCCAAAGCATCAGATTGTCATCTTGCGACTACAAAGATAATATTATTGCTTTAGTGTACTCGTCCTTGAGTTGCTCGTCACGAATTTCTGTCACATTTCTTCTAAGCACGTCGACGTGAAAAGCGCAAATACAGGTTGGTGAATTAGTATGATCTTCTGCATCGGACGAGATAAAATGTCAGCTAAACAATTGCTTTTGCCGGGTGTATACTTCACTTGGAAGTTGTATTGCTGTATTTGCAACGCCCATCTTGTGAGGCGACCTGTTGGCGACTTCATCGTAAGTAACCATTTCAATGGTCAGTCATTAGTATAATTTCAGCTCCCTCAATATATTCTCGGAACTTAGAACAAGCCCATAATATAGGTAATGCTTCCCTCTCAGTTGTGGAATAATTCCGTTCTGCTGCGGTTAAAAGTCGGCTCGCGAATTCGATGGGATGCTCATCTTTCCCCTCCCCCTGGAGTAATGCTGCACCTAACGCATATGCACTGGCATCTGTTTTAACTACAAATGGCATGTTGTCTTGAGCCTGCTTTAAGATCGGCGCTAATGCAAACTTAGTTTTCAGAGCATTAAATGAGGATTTTTGCTTTTCTGACCAACACCATATAAGGGTTTTTCAATTGGCGAGGGTCGATTTTGGCGCCCTGTAACAGCCATTTTGTTTTAGTTACATCTGTCAAATCTTTTGTTTATAATTCAGTTGTTTATGCCAAATCATCATGGCAAGTTACACGATTGAACAGCACGTTCAGATGATAAAACTTTATTATCAAAATGAGTGTTCATTAACGCAAACATTTTTCAATTGGCGCGGGTCGATTTTGGCGCCCTGTGGACGCCATTTGGTTTTGGTGACATCTGTCAAATCTTTTGTTTATTATTCAGTTGTTTATGCCAAATCACGGCGGCCGCCGTAGCCGAATGGGTTGGTGCGTGATTACCATTCGGAATTCACAGAGAGGTCGTTGGTTCGAATCTCTGTGAAAGCAAAATTAATAAAAACATTTTTCTAATAGCGGTCGCCCCTCGGCAGGCAATGGCAAACCTCCGAGTGTATTTCTGCCATGAAAAAGCTCCTCATAAAAATATCTGCCGTTCGGAGTCGGCTTGAAACTGTAGGTCCCTCCATTTGTGGAACAACATCAAGACGCACACCACAAATAGGAGGGGGAACTCGGCCAAACACCTAACAGAAGTGTACGCGCCAATTATTATTTTTTTTTTTTTTATGCCAAATCATCATGGCAAATAACACGATTGAACAGCACGTTCAAATGATAAAACCTTATTATCAAAATGAGTGTTCATTAACGCAAACGTTTTTCAATTGGCGCGGGTCGATTTTGGCGCGTTCCACACAGCAAACACCATGTTCTTCCATTTCAACATCTACCCGCCCTTATTGAAAAACCCTTTAGCATTATTTTTTGTTAAATCAGCTAGTGGTTTAGCTATTTCTGCGTATTGCTTAACCCATTAATGACACAGTATGATATATCATAAGCAAAAAGAGCTTTTTTCAAAAACTCACCAAAAATCCACTATTACATATAAGCTTTTTATATTTACAGGGCGAGTGAGATAAAAGAGTAGTTTAAAAAAAACAAGCTTTTTAGTTGTCATTTAAAGCTCTTTTGTTGACATTTTTCACGCCAATACATGTAGTGTTTTTCGAAAAAGTGAATAATGTCACGCAGGTGAGTTTTATATCTTAAGAAAAACCAAGCAACCGTATTATATACAAAAAAAACGTGCATTTACACAAAGGTGAAACCATGAGGCATCGAATACATATAAAATGCAGTGAAAAATTTGCCCCGAAATGTGTTTTACCTTCTTGTAAATCATTGCGTATGTTTTATCATACGTAAACGCTACCCCAGTTTGGCTTTACGGGCATTCATATACACACAATACCTTTTTATAGACAAGCAACAACTGAGGAGATAATTGGATGGCTCGAAGATCTGAATGAGGACGATAATGCAGACATTATAGACGACATCAGAAATGCCAATTCAATCGATGTGACTTTACTTCCACCTGAAGAACAAGAGTTATCCGATTGCTATGATGCAGATGAGGACGATGAAGGTACTCTGGGCGACTTGGGCCGTGTGGTTCTAAAAAGGTCATGCGAGATAAAAAAATGGCAAATTCAGAAGTGAGTAATGTACAGTTTTTAGTGATGTGAGCAATTCAAAAACCTCGCGGTCAGTGACTTCCACTCAAAGGAAAAAGAACAATCCACAATTCGTCGAAAGTGGTCCAAAATAGAACTAAAAACAAGATAAGGCACAAACACAGCAATACGCGTTCACACTCCGGATATTATAGTAGATATTTTGAATAACGATTTAAGTCCACTACAACTTTTGAAACTAATTTTTGATGATGATTTTATGAAATATATACAAGCACAGACTATAAAATACGCTGTAAACAAAGGAGATGAAGCGTTCACCCTAAATCTTGAGGAATTGTACACTTATCTAGGTATCCTTATACTAAGTGGGTACAACAAAGTGACTATTCTCAACTATAATTTCACTTGATTACCTGATAAATTTATTAGTTGCATTTTTACATACCAGCTTCTCGGATGTACTGGGAGACAGAAAGTGATGTGTACAACCATTTAGTGGCAGGTTCAATGGTGGAATGATAATAATAACGTCACTATTGCAACAAACTGTAAAAACGACAACATAACGACCACAACAGGATTATGCAAAAGATATGGTCAGCAAAAAAAACGTAGACAAGACGTAAAGCAACCAGTAATCATCAAGGAGTATAATTGCGGAATGGTGGAGTCGATCTCTTCGATCAGCAAACGGCAGCTTACCGAACTCGGATTAGAAAAAGGAAATGGTATTGGCCCATTTTCAAATTTTGTCTAAATGGAGCTATTGTAAACTTGTAGATGTTATTTCGAAAAGCTTATCCAAAAGTAACTCTTCTCGACGTCTTACAAGAAGCATTCTTTCAAAACCAATAAAACTTCATCCAGTTTCAGCACGAAAGAGGAAACGAGAAGACGAAACTAGATACGATGGAATCAAGCACTACGTAAATTATTCAAGAACTCAGCGCCGATGCAAATTTTGTGACAAGTGTACAAAATTTATATGCATGAAATAAAATTTCGGATTGCACCCAGATAACTGTTTTTACAAACATCATGTAACTGACTCATCAAATAACTAAGAAATTTAAAAATTTATTTATGTATAATATGTCAATTTATAAATAAAATGTTGATTTGAATTCAGAACCTATGTATATATTGTAATTTTATTTTGATAGAAGTAGCTCTCCGAATACGCTTATGTATGATATATCATACGCTTTGCCACGCCTACATCTTTTGAGATAATTTTTTCAAAAATGGAAATGAGCCGTTTAACATCAACACAAATATTTGGTGAAAATTTCAGTCACCTTTCTTAACTCGTTTTATGTGTGAGCATTAATGGGTTAATAAATCGCCTGTACCATGAACATGTTTGGATAAAAGATATAAGTTCTTTCGTATTTCCAGGCTCTTTTCGCTGACTTATTCTCTTCTTCTTATTTGGCGCTATAACCGCTTACGCGATTTTGGCCGAGTTTAACAAAGCGCGCCAGTCGTCCCTTTCTCGTGAACCCACGCCAGTTGGACACACCAAGTGAAGCCAAGTCCTTCTCCACCGGATCTTTCCAACGCAGAGGAGGCCTTCCTCTTCCTCTGCTACCACCAGCTGGTACCGCATCGAATACTTTCAAAGCCGGAGCGTTTGTATCCATTCGGACGACATGACTCAGCCAACGAAGCCGCTGGATCTTTATTGGCTGCGCTATGTCTATGTCGCCGTAAAGCTCATACAGCTCATCGTTCCATTGTCGACGATATTCGCCGTTGTCAACGTGCAAGGTCCAAAAATCTTACGCAGAATCTTTCTCTCGAACACTCCAAGCGTCGCTTCATCGGATGTTGTCATCGTCCACGCTTCTGCGCCATACGTTAGGACGGGCATGATGAGAGTCTTGTAAAGTGTTAGTTTTGTTCGTCGAGAGAGGACTTTACTGCTCAGTTGCCTACTTGGTCCAAAGTAGCACTTGTTGGCAAGAGAGATTCTACGTTGGATGTTAAGGCTGACATTGTTATCGGTGTTAATGCTGGTTCCTAGATAAACGAAGTCTTTTACAACCTCGAAATTATAACTGTCAACAGTGACGTGGGTGCCGATACGCGAGTGCGCCGACTGTTTGTTTGAAGACAGGAGGTACTTCGTTTTGTCCTCGTTCACCACCAGACCCATTCGCTATGCCTCTTTATCCAGTTTGGAGAAGGCAGAACTAACAGCGCGGTTGTTAAGGCCGATGATGTCAATATCATCGGCATACGCCAGCAATTGTACGCTCTTATAAAATATTGTGCCTGAGCGATTAAGTTCTGCGGCTCATACGATGCTCTCCAACATCAGGTTAAAGAAGTCACACGACAGCGAGTCACCCTGTCTGAAACCTCGTTTGGAATCAAACGACTCGGGGAGGTCCTTCCCAATTCTGACGGCGCTGCTGGTGTTGAGCAACGTCACCTTTACGTTACATAGCCGTATTAGTTTTGCGGGGATACCAAATTCAGACATCGCGGCATACAGGTAACTCCTTTTCGTACTGTCGAATGCAGCTTTGAAGTCGACGAAAAGATGGTATGTGTCGATTCTCCTTTCATGGGTCTTTTCCAAGATTTGGCGTATTGAGAATATTTGGTCGATGGTAGAGTTTCCAGGTCTGAAGGTGGGCTTCAGCCTTTCACACAATACGCTCGCTAGAACCTTATAGGCGATATTTAGAAGACTAATCCCGCGGTAATTGGCACAAATTGCAGGATCGCCCTTCTTATGGATTGGGCAGAGCACACTTAAATTCCAATCGGCAGGCATGCTTTCATCCGACCATATTTTGCATAGGAGCTGATGTACGCACCTTACCAGCTCTTCGCCGCCATGTTTGAATAGCCCAGCCGGTAGTCCGTCGGCGCCCGCGGCTTTGTTGTTATCGCTATTCTCACCTCGTCATGATCGGGTAGCGGAATGACAATTCCGTCTTCAATGATAGGGGTATCGGGATCTTCACATTCTTTGTGACATGCGCAGCTGTCACTGTTTAATAGGTTCGAGAAGTGTTACCTCCATAATTTAAGATTGTTCTGTACGCCAGTCACCAGATCGCCGTCCTTGTTCTTACGGGAAAACGCCCCGGTCTTAAAACCTTCTGTAAGCCGCCGAACTTTCTGGTAGAATTTTCGGACGTTGTTCCTATTGGCCAGCATCTCAAGCTCCTCGCACTCACGTATTTCGGCCTCTCGTTTCTTCTCTCGGATAATACGTCTCTCTTCCTTTTTCAGCTCTCTGTAGGGATCCCACATGGCTTGGGTTGCGCCCGATCGCAGCGTGGCTCTATAGGCGGTATCCCTTCTTTCTGCGGCAGCATGATAGTCCTCGTCGTACCAATTATTTTTTCGGGCTCACCGGAATCCGATTTCTTCTTCAGCGGCGGTACGTACGTAGAGAACGAGAAATGTTGCTCCATTGTTCGTGCATGCCAGTTTGTTGGGCTGTACTCTCTGAGAGCAGGAGTGAGAGTCGAGTGGCGAATCTTCTGGCTGTCTGTTGTGATTGCAGCTTTTCGATGTCGAACATTCTTTGCGTAGGTAGATGTACGTTTTTTGCTGCACAGAGGCGTGTGCGCAGTTTGGCTGCAACAAGGTAATGATCCGAGTCGATGTTGGGTCCTTGGATGGCACGTACATCTAATACACTAGAAGCGTGTCTTCCATCTATCACAACATGATCGATTTGGTTTCGTGTTTTTCGATCAGGAGACAGCCAGGTGGCTTGGTGAATCTTCTTATGCTGGAATCTGGTGCTACAGACTACCATGTTTCGGGTCCCGGCGAAGTCGATCAGCCCCTGTCCGTTACCGGATGTTTCGTTGTGCAGGCTGAATTTTCCGACTGTGGGACCAAAAATTCCTTCCTTACTCACCCTGGCGTTGAAGTCGCCAAGCACGATTTTTATGTCGTGGAGGGGGCAGCGCTCATAGGAACGTTCCAGGCGCTCATAGAAGGAATCTTTGGTCGCATCGTCCTTCTCTTCCGTCGGGGCGTGGGCGCAAATTAGCGAGATGTTAAAAAAACGGGCTTTGATGCGGATTGCTGCGAGACGCTCGTCCACCGGAGTGAACGACCGTACTTGGCGACGAAGTCTCTCTTCCACAACAAATCCAACACCGAATTTGCGCTCCTTTACATTGCAGCTGTAGTAGACGTCACAAGGACCTACGCTTTTTTTGCCTTGTCCCGTCCATCGCATCTCTTGAATGGCAGTGATGTCAGCCTCTACTCTCACGAGGACATCAACCAGCCGGGCAGTGGCACCTTCCCCATTGAGGGACCGGACATTCCAGGTGCATGCCCTCAAATCGTAATCCTTTTTTCGTTTGCAGTGGTCGTCATCAGTATAGGGTAATCTCATCCGAGGCTTTTTTAAACTTTTCAATGTGGGGGATTTTTAAGTGGCGGGTCACAAACCCAACGCACAACCAGCTATCCTGGAATGTTTCGCCTTCTCACGTTAGCTCACTCCCGAACGGGTGTTCGGAAGCTACCCAGAGGATACGTGGGCTAGTCCCGGCCGTTGTGAGCTGGTTGAACCATATGCAGAAGAATCGTCCTGGCCATTCCCAAGTGAATGGCGAATCAGTAACTTTCCCCACTTGCGTGGACTTCTACACATGGAATCATCCTCGCTGAGCAATCAATAAAATCATCCACATAGGCTAGAAGTCGCACTTTTGGAACTGCTGCTTTAAAGCGGTCAATAAGACGTTGAAGCGTTGCGGGCATTCGTTTGAAACAAAATGTGCCAAATGGTATAATGATACATGTTTTATTACGATCTTTCTCTCGCACCTTGATTTAATAGTATCCGCTTTGGAGATCTAAGGTTGTCATAAACTTCGTGCTCTTTGCAGCGTGCAAAATATCATCTATGCGAGGTAACGGGTACCTGTCTGATATAGTTACGGCATTTATTTTCCGATAATCAACATAAACACGTATTCCACCATCCTTCTTAGGTACCATGACTACTGGAGATGCCCATGCAGACTCACATTCTTCGATAATGCCGCTATCAATCATATTTTGTATTTCACTTCTTAACTGTCGTGTTTTCGCAAAAGAGAGTAGATAAGGTGGACTAAAAATAGGATCATGGTCCCTCGTATCAATTTTGTGCACTGCATATGGAGCTGGTTCGTCGATTTTCCCAAACGGTTCTGCGTGATTATGAAGTACGCTGTCGAGCTTTCTTTTCTGCTCCTGATTCAAATCCTTACCAACAGTTGATTTTAATATTTTGAAGTCTATGGAATAAAGCCTCGTAAAATCGTTGTCATCATAGTTTGCGATATTGTAATTTAGACCATTAAATAGAGACGGCTGTAGCTTTCTGTTTGGAGTTACAGCATCGGCTGGCAAAACATCTTTAAATATTGCTTGTATTGAGTGTGGTGAAAAGTTATTGTTTGGAATTTCTAGACCATAAGATTCGAGGTCGGATATGTAAATTTTCGGTCGATCTATTACTCGCTCAGGCTCTTCTTCTGCCCTTCGTTTCGGTCGCGTGCTCGACACTTTTACAGTCTCTATCAGATTCAGCTTAAGAGGCAAAGGTGGTGCAAAATCAAAATGCTTCATAGCATCGCTCTCGAAATACCAATATTTCTGGCCCATATTAAGAACTATACCAGCCTGTTCAAGAAAGTCCGTGCCAATCAAAGTCCGATCACTGGTAGCGTTAGGTAACACCATGAACTGAATGTTGAGAAATCGACCTCCAATAATTATTTTGCACACAGTGGACAAGCACTTTTGCGTAGAAGTACTACCATCAGCTAACGTAATTTCTCACTTCACATTTCGGTATTTACAACCATTAAAGTCCATAATAGACTTTAGATTAGCGCTCGCTACGCTAGTAGCGGTACACCGAAAAGTTGTACGTTGACCATAGGTATGTCTCTTCCAATACCCTTCGCAGTTATTGAATTAAAATTCACGAAACCTTCCGCGAGTTGATTTTTGTTCCGACATGTTGCACAATTTGCGCGAGTAACGCCTGAGGTATTACAACCATAGCAAGCAAATTTACGCTTAACAATTACTGCCTGTGCAATTGCCACTGACTGAGCTTCCGCAGCAACGGCGTTTTTGTTTTTTCAAACAGTTTTCCGGCGTGTGACCTTTCTTTCGACAAAAATTGCAACTCGCACTACACGTGGTAAATGTTCCTGTCCGGTCGTTGCTGGTATGAACCAAATTCATTAACCGCTCGAATTGCTCCGTTGTAAACGATACAGCCATGCCGCTTTGCAGTCTTGAGCTTCTTCTCGGAAAATTGGGCAAATTGGCCACTTTGTTGGGCGCCAGTTGTAAAGTTGTATTTCTTTTATTATTTAAAACTTCTAAAGTTGTATTTCTTTTATTAGAAAATGTAATTTAATTTATTGTAAAATTTAACTCTAGTATTTTTAATCGTAATAGAAACGCCGGAAAACTAAAAAAAATGCGTTTAGTAAGCTGCGCGAGCAAGAGCAACACCTGTTTTGCAGCGGCCAGCCAACGCTGTCCACACTGAAAATATAGATATGCTAGCAACAACCACCATGTAGCGGCCAGCCAACGCTGTCCACATTACAAAGGTAGTGATTGGCAAGCACCTAAGCTCTGCTCACCGCCGATTACCCAACGGAATGTGTTCTTTCCAAAAGCGCGCAGGCTTTTTATAGGAAAAATCAATCCTATTAGAAAATTCAAATTTAGAGTTTGAAAAAGACATCTAGTAGTTATTACAATTTTAGGGCATTGCCATATAAGAAAACTTCAAATTAAATCTTAACGAGTTGAAGGTATTTCCACATAAAAATAAATACATTAATAAATTATAAAATACAAGTATGCTACAACTGTTAAAACAACTTTTTACTGAACATACGTTTGATTAGATTTGCTACGATTAAATTGGATTGGAACAACGTTAAAATTAGACTAAAGAAAATAATTATATTCATAAATAATTCTGTAACGTATGGGCGTTATCATTCCATAAATAGCTAGCTCATCAGGGGCAGGAAGCACAGGATCAGGATTTTCTTTGCTATGACTCTCATTGGAGGTGGATGAGAAACTTCGAAATGTAATATTGTTTTCAAGCTCTGTAGATGAACTTGGATCCTGCTCACTCGATGAAATATCGGTTTTGTTTGACGCTGCGTAAATACAAAAGTGTTTGCGTTAAGTTTTCATTGCATAAATATGAGTTCGCAAATATTTACTTTACTCCAAAAAGACATCAATCGACTTTTCTTTTTCATAATCAAATTTGACAAGTCCTGCAGCTTACTTTTCATCACAACCTAAAAATTTTCTTCGTTTTTGTTTTCATTCCAAAATTTATTTGTATAGTCCAGTCATTTACGCTTAAATTAGGTAAGAATCTCGGAAATCGAGATACCCAGCTGTAAGTCTGTAAATACTTGTATATTGGCACTCTTAAAGTTGTCTCAAAACCTACATATGGTAGGGTGTACGCAACTATTAAATTTCAAGGTCAAAGGTCACAAAAATCGTTTTTTGCGCTTATTTTCTAAATATCTCGTTTCCCATGGGTTTTTTGCTATTTGTATTTATAATCAATATTGTAGAATACTAATTCTCTACAAATTTTGATGAAAAGATTTTTTTATACGGTGAACCGTTTTCGAGATAGAGGGCGGAGAGCGTTGATCACTTCAGGTCAACCGGTGCTTCCGGTCGAAAACGCGCCGTATATAGTTGATGAACTATCGATAAATCAATAATTATAAATATTTATAAATTTTTATTAATTATCATATTATATTTTATAATTTTCTTTACGCATTAAATTTATATCTATTCAATAATACTGATAACCGTTTCCTAAAATTAAAAAATAATTAAGGGAAAAACATAAATCATTATATAATTATATTCCCATTTACACTAACGACCTTTTAAATAGAAAATAATCAATCTGTAAATTTTAAAATACTTCCACTACGTCAAAAATTATATATATGGGGCATTCTTGCCAACCGGACACCCCCATCTGCCCAGAACAGTTTTTATAAAAAAAATTTTTCCCTATGCCGAAATAAAAGCTTATGTCATGTACTTTAATTTGTCATGTGGCACTTTTTAAATATTCAAGATGGACGACGAATATTGACATGATGCTCGGGGGTTTCTGGGTTCGCTGCTGAATATAAATATTGAAGGAAATTGCTGAAATTGGAATTTTTTTTCATAATACAGGATTTTTTTCACAGTAAAACTTTTTTTTCTTCTGGAGAATTGGAAAATCTTTTAATAATCACTTCCTTTTTGTTTGAGATTTGGAAGGAATGGCTTTTTAGTATTTCTGGTACTGGTGCTGCAGACTCGAATCTTTTGTTAAGCTTCCAACATATTTGTCAATATTCGTCGTCCATCTTGAATATTTAAAAAGTGCCACATGACAAATTAAAGTACATGACATAAGCTTTTATTTCGGCATAGGGAAAAATTTTTTTTATAAAAACTGTTCTGGGCAGATGGGGGTGTCCGGTTGGCGAAGAATGCCCCATATATATATAGTATATATATATAATTGGCACGTACACCATTTTTGGGTGTTTGGCCGAGCTCCTCCTCCTATTTGTGGCGAGCGTCTTGATGTTGTTCAAGTCAAAAATTATGCCTGGGAATTATACGGGCCTACGGGGCAGATGTTCACATGTATTGTATAGTTACGACCGTCTTCTCTTTACTTCAATTTGAATCGTATCTTGGTAACTACGGGCGTACAATTTCAAGACCTATGGCTGATTTGTGTTTTTTATGTAATAAGTCAGATTCGGAAGGTGAATCGCTTATTGAAATAGTGCGCGGTATAAAATCTCTACGAAGTGCAAGTGTCGAACGAAACGATGGAATAATTGATTATTTAAAATAAGTAACCTCTGTTAAAGTGCATAAAAAGTGCCGAAGTGTTTATATATATATTTATAATAAAAAAGTTAGAGCAACGAAACCTGTTACTAAACTATTTAGCAAACTGTTAACAACAATTAAGTATAAATGTACATTTTTGGCGTTCAAAAGTTGTGTTTTTTCGTTTGTTCGTTAATATTGAATTTAGGGAAGATATGAATCGGTTTGATAATACTGATAACTGATACTGATAGATTTAGCTCTGTTTCCCACCCACACACACTTTAGCAAGTCATTGTTTTGGAAGGTAATTAATCAAAACAAGGGCATAATATAATATTATAAGGTAAAGCGACAAAAGTATATACATATATACATACTTATGTGTACATATATTCTGTGGATTTTTGTGATCCTGGTAATATTCTTGGCGGCGGTTGCATGATCACATAACGGTACACTAGTTGGAGAAGCAGGTTACCAAAATCCGTACACAACAAAAGAAAAATAAATAAATAATTCGCGGGTACATTTGTGTTTAGCGAGCTTCTCCTCCTATTTGTGGTGTGCGTCTTGATGTTGTTCCACAAATGGAGGGACCTACAGTTTTAAACCGACTCCGAACGGCAGATATATGGCAGAAATACTCTCGGAGGTATTACATTGACGGCGACCGATATTAAAAAAAACTTTTTCTTTTATTTGATGTTGATGCACGGAGATTCGAACCTATGCGCTCCCAAATGGTAGTCACGCACCAACCGATTCAGCTACGGCGGCCGTCACACATCAAAAGAGGAAAGGTTAAATTTATGAAAAGGATTCAAGAAATATTTAATTTCCTAATGATGGCTTTTAAGATACATAAAAACAAGTCATATGCTATGCGTTTCAAAACTAAATATCTAAATGAATCTAAATCTATCTAAAAATGTAGTTGTCGCAGTTGCTGTACTTTATTACATTGCCAAAGTACGAAACTCTCGCTGCACTCTGAATTAAATCCTAAAAATTTAATTAAATTAATTCATAGTTAGTTTTAGATATGGATACCACTACTAACCGAGTATCAATTACAGAAAGCCAACATACCCTACATATAGAACTACATTCATTAATATACTCTAATATCATTCACTATATACTGCTGGGAAATATTATGGAAACAGTGCACTTCAATTTTTCGAACGGACTCTATCACTTATATACATATATACAAATTGTTTTTGTTAAGATTGTTTAAAACCCGTGATCAATGGTTAACGGCTTCTTGTACTGTATATTCATCTTTTATTTTCTATCATTCTTATTCACACTTGAGAAAACAAATGAATTTCCTGCTTGGAAAAAATATTAAAAACTATAATTATTTGGTGGTAGCAATAAATTTTAAACGTTACACATTTCGCTCAGTTGCCCTTAAAGGTAAAATTAATTAACTAAATTTAAGATATGTACAGTGGTCACACTGAACAAGACAGACAAACTGTTGATGGGCTGCGACGCAAACTCCAGAAAGAAGCTCTGGGGTAGCTCAGAGACGAATGAAAGAGGTGAGTCACTTTTTGATTTCCTATTAAATACCAACCTCGACATATGTAATGTAGGGACCACCCCAACCTTCACTCTTCCGAGCGCGGCAAATTTTCCAGGCTGGGAAGAGGTCTTAGACATGACCCTATGCACAAATAACACTAGTTTACGACCAAAAAGCTTTTTTTAGACTAATTTGAGGTCGCTGAAACCAAAAATGATTTTTTTTTTTTTCAAAGAACGGTTTCCGAGATACTCCCAAAAAACCTTTTTTTTGGGTAATAGTGCAGTTATTACCTGCAATCTCGAAAACTGTGCGTGCATAAATTCGAAAAGCACAAATATAACCTACATGGCAATATATAATTCGTGTCAATGGAAGTCGTAGTCGCAAAACAGCTGTTAAAAGTAAAAAAAAATGCATTTTTGACGTTTTTTATTAAATTATCAAAGTTTATTAACTTTTTTCTGGAACAAACAATTTTTATATCGACATAAGATAGGTTTTCTGAAAGACAATTCTGTCACCTACATTTTAAGCCTAAGTTTGTCTGAAGCGACAAAAAATTGTAGAAGTTATAACGTATTATGTATGTGAATGACGACAATTTCAGCGTATTTCCTTTTGATGTATACAATACGGTTTCGAACAAAAGTAAAACATGCCAGCCTGCGTAGTGAGTCACGCAAAATAACTGTTCTTAGGCTCACTATAATTAAAAACAATATTTATTTCATACAAATAAATATATATATATATACCTATATATAATATATATATGTCGCAGAATAGGCTTATTTGCCCATTGTACCAATTCCAGCAAATTGCCCATTCTACCAATTCCAGCTAAATTAGAGCTAGGTATGAACATTGTACGTCTGTGTATATTTTTCGGTGGCGCCATATTTCTGCAAGTATAAATTTGTGCACGACGACAGAGGGTTAATGAAGAATTTTGTGAAAGCTTTGGCAAAAAAACCGGAAAACACAGTCCTTAAATACTTGAAAACCAAGTTCCCAAGATTGTTAACAGAGAAAATCAAAGCGGGTATATTCGTCGGTCCACAGATAAAGAAATTGTTTACGGACACAGAATTTCAACAATGCCTTGACAGCTCCGAAGCTAAAGCTTGGAAAGCTTTCCAAGAAGTTGTTCATGGATTGTTGGGAAACAACAAAAGCAACAACGACCGTCAATTGATTCATACAATGAGGAAATACTTTAAAACTATTGGTTAGTATTGTAAAACGTACATACTCCAAAATATATTTATCATATTAATTGATTGGAAAATTATTGGAAAATTTAGAATTAACTTTGTTTTTGTTAACAGGTGCTCGCATTTGAATTTTTTTCCTCCGAATTTGGGGGCTGAAAGTGATGAACAAGGCGAGCTATTTCATTAAGATATTGCCACGATTGAAAAGCGTTATGAGGGCTTTTGGGATCAAGGAATGATGAGCGACTACTGCTGAATGCAACTGCGTGAAGATTCCGTGCAACATAAAAGAAGAAGTTTGAGAGTAAAAGCGTATTTTTGACCTCAAACATAGCCAAGTCAAAAGCTGCAAAATCAGACGTGTTGACTTTATGGGTCATAACTTCTACAATTTTTTGGCGATTCAGACAAACTTAGGCTTAAAATGTAGGTGACAAAATTGTCTTTCAGAAAACCTATCTTATGTCGATATAAAAAATTTGTTTGTTCTAGAAAAAAGTTAATAAACTTTGATAATTTAGTAAAAAACGTCAAAAATGCCTTTTTTTAACTTTCAACAGCTTTTTTGCGAAAACTACGACTTCCACTGACACGAATTATATATTGGCATGTAGGTTATATGTGTGCCTTTCAAAATTTATGCACTTCAATGAATTGGCGCGCAATGTTTTCGAGATTGCAGGTAATAACTTGTCTTGGACACCGTTCTTTGAAAAAACAAAAAATATTCATTTTTGGTTTCAGCGACCTCAAATTAGCTTAAAAACACCTTTTGGTCGAGGACCATTTTTGGTGTAAACTAGTGTAATAACTCCAAAATAGTCACAAATTGGAGGGCATCCGACAATAAATCCTTTTCCGACCATAGTTGGATTCTCTTTGATATCAATCTTAAGCTTGAGAAACCGACCCCATATAGAAACCCTAGAAGAACAAACTGGCATATATTCCGTAGAGTAACCCAGTCTAAGCTTCAACAAAAAAATAATTAAACCATAATGTCAAGTGAGACTTAGATGAGAAAGCAGGAGCTTTCGAAGCTTCGCTGACGAAAGGGCTTGAAGCTTCATGTCCCGCCACATAAGGCAAAACAACCTATCCTTCCTTTTGGAATGAAGATTTAAGTCAACTAAGGAAAATTACAAGAGAAGTCTTCAATATCTGCTACAAACACAAGTACTTCAAACGCTACAAAGATTGCCTTAGGGAATACAAGAAAGCAATCAAAGGGGCTCGGACAGAGGCTTGGAGAGATTTTCGTAGTTCCATCGAACCAACCAAAGATACCATGTCTGGCCAGGTAGCTTTAGAAGAAAGATAACGGAGAATGGACAAAATCCTCGGCCGACACACCAGAATATCTTATAAATACGGATTTTCCAGGCAACACAGAATACATTGAGAACAATAGTAACAGTGTTCAAACATCCAACCTGTCATCGATTACAATCAATCACATCGTATCGCAAGATTGAATATTATAGGTGATGAAAAACTTTGAACCATATAAAGCAGCCGGTCCAGATGGGATATTCCCAGCCATGCTGTGGAACACCTGAGAAACGACGATTCCTTGGATGGAGGTCTTCTTCAGAAAAAGCTTTACGCTAGGGCATATTCCAGAAAGCTGGAGGAGGGTTAAGGTGATTTTTATTCCTAAAGCTGGTAGACGCGGTCATGATACAGCGAAAGATTTCAGACCCATCAGCTTATCCTCCTTTATTCTCAAAACTCTCCAGCGACTGTTTGATGTACTACTGTGGGCAAAAAGTAAGGTGAATTTGGTTGTAAAATGAAAAATCATTATTTATTCTTGTAAATCAATTTCATCTCCTTCAAAATAATCCCCTCCCGATGAAATACACTTATGCCATCGATTTTTTCAATCCCCGAAACATACCAAATAGTCCATTTCCGGTATAGCCATCAACACCTTCTTAGATTCAGCTTTTATCTCCTCAATCGACGCGAAACGCGTTCCCCGGAGTGGTCTCTTGAGTTTTGGGAATAGCCAGAAGTCACACGGAGTCAAATCAGGCGAATACGGTGGTTGCGGAACGATATGCGTGGAGTTTTTGGCGAAATGGTCACGAAGAACTAGTGCAGTGTGAGACGGTGCATTATCGTGATGCAAAAACCAAGAGTTGTTGGCCCATAATTCTGGCCTTTTTAGACGAATTGCTTCACGTAAACGACGCATAACGCTCAAATAATATTCCTTATTAACAGTTTGGCCAGGTGGAAGGAATTCATAGTCCACCACACCACGAAAATCGAAAAAAACTGTCATCATGACCTTTATTTTTGAACGACTTTGACGTGCTCTTTTCGGTCTGGCCTCGTTTTTAGCACGATATTCGCTTGATTGGTCAGTTGTTTCAGGGTCGTAAGCATAAATTCAAGTCTCATCTCCCATAATGATGCATTTGAGCTTGTCCTGATAGTCTGAAAGCATTGTTTCACACACATCAACGACGACTTTTTTTAAAGAAATTGAGAGTTTTCGGTACCAAACGAGATTTGACTTTTCGTAGGCTCAAATGGTATTTCAAAATGGTTTTCACAGATCCTTCTGATATTCCGATCATATCAGTAAGGTCTTTAACAGTCAACCGACGATTTTTGAGCACTAACTCCTTCACTTTATTGACGTGTTGGTCATCTGTTGACGTCGATGGTCGTGAGCGCTCCAAGTCATCAACACGTTCTCGACCCTCTTTGAGGTCTTTGTACCACTTATAAACATTTTTCTGCGGCATGGTCGAATCTCCAAATGCCTTCTGCAACATGCTAAATGTTTCCGCAACCGAAATTTCATTCCGCAAACATAACACTGTGGGACAGTGATATTATACTTTTATGGAGACCTAGCAAAACTTGTAGGTATAATAAAACTAAGAAAAATGGTATAGGAGAAATTTCCAATACACCCCCAAAATCTCATTTTATGGCCTAAAAACCGTTTTTCAGTAGGTCGATGGGAACAATCACTCCTAACTTCGCCAGGTTCCATCTGATTTCGAATTTGTTTTTTTAGTTCGAAAAGAACAAAAACAACCCTTTTTGACAGTGTGTTGACAATTTTTCTGAAATGATAACTGATGAGGCTGTAGACGGAAGTGTTTGGCTTTTTTTTTATTTTTTCAACTTTGACATCATTTTTACGATATTTTCCGATATTAAGGATTTTTTATAGTACACTACTGTTATAGTAAATTTAATTTTGCGTCGAATGAGCTATATTTAACTGTAATTGGATAAAAATTCATAGAGTTGTGTGAGTCTTAAGATTTTGTTTTTTTTACTAATTTTTTTATTTTTTTATAATGATGACCGTTTACGTTCGTTTTAAAAAAATTACAGTCGTCGGGTTTATTATAATATAAGGAAATTCGACTTTTCTGGGAACATTTTGATTTATACCTCTTGAATTTCAATGAACACTCATGACAAACAAAGTCATGAACCGGATCAAAAGTAGTATATGTAAGCTTAAAGAAATCGTTGTAGCCATCAACCCGAGCTTTATCATTCTATAACTTCAAACGAAGCTTTTGCTTCAAAAAATAATCCTGAATATCGGATCGTAAAAATGATGTCAAAGTTGAAAAAATAGAGAAAAAATAAAAAAAATCCAAATACTTCCGTCTACAGCCTCATCAGTTATCATTTCAGAAAAATTGTCAACAGACTGTCAAAAAGGCTTGTTTTTGTTCTTTCGAACTAAAAAAACAAATTCGAAATCGGATGGAACTTGGCGAAGTTAGGAGTGATTGTTCACATCAACCTACTGAAAAACAGTTTTTAGGCCATAAAATGAGATTTTGAGGGTGTATTGGAAATTTTTCCTATACCATTTTTTTTAGTTTTTCTATACCCACAAGTTGTGCTAGGTCTCCATAAAAGTATATTTAATTTTTGTGTAATTTGATGGCACTTCTCTGCTCAATCAAATCAGACATTGTAAAAATCGAAAAATGCACTCTTGGTCGTTTGGTAAACACAAGCGTAAATATATTACTGATAATGACATTCACATGAAAGTTGGCCCAGATGTTATTAACAGTGCTGACAACTCATGAAAAAAATAACTAGAGCGAAATTTTAATCCCGCGAAGTTTGACAAATAAATTCACCTTACTTTTTGCCCACAGTAGTATATCTCCCGGAGAAGATTACAGACACAATGATTTCACCCTCTTAATATGCCTAATTCAAAGGAAAATCCACAGAGACAGCTCTTCATGAGGTTTTAAGTGCGATTGAGAGGAGCATGGAATACAAACAATACTCACTAGTCGCTTTTCTCGACATGAGGAGGCGTTCAACAATGTTAGCACAAGATCCATAATCGAGGCTCTTAATGTGTTAGGCATAGACATCGAATGGATAGAGAACATGCTTAAAACTAGAATAATCATCAGTGAGGTAGGCAGCAACACGGTAAAACTCTCTGTCAACAGGGGAACCCCTCAGGGAGAAGTCTTATCGCCTCTGCTGTGGTTACTAGTTGCTAACAACATCCTTACCAATCTCAACCGAAGGGGAATTAAAGTAGTGGTGTACGCGGACAACATAGTGTTTATGGTCTCAGGAATGTTTCCAACCTCAATCAGTGAGATTATGGAAGGAGCTCTGGTTTTACTCAGCAATTGGGCCAAGGACTGTGGTTTAAGGTACCAAACTTTAATCTCCCAAAATTAAACAGCGTCAGTCTCACTCTAACCCAACTGGCAAAATACCTAGGGGTTATCCTATACCCAAAACTCAGCTGGAAGTCCAACGTAGAGTCAGGGTAAAGAAAGCGAATATAGAACTTTACACGTGTAAGAGAATGTTGGGTAAAAAATGGGGTCTCCAACCAAAACTATCCAATTGGTCCTATACAGCCATTGTGAGGTCAATACTAACATATGAGGCACTAGTTTGGTGGCCTGCAGCAGAAAAGAAATACAACAAAACTAAGCTGATCAAAATTATTTGTGAAGGTACGTAAGGTCTAAACGCTTTGTTCGATTGAGGTATTGGAAGCCAACATTACTAAAGTTATTCAAGAGTTATCGGCCGAAGTCCTCCAGCGGGTCATTCAAAATTGGTGTTTACAGATGGCCGAATTACGACGCAGTTGCACCCAACATTTGAAAGGAAATGCTTTCCATTTCAATTCAACCGGGCTATTCGGGACATGGTCTTTGATTTCGATGTAACTCAAAAATGTTTCTCTCTGGTCAAAATAATGAGACACGTATTTTTTTGTTAGTCCGAAAAAAATTTGTTTCAAGATTTATCGGCAATTTTGTTATTCGGCTCAAAATCCATTTTTTTAATTACAAAAGAACATCTTCTTTTAATTGCTCATAACTTAGTCTTAAATGAACCGATTTTAATCATTAGCGACTTCATGTGCAAACAATAGCAGAAAAGTACTTGCAAATTTTTTATTTTGCAAAAAAACAAAAAGTGCGAAACAGGTTTTTTTCTCTCAAAACTTCATTACTCAAAAACAACTGATTTTAGCAGCTGGACATTCAGCTCAATTAAAGTTTCAGGTGTCCTCTTAATTTAGAAAATGTAAAAAGAAAATACACCTTTTGAAATATTGAACTTCTTTTGCGCTTTTTGTTTTTTTGAAAAATAAAAACTTTTTTGGTATTATTTGTACACACATTGCTCGTGCAAGTAATGACGATCATTTTGAACCCAGAATGATAAAATTTGGTTAATTTTTGACTAAGTTATGAGCAATTAAAAAAAATGTTCTTATATAATTATTGGAGGTTGAATTAGTTTTAAAGGTGACACACAGATGGCGCTATTTATCACTTTATCGCGTTGGCAATACTGAATATATATTCATGACAAAGCCTCATCCCTAGGCTTTGTTTATCAGTATTTGTCATTTCGCTGAAGTATAAACAACGCAGTGTTTTCGTGCTCCGAGTATGTCAACTTTCGTGCCGTCGAAACGCAATTTGCGGGAAGCTTTGCTTTTCTGCTTCAATTTGAAAAAAAAAATACAGCCCAAGCCCGTGAATTGCTGCAGGAGGCCTACCCAGACCATACTCCGTCGATTTCAACATGTGAGTACTGGTTTCGACGATTCAAAAGTGGTGATTTTCACACCGAAGACAAGGAGCGTCTTGGCCAGCCCAAAAAGTTCAAGGACGCGGAATTGGGGGAATTGGTAAACGAGGACTCGTGCCAAACCCAAGAAGAGCTTGCTGAATCATTGGGCGTTGATAAATCAACCGTTTGCAAGCGTCTAAAAGCGATGGGAATGATCCAAAAGCAAGGACATTGGGTCCCGTACGAGTTGAAGCTGCGCGACGTCGAACGGCGACTTTTTACGTGCGAATTGCTGATCGAGCGACAAAATCGGAAGGGTTTTCTGCATCGGGTGGTGACTGGCGACGAAAAATGGATCCACTACGATAACCCAAAACGCAAAAAATCATGGGGTTGGCCCGGCCACGCATCAACGTCGACGGCCAAACAGAATATTCACGGCAAGAAAATCATGCTCTGCATTTGGTGGGATCAGGTCGGCGTCGTATATTTTGGGCTGCTCCAACCGGGCGAAACAATCACGGGGGATCGTTACCGACTGCAATTGATGCGTTTAAGCCGGGCATTGAAAGAAAAACGGCCGGAAACGGTAAAAAGGCACGACAAGGTTATTTTGCAACATGACAACGCTCGGCCGCATGTTGCTCAACCTGTCAAAAAATACCTTGGAACGCTTGGCTGGGAAGTGTTACCCCACCCGCCGTATAGTCCAGACATAGCTCCCTCCGATTATCATTTGTTCCGGCACATGAGTCCCGATTTGGCGGACCAGCGGTTCTCCTCGTACGAGGCTACCAAAATATGGGTTGAGTCATGGATAGCCAAGCAGCGGCCAGAATTTTGGAGAAACGGCATCCGGAAATTGCCCGAAAGATGGGCGAAAGTTGTAGCTAGCGATGGCCAATACTTCGAATAAAATATTTTGTACCGTTTTTTCACAATAAAGCCCCAAATCTTCGAAAAAAACCTTTAAAACTAATTCAACCTCCAATACAAAGAACAGCGTATATCTTAACTACAGGAGCGCTTAGCACCAGTCCTACTGAAGCGCTCAATGTGCTAACTCATCTGCTACCATTAGATCTACACATTAAAACAATCGCTACTTGCAGCGCAGTGAGACTCAGAGACATAGGAAGCTGGACAACAAGGTCGTACGGTCACAGTAAGATCCTCCTACAGGGACCCTCGCTGCTCAAAAACAGATCAGACTACACAGTTCCCGACTAAAACTTCAAGAGAGGCTTTACGGTACGTTTTCCAGCGAGAGCCGAATGCAGCAAAGGGAAGGTGATTGGAAGATACAATTTCGAAATCTTTACCGACGGTTCTAAGATGAACTGCGGTATGGGAGCTGGTTTCCATTCGGATCCGCTCATCCTATCTCAGTCGATTTGTCTTCCTGACTATGCCAGCGTGTTCCAGGCCGAACTGTTAGCGATCAGAGAATCATGCAAATCCCTAAAACTCTACAAGGAAGTTGGTGCAAGAGTAGCTATCTTCTTAGACAGTCAAGCAGCTATAAAGGCCGTGGACTCCAACTCCATTTCATCCAAACTAGTCTTACAGAGTAGAGAGGAGCTAGAATTACTCAGTCATTGGCTTGATCACTCTGATATGGGTTCCCGGTCACAGGAACATACTGGGTAATGAGATATCGGATGAGCTAGCAAGAAAAGGCTCGACACTAGAAATAGCAGAGGCGGTGGCAGTCTCCACCCAACTCAACACATTAAAAGCATCCATTGCTTCACACTATCATGCTTTAGGCGAAAGAAGATGGAAGCAACTAACTACATGTATTATAGCAAAAAACACATGGCCGTCATAAATAATCCAAAGGACGAATGATCTGTTAGGATGCTCCCGGCCAAACCTCTCACGCAACCCTTACAGGCCATTGGAAAGTAGGGGATCATGCAGCTAGACTTAATCTACCCTTCAATCCTGTCTGCAGGAGCTATCAAGCGGAAGGTGCGATGGAAAGTACTTATGTGAATATCCAGGGCTAGCTAGGGCACGACTCCGCTGCTTTGGTAAGCCTTTCCTGCAGCAAATTTATGAAATCTCACACATCGAGATAAAGAATTTGTTGCTATACTTGGACCTCACTAAATGGATTTGACTTAGAACAAAAAAAAAAAAAAGATAAAAAACCGGTGCTGGTCACTAATAAGGATTATTTCAGTGGAAATACTTAACCACTTCAACAACAACAACACAATTTATTCGTACACTCACAGTTTATAAACAGATACACCTTAACTCACGATGTTTACAAACGAACAAAATTTTGATATATTCATAAAGAATAACAATTTTATTTAATAATTAAGGAGCAAAAACTTCCAAATTCATTTCTGGAATTAGAGAGCTTATGGTAATGAAATAAGACACAACTTTAAGCAAAAATATGTATTTTTCATACATAGCCATATAAGAAAATTGTGTTAAAAAAAATAATAGAGAAAACGAGTATTCACAACTTTGTTGGGCTGCCTTTAGCTTTAATAACTGCTTCCAAACGTCGATACATACTTTTTACCAATACCTTTATTAACTGCAAATTTTTCCCACTCAGAGCTTTCTTTGATGACGCTTTTGTTATTACTTTGTGCTTTCTGATTCTCAGTATTAGCGATTTCGCACAGAGATTTGTATTCCAAGTACAATTTTATAACAATTTTACGCATTTCTAATGGTAAATCCGCGCTTCGACCCCTTTTGTCACTTTCAATCGAGATATTATGCGCAACTGAAACTCAATCGACAATAAACACTAGAAAAACCTAATCATATTTCATTTTCAGCAATATTAATATAGTAGAAACACAAACGGGTTTTACTGTTAGTTACACAGCAAAAATTCATGAGCTGAAAGTGTACGAATAAATGTTTTGCAACATTTTGCTACGTCCGCCTGCTTTCCTTGGAACCCTTCAGTGTGAGTTAAAATATCGGGAGCTTTGTTTGCGGCAATTCATTTGGTATGTAACATTCTTACAGTGACCCACAAGCAATATATTATCACAGCTAAGCTGAAATTACGTACTACGTACTACGTAGGATGTACGAATGCATTGTGTGACCACTGTATACGTTACTTAGTATTAAATAGAATAATCAAAATGGGCCACACTAAGCATTGTACGGAGAAAGAAGCCAGATTAATGAAAAATTTAAGAAAACAGAGGATAACGATGGATCAAATAGCAGAATTAATAACATGTTCAAAAAAATTTTTTTAATTGCGTTTTTTTGTTGTGCGTTTCTTATGCACAAGCAGCATCAACGAAAACATTAACAGACGAATTTAACAACCATAATAGTACCACATCAAGTATAGATGATTTAACTGAACTTAAATCTATGATGAAACAATTGACAACACAAATGGCCACCATGATGAACATTGTAACCATACTGGTATCGAAGCTAGATGGTCGCACTAAGTAAAATAAAAATAGCAATTTGGAACGCAAACGGACTTACGCGCCACGAACTAGAACTCAAGACTTTTATTCTAGACAAAGCAATTGATATTATGCTAATATCCGAGACTCATGCAACTCATAAAACTTTTGTAAATATACCCAATTACAACATATGCTACACAAATCACCCAGATAACAAGGCTCACGAAGGAACTGCAATAATCATCAAAAAAACAATTAAATACCGCGAACTTGATGGTTATAGAAAAATAACATACAAGTAACGACAGTTTCAATAAATAGCTCAAATGGACCAATAACAATATCAGCAGTATACTGTCCGCCAAAATTCAATAACACAAAAGATCAATACCTGGAATATTTAAACGGACTAGGAAGTCGATATATCGTTGGAGGTGACTACAATGCAAAAAATTCTATTTGGGGATCAAGGTTAACAACTTCGAAAGGCCGAAAATTACTAGACGATATAAGAGAAAATAATGGACACTTCATAAGCACCGGAGAGCCGACATACTGGCCCACAGATATCAGAAAACAACCAGATTTAATTGATTTATGTATTGTTAAAAATATTTCACAATCCCATATCACCATTAAGTCATGTTTGGAGCTATCATCGGATCATTCCCCACTTCTAATGACAATTCTTGGATCTCTGCACCAACAAACTTTTAGAGGGCTATATAATAATAAAACAGACTGGAATTATTTCCGACAAAGTGTGGAAGCACAATTGACTATAAATATTTCATTAAAAACGGAAAACGAGATTGACTCAGCAATAGCTTTTTTCAACGATTCCATCATCAAAGCCCTCACCCTTTCGACACCAAATATAAAAATTCAACAAAAGGAGTCTATTCCAATACATATCAAACAAAAAATTCAACAAAAAAGGAAACTCCGTAAAAAGTGGCAAACTACTAAACATCCCGAAGATAAGGCAAAACTTAACAAATCAACAACTGAATTAAAAACATTATTAAAACAACACCAAGATAAAAAGCTTGAGAGTTACATACATAACTTGGGGGCCACGGCAGATAACAATTATTCCCTATGGAAAGCAACTAAAAACTTAGTCAAAGCAGTTCCACATAAACCTCCCATCAAAACACATCACGGAACTTGGGCAAAGACCAATAAAGAGAAGGCAAAAACACTTGCTGAACACTTTAAAACAATATTCTCAAACGAAAAAGACAATCAGCACATTGAACAAAATGTAAATACGAGTAACCCAGAAAAGAGAATGAAAATGACAACCTCAGCAGAAATCAGACATCGTTTGAAAAATCTGAACAGTAAAAAAGCACCGGGCTTCGATCTAATAAATGGTAAAGTACTAAAAGAACTACCTGATGTAGCAATTACATATATACGACAAATATTCAACAGCATATTAAGGACACAATGCTTCCCACGCCTCTGGAAAGTTGCACAAATAACGGCAATCCCCAAACCAGGTAAAAGTGCATCAGAAACGACATCATATCACCCTATCAGTCTCTTCCCCATTCTTTCAAAAGTGTTTGAAAAAATACTCTTTGCCAGATTAGACAAAATTCTGATAGAAAAAAATATAATACCAAGCCATCAATTTGGATTTAGACGACAGCATTCAACTGTGCAACAAGTCCACAGAGTTATAAACAAAATATTAAATGATATGGAAAATAAAAGGTTCTGCATAGCTGTCTACCTGGATATTGCAAAAGCTTTTGACAGGGTTTGGCATAAAGGACTACTACATAAGCTCAGCCAAATATTACCACGGAATCACTTCACCATTCTCAAAAGTTATCTGGAAAACCGACATTTTTTTATAAAGTTCGAAGACGAATGCTCAAGCATGATGCAAATGACAGCAGGTGTACCCCAAGGTAGCGTCCTAGTGCCTCTATTGTACCTGATATTTACAGCAGATATACCGATCCCAACCACAAAAAATTGCATGATAGCCACATTCGCGGATGACACGGTTTTAATGGCATCGGATAAAATAGAAAAAAAACGCGACTGACAATCTTCAACAAACAATAAATAACACCGTATCGTGGTTCGATAATTGGGGAATAGAATCAACAAAGATAAAACGGTACAAGTAATATATACAAACAGAAAGCCTAAGAAACGTAAATTAACAATAAAAAACAATGAAATAAAAATCCTTTCTAGTGCAAAGTACCTTGGCATAACTATAGATGAAAAACTAAATTGGAAACGACATATACAAAACAAACGAAATGAAATCAAAAACAAGTTCAGACAATTATATTGGCTGTTGGCTAAAAATTCAAAACTAAGCCTTAACAACAAAGTAGTGATATATAAATCTATAATCTCACCCATTTGGAAATATGGCATTGAAATCTGGGGCACAGCAAAAAAAAACCAATATCAAAATAATTCAAAGGACGCAATCTAAAATACTTGGAACAATAACAAAAGCAGGCTGGTATATACCAAACGACGTGATCCACAGCGACCTCAATATCGACACAATAGATGACACAATTAGAAAGTACAGCATCAAGCATATACAACGACTAACAAATCATCAAAATGAACACATGCGCAAACTCCCACAATCGGAGAAAGCGGGAAAACGAAGATTAAAACGATTAACTTCAACAGAACTCACAATTTAACAAAACAATAAAGAAAAACAAAAAAAAAACAATAATAATAAATAATTATAATAATAATTATAACACAGAAAATAATATAATGTAGCAAAATTGAATGTTTATCTAGCATTGGTTAGAGAACAAAGAATTCCAATACTACTTTAAAAATAATTATATTACTTATTGTTAAAATTTAACCGATTGTAATTTAAAAGGGAAATAATAAAAAAAAAAAAAAAATTAATATAAAACTGAAAAGACTCACAAAGCAAAATGAAACTTTCTTGTCATCAAACGAGCTCAAAACTGAACTAAATTTACAAATTAAAAGTCAGACAGTTCGAAAACCAAGAGGGCTTCAATTTGCAGCAAAACATCTCTTGCGTCAACTCCTGAAAAATGGGCTATAAGCAAAGAAATATGTTTGGACCTGACGGAAAACTATATGTTCGACCACGCACAAGTACAGAAAGATCTCATATATAAGAAAAAACACGTAGAGCATAGTGAAAATTGTAAGTCGAAGACCTTTGGAGAAAGAATTCTTCTTGTCCTTGATTGGCGCTTCTCGTGCTAACCGGCGCCAGTTGGAAACACCAAGTGAAGTGAAGTCGTTCTTCACCTGATCTTTCCAACACAGAGGAGGCCTTCTCTTCTTTTGCTACCACTACCTGGTACCGCATGAAATACTTTCAGAACTTTCCATTCGGACGACATGACTCACCCACCGAAGCCGCTGTATATTCGCTGCGCTATGTTTATGTTGTCATCAAGAATATACAGATCATTATTCCATATCCTGCAAAACTCGCCATCACCAATGTGCAAATGTCCAAAAATCTACCACAGAATCTCTCTCTCGAACACTCCAAGAGACGCCTCATCCGATGTTGACATCGCCCAAGCTTCCGCGTCATACGATAGGTCGGGCATGATGAGAACCTCGTTCTCTTGTTCTTTATCATATCTTTGGCAGTAAAATAATATATGCTCCGCATTTTGCATTCACCTTGGTACAAAATGAACATATAACTCCAACATCATGGCCATACTTGTGGTGATATTCTCTGAAAGAACCATGTCCTGTCAGAAACTGCGTCGTAAAAAAGTCAACATTACCATGTTTTCTATCGACCCATACCTGCACATTTCTAATAAGGCGATGTGTCCCTCCCCCTTTGGTTGTTATATCCCAACGTCTTTCCCATTAGGTAGACTCTCGGATCTTATTTCTTTGCGCTCCTCAGCTGTAAATGACCTGCCTCCGCTTCTGTCATATACCCTCTTACTTTCCAGAGCCGGTATATCTGGGGGCTTTATGCCAGAAATTACCCCGATAACTTCATGAGATACAGTGCTAAATGCGCTTGCGACTCTAATAGCGCTTAGTCGAAACAGAGATTTTATAATCTAGCGCCATATGTACCAGTGCTGCTTTCTCACAAACTTTTCAATGTGCGCTTTGAAATTTAAGCGTGCATCAATCATGACTCCCAAGTATTTCAAATACGGTTGCAGCTGATATTATACCCGTCTATGCTTAGCGCGATATTCTCAATTTTTTGTTCAGCAATTTTTTTTTTGGTGAAGGTTTGAGGATGTAAGCCAGTTGTTTACTTTGTAAATTGTTGCACTACATTTAGCCCTAATTTGGTAAAGTTCTTTTGCTACTATTGCCAACGCAATATCATCCGCGTAACCGATTAATTGGGCTGCTTTTGGTATTGGGATGCTAAGGACTCCGTCGTAGAGCACATTTCACAACAAAGGACCCAACTCGGAGCCTTTTGGTACTCCCCCAGTTACGCTATATTGCTCAACTCCATCGTCTGTGTTATACAGTAGTATAAAGGTACGGCGGCGTTTCCAGGTTTCCTCACGCTTGCATTATGTGGGACCAGCATGCAGAGTTAAATGCAGTTTTTACGCCTAATGTTATAACGGCGCAATACTTCTTGGTACCATTCATCCATCTTGTTCCTTCAATGGCGTTTTCCGCTATTGATGTAAGCTTTTTAATTGCGGAAACAATATTGGTTGTCGGACTAGCCTTCTTTTTCATTAAGATGCTGCTCCAAACGATCGGCAATTAGCCGTTGCCAATCGTATCGATCATATAGAGTGGTCTATATGAGTTTGGTTGACCCTGCGTCTTATTAGGTTTCGGCAAAAGTACAAGTCCTTGCTGTTTCCAAATTTTTGGGAAAATACCATCTCGAAAACACTTTTGATACGTCTTCGTGAAGAGTTTTGCGTCTTCTTTCAGTGCAAGCATAAGAGCTCCGTTAGGTATTCTATCTAGTCCTGGAACATTAGCGTTTCTGAAACAACCCAAAGCTATGTTCACTTCCATTTCCGTGACTGTAGGTACATCTGTAATAAATGATGCGTCTGCTGTTAGTCGGTATTCCAGCTCATTTTCTTGCCTTTGGATCAGGGTTTCTATAACATTTTTGAAGATAACAGCACAAGTCGGCCCTTGTCCTTTGTATCCACTAATCTTAGACATCACCAACTTATACGCTCCTCACCACGGGTTTGTATCAGCCCTGGCACACAATTCTTTGAACCAGAAAGCCTTGCTTTTTTTAATCGCATATTTGAGACCCTTGCGTTTAATTTTGAAAATCTCCCGTAAACTTTCATTTTCAATTGATCCTCTGGTTCTTTGATGTCCTCTAGCTTTGTGCAGGCGCCTCTGTGTTCAGCTATATCGCTGTCCCACCAGTATGCCGGTTTCCACACGTAAGTGTGTTTTTTTCTGATCATTGCAGCATCACTGGGTTTTGTCAGTCATGTTGCCAGTAGTTACGCTTGCTCATCCGCGTCATTTATGTTATTTGGATGAGCGTTTATATGGTATATATATAATTGGCGTGTGCACCCTTTTTGGGTGTTTGGCCAAGCTCCTCCTCCTATTTGTGGCGTGCGTCCTGATGTTGTTCCACAAATGGAGGGACCTACAGTTTCAAGCCAACTCCGAACGGCAGATTTTTTTCATGAGGAGCTTTTTCATGGCAGGAATACTCTCGGAGACTTGCCATTGCCTGCCGAGGGACAATCGCTATTAGAAAATGTTTTTCTTATTTTTGGTGTTTCACCGAGATTCGAACCCACGTTCTCTCTGCGAATTCCGAATGGTAGTCACGCACCAGCCCACGGCTACGGCGGGTGAGCGTTTAGCATAAATTTAAAAATCTCTTCGCCCATGGTTTCGGTGTTTCACCCTTTTGTCTGGGCTTTTTTAACAAGCTTGTGCTTTCCTTTACTTAGTTTCGGATTTTTTATTTCGATCAAATGTCGCAAATCTGGCATTTCGTCCTTGCAGCTAGAGATTTGCTTATAAAAGCTATATCAATAATGGAGCCACGACCATTCCTCTCGAAAGTGTTCTTTCTTCCTGTGTTTAATAGAACAACGTCAAGTAAGGAGAATGCTTGGAGCAGTGCTTTGCCTCGCTGATTTGTGCACTTACTTCCCCATTCCAAGGCCCATGCATTGAAGTCTCAGGCTATTAAATTAGGCGTTGTTGTCAGGGCTTCTCTAACCAGTTAATCAAGGATTTTTTCAAATGATGCTTGAGGTAGACTTGGCGGCATATAACAGCTATATATTGTATATACACCAGAAATTTTTGCTTTAGTGCAGCTGGTTTTGTTTGCAAGCTGCTCATCTTGGATAGTTTTATCTCCTATGACCTATATAGTTGCCCTCCTTGTTGCATCCGAAACCCACGTTAAAGAGTCTGGCTGTTTGTGTTACTCACATAATGCCGCCACGTTTGCGTCAGGTTCGTTTGCGTTACAAGATCTTGCGCTTCCCTGCAGTCGTAAAATTGATTTGACACAACCCAGGTTTTGGCCACAATAAGTACCCTGCTTCTAGCGCTGGAAGACTTATAGCGACTATGATGGGTACCTGCATATGCCGTTCTTAAATTCTTTATTGAGATTTCGCAAAAGTTATTTACTTCTTTGACTTGTGAGCGGATGACATCGACTATATCATCCTTCGTACTTATTTCGGCTAGTGATAGCTCATGTGTTAGCGCTTTTATATTCCACCTAATCTCCCAGTAATTCTGCAATCCCTTCTTTATATTCTCGGGGACGCCCTGTCTGTGATCTGGTAACTTGCAGCAGTATCTCTCCTTTGGCTGTCTTTCTTATTCGGCACACGTTTTCACCAAGCTGCTGGAGACCATCATCTACGACCGCCCTCTATATGTGGCTCTATGACACGTTGCTAATTTTTGTGATAACTATGGCATCAGGTCGCGGAGTTGGATCCACCTTCTTCTTGTTTTTGCTCTTTTGCGTCTTATACGTGACATTCACCTTGTTCTCGTCTCTTGGCGTTTCAACTCACTCAGTTTTAGATGGGCTCTTCTCTTTGTCCTAGAGCGGAATAACGTCAATTTTTCTGGCCAAATCTTGAGATGTTTTGCTCCCAATCTTTCGCAGTATAAAATTATCTTCACGTGGCCTCTTTGGTGTTGCTTCGACAATCATTTTTCTGGCTACCAGATTCTGGTTAGCTTTCTTCTTGAGCTCTGCACGCACCATAGGTGATGTCTTCTCTGGAATTTGTGCCAGCTTTGATGGCCGTTAGAAGAGATTTATAGTTGGGCTATCTATTTTGCTTGTGTATACCTTAGCCAAGTGCACCACCATCGTATCATTGCAGTCACTTGATATCGACGGCAGGGAACCTGCTTGCTCACTCCTCAAAACTGCCGGCACTGGGCTTTTTACACCCTGAACCGTAACTTGAAATCCTTTTCAACTTACATCCATTTTTGTTTTAATGTTCAGGGATTCTACCCATATCATTTTGGGCTTACTAACAGGTGCTCATTCAGTCGCTTCTAACATAAAGGCAGACGATGCCTAAGAAGCCGCTCAATTTGAATCAGATGCTTTGGGATTTTGTTTCTGGGCGACATTTATTTCTGGGCAGTATCGACTCGCCCCGTCACAGAGATTTCACCCAGCAGAATAGTCTTTTGAATTACACCCTCCATTTCTGCCGCCTTTGGTCAGGAGCTGCTTATTTAGTATTCGCAACTAACCTACATATCTATAGGCCATTCAGCTATCCGCCACCTTGCTGACCCTAAGCAGAAGCCTAAGTTCAGCCCTATGAAGATTTTTAGTACCTTTGCTGGCAGACGCTTGAGTCAAACACTCACAGCAGTACCAAACTGAAGATAAAACAATAGTTTGTGAGTATCGGACTATTGCACATTCTCCGATGTTTCATTTCCTCTACAGTCACCTGAAAAGGCAGTGGGAGGAGTGGATAATATGGATGGCTTAAAGTCTCCATACGCCCACAGGAGCGGAACCTGGACGCAGGAACCTGTTGTGTCAATTGACATGAACGCGGCTCCACCTTGAAGATATGTGAACGCGGTCCCAGGGTGGAAATCAGTCAAGGTGGAGGAATGTTATAGTGTAAGTGGGAGCATACCACGATGTTTCTGACATTTTGATCGACACCTCCTGACCAAAAGGAACAGAAAAAGTCGTATGAAGTGGGTGGCGATACGCGTGTGCGCCTAGTATTTGCTTGATGACAGGAGGTACTTTGCCTCGTCCTCGTTCACAACCAGACCCATTTGCTTTGCTTCTCTATCCAGTTTAAAAAGGGCAGGTTGTTAAGACCGATGATGTCAATATCATCACCATACGCCAACAATTTACGCTCTAATAAAAAAATGTGCCTGAGCGATTAAGTTCCGTGGCTTGAACAATCTTTTCCAGCATCAGGTTAAAGAAGTCATACGACAGATAGTCACCCTGTGTGAATCCTTATTTGGTATCAAACGGCTCCGAGAGGTCCTTTCCAATTATGACGGCACTGGTATTGACCAACGTCATCTTGCAGAGCTATATTAGTTTTGCGGGGATACCAAATTCAGACATTGCGGCATTTAGGTAACTCCTTTTTGTACTGAAGAATGTAGCCTTGAAACTTTTAACAAAAATATGTAGTGTGTGTTGATTCCCCTTTCATGGAACTTTCCCAAGACATGGTGCATTGTGAATATATGATCCCTGGTAGATTTTGCTGGTCGAGAACCGCACTGATAAGTTTAAATTAGTTGGTTGAGGGTGGACCTCAGACTTTCACACAATACGTTCGCTAGAACCTTATACGCGAGCCTAATCTCGCGATAATTGACACATATTGCAGTATCACCCTTCTAGTGCATTGGGCAGAGCACACTTAAATTCCATTAGGCAGGGTGCTTTCATCTGACCATGTTTTGCATAAAAACTGATGCATACACCTTACCAGCTCCTCGCCACTATCTTCGAATTGCTTAGCCGACAGTTCGTCGGCTCCCGCGGCTTTGTTGTCCTTTAGCCTTGTTATAGCTATTCTCACCTCATTAAGGTCCGGTAGCGGAACGGTAATCCTGTCGTCAACGATTGGGGTATCAATACCTTCATATTCTCCGTGATATGTGCAGTCGTCACAGTTTAGCAGATTTCGGAAGTGTTTCCTCTATAATTCTCTTTGTTGTTACAGGAAATCGTCCCAATTATTTGTTCGGCCTTGTCGAGATATGAGTTCTTCTTTGGCGGCGGTACGTAAAGAACGATAAATACTGCTCCATTCTTCCTGCATACCCGATTGGTTGGCAGAACCCTCAGAGATCAGGAGTGAGAGTTGAGGGACGAATCTTCAGGCTGTCTGTTGCGATTTCAGCTTTCTGATGTTGTACATTATTTGTGAAGTTAGATGCCCTTTTTTTCCAGAACAGAGATATTTTGGGTACAATATGATAATGATTTGAGTCGATATTGTGTCCTCGTATCGTACGTACATCTAAACCACTAGAAGCATGTCTTCCATCTATTACAACATGATCGATCTGGTTTTGCGATTTTCTATCAGCTTGATGTATACTGGAATCTGATGCTGCAGACTACCATGTTTCGAGCCCCGGCGAAGTCGATCAGCCTCTGTCCGTTCCTGGATCTTTCGTTGTGCAGGCTGTACTTTCCGACGGTGAGACTAAAAATTCCCGCCTTACTTAAGCAAGGTCTAATGCTCTTCTTGCCATGCCCCGTCCATTACCTTTCTTGAATGGCAGTGATGTCAGTCTTTTCTCTTACGAGGACATCAACGAATAGGGCAGGGGTACCTTCCCCATAAGGGAACGGACATTCCAGAAGAATGCCCTCAAGTCATAGTCATTAGTTCATTTGCAAGGATCGTCATCATAATAAGAAGTGCTCATCCAAGGCTTTGTTGTCGTTTTCATTGCGGAAGGATTTTTACGTGGCGGGTCCCAAACTCAGCACACAAGCAGATACCCGGGATGCTTCTCCTTCTCACATAAGTTTGCTCTTAAACGGCTATTCGGGTGCTACTACCAAGTGAATGGCAATCAGAAACTTTCCTCACTTGCGTGGACTTCTATATACTGAACCATCCTGCAGTGAATGTCAATCAGGGACTTTCTCCAATTGCGTTGACTTCTACCTCCGGAACCCAGGTTCAGTATTTGGAATAAAAGATTAAATGTGTGCGGTGAGCTATGTGAGAATATTGGGTACGTTTATGCTATGCTATGTAAATTCGCATCAGATAAGACTTTAACTTTGGCAATTTTGTTTATTATATTATATATATATACATACATATATAAGTGGCGCGTACACTCTTTTTTGGGTGTTTGGCCGAGCTCCTTCTTCTATTTGTGGTGTGCGTCTTGATGTTGTTCCTCAAATGGAGGTACCTACAGTTTCAAGCCGTTTCCAAACGACAGATATTTTATGAGGAGCTTTTTCATTGCCTTTCGTGCGGCGACCGTTATTAGAAAAATGTTTTTCTTAATTTTGGTGTTTCACAGAGATTCGAACCTACATTCTCTCTGTGAATTGCGAATAGTAGTCATGCACCAACCCATTCGGCTACGGCGGCAGAATTTTTTTTATTACAAACATTTAAATATATTGAAATCGTTGGATTATGTTATATTATTTTGACTGGCACAGCCTCAAATTGGTTCGCCATAGGACCACACTGACTTGATAATTTGATTGTATATTATTATTTTGTTATATATGAAGTGTTTTTAAATTCCGTTCATTTTTAGTATTTCGAGATTAAGTTCGCTTCGTTTTATTTTTTTTTTCCAACATAGCTTAGCATGGAGGGTTATACCAAGATATTTGGCAGTATTTGAGTGTGGAATTGGAGCACCTAGTAGCATTATTGGGTGATGGTTTGCTTTTTTATTGGTGAAGGTCACATGAATTTACTGTTTAATTTTATTCGCCAAATTTGGGTCCATTTTCCTACTGCGTCTATAGTGTTTTGAAGTTTAGCTACCACTACTTCGGCGGTATGTTCTGGTGCAAGAATTGCTGTGTCATCAGCAAAGGTGGCGATCATAGTGCTCGGAGGTAATTATATATCCTTCGTATACAAAAGGTAAGTTGGACTCCTTCCAAGGGTGCTCCCTTGCGGCACGCCAGCGTTTATTTTCTGCAATTGGGGATACTCATTCCCTTGTTCTATTCGATTTCATAAATGCACTGTATTGAAGTGGAAGGCATGAGTTCAATTTGTTGATAAGGGCTTCATGCCAAACCTTGTCGAATACTTGCGCAATGTCCAGGAAGACTGCTGATCATTTGTTTTTCTCTTCGAGCGATTTTTCTATTTCAGCTGTAATTCTGTGCACCTGATCTATGGTGAAGTGTTTACAACGGAATCCAAACTGGTGTGAAGTTATGAGATTGCGAAATTCAAGGATTGGTTTTAAGCGATTCAGAATGTGACAGTGTGGTATTTTTAAATATTTTGTACATTTCCAAAGAGAGTAGTAATTTATTTGTTCAGTTCGAAGTCAACGATGAATATCGACATATTTTCTCATTTTTTAACCCTAGAACACACACCCAGAAAATACCACGTAAACACACACCCGGGATACGTTTGTACCCGGGACCTTATTTTGCGGTTCTTTTAATGCTTATTCAACCGATTTCTATGATTTTTTTTTTGAAATGTATATTTTAATATATAACAAGTATTTTGTCTTATGTTTCATTCGAAAATTTCTACTGGTTCCAGCGATATGGGCAAATAAAGTCAGGACATGCAACAGTGGATTTTTTGTTTTTGTTGTTGTCCTGATAAATGCAAAACAAAATAATAAGTATAATTTATAATAATATACTTGTAGAGCATGGGTACGTAGGTAGCAAATACACTGGTATAACTGGTTTTTGTATTTTATATGCAGCTGCAAGGGTTGTTTTCACACGAGGTGTTGTTATAAATGCTGCCTGTTGATATTTTCATTATTGTTTTGGTGCTCAAAAGTGTAAGAAGTGAAAATATAAGTGAAAATAAATATAACTGAAACTATAAATAACTGGATACGAAATGACTTCAAAAAGAAACGAATATTTATCAAGTGCAGCATATAGAAGGTAAAAAATGTAAAATAAGCAACAATGTAAACATATACTAATTTTTTTTATTATGCAGGCTAACTGAGGAACAGCGAGAATCATATATACAATCTTTATTTGATGAAATTTGTGACGATGACGCTCCCTATGACTTTGACTCAGAAGATGAAGAAGAAATTCAATTCAATGACATTGAAATTGCTGATGAGGATGCTGAAGTTTCGCAAAGTGCCGCAGAAGTATTACCTGATTATGCGGACTATGAGGATGATGAAGAAGACGATGAAGAAGAAGAAGTAGAAGAAAATAATGAATTACCTGCTAGTGGCGAAAAATTTGTTGCACGTGATGGTACTGAGTGGATGAAAGAACCAAATGTAAGTCGTCAGGTACTCACCCAATTTATTATAAGAGAACGTTCTGGACCAGCTAGATGCACTGAAATGTTGTCAATAGAGCAAACATTCAAATGTTTCGTGAACGTTGAAATGGCTGATATAATTATGCGCCACACAAATAAGTTAGCAAAAGAAACTTATAATGCTTACAACAATGCGCATCCAAACACAACTCCTAAGTCATGGACGCCTGTGTCAATAACAGAGCTGTATGCATTTTTTGGCATACTTATTATGACTGGTGCGAACCATAGCAATGGAGAACATGTTCGAGATTTATGGAGCGTCAAAAACTATCATTTATATCGCGCCACAATGGGAGTCAACCGTTTCTGTTCGATATTGCGGTTCCTAAGATTTGACGATAAAAACACTCGTGCAACACGCTTACTAACTGATAAAGCAGCACCGATCAGTGAGTTGTGGACGATGATGAACAATAATCTTGCTGCACATTACAAGCCCAGCTCATGCTTGACGATTGATGAACAATTATTTCCTTACCGTGGACGCACACGGTTTACGCAGTACATACCGTCAAAACCTGCTAAATATGGTGTCAAGGTTTGGTGGATTTGCGATGCCACAAATGCATATCCACTGCATGGACAAATATATACTGGCCAAGCAGAAACTGGTAGGGAAACGAACCAAGGCGAACGAGTAGTGAAGGATTTGTCTGCCAAATACCAAGGAAGTGGACAGTTTTTGTACGACCTTGCCAGTTGCAGAACTGCTTCTCACCTGGAAACTCACGATCGTTGGAACTTTGCGCAAAAACAAATCATATATTCCTCAAGAAATGAAGCAGAACAAAAACAGGACAATTGGTTCAACGACATTTGGCTTCAAAAATAATGTGACAATGTGCTCTTATGTTCCCAAAAAAAAAATAAAGCAGTAATTTTGCTTTCGACCATGCATAATGATGCTGAAATAGCTGACAGTGGGAAACCTGAAATAATTGAATATTATAATCGTACCAAAGGTGGTGTTGATCGAATGGACCAAATGTTTGCGGAATATTCAACACAAAGACAAACAAAACGATGGCCACTAGCGATGTTCTTCAACATGTTGGACATTACAGCTCTTGCAGCCTACATTGTCTACGATTTGAATAACCCTATGTTGCCTTGGAGAACAAACAACAAGCGTAAGCAGATCCTGCGCAGCTTGGCTGAAGCATTGTGTATGCCCATTATTGAAGCCAGAGCCATAAATCGTCAAGTGACGCGAAATCTTTCGACTAAAATTGCTATTGAAGCATATTTCAACCGACCGCTGGAATCAATGGTGTCAACAGCAGCATCAACATCTGCCGCAGCGCGCACGCCAAAACCTGTGTCCGGATCTTGCTATTTATGTTACGCACAAGAGGAAAAACGCCGTAGAAAAACCAGAAAGCTGTGCGCCGAATGTAAGAAGCCAATGTGTCTTGAACATTCGGTCACATCAACAAATTGCTCTATTTGCCATGATTTTCCTTAGATATAAGATGCATTTTTATAATTTTTATAATAAAAGTCAATAATATAATGTGTGAAATGAATATTTTTAATTTTTTAAATAAAAAAATAATATAAAAATGTTTTTTTTTTTTTGATTATTATGAGGATTTTTACTATTGGGGTACAAACTTATCCCGGGTGTGTGTTTACGTATATAATGTGTTTGGAAGGCTGTAGCTCCTGAACCAATGGTTTGATCTGGTTCAAATTTTGAATTTGAACTCAAAACTAAATAATCTTCCTTGATCCGAGGTATGCGGTATAGAGGTATAGCGGTTCAAAAGTTACAACACTTCAAAGTTGAAGTGGATACATTTGTACCTGGGTGTGTGTTTTAGGGTTAAATTATTTATCTCTCGTCTTAGTTCCTGAGATGTTTTGTTAAGGGTGGTTTTATCTCCAAGCAACACGCCATTTTCGGCGAATTCGTCTTTTTCTTGCTATGAGTTGCTTTATTTCTTTGTGAAAGTTAGATCCAATTACTTTCTTTTTTAAAAAAGGTGTGCTACTCCACGCTGCTTGTTAGATTTCTTGCGTAAACTTAAAAACTTCTACTTCTAGTTGTTCCTTTGATTTGTGATGCTTTCCATTTCAACTCAACCGGGCTATTCGGGTCATGTTCTTCGATTTCGATGTAACTCAAATATGTTGCTCTCTGGTCAAAATAATGAGACACGTATTTTTTTGTTCGCCCGAAATAATTTTTTTTCAAGATTTATCGGCAATTTTGTTTTTCGGCTCAAAATCGATTTTTTTAATTATATTTTTTTTTTGTTTACCCTTTATAATTGTTTCTATTTCAACTTAAAATATTTACAATTTTTCTTTCTTTTTGGGTTTCAACAGTATTTAGAAGCCAATACCACTATATACATTTATCTAAGAAAAAACAAAATTAACTCGTCATTTAATTAATTTAAATATTTAATGAATAACTATATTCATAAAATTGTGAGACCATTTACATCTGCAGGTCAGTTGGTCGTTTGCGCTTAAGCCTCCTCGTCTCGGTTTCCTCTTTTAATGGAAGTTGCCGAATTTCCCTGTTAGAATGTTCTAGTAGTCGGTTTGTGTGTCTTAAGCTGTTGTTGCGTATTTCTTCATGGACTGTTTTTACTTTAAGTTCTCGATGGATATTATCATTTAGTATATACCACTCTGCTTTTGATATTATGCGGAGTATCTTATTTTGCGTTTGTTGTATAATTTTTATATTTGTACTGCTCGCAGTTCCCCAAAGCTCTGAGCCATATTTCCATATTGGTGTTATAATTACTTTGTATATTAGTATCTTATTTTCTAGTGAGAGCGTTGATATTTTTCCCAAAAGCCAATGAAGTTGTTTAAACCTAGTTTTGATTTCGCGTCGTTTTTGTCCAATGTGTAACTTCCAGTTAAGTTTATTGTCTATAATCATACAAAAGTATTTTGCCCTTGTGTCGTGGTGGATTTGTTTATTCTTTATGAATATTGGATTGTATTGTTTTTTTCTCTTGTTAGTGTATGTGACGTGGGCGGTTTTATCTTCGTTTATTTTGATTCCCCATTTCTCGAACCACTGAGTAGTGTTGTCAAGTAATTCCTGAAGTTTATAGGCAGCCGTTCTTGGATCTTTGTCTGATGCTAACAAGACAGTGTCGTCTGCAAATGTTGCCGGTGTAGGGATATCAGCTGTGTAAAGGAGGTGAAGAAGCGGCCCAAGGACACTACCTTGCGGTACACCTGCTTCCATTGTTAGTATATCAGAATACTTATCTTCGAATTTTACATAAAATTGTCTTCCAGTTATATAACTTTTCATTAGTTCGTAGTAGTCTGTTGGTAAATAAGTTAAGAGTTTTTGTAGAAGTCCTGTGTGCCATACTGTGTCAAAAGCTTTGGCTACGTCGAGATATACTGCTTCACACGTTCGTTTTTTATCGATGTCTTCAAAAATTTTTTTTGTAACTCTGTGAACTTGTTGGATGGTAGAATGTTTTTGCCTGAATCCGAATTGGTGGCAAGGTATTATTTTGTCCTTTTGTATAATGGGATCGATTCTGTCAAAAAGTAGCTTTTCAAAATTTTTTGATAATACTGGTAGTAGGCTTATAGGTCTGTACGAAGTTACTTGCGTAGGATCTTTGCATGGTTTTGGTATTGCGATAATTTGAGCAATTTTCCATACTTTTGGGAAATATTTCAAATTTTCTGATAGGTGGTTTAATGTCTTGCCTAATTATTAATGCATTTAATGTCTTGCCTAATTATTATCCTAATTTGGAGGATGGTTCCATGTGTAGAAGTCCACGCAAGTGGGGAAAGTTACTGATCGCCATTCACTTGGGAATGGCCAGGACGATTCTTCTGCATATGGTTCAAGCAGCTCACAACGGCCGGGATTAGCCCACGTATCCTCTGGGTAGCGTCCGAACATCCGTCCGGGAGTGAGCTAACGTGAGAAGGCGAAACATTCCAGGATAGCTGGTTGTGCGTTGGGTTTGGGACCCGCCACTTAAAAATCGCCCCCAATGAAAAGTGTAAAAAACCCTCGGATGAGACCTCCCTATACTGATGACGACCCCTGTAAACGAACTAAGGATTATGATTTGAAGGCATGCACCTGGAATATCCGGTCCCTTAATGGGGAAGGTGCCTCTGCCCGGCTGGTTGATGTCCTCGTGAGAGTCAAGGCTGACATCACTGCCATCCAAGAGATGCGATGGGCGGGGCAAGACAAGAAAGCCATAGGACCTTGCGACGTCTACTACAGCTGCCATGTAAAGGAGCGCAAATTCGGTGTCGGATTTGTTGTGGGAGAGAGACTTCGTCGCCAAGTACTGTCATTCACTCCGGTGGACGAGCGTCTCGCAACAATCCGCATCAAAGCCCGTTTTTTCAACATATCGCTCATTTGCGCCCACGCCCCGACGGAAGAGAAGGACGATGCGACCAAAGATTCCTTCTATGAGCGCCTGGAACGTTCCTATGAGCGCTGCCCCCGCCACGACATAAAAATCGTGCTTGGCGACTTCAACGCCAGGGTGGGCAAGGAGGGAATTTTTGGTCCCACAGTCGGAAAATTCAGCCTGCACAACGAAACATCCGGCAACGGACAGAGGCTGATCGACTTCGCCGGGACCCGAAACATGGTAGTCTGTAGCACCAGATTCCAGCATAAGAAGATTCACCAAGCCACCTGGCTGTCTCCTGATCGAAAAACACGAAACCAGATCGATCATGTTGTGATAGATGGAAGACACGCTTCTAGTGCATTAGATGTACGTACGATCCGAGGACCCAACATCGACTCGGATCACTACCTTGTTGCAGCCAAACTGCGCACACGCCTCTGTGCAGCAAAAAACGTGCATCTACCTACGCAAAGAATGTTCGACATCAAAAAGCTGCAATCACAATAGATAGCCAGAAGATTCGCCACTCGACTCTCACTCCTGCTCTCAGAGAGCACTGCCCAACAAACCGGCATGCATGAGCAATGGAGCAACATTTCTCGTTCTCTACGTACCGCCGCCGAAGAAGAAATCGGATTCCGGCGAGCCCGAAAAAACAATTGGTACGACGAGGAATGTCATGCTGCCGCAGAAAGAAAGGATGCCGCCTATAAAGCCACGCTGCGATCGGGCGCAACGCGACCCATGTGGGATCGCTACAGAGAGCTGAAAAAGGAAGAGAGACGTATTATCCGAAAGAAGAAACGAGAGGCTGAAATACGTGAGTGCGAAGAGCTTGAGATGCTGGCCAACAGGAACAACGCCCGAAAATTCTACCAGAAAGTTCGGCGGCTTACAGAAGGTTTCAAGACCGGGGCGTTTTCCTGTAAGAACAAAGACAGCGAACTGGTGACTGACGTACAGAGCAATCTTAAATTATGGAGGGAACACTTCTCGAACCTATTAAACAGTGACAGCTGCGCATGTCACCGAGAAAGTGAAGATCCCGATACCCCAATCGTTGACGACGGAATTGTCGTTCCGCTACCCGATCATGACGAGGTGAGAATAGCCATAGGTAGGTAGGTAGGTAGGTAGGGTGGTTGTCGCAAGACACACTTAGACCTTCGGCAGGTCCATTGTGATACCACTGGAGCTTATCCTTACTCTACGTGTTCCTTTTCAAACCATCCGGTTGCTTTAATAAACGAGCAGAGCTTCGTTAGTTTTAGATGGGCTATATCCGCTACATCGGTTAGAAATGCTGTATCGAGGGTGCGCAGCCTTCTCATAGCTAGGCTTTCACACTCACATAAAAGGTGTCTGACTGTTTTCTCTTCTTCTGTATTAAGACAGCTTCTACAGAAATCGAAGTAAGGGAGTCCTAACCTTGTAGCGTGGCTGCCTATTAAGCAATGACCAGTTAAAACACCTATCATTTTTCTTATAGATTCTCTGTTGAATCGTAGCAAGATCTTCGATCGACCGCTGTTCCAGTTCGGCCATGTCTGTCTGCTTAGTTCGCATGTTGTGAGGTTTTGCCAGATTGTATTTACCTTTTTGATGGTTTCCCTGTCTATAAGTAATTTACAAGTGGCTATGGGCATGGGTATCAGCGCCTATGCCGGGTGAGCTATTCAAACATGGCGGCGAGGAGCTGGTAAGGTGCATGCATCAGCTCCTATGCAAAATATGGTCGGATGAAAGCATGCCTGCCGATTGGAATTTAAGTGTGCTCTGCCCAATCCATAAGAAGGGCGATCCTGCAATTTGTGCCAATTACCGCGGGATTAGTCTTCTAAATATCGCCTATAAGGTTCTAGCGAGCGTATTGTGTGAAAGGCTGAAGCCCACCGTCAACCAACTGATTGGACCTTATCAGTGTGGCTTCAGACCTGGAAAGTCCACCATCGACCAAATATTCTCAATACGCCAAATCTTGGAAAAGACCCATGAAAGGAGAATCGACACACACCATCTTTTCGTCGACTTCAAAGCTGCATTCGACAGTACGGAAAGGAGTTACCTGTATGCCGCGATGTCTGAATTTGGTATCCCCGCAAAACTAATACGGCTATGTAAGATGACGTTGCTCAACACCAGCAGCGCCGTCAGAATTGGGAAGGACCTCTCCGAGCCGTTTGATACCAAACGAGGTTTCAGACAGGGTGACTCGCTGTCGTGTGACTTCTTTAACCTGATGTTGGAGAGCATCGTACGAGCCGCAGAACTTAATCGCTCAGGCACAATATTTTATAAGAGCGTACATTTGTTGGCGTATGCCGATGATATTGACATCATTGGCCTTAACAACCGCGCTGTTAGTTCTGCCTTCTCCAAACTGGATAAAGAGGCATAGCGAATGGGTCTGGTGGTGAACGAGGACAAAACGAAGTACCTCCTGTCTTCAAACAAACAGTCGGCGCACTCGCGTATCGGCACCCACGTCACTGTAGACAGTTATAATTTCGAGGTTGTAAAAGACTTCGTCTATTTAGGAACTAGCATTAACACCGATAACAATGTCAGCCTTGAAATCCAACGTAGAGTCTCTCTTGCCAACAAGTGCTACTTTGGACTAAGTAGGCAACTGAGCAGTAAAGTCCTCTCTCGACGAACAAAACTAACACTCTACAAGACTCTCATCATGCCCGTCCTAACGTATGGCGCAGAAGCTTGGACGATGACAACATCCGATGAAGTGACGCTTGGAGTGTTCGAGAGAAAGATTCTGCGCAAGATTTTTGGACCTTTGAGCTTTACGACGACATAGACATAGCGCAGCGAATAAAGATCCAGCGGCTACGTTGGCTGGGTCATGTCGTCCGAATGGATACAAACGCTCCGGCTTTGAAAGTATTCGATGCGGTACCAGCTGGTGGTAGCAGAGGAAGAGGGCGGCCTCCTCTGCGTTGGAAAGATCAGGTGGAGAAGGACTTGGCTTCACTTGGTGTGTCCAACTGGCGCCGGTTAGCACGAGAAAGAAACGACTGGCGCGCTTTGTTAAACTCGGCCAAAATCGCGTAAGCGGTTATAGCGCCAATTTAGAAGAAGAAGAATTATTATCGCTGTGCCACCATGCGCTTTGTTGTCAGAGTGGTTTGTGACAAATATTTTATAATTAGGTATTCTTGCGAAGCTTTTGTCAGTGAAGTGTGTTTCAGAAATTGGTAATACGTCTATTGAATTATGGTTTATAAACACTATCAGTTCTTTCAAGTTTTGGCCCAAGCCGTTTGCAGTCCAAGCGACTATTTTCAGTCTACTTGTGCTGTCCATCTATTTTGTTCACGAGCAGTGTTATAATATTCATTATGTTTGACATTTGTGCGAAGACCTGTTTCATCATTTCTTTTAATTCTTTGATGTCGTCATTTGAAGTTGCTTCAGAATTTGTTTCAGAATTTGTCACACCCGATTGTCGGTTGTTAGAACTAACTTGAGCATATGACATTGTCGGTTTGACATATTGTGAATCTATTTGCCGATTTAAAGCGTTTTGCTGTTTATCAGTATTCAATTCTTTGTTACGTTGCTCTGGGTATTGTTTTATTTTGAGTGCTTTGTACACCGCGCATCCTCTGTAACTCGCTGTGTGTTTGCCTCCGCAAAGGGCGCATTTTATGTTGCTGCTATTTTCTACAACACACTCTATAGTTTTGTGATTACCCGCGCATTTTACACAAACTGGGGTTTTTGTGCAAAAGTTTTTAGTGTGTCCGTATTTTTGACAATTTGTGCATTGTGGAATTGTTTTCTTTTGATGAGGCGGTTCAAAACTTATTTTGCAGTGTAATAGATTATTTAATGAATAAATATCTTTATTGTTTGCACCTTGCTTCATCTCCAATGAGAACAATGGCAGCGGTTTCTTTGTGCCTTTTTGCAAAATATTTTGAATATTAATTATTTCATGGCCTAATTCTAGTAGTTCCTGCTTAATTTCATCTGTATCAGCCGAATAATGCATTCCCCTTAGGAATACTTTGAATCCTCTTTCTTCCTTTAGCTTAAAAGTATAATACTGGGCTTTCTTCTCCTTTAATAAATTAATGATTGCAGTATAATTGTGTGATTCGAGTGGCTGTAGTTTAACTTCATTGTTTTTCAAAGCCTTAAGTTCATATTTGCAATCTGGAATGGTACTCAGTGCCTGCATTAACTTATCAATGCGTTCTACGTTTTGTATGTAAATCGGTGGAAGCTTGCGTTTATTAATTATTGGGTTTAAGTTTTCTGCAGCGGTTGGTCTTTTTGCTCCACTGTTATCGTTTGGGTCATTGTCTGGTTCGTCGTCTGAGAGCAATTCGAACATATTTGACGATGTTTGCTGGCTGAGCCAATATGACGTTAGCTTTGTTTGGTTTGTTGTTGTGTCTTTGCTTTTATGTTTTTTTTGCGCTATGTATATAATCATTTTGCTTACTTGGGGAGTTGCGGTACCGTTTTTGTGTAGTTTGGACTGCCGTGTTTTTGTTGGAGCTTTCACATTCGTTGTTTTGTTTGTTGGACTGCTTTACTTGTGTCATTTCCTTCGTTGTTTCTGTTTGCTGTTGTTGGATTACTGGGATAGCTGTGTTTACTGTTTGCAGGGTGTTTCTCTTTGTTGTCATTATCGGCGCTGATGTGAATACCACTGATGTAGTTGTTGTAGCTGAGTAGAATGACGCGAGCGTGGTTATAGGCGTATTTGTTGTTGAGTCTTTGTAGTTTGTTTGATAGGTCTTGCTTGTTGGGGTTTTGTTTTGTTCGCTCCATGAAGTTGTTCGCTTGGCGACAGTACATTTGGTGTTGTTGCACGAGTTAAAAGTTGTGTTATATATACACATGTGTTCGCTGCGTTATCGCGAGGTTCGCTGAAGTTTGTTTTTGGCGCAAGTTTTGACGAATTTTGTCGCTCTTGCGGTGGAGAATGTCCCACAGGCATCTCAAGTTGTTTCTGTTTTTGTTTATTATTAAAATTATTTTTTGTTTTGCACTTTCACTTAAGTATGTAGAATGTCGAATAAGCTGATGTATATTCAGCGTGTAAGCGCCTATATCGCAATTTGGAAATTTTTGAGTTTGGTTTTATCACTTTGATAGGCTATACTCGAGAGCTGTTAAAATTACGTCCGTTCAAAAGTAACGTCCAAACACTAGAACTTTTATTATATAAGAAAATTTTTTTTTAATGCTCATAACTTAGTCACAACTGAACCGATTTTAATAATTTTGTGTTCAAAATGATCGCCATTACTTACACGAGCGATTTCATGTAGAAACAATTGCAAAAACATAGTTGAAAATTTTTTATTTTTTTCGAACGAACAAAAAAAAAGTGTCTCATTATTTTGACCAGAGAGCAACATATTTGAGTTACATCGAAATCGAAGAACATGCCCGGAATAGCCCTTTTGAATTGAAATGGAAAGAATCTATATAAGAAAATTTTTTTTTAATTGCTCATAACTTAGTCAACAATAAACCGATTTGAATGATTCCGGGTTCAAAATGATCGTCATTACTTGCACGAGCGACTTCATGTAAAATAATTGCAAAAAAATGGTTGAAGATTTTTTATTTTGCAAAAAACAAAAAGTGCGAAACAGGTTTTTAACTCAAAAATTCATTACTCAAAAACAACTCATTTTAGCTACTGGGCATTCAGCTCAATTGAAGTTTGAGGTGTTCTCTTGATTTGGAAAAAGTTAAAAAAAAAAAATACACTTTTTGAAATATTGAGTTTCGAAAAAGTTTCGAATCTTTTTTGTTTTTGCAAAATAAAAAATTTTCAACGGGAAAGAAGAAAGCGGCGGGCAAGGCTCATGCGGGAGAAATCCTCATGCGGCTCTGTCGGCCCTTCTGCGTCTGTGTCTTCCAAAAGACCTCGATCGGCGGAAGTGACACTGACATAAGCCACCGGATCCTCGTTGGGCACTGGCGCTCCCAAATTGTTTCGCTCTCGACGTAAGTGGAGGAAGACGGTAGCTGAAAACAGCACACCTCCCTGCCCTGAATCTGATACTGATATCCGTGCTACGAACCCCCAAGGTACGAGCAGGGTATTGGCGGCAGTCAATATGGTGGGCGACGGATCTGCTGAGCCACGGTGTAACCGCCGCCTCGACAACAGATCGCCTGTGGAGGATGGTAAGCTGGATCTTCGCCCGAGCCCTTCCAAGGGTGTCGCCAAGTCATCCTATAGCGAGAAGGCTACTGGCCCATGACCTGTGCCTGTGATCGGAAAACTGGGGCTTCACCATCAGCTGACTAATGCAGAAATTAAATAATACAAAAGCCGGCGGATGCCTTGGGTTATGCCTCCGGTCCTGAAGCCAACACAAAGGGCTATGAGACAAAGGACGGCTATGAGACTGCCAATAACGTACCCCACATGGGGACTACTCGCTTCACGGTCTACAGCGAGGAGAACGTATCCTTCAGGAAGGCCATCTGCTGGATTCCGGATCCTGCCCTGCCTGCGTGCCCAGAAATCGGGGCATCGACACGAGGCTTTGGCGAATACTCTCGCACACCAGGAGTAGCAATCGGAAGGGAAAGGAAGTGGCTGCTCTTGTGGTGCGAGTGGGGCGAGTGGATAAGGCCAGTGTTGATGTCATGGGCTCACGGTACGGGAACCGTCTGAGTCTCTTCTTTGGGACTGTCACTTTCCAAGTCTATACCAAATTAGTGGCTAAGACTGTGGTTCCTATAATAACCGACCCTTGACGGCTACACAGATTAACTTGCAGCATTCCAAAGCCGCTACTGCATTCTTAAGTATGTGGCTTACCCAACTCCACACATTACCTCATATAACAACAGGGCAAGAGCCCTGGGTCTTTAGGGGTCACCTCTGTGGCTTTAGCACGTTGAAAGGGCCACGGTATTATGTGACAGGAGCTCGAGTAAACTTAGGACCGGTCTTGTAGTGTCATCCCATCTCCCTGTAACGAGTCTTGGGCAATTCTGTTGTCATCTGCTGATTTTCCTTACGATGCTCTGGAACCGCCAGCACCTGGGAAGGCCAGCAGTTTCTCTACTGCTAGAAAACCGGAGATGATTGATCTCACCTTATGAAATTCAAAATTTGGGTGGTCAATCCGGAAATGGAGACTCCTTGCCGAAGAGTCGTGCTCGGACCACAGGTATATTTGAGTTTAAGTGTGGCGAGGAGGCACAAATTCCATTGCCCTCCAGAAACCCCAGAAAAACAGACTGGCAAAAGTTAAGGGGGCATTGAGGGGCTTTGACGTGACGCCACCAAGACTTCGGAAAGAACAGGTGGCAGTTGAGAAAGTCAGCCCTGCCCTAGTTGACTGTCTTGTGTCAGCCAGTCCAATTCGACCTCTCCTTGATCGAACTCCCGTTCTGTAGTGGAACCAAGAGCTCCACACATTGAGGCGTGAGTTGAGAAAACTTCTAAACCGGGCCCTCAAGGCCAACTTTGCTGAGGACTGGGAGCGATACCGTCATGTTCAGAAGAACAACTTCGTATGTCGAAAAGGGCTTCTTTTAGGAAATTCTGCGGTGGTATTGAATCTCTGAGTGACACAGCGAAATTGGTTAAGATCCTGAAAAGGGATCCAACCGCAAAGCTCGGGTCACTTAGAAAATCTGATGGCTCCTTCACGGAGAAGCAAAGTGAGAAATTCAGCTTGCTGATGGACTTTCACTTTCCAGGAATTCAGATAAGCATTGGCCGGCAAGAGCCATTAACGAAAGTGGCTGGTGTCAGAGCTGATACACTTTCTCGGCGTGGCTGGTATTGCAGCCCTAAAGAAAATGTTCACTGCGTGCATGGCACTGGCTTATATACTACGCTCGTGAGGTTGGTGAGGGTCGCTTTCAGCCCTAAGCTTGGGAGAGTTGATTACATCAGCCCCAAAAGCTTTAGACCTATCAGCACGACTTCTTTCACGCTGAAAAATCTCGAACGACTAGCGGAATCGCGCATACTTCAGAAGTCGCTAAGGACTCACCCACCCTCTCCATTTCAGCATGCCTATCAAAGCGGAGGATCCTACGAGTCGAGGCTGCAAAACCTTGTAGCTAGGATAGAGCAGGCCATCGACAGAAGGGGACTTTCGACAGTATGTGCAGCTCTGCCAGCAGACATGGTATAGACCGGATGCGGGTGAATTGGATTCGTTCAATGCAAGAGGAGGAGGATCTGCTGGTGTCGTCCGGGGTTAATAGAGGCCGCATCCAAAGCGGTGTGCTGTCTCCATTGCTTCGGTGCATGGTGATCGATCGTATACTCACCACCTTAAATGATGCTGAAGTCTACACACAAGCATATGAAGACGACGTTGCCTGTTTGTTATTGGGCCCTTCGCTTATGAACATCTGTAGAAAAGTGCAGAAAACTCTGGATATGATTGACACTTGGCGCTGTGCGAATGGGCTATTGCCAAACCCCACCAAAACTGGTATTGTCCTCTTTACCAGAAGGTGGAAGCTTAATGAACTCGTTCTGTCTAAGTTAAAAGAAGTCACAATCCAGCTATCCAATGAAATCAAATATCTTGGAGAAATCCTTCATTGTAAACTTCTTTGGAAGTCACACGTTGAAACAAAGACTTCCAAAGCACTGAGAGTTTTCTAGCAGTGCAAAGATGTCTTTGGGAAAACGTGGGGTTTTTCTCCTAGCAAGGTCCTATGGATCTTCATGGCTATAATAAGACCTATTAACCTATGCATCAGTGGTATGTATGAATATACTCTCTCTCGTGGGAGTCAGTAGATGCTCTGATTGGTCTACCACCACTTGATGCTTTCATCCAAGGAGAGGCCTTGAAGGCCATGTGCAGGTTGAAACACAGAAGGCATGGACTTCGATCCAACGATTCTCTCCATGCCCCTTGATTCCATGCCATCAAGAGTCGTAACAAGATACAGTGTAGTGCTGCGAGAGGCTCAGTTGTGGTCAAACTCTGAAAATCAGCCCGGCAAACACTGTTTTTGGATTTTCATGGATGGCTCCAGGACCGAGCATGGCTCCGGCTCTGGGATATACGTGTAATCCAGCAGGACAAAACTGCACTTTGCACTTGGAATTCATGCATCTGTGTTTCAAGCAAAGGTGTATCCTGTTCAAGAATCGATAAACTTTGTTGTGGAAAACAGATGGAGAGGCAGATTTTTATGTGTCTGCAGCGACAGCCAAGCTGCGCTCATGTCCTTAGACAGCCCCCCAACCGCATCAGTGGTAGTCGAGTCCTGTAAATCCAAGCTGAACTATGTCGGGACACGTGGCTAAAGAAACCTCTGACTCCTTAGCTAGGATGGGCTCTGGGCCAAAGAAGTGGCCCCGTTTTGCCGCTTCCTTCTGCGGCCATCAAAGCCGAAGAAATAAAGGCGATATCAACAAGATATTTTAACGAAATAAACCAGCACAAAAACAAAGAAGTCAATACACTCTCTCAACTTGAAATAAGAACTTTACGACGCACATACCGGTATTTTGATAATCTAGGCGGCCAAAACTATTTTAACGTTTTTTATAGTCTTAAATACTTTTATTCATCATCATTTAGACAATGGACTTTTTTTATTGAACTATTATATAATTAACCCTTAAATAACCGTGGTATCTTTAAAGATACAACCATTATGTACTAGAATAAATAGAAAATTAATTTTTTTTTTTGGTATTTATAGGTTAAATTATATAAAATAGACATCATTATTAATGTTTTAATTATTTATTTTCGAATGCCAAGTTTCACAGAAGGTGTCAAATAAAATACATTATTTGAACCAAAAAAAAATATTTAATTCAATCAATAATCTTACGTCAATAAGAACTAAAGCAAAATGAAACAAATTAACTGAAAAAATTACAAATTTTCATTATCTGATGAATCAGATTCGTTAGGTTGGGCCGGAATGAGTAAACTTAACGTTTCCGGTAAATATGATTTTAATTTTCAGTAGGCGGATACAATTCATTTTTTGCTTTTTGAATAAGTGTGTAGCAGGGAAAAACTTTTGTACATGTGTTCCTTATAACTTCGTACTGAGCACTTGTTAGATCAGCATCAATCATCAGTTTCAATGCTTGCATTGGTGATAAAGAGTGGATTTCTTTTTTCCTAGTGTTGGAAAATGCCTTTTTTGTATTTTGTCGCACGTATCGGAGAGTTTTGAATGTCTTTTAATACTTTAGAAGCATCTCTCTTTCCACTTTTGATTAACTCTACTGAAGCAGCATGCATAATCAAGTTTTTGCCCTTTACTGTAGATCTGAATTCTGCAGTTTTACGTCTTTTAGATCTTTCACCTGAGTCACTGAAGTGTTTCTGAGGACGGCCACATCGTTTCGGTATTGCTGCAACAGTTAATTCAAAACCTCCTTCCAACCAAGACTTGTACTTTGATAGGAAAACATCTTCCTTTTTATGTACTTGTAGCCACTTTTTCTTGATTTGTGATTTAAAATGTGAAAAATTGTGCTTAAGAGCTGATATCTGTTCGTCAGAGTATTTTTCACTTAACAAAAGCTCCTGTTGTAAAGAGTTTAATTTTTCGTCGAAATTTGGTAAATTCTGAGCTTGCATGCGGTCGAATAGGTATTTTCGAGTCACTATTCGAACACCTGAAGTGCCTTGAGAACCTTAAACAAACCAAAAAATAACAAGTATAGAAAACGCTTTTAAAAAAAACTCTTCCATGAAACCTTTGAAACTCCACAATTAATTAATCTGCTTTTTTCTGTGGCTAATTCTACTTTATTCTACATCTCAAAGCATATGTACACAATCTGAAAAAAAATGCAGGCTTGGACGGACTTGGAACAAATAAAAAAAATATGTGTAAAAAATGCACTATTTCTCCCTGTACGGAATTCAATAAATTACGTTATTAATGAACAAAATCTATAAAATATTTATTAAATTTGGAAAAAACATACCTGAAGCTTCAATTTCCATCATTAAAACGAGACACATAACTTAAAATAAGTTAACTTTACTTTTTTGAAGATTTGTTGCTTGCCGAACGCCGAGCGAGATATGTGTAGTATGATAAGCAATGAGCTTTTGACTGCCAATACGGCGGTAGCGCACTCGACGAAAAAGCGCGAGAGGGGGTGGAGTGAATACTCTATTGTGTTATCTTTCTATTTTATTCATTATTCAAATCAATTAATGCATTTTACAAAATTGACTTTTGGCCGCCTAGATTATCAAAATACCGGTATGTGCGACGTCTGAAGAGAAACCGGCCAATTGACCTATTAAATTGAATATGAATTTCTCGTATGCTAAAACGATTGTTCTGTGCAAAATCTAATTGCTGTCCTAAAATGTAATCGGTGTACTCGTCTCGGCACTGGTCATGATGAAATATATTTAATAATTTTCCTAACTAATTGTTAAAAAAAGTACTAGATGTCAGTATGACAGATGCATGATTAATGTAGGAAATAAACAAAAAAAAAAACTTTCGTTCTTTATAATTAGCAACGCTTTTATTTTCGAGTTCGAGTTTTTCATTTTCTTCTTTGTTTTTAGTTCTGATATTTCTGAGTCCTTATATATGAGAAAATTAGGATTCGTTTCACCGCCCGGAGTAGGACAGCAGCTAAAATCCATTTATTTACTACCAACTTAAGTATAAAAACATAAAATGCCTTATTTTAATAATTTTTAACAATAAAACCAACTTCTAGAATTTAAAAGATATCCTTTGACAAAATTAAATTGTTAGCTCAGCCTGTCATCGCTGTTTTTGCAGCGTAGCGTTTTCTATGTATTTACGGGTTGACAGTCTCGTCATCAGTTAGCATATAAAAATAAAGTCGACTTTTCCGTTTCAGTATTTTACTAACTTAAGTCGGCTTTTATGATGGCCTGTGTCTACGGGCCATGGTCTCTAGGACATGTGGCCGTCACTGCTGCTGATGGGATATTACGAGTATGTTTGATATATGAAAGGCTGTTGAGCAAGGGTAGAGAAAAAATGTGAATTTTCCTGTTTATATGCGTGTGTTCCCATATATATTTTTCATTGAAATTCATACAACCCAGTAAGAGCATGGGATATTTAAAAACCCTTTTAATCCTACTCACCTTAACCAAAATCTGTGGTCATCTTGTCATGAAAGAAAGATAATACGAGTTTTACACAAGCGTGCCAGTTTAGGCTTTTCTCCTTGAGCGGAATTGCAGCGTACAGCAGGTAAGATGTGGCCGGGTACCCGCTGGAACACATTTAATAGTATGAAATTGCATAGAATTACGTCGGAGGGATTTTTGCCTTCGATTATTTTTACGGCGGCAAAATAATTAGATTTACTTCTATTTTCTCCGACGGGTTAAAGACTCAGGGTAGCATTTCTGATCACTCGAACAGTTTGTTTGATTACAAGCAATAACAGGCAAATAACAAGCAAATATTTATTCAATTTGCCCAAGAAATCCTTAGTATATCAAGAATTTAAAAATAAGTGGTGTTTTTGTAAGTGTAACCAACTTCAGACCGCTCGCGCAACTGATGCACGGTCTTTAACTGTCTCTTACTAGGCTGAATGACAGTCCAGACTAATGTTTAAAAGCGCGCGGTAATAGCAAAGAACGTTTATGTATAGAAAAGTCTCAATGACGGGAACGCATGGAATTTTGCAGTGGTGCATCACAGACAAATTTTTCACCAAAAGTCAACAGAAATGTACTCAACTGGTGAAATTAAACAGCAATTGAGTAAAATTCGTTTGTATGAAGGAAGAAAGTACGTTAACGCTATAGGCTAGCTCCCGGCAATTTATCATAAAAAACAAAGGTTCAATAGTGACTTGGAAAGAGCAAATCAACCAAAATTATATTCAACCAAATCAAATTGTTCATAGAGAACTGATTCATTACCAGGCACACAGGAAGATGGCATATGTAAATTTAAATACGTGAATTTATACATATATATATACTGATTTCGTACGTGATTTCAACGCTTGGGCTGTTAACTGGGGATGCCCACGGACAAACCCTAGAGGTCAAGCCCTTCTAGAAACGTTTTCCATGCTAGATATAGCCTTGATTAATACAGGAAATCAACAGACGTACCAAAAAAGCGGGAACGGGATCTATAATCGACCTTACGTTCGTGAGTTCTAGTCTTGTTCGCTACACGAAATGGTTACTCAGCCAGCATTACACCCGGAGCGATCACCTCGCAATAATCTGTGAAATAAGGCGGCATGGCGAAGAAAGGTTCCCAAATAACTACGAGACGAGGTATAAAGTCAAAACAATGGAGGCAGAGATTAGTGAAATCACGCTCGCAGATGTAACTCTTACGGGGGATGCATCTGAAAAGACTACGCAAACCATGAAACACTTAACGGAAGCATGCGATGCAGCCATGCCCAAAACTAGGGCCGACAGGCACAACAGCGAACCTGTCTACTGGTGGACAGCAGACATTGCAGAATTGCGCAGCGAATGTAAAAGAGCCAGGCGAGCCTACCAAAGATCCAGGGGTAGGGACAGTTTCCAAGAAAACCAGATCCAATATAAGCAAAGAAGAAAAGCGCTAAAAAAGGCAATTAAAAATAGGAAACGCCGGTGTTTCCTCCAGCTACGCGACGATTCCGATAATGATCTTTGGGGCCTTGGATACAGGCTTGTTACGAAAAAACTTAAAGTATATAAGCCACTTCCAACAACATGCCCAGCTACTCTACGTAATGTGGTAGAAACACTGTTCCCCGTGCAAGACATTATACGTGACTACGAATTGGTAAGACTCGGTGAAGGCGACTAAAATGTGCAGTTAACAAACAAAGAAGAACTCCTGATGAGCATTAAACTGATAAAAAATAATAAAGCTCCAGGCCCGGATGGAATCCCCAACGAGGCCTTAAAAGTAGCAATCCAAAGTCGTACCGACATTTTTGTAGATCTCTACAATACATGTCTAAAGGAAGGTACATTTCCAACCCAGTGGAAGCTGCAGAAACAGGTTTTAATTCCAAAAGGATCTAAGCCTGCGGAAGATCCTTCAGGCTACCGCCCCCTGTGCATGCCCGACACCGCAGGGAAAATCCTGATCGCAAATCGCCTGGAGGCTGCTATAGAGGATGTAGGCGGTCTATCACCCCGACAATTCGGATTCCGGAAAGCCCGTTCAACCACAGATGCTGTATCTGCAGTCAAAACCATTGCACAGAAGGCGATTGAAGGTACTCGATGGCTATACGGTAGCAAGGAGTACTGCTTAATGGCGACGCTGGACGTTAAGAATGCCTTCAATACGGCGAATTGGAGCAAAATTCTAATCGCGCTGGATAGTTTCCACATCCCAATGTACATTCGTAAGATTGCCACCAGTTACCTTTCCGACAGAACCTTGCGTTATAAAACCGATGCTGGTGTAAAAGAGTACAAAATAACTGGCGGAGTTCCACAAGGCTCAGTCCTCGGCCCTTTGTTATGGAACGTTATGTACGATGGAGTTCTGCGTCTCAATCTACCTCTAGGGTCACAAATTGTAGGATTTTGTGACGACATAGCTGTTGTGGTCGGGGCTAAATCACTCCATCAAGCCGAAGAAGCATGCACCCAAGCTGTTGGCATGGTAAAGGAATGGTTGTGCAATAGTAGTCTAACTCCTGCGGACCATAAAACCGAAGTAGTACTAATTAGCAGCAGGAAGATTGTGGAGTCGGCCAACATAATGGTGGGCGATCATGGCATAGGATCCAAGCCATTCATTAAGTACCTGGGAGTAATAATCGACCGTAGGCTTAATTTCAAAGAGCACTTGGCGTACGCAAGCAACAGGGCAGCAGAAGCAGTAACTGCGCTAACGCGTATAATGATGAACATCAGAGGCCCTAGGCAAAACTGTAGGAGACTACTCAATTCTGTTGTCTCATCGATTATGCTGTATGCAGCTCCAGCATGGGCGGAAGCCACAAATTGCACCTCATATGTGAAGTGCATGAAATCAGTGTACCAATTAAGTGCCCTCAGAGTGTGCTGCGCGTTTCGCACGGTATCGGAAGACGCCTTTATGGTTATAGCAGGACTACTCCCAATCAACCTAATGGCAACAGAGTATGCTGAAATATAAAAAACGTTACTTCAGAACGGGTGACAATACGCAAGATAGCAAGAGAGCGTAGCCTGCTTTCATGGCAGGAGAAATGGAGTTTGTCCCCCAACGGACGCTGGACGTACCGTTTGATTCCCACAATTTCCAAATGGGTTAACCGTGAACATGGGCAGTTAGATTACTATCTGACCCAAATACTGACGGGAAATGGGTGCTTTAAATCCTACTTATATAGGTTTAAGCACGAAGACGACCCATACTGTTCTCATTGTGCATCAGCTGTAGAAGACGCAGAACATGTTTTCTTTGTCTGTCCGCGATTTGTGTTCGAAAGGGAGGCATTAAGCACTAGGGTGGGGAAGCCAATTTCGGCTGATAACCTAGTGAATATTATGTTAGAGTCAGAAGAATATTGGTCCGCTGTATGTATTATGGCAAAAATAGTAATCTCCAAACTGCGTCGCGCTGAACAACAGCGCAGATCTTCATGAAGAGGCAATAGGCTGCTCCCCCTCCCGTGAAGTACTACTTAACGGTTGTCCCGCGGGAGGGAAACGGAGCTGGGGTGGGGTTTTAGTGGGTGAGCCGAAAGGCAAGTCTCACACTTTTCGGCTTTCAATGCTTTGTGCCACCTCCATAAAAAAAAGAAAAATATATATATATTATATACAATAATATATACTGTGTGTGCACTTGCCACAGCAAAAAATATTAGGATTCCCTAAAACTTCTCAAGAAATCCTGCGCACTTTCAAAGCTACAGCATTGTATGTACAGTAACTTTCAAATATGACCAGTAACCATCAAATCAAATACTCTAATTTCAGAGTAAGTTTCTAACGTCGCAGACATATGTATGCATATGTTTTTGTGCACTTTTATCAATTGAAAAACAACATACGTAAAGCAGTATACTAATTAACTAAGTATTTACCTACTGTCAGAGAATATAAAGAAATTTTTCGAAATTTTCTCCAGTATTGAAATGTTCGACAGAGAACTTTTTTATAAGCTACTTGTGCTGTTTTCTGAAACTTACTGTATGCACATGCACGCACTAGACGCGCACAGCAGCCGCGATTGTCGAGCACTTAGAACACATATTTACATACATATATTGATGCAAACACATATACGGAGCTGCGACCATTCGATATGACAAAAGTTCACGATTTACCAAATATTGGCATATTATTGACTGCTTTGTTTTAATATGTTCAATCTTAGATGTAAATTTCTTTGCATCGTTGAGAAAAGTGGCATATGGGCAGCACGTTTTATGAATGAAAGTACTTTGCTCTCAGAACTATGAGCTCGAATTTATCAATGAATTTTTGTATAATGAGTTTTTGTTGTACTGTAAAATAGTTGAAACTCTTCAACGCCGCCGCGACTATTTTAGACTGTTCAGCGCCACGACAACTAGAATCATGGCCGCTACAGCCGAGCCTATTAATGCATTTGTTCTTGTAGTTACTAGGCATAGAATTTTAGCTTTGCACGACATACGCATTTACAGGAATAAAGTGAGTGGCCTGTGTATGCATTGTATGTACATGCATATGTGTATACTTTTTGCTGGAAGTTCAGAATACAAATATGTACGTACATAGGCTAGGGCATCAATTGTACACATGCATATGCAAATATGCACATGTATATGCGAAAGAGAATTGTTTTAGCATTTGTTAGGCAGCAATTCGATCATTCGGGTATTCACTCCCTAATTATTCTATGTAAATATACTGCCCCAGCGGGTAGGGGGAAAGAATACATCCGCAGTAAGGCATGCCTCTCGTAAAAGGCGACTAAAATCCGGCAGGGGAGGAAGGGGTTCGACTCGAAAGGCCTCACATACTCCGAGTATCTCCAGCGGCAGGGCTGTAAAGCTCATCAGGATCGAGACCAGTAAGATCCCGATTACGGTATACTGGAAAATATTATTAGATTAGGAGGTCTATGGGCTGGTGAAAGTAGTATTTTATCACCTCAGTACAGGAGGGTGACTCCTCACCAAAATGGCTGATAGGCTATTGCTACAATCGCCTCCGTCCCGTTAAAACGTTGGCAAGCCTTCAGGTACGTTCCTTACACGTCTCCATTAAGTTGGTGGTGCAGGCTCAGTTGAGAAATCCTGACTAGTTCCTGTCCTGACCCTGAACTCTATTGCCCATGAAACGTAGAGCCAACCCTCTCATGGCCTCCCTGCTAGCTTAGATAACCATGGAGACACCTAAGGAAACTGCACTTTCGTGTAAGGATACCGACCCGAAATCGGGAAAGAATTTGAAAATGAGTACCCAAATTAGAAAACATACCACCGAGCGAAACACAGATGGGGGAATTAGAAATAGGCGAAATGATAATGTGAATGCAAGAGGGGTCTTCAGAATAAGTAGTTTACTACTAAGTTTCCCGCAAGCAAAGAGCGCTCCAATTTTTAATGCAGCTGGAGGGGGAGAAGCCCGCACTGCATTCAAAAATGTCAAAGCTGATAGCCCCGCAAACGGCAACGGGGACAGCAACATAAGCCTTCCGATGAAGGATGCCTCCAATACCGCCGTTGGAGGGCTACAATCAGCGCAGTATACGTCCACCAGCACTCTGGCAGTGGCAGAACGGCTCGTCACTCCCATTCCAGCGAATGGCAATACAGAAACGATCCCCATGAAAGAGAGCGCGTCCTTCGTCGCTACTGAAATGCGATCTCCTAATGTAAGTTGGTGACAAGGGCTATGTAGCAGGCGTTCAGACGTCAAAAGAACACTAGCAATGAAATCAAAGCTGGAGTATTCAAACTGGCTGAGCTGCTAGATATAACGCTGAACTACAGACGTTTGTGGAAGGCAGCAGAAGACGGAAGGTCGTTCTCGAACGACCGTAAGAACACTGCCAAACAAATAACAGATACTCCACCTCTGCGACGACGAACTCGAAGTGAATGGGAACCAGCCCGGCTGCCCCTGAGAGCTGTAAAAAAGCCAGGGCAAATAGACCCACAAGGAACAAAAAAGGACATCCTGAGAAAACGGATGAAGGCTGGCAGACAGTTACCAAGAGGGGCAACCGAAAGAAGCCGAAGGATAAGCTAGCCGAGCCAAGCAAAAGGAGCAAGCCGAAAACACAACACGCAAAGCCAGAAGCTGTTGTGATAAAACCCGCAGAAGGCCATAGCTATGCAGATGTACTGAAGGAATTGCGCGCGAAGATTAGGACTGATGAGTCAGTCAAGGTAAGGTCCATCAGGAAAACGAAGGCTGGGACCATACTTTTTTAGTTTGGTAGGGAGAGAAAGTCACGTCAGAGTTCGTGAATCAGCTGAAAATCACTGTGCAGGATACGGCTTCAATTGCGGAGTTAAAACCGAGCGCCACGATTGAGATCTCGTGTCTCGGCTCCTTGACGGCCAAGGAGGAGATAGAAACAGCAGTCCCTAAACTACTTACCAATTAAGAGGAACAGATACAGACGAGGGTAACCGCGCCGAATGCGCTGGAGCAAGTACATGCTTTCCTCACGCTATCTGCAGAAGGGGCCGCGAAGCTAATCGAGATCGGTGATAAAAAAACGGTTGGATCCGAGCAAAGATGCGACCATGCGAGCAAATTAAGAGATGCTATCGCTGCCTTGGGATAGGGCACACACAAGCAAACTGCAATGGTCCTGATAGAAGGGATACCTGCATCAGATGCGGGAAAGCAGGGCACAAAATAAAAGACTGCAAAGCAGCCCCCAATTGCATTAATTGCGTACACGCAACACGCGACCGCACTGACCACCTGCCAGGGTCAAGGAGATGCCCTCTAGCTAAGAAGTGATGAGGCAAATATTAGTCAAGGGATCCTGGTTCGAAGTGGTAGCGCAGTGGTAGCGCAGTCGCCGTCACACAGCACGGAGCCGGTCGTTGCTACTCATACGTTCAAAATAAACGCTTCACAATGCTAAGAGTCTACCTTACCCCCAGCGATAGTATTGAATAGTTTGGAACGAAACTGGACCTAATTGAGGATAAAGTTTGCGAAATAGATGGCCAAGGCTGTCGAGTAGGGCGCCCCTACTACGAACACACGGGGAAGTCATGTACCTGACATGGCTGCCAGACTGGGACTTGTAGTAGCTAACACAGGAAACACCACTACCAGTAGACCAGGATGTGAACACACCCCGCCGGATATGCCCCTAGTGACTGATAGCCTGGATGTGGCAATGAAGGGGTGGAAAGTTCTGGAAGAATATACGGAAAGTGACATGACCATCAGTATATCACATACCGGATCAGGGCGCTCCAAATGGAACATGGCCAAAGTGAACACTTGTAGTATGATTATAAGTCGGATATGCCTTAACATTAATATTCATAAACATTTTGTTTTGGTTTTTTAATTTATTGTCCACTTATGCATTCACTTTGCTGTGCCGTTTAAATAGTATCATATTTCTTAAAAGGTTCATTACACTTGAAACTAAATGCAAACATAGCTAACGTAATTCTCTTATGTGCGGCGCGTGAATGCTAGAATCATATTACATAAGTAAACACCGAAAAATTGTTATTGGCTTGCATTGACAAAAATTCCTATAAAAACGCTTGTACGTAGTATGTAAGACACAAGAAAGAAAACAATCGTTTTACAAGCTGGATGCCCGGCTTGAAACGATAAATAAATAAATATATTAAAAAAACAAATAACAAATACTTTCTTTGCATGGCGATCCTGCCAGCTTGAGCATTGATTTTGCTAAGCTGTTAAAATGCAAGTTTCTTGCACAACCAAAGTGCAAAATGTTGCATGAGTGCTTACCATATCTGCACCAAAATTGCAATATATTTGCAAGTGCCCTAAAAAGCACCAAAAATTCACAAAAATATTAAGTCCTGACGTGATCAGTCAAAACGATCCGTCAGCTGCGGAAGGAAGAACCTGGTTAAGCCAATACAACCAAAAAATAAATATAGATGAACAACCCAGCTCAAGGGCCGCAACCAATCTCCTTGGAGGAATACAGGAGACGGAACGGCCTTAACAAAAAACCAAAAAAAGTTTCCATCCCAAAGGTGAGCAAACCAAAAAGAAGAGGAGGCTACACCACCAGAATAAAGAGGGAAATAAGCATACTTATCAGGGAGGTAAACCAGCAACCACCACCATCCTGGGAAAAAGCTAGCGCAATCTGGGAGCGCGTAACCCGACTAGAATTCCTGCTCCAGCAGAGAAAACAAATGAAGTAAATATATATATTTTAAATAAAACACTGTGCATGATTGAATGCAGACAGTTAGAGTCTGTAAGCGTTAACCGCTCGAGACAAAAATAATTTTCCAACAAAAATTTTTTTTTCCCTATTAATATGGAAACAATTGAAAAAAAAAAAATATATAGATTATTTCTTTACATGGCTAAGTTGAACAACTTTGGTTTCTGTTGATTATATGTTTGTTTTATAAAAATTTAGAGATGAAACTGTAAATGAATATATTAAGCAAAATTTATTCAGAAAGTCATTTTAAATTATGAAAATGTTTGAATTTGATATAGTATGTTAAATATAATGTGTTTACTTAATGAATGAATTAACTTGAAAAAAAAAATACATATAAATATAAATCCAATGTAAAAAACAAAATATATATCCTTACATTATAAATTATTACATTGCATAAATTATTTGATTTACGGTATAAGGTCCCCAATAGATAGTCTTTCAGAAATGGGAAAAACCTTATCAAAAGTTGATAAACCCAATGCCAATGTAGTAAACGAAGTAGTCGTTAATACTGGCTTAAATTTAATAGAAATTTGTTTAATTATAATCACAATCATAACCTTATTGATATTAGCATTAAAATTATATGCTATGCATAATAAAAAACTAAAGAAAAAGTATATGAGTAGATCTAATGAGTTAGACAAAATATGAACAAATGGTCCGAAATTCATAAAACTTTACTGATAGAAAAGGTAAATTTCAAAAAATCGTTTAAATGTATTAATAAAAATATACAAATAAAACAGGAAACAGTTAAAAAACATTTAGAAAATTTAGTGTTAGCATTAGAATCAATTAGAAATTTAACTTATATAAATTTCGAGCGACTTACAAAGGATCATCAAAAAGGAGCTCTTGACATATTTTGTCAACTACGAGATCAATTAGTAAAAGTATTAGCCAAATACAACATTCAACAGCAAGTATCTCATTCGATTAATGAGAAAATTTCAATAAATATTATTGAAAACCCACCAGCTAATCTATTAACAAAGCTTGAAGCAGTTCCCTCAGAAACAGATTGTCCAATTACTAATTCAGAAATAGAGTCAGAAGAAGGAGGCGAAATGACACAAACAGTTGTGGAGTTTCTCAGCACGGCTGCAAAGCTAGTGACTGAATTCGATGGTAAACCAGAAAATCTACGGTCATTCTTAGATTCCTTAGAATTAGTTGAAGTGATCAAGGGTGAGCACGAAACTGTTGCTGTTTCACTCATAAAAACAAAATTAAAAGGGAATGCCAGAAATCTCATAGACACAGAAACAACAATCTCTGAAATAATCACAAAACTTAACAGGTCAGTTAAAGGAGAATCGGTAGAAGTATTAGCTGCAAAAATAATGAGTATCAGACAGAACAACAAACCAGCTAATAGTTATTGTAATGAGATAGAAGCTCTTACAAAAAACTTGGAAAATGCCTATATCACAGATGGGTTGTCGGCAGAACTCGCAAGCAAATACTCGACACAAACTGCAGTAAAAGCATTGACCAAAAACTGCAGCATTGAAAAAGTCAAATTAATAATGGAAGCTGGCCATTTTAACAATATGAACGATGCGATAAGCAAATTCATTGGTAGCTGTACTGAAGCTACAGGACAACAAAACACAATACTACATTTTGGTCAACGACCATTCAATGGACGATTTGCAAGAAATGGAAGGTTTCAAAGAAGAAACAACTTCCCTAGAAATCAAAATCGTTCAAATTTTGATAATTTAGGAAATAATAATCAAAATAAAAATCGTTACCGACAAGGCAGACCAAATTTCAACCGGAACATGACACACAATGTACGAGTTGCCCAATCGGACGAAAACAACTCGGAAAACTAATTTACTCCTCTTTTTTGTACAACTTAAAATAGCAGATTTAAATACAAACATTACACTACTTGTAGATACTGGCGCAGATATATCACTCTTAAAATTCAATAAATCCACTTTTCAAAAAATAAACACAAAACACATTACAGCATTAAGCGGTATAGGGCAAGGCAAAATCAGTTCTATTGGTACAATATTTTTTGATTTAAAATTTACGAAATTTTTAATTCCACATAAATTTCACGTTATCCCAGATAACTTTCCAATCCCATGTGATGGTATAATAGGCATGGACTTCATGAAAACATTCAATTGTGTATTAGACTTTACTCAAAATTACGATGCTCTAATTCTGAGACCAGACAATTTAACACAAATTATAGAAATACCAATAACAACAACATGTAACGACGAAATAATCATTCCCGCAAGGTCAGAAGTTATACGAAAAATAAACTTACCTAATACCTTGGATGAAGTACTGATTCCAAATCAAGAACCACACCCTGGAATATTTGTAGCCAATACCTTGGTAAAACCTGACAACGCCTATATCCGCATTTTAAATACAAATTATAATACAGTATCTTTAAAGCAAAGCAACATTTTAACTGAAAATGTTTCTGATTACGACATAATAAACAATGACACAGGAAATGCACAAAGAAAAACGGATATTCTCAACAAATTGAGAAAAAATTTTCCTAAAACATATGAAAAGCAATTGACAAACCTATGTTCCGAATACAGAGACATATTTGGGTTAGAAACAGAAACAATAACAACAAATAATTTTTATAAGCAAAAGTTAATGGTTAAAGACAAACAGCCGGTATACATAAAGAATTACCGTATACCCCACACACATAAGGGGGAAATTGAGAGACAAGTAAACAAACTTATAGAAGACAAAATAGTCGAACCAGCATTTTCAGAATACAATAGTCCAATACTATTGGTACCAAAAAAGTCTCTACCGAACTCAGTTGAAAAAAGATGGAGATTAGTAATCGATTACAGACAAATCAACAAAAAATTAATTGCAGATAAATTCCCGTTACCGAGAATAGATGACATTTTAGACCAACTCGGAAGGGCAAAGTATTTTTCGTGTCTCGATCTAATGACTGGATTTCATCAAATAGAACTTGATAAAAATTCAAGAAATTTCACATCTTTTTCAACCAACAACGGTTCATACAGATTTACTAGACTACCATATGGCTTAAAGGTAGCACCTAATTCATTCCAAAGAATGATGACAATTGCTTTCAGTGGTTTAAAACCAGAGCAAGCTTTCTTATATATGGATGACTTAGTAGTCCTTGGTTGCTCTGAAAAACATATGCTTTCAAACTTGAAAAATGTTTTCGATTTAAGTAGAACACATAATCTAAAATTACATCCTGAAAAATGTTCATTTTTTATGCATGAAGTAACCTACCTCGGGCATAAATGTACAAACAAGAGAATACTTCCAGACGACAATAAGTACTCGGTAATAAAAAATTATCCTACACCCACAGACGGAGATAGTGCAAAAAGGTTCGTCGCCTTTTGCAACTACTACCGCAGGTTTATTAAAAACTTCGCTGAATATTCAAGACACCTAACAAGGTTATCTAAAAAGGGAGTTGCTTTCGAATGGACAAAAGAATGCAATGATGCATTTGTGTACCTCAAAAGAGCATTAATGAGTCCTACATTGTTACAATATCCCGACTTTAAGAAACCATTTTGCTTAACAACAGACGCAAGCAAATACGCGTGTGGTGCAGTACTTACTCAGGAATATGAAGGAAAACATTTACCAGTAGCATATGCCTCCAAAAGTTTCACAAAAGGAGAAAGCAACAAGTCGACAATTGAACAAGAGTTAGCTGCCATACACTGGGCAATAACTCATTTCAGACCTTATATCTATGGTACAAAGTTTTTAGTTAGAACCGATCACAGACCCCTGTCTTACCTGTTCTCAATGAAGAATCCAAGTTCAAAACTAACACGAATGAGACTTGATTTAGAAGAGTATGATTTCGTAGTAGAATATCTTAGAGGAAAAGATAATCACGTCGCGGACGCTTTGTCTCGCATTACAATCAATGACTTAAAAGAAATAAATGAAAAGAATCAAAATTTATACAAAATAGTGACTAGATCAATGTCGAAAAATGACAGCAGTCCAACTACACAGCAGCACATTAAAACATATGATAAGCCCAAAATATATGTCCCAATTAATAACACTGACGTCAGGAAATACAATTAATTAAAGATTACACCCACGCGATGTTACGTCAAACGAGGAAAATCTATAATGGCATATATAAAAATTGATGACTTATTTGTTAATGGGAAAATTGACTTAGGACAATTCTTCTCTAGGCTCGACGAAGTGGCCGACAAACATGGCATTAATAATTTACAAGTGGCACCTAGCGAGACAATTTTCGAATTTGTCTCGATTAATGATTTTAAAAATAAGGGCAATATGATATTAAATAAAGTAAAAGTAGCGCTACTGAATGAGGTGACCCACATTAATGATGCTAAAACTGTAATGGACATTCTAAAAAGATACCACGATGACCCTATAGAAGGCGGTCATTGCGGAATTTTCAGAACACTTATGAAAATTAAAAGACATTACTTCTGGAATAAAATGTCAAAAGACGTTGCTAAGTACGTAAAAACTTGCGAAAAATGCCAAAAAACCAAAATAACAAAGCATTTAAAAAGCCCAATGACTATAACACCAACACCTACAGGTACATTTGATATAGTCTTTGTAGACACAATAGGCCCACTACCTACAACAATTAATGGCAATACTTATGCAGTCACAATAATATGCGACATGACAAAATATTTAGTCACGATACCCATCCAAGACAAAAACGCCAAGACAGTGGCGAAAGCAATATTTGAAAAGTTTATTCTTACCTACGGTCCAATGAAGACGTTCATTTCGGACATGGGTACAGAATACAAAAATTCAATACTAACAGAGCTATGTGAATTGCTAAAAATAGAGAAAATTAATTCAACTGCTTACCACCACCAAACACTAGGAGTAATAGAAAGATCACATAAAACTTTCAATCAATACGTAATATCTTACATATCGATTGACAAAAACGACTGGGATGAGTGGCTACAATACTTCACATACTGTTTTAACACCACTCCTTCTACAGTGCATGACTATTGTCCGTATGAATTAGTTTTTGGAAAAACACCAAACATGTTTCAGCAGTTCAAAAATGTAGACCAAATTACTCCATTATATAACATAGATAACTACGCTAGAGAAGTAAGATTTAGGCTAGAAGTAGCACATAAAAGAGCTCGCAATATGATAGACATAGCTAAAATTAAGCAAAAAACATTTTATGATAAAAATAGTATAGATTACAATTTTAGCATAGGCAATTTAGTTTTACTTAGGAATGAAGTGGCCCATAAACTGGAACCCCAATATTGTGGGCCTTATACCCTTAAAGCAATAGATAATAAAAATAATGTTACTATAGTCGATAAGTTATCTTTAAAAGAACAAATAGTTCACAAAAACAGGCTTAAGATTTATCAACAATAAGTAGTTTTAAAGACGCGTCTAAACTTAGAAAATTAATACAATACATACATATATATAAAATTAAGATTACTTTCATGTACATATTTTATTTTAACAATTCAATGTAAAAGAATGTTCATACAAAAAAAAATTGTCCACTTATGCATTCACTTTGCTGTGCCGTTTAAATAGTATCATATTTCTTAAAAGGTTCATTACACTTGAAACTAAATGCAAACATAGCTAACGTAATTCTCTTATGTGCGGCGCGTGAATGCTAGAATCATATTACATAAGTAAACACCGAAAAATTGTTATTGGCTTGCATTGACAAAAATTCCTATAAAAACGCTTGTACGTAGTATGTAAGACACAAGAAAGAAAACAATCGTTTTACAAGCTGGATGCCCGGCTTGAAACGATAAATAAATAAATATATTAAAAAAACAAATAACAAATACTTTCTTTACACACTGAAGCGTTTCTAGCGCCATGATGCAGAGCATTGCCAAAAGCTGTGACGCATCGGCGCCCCGCGCGAGGTTACGCTCAAGAAGACGACCTGTGTACTGATGATCGGCGGAAATCGCAGAGCTCAGAATAACCTGCTTCCGTATTAGAGCCAGGCGCTGAGAAACAGAGGCGGAAGCTGCTGATTTCAGATAATACCGAAAAGCGTTGAAGCAAGCAGTCATGGCCAGTAAGAAGGCAAAATCGGAGAAGCTTTGAAGGTATCTAAATAGCAAGCCTTGTGGTCTGGGCTATAAAATTGTAACGGGGAAGCCGAACGCCAACTCAACAGCCGTACATCTAGACAGTGATGCTATCTGCAAAATTGTTAACAGACTGTTCCCCACGCACCCTATGCTGTGCGGGGACCGAGGCCGCTAAGGTGACGAGATGCTCTCACCCTTCACCGAGGAAGAGCTTAAAACCGCGACAAGTAGCCTCAAAAGAAACAAAGCTGCAGGCCCAGATGGCATCTTAGCTGAAGCACTCAAACTTGTGGCTGAATGCCGACCAGATGTGATGCACGACGTTTAAAATGCATCATTACTCAAAGCATATTCCCTAAGCTGTGGAAAATACAGAAACTGATGCTGATCAGTAATGGTAGTGGGACACAGCGCAACCGTCTGCTTGGTGTCCGCTTTGCATGCTAGACAGCGCCGGGAAATTGTTTGAAAGACTCATACAGCGTAGACTTACATAGTCTGTTGAGAGAGCAGGAGGATTGTCAGCAAGGCGGATCGGTCTCCAACGCGGAAAATCAACTCTTGGCGCAATAGCGGAAGTAGTAAGCAGCCCGTGTGGAGTTGCTTGATCTCCCATCGGGCGCGTCCCAAGTGGTGGATAGGGAAGCCCTGGCATCACAAGAGTGGCCTTCCCTGATGGGGTGGGTTCAACACTCGTTTGATGACTCAAAGTTGGCATAGAATCAGGGTGCCATCCGCGAACCAAACTGGCTAGGGAGGAGTCCCGAAAAAAACCAAAAGTAATGGAAAACTATGGTTTTATTACTCTAGGTGGAATCCGCACAAGTGGCAATCCACCCGCTTCGGCGGCAGGGGCATGGATTCTGGAGGCCCCAACCATTACCCAAGTCTCTCAGCTCTACGAACGAGAGCGCACCTTGGAGGAGACGGGGGTTGCTATCGCAATCTCCTCTCCTTCAGAGTCTGAGAAACGTTTCCATGCTTCGGAGCGCCTGAGTAGTGAGGTCTCTTCGGTGGCTGCACGACCTCCCAAAGAAGCAGGGAAATCGAAGAGCGTGGCAAGGAGGAAGAGAAGAAAGCGGAGGGCAAGGCTCATGCGGGAGAAATCCTCATGTGGCTCTGCAGGCCCTTCTGCGTCTGTGTCTTCCAAAAGACCTCGGTCAGCGGAAGTGACACCCACGGAAGCTACCGAGTCCTCGGTGGGCACAGGCACTCCCAAGTTGTCTCGCTCTCGAGGTAAGCGCAGAAAGACGGTGGCTGAAAGCAGCACACCTCCCTGCCCTGCGGTTGCCGCCAATGGCCGAGCCACGACCCCAGTCAATGTGGCGGGAAAAGGTTCTGCTGAGCCACGTCCCTATCGGCGCCTCGACAAAAGGTCCAGTTGTCTGCCCGGCGAAATCTTCGTCAGTGGAGGATCGGGAGCTGGACCTTCGCCCAAGCACATCCAAGGGTGCCGCCAAGCCATCCTATAGCGAGAAGGCTGCTGGCCCACGACCTGTGGCTGTGATTGGAAAACTGGGGCCTGACCATCAGCTGACGGATGCAGAGATCAAATTCCGCAAAAGTGAGCTGATGCGTCAGGTTATTGCCTCCGGTCCTGAAGCCAACGCGAAGAGCTATGAGACAAAGGACGGCACCATAAAGGTGACGTGCGCGTATCTGGCCAACTTCGAGTGGATCAAGACCGTGGTCAATAACGTGCCCCCCATGGGGACCACTCGCTTCGCAATCTACAGCGAGGAGAGTGTACCCCTCAGGAAGGCCATCTGCTGGATTTCGGATCCAGACCTGTCTACGGCGGATGTCCTATCCTGTCTACGTGCCCAGAATCCGGGCATCAACACGAGGCTTTGGCGAGTCGTCTCGTACACCAAGAGCAAAAACCGGGAAGGGAAGGAAGGGGCTGCTCTTGTGGTGCGAGTGGGCGAGGCCAGTATTGATGTCATGGGCTCACAGTACGGGAACCGTCTGAGTCTCTTCTTTGGGACGGTCAGCTTCCATGTCTTTCCCAAATGATTAGCTCGGACGATTCCTGTAGCTACCGTCCCTTGACGGTGACGCAGATTAACTTGCAGCATTCTAAAGCCGCTACTGCACTACTAAGTAGAAGGCTTACCCAGCTGCACACATTACCCCACATAACAGCAGTGCAAGAGCCCAGGGTCTTTAGGGTCCGTCTCTGTGGCTTAAGTGCGCTGAAAGGGGCCACGTTGCTATACGACAAGAGTTCGAGTAGACCTAGGACCGGTCTTATAGTAACATCCCATCTCACTGTGACGGGTCTTGAGCAATTCTGTTGCCAAGACCTGGTAGCGGCTGAGGTGGGTTACAGAGGTAGACGCGGATGGTCGAAGTTTGTGATTGCATCTGCTTATTTTCCTTACGATGCTCTGGAAGGGCCACCACCCGGGCAAGCCACTAGTATCGTGAGGTTCTGTGAGCGGCGCAATCTGGGTCTCATCCTATGTTGCGATGCTAATGCCCAGCATACAATCTGGGGCAGCAGCAAGTGCAATGCACGGGGCTCTCGACTATTCGAATTTATCGCGTCCACCTGCCTATACGTACATAACATGGGCTCACAGCCAAAGCATGTAACGGCTAGAAGGCAGGAGGTGATTGATCTAACCCTATCAAACTCAAAACTTGGGTGGTCAATCAAGAACTGGAGAGTCCTTGCCGAAGATTCGTGCTCGGACCACAGGTACATTGAGTTTCAGTGTGGCGAGGAGGCACAAATGCCATTGCCTTCTAGAAACCCAAGAAAAACAGACTGGCAGAAGTTTAGGGGGGGGGGGGGGGGGGGGGGCGTTGCGGGCCCTTGACGTTGCGCCACCAAGACTTCGAGAAGAACCGGCCATTGAGGCCTCTGTTGAGAAACTCAACGTTGCCCTAACCGAATGTTTTGAGTCAGCCTGTCCGATTCGAGCTCTCCCTAGCAGGACTCCCGTTCCTTGGTGGAATCGAGAGCTCCAGATGTTGAGGCGTGAGTCGAGAACACTTCTAAACCGGGCCCTCAAGACTAACCTTGCAGAGGACTGGGAGCGATACCGTGATGTTCAGAAGAACTACAAGAGGCTTATTCGGGAATAAGATAAGCATCAGCCGGCAACAGCCCTTATTGATAGAGGCAGTTGTCAGAGCTGTTACACCTTCTCGGCATGACTGGTTCGTTGCCAGATCTGTGGTGAATGAGGCGGCCATTCGATTTGCCATCAAATCTTTTGGCGGCTACAAGTCGCCCAGACCAGATGGCATATATCCTGCCATACTGACGGAGGGTGCAGAGTTCGTGACAGCAGCCCTGAAGAAAATCTTCTCGGCATGCCTGGCACTGGCTTACATACCACGCTCTAGGAGGATGGTGAGGGTCGTTTTCATCGCAAAGGTTGGAAAAGACGACTTCACCAGCCCCAGAAGCTTTAGACCCATCAGCATAACCTCTCTCATGCTGAAAAATCTCGAACGACTGGTGGAGTTGCGCATACGTCAGAAGTCGCTGAAGGCTCACCCTCTGTCTCCATTTCAGCATGCCTATCAGAGTGGAAAATCCACCCATCCACCAATCCATCCCAAAACCTTGTTTCGAGGGTAGAGCTGGCCATCGACAGAAAGGACTACGCTATGGGCATCTTTCTAGACATAGAGTGGGCGTTTGATAATGCCACTTTTGACAGTATGTGTAACTCTGCTAGTAAGCACGGCGTAGACCGGGTGCTAGTAAATTGGATTCGTTCGATGCTGGCCCAAAGAATCGTTTCGGTGCGAGCAGAGGAAGATCTGCTGGTGTCATCTGGGGTTAATAGAGGCTATCTCCATTGCTTTGGTGCATGGTAATCGATCCTTTGCTCACCACCTTACACGATTCGGGAGTCTAAGCACAAGCATATGTGGACGATGTTGCTTGTTTTGTATCAGACCCCTCGCTTATGAACATCTGCAGGAAAGTGCAGAAAACTCTGGATCGGATTGACACTTGGTGCTGTGCGAATGGGCTATCGGCAAATCCCGCCAAGACTGGTATTGTCCTCTTTACCAGAAGGTGGAAGCTTGATGGACTCGTTCTGCCAAAGCTAAAAGCAGTCACAATCCAGCTATCCAAGGAAATTAAATATCTTGGAGTAATCCTCGATAGTAAGCTCCTATGGAAATCCCACGTTGAAACAAAGGCATCCAAAGCACTGACAGCTTTCTGGCATTGCAAAGGTGTCTTTGGGAAAAGGCGGGGTCTCTCTTCTAGCAAGGTCCTATGGATCTACACGGCTATGATAAGACCCATTATCACCTATGCATCAGTGGTCTCTCTAGTGGGAGTCAGGAGGACATTATCGAGACTACAACGCACTGTGGCCATCTGTTGCACCGGAGCTTTTCCGACTACTTCAGGCCCGGCATTAGATGCTCTGATTGGTTTACCACCACTTGATGCTTTCATCCAAGGAGAGGCCTTGAAGGCCATCTGCAGACTGAAACACAATGGGAACTGGTACGGCCCCTGTCCGGCATTGGAACACAGAGAAGGCATGGACGTCGATCCAACGATTCTCTCCATGCCCCTTGACTCCATGCCATCAAGAGTCGTACTTGAAAAGAGATACAGTGTAGTGCTACCAGAGGCTCAGCTGTGGGAAGACTCAGAAAATGAGCCCGGCAAACACTGTTTTCGCATTTTAACGGATGGCTCCAGGACCGAGCATGGCTCCGGCTCTGGGGTCTACGTGGAATCCAGCGGGACAAAACTGCACTTTGCCTTTGGAATGTATGCATCTGTGTTTCAAGCGGAGGTGTATGCAGTTCAAGAAGCGATGAACTTTGTTGTTTAAAAACGATGGAGAGGCAGATCTATATGTGTCTGCAGCGACAGCCAAGCTGCGCTTATGGCCTTATACAGCCCTCCAACCACATCACGGGTAGCGAAGTCCTGTAAATCCAGGCTGAACTATGTCGGTAGACATAATAGCCTGATGCTAACATGGGTCCCGGGACACGTGGGTATCGCGGGTAACGAGACCTCTGACTCCTTAGTTAAGATGGGCTCTGAGGCCAACTTCTTTGGCCTAGAGCCCGTTTTGGCACTCCCTTCTGCGGCCATCACGGCCACGGTTAGCAAATGGGTAACTACCACCCACAAGCGAGCTTGGCACGCTGAGAGAGGCTGCAGATGGAAAAAACTGATGTTACCTGTCATGTCCGATCGACTGTAGCAAACCCTTCTGTCATTAAGCAGAGGGGAGTGCAGACGGCTGGTTGGACTGATGACGGGCCACTTTCTGTGGGCAAAGCACATGGAAAAGTTGGGCATCCAGGCAGTGTACTCTGCCGCGCTTGTGAAGAGGAGGATGAGACGGCGGACCACTTCCTGTGTGTCTGCCCCGCCTTCGCTCGAATCAGGTTTGAGGTCTTTGGCACTAATGTGTTAAGAAGCGACCACCTTGGCACCACAAGATCTACTCAGATTTCTTCGGAGATCGGGTAGATTTAATGAAAATTAAAAGGGAATCCAAGTGTAGTACAATGGACTTAATTAATGTCTGAGTGCTGCACTTGCTAGTTGTCCCAACAAAGAAAAAATACGCAGCGCTCAACGCAGACCCCACCACCCGAACCACATCACTGTCCTGGCAACGCTTGATGTACGAAACGTCTTTACCAGTCTACGATGGATAGACATCATAAAGGCACTACGAGAAAGGTTTCGAATACCTGCATACCTGCCAATAATTCTCCAGAGCTACCTGAGCGAGCTGGAACTGCTGTACGATGCACCAGAGGGTCAGAAAACAAGCGATAACGTTTGGCGCAGCTCAAGGTTGTATTCTCGGCCCCGATCTCTGGAATCTGAGCTGCGATGGGATATTGAGCATAGAAATGCCAGAAGATACATATCTAGGACGCTAGAATGAAGCTGCACTATTATAAGGACGCAAATATGGCTTGAGGACCACGGCCTGGAACTCGCCAAACAAAAAACCGAAGTCATCCGTATGACACAAGGTCACATGCCACTCGAAATCAACATGCAAATAGGCGGCACGTCCTTAGTGACCCAAAAAGTAGTAAAATACTTAGATATTCAACTTGACTGCAGGCTTACTTTCTGGGCCCAGATACGTCATGCGGCTACCAAAGCAGCAAAGGTAACGGGTATGCCAAGTAGATTATTGGCAAACATCGGTGGGCCAACACAGAGCAAAAAAAAGTAAATTATGGCGGCCACAAGCTCAATTCTCCTTTACGGCAGCGAAGTATGAGGAATTGTGCTAAACTGCAAAGCCCAGCGCAAATCACTGGAGGCTGTGCAATGAACCGCGGCACTCAGAGTTGCCTCAGCCTAGCGCACTGTCTCAGGCGCTCCAATTTTCGTGATCAGAGGTCAGACACCCATCGACCTCATGGTCCGGGAACGAATGGACGCGTGGGACTCCAAGAAGATAAACGTCATCACTAGCTTCCCAGAACGGAGATGCCAAACCTTGCTGCGGTGGCAAAGCCGATGGGACACTGAACCGAGTGGCAGATGGATGGCGAAGCTTATTCCATCAATTGACAAATGGGTTCAAAGTAACTTCGGAGAAGTGAACTACTTCTTAACTCAGTTCCTCTCTGTTCACGGATACTTCCGGAGTTACCTATGCCGTATGGGCAAGGTAACCGATTCCAAGTGCATATACTGCGAAGCACCGAGCAATGACGCTGAACACACGTTTTTTAGTTGTGACAGATGACTCGCGGAAAGAAATGCTCTGAGGGAGCAGATTGGCGACATCACGCTGAGCAACGTAATTAAGAAAATGCTCGAACGTGGGAACAGCTGGAACGTAGTAATGAAATACATCGAGAACGTTCTACGAAAAATAAAGATTGACCTCAACACAGTGCAACAAAGTGAAGCCGCCCAGATAGAGACGCAAGAAGACGAGCCTATAGTATTTGTTTTCGCCAAAAATTAGTACTTGTTTTCGGAAGGCGCTACCTTCTGTATTCTCTACATCGTGGTTTCAATATGATATTAGGATTTCTCAGGCTTCAGCTTTAAAAATATATGTATTATTGATGCGCGAGAGTTTATTTTTGAAAAATGTTAAATAACACTGTGGAACAAATTCGGGTTAGCAAAAGTTAGGTCCATTTTGAGAGTGGCGGGTGAAAATAGAGGCGAAATTAGAAGACCCGTATCGCGCCGTTATTTTATGTTAGTTCGAATTTTTTTTTAATCGGTTACACTGTGCAACTGTGCATGTATATACATATGTAACACTATAAGAATTCAATTCAATTGAACTATTGTACAAATATATGTAACATAATATATATATTTATTTATATGTACATATATCAATACACCAAAACACTTGTACGCTCTAAAATTGGTTTTCGTCGTCTGTCGTCTAAAATTTGTTTCAACACAAAAAATTAGCAACAATATTCATCAAATTTTATATTTACACAATTTTTTTAAATTTACTAAAACGCACGTACCAAAATGTGAGGTAATTTTACAATGTATTTTGTTTCTGTTGCAAACTTCTTTTTAAATAAAAGCAGAGAACATTAATGTTACTTTGATATTAAATTTTGGTGCTTTTATTTCAAATATATCTATCTTTTTTGAAAATATAAAATCAACAAAATTTCGTTCGTCAAGGGAATAATATTAGGTGCGCCAAAAAGGTTATTACGCTGTTTTTTGATGAAAATACAATTTTATTCTGAAAAAATGGTTACAAGTGAATCATTGAAAGTATTGCCCATCGCTGGCTATTACTTT